>NC_139230.1:183356111-184017321 GCF_977018435.1 Lepisma saccharinum | reverse complement strand
ATGTTTCTTTTCATTGGAAACAAATCTTAGAGTATGTTTGAAAAGTTTGTAAAGAGAAAATACTGCCACAAGTCTTAACAACTACCAATTCATTTACACAGCAATTCAAGTGATCTGTATTTTTACTGTATCCTTAAGAGCCAACCCAAACTCCACAACCCCAGCACCCACTTCCTGATACAACTAGCCAACCTTGTTACTTACTTGCAATAACTTCTGCTTCGGAGACCAGCACTACCTGCAGATACATGGCACAGCCATGGGTACCAAAATGACCCCCTCCCATGCCAACCTGTTCATGGGCAGGCTGGAAGAGTATATCCTTGACTATCAACAACTGAAACCACTCCTCTGGCTAAGATTCATAGATGACATTTTCCTTCTCTGGACACATGGCGAACCTTCCCTCACTGCATTCTTAAACCAACTCAATGATTTCACCACCCTCAAATTCACGTGGTTCCACTCCAAAGACCAAGCGACCTTCCTAGATGTGGACATCGACATTGTGAGAGACCACTTGGAAACATCCATACATATCAAACTAACCAACCACTTCCAGTATCTTCACTAATCCAGCTCACATCCCATTTTCGCTAACTCTCAACAGGCCAATGCCTCAACTCTCTCCCCTCATCCTGCCAAAACTACAATTACGCCTGCACCAATCCCTAACCAACCGTGGCTACACCTCCACCCTCATCAACAAACAAATCACTAGAGCCACCTCCCAAACCTGCACCAAACAACCCAAAACCAAATCTCCAGCTCTGGACACTCAATATCACCCTCACCTTATGAAAATCAAACATACCCTCCACATTCCTCCTTCCCATCCTTCACAGTGATCCTGACACCAGGGATATCTTTCGGGACAAACCTTGGGTCATCTTCCATTGCCCCAACCTCAAGAACATCTTGGTCCATAACACACCCCTTCCACACCACTCCCCCTAGCCCACAGGTGCAAGACCTGCCCCATACCCATCACTTTCCCCACCCTCCAGATCCCTACCACTGCTGGTGAGATCACCCTTCACCCAAAGGGCATCTGCCATTCATCCAACCTCATATACACCCTCATCTGCCAAATTTGCAGTAACTTTTACCTGGGCGAAACCTCCACCCCCTTGAACTTCAGGATCAATAACCATCTTTCCTCCACCCAAAACTCCAACTTCCCAGTTTCCATCCATGCTGACAACCATAATACCACCTTCAACAACTGTTTCCGTGTTGCCACTATCCATCTTTTTGACCCCCCCCCCACACACACACACATAAACAGACACCTATTCCTGCAGGCGATGGGAAAGGGCCTAAATATCAGGCTGCACACCACTATACTCCTCAAACTCAACCTAGCCAACCAATAATCCTTTCCTCTCCTTCCCGAAATCTATCCACCCACCACCCAGTAAACACTGGAGAAAGTATGTAACATTACTTACGTGAAATTTAAAAGATTTCGTAATTCCGCGTTGCACAATTTAATGGTTCAATCCTATTAATTTCGAAGATCCACTGTCTTCATTCACAAAAGGGTACGGCGTTTGAAGCGGAGATGGTTCCGCGTCAGTACCATTCCTCAAGGCATGCAGGAACAGTGAAGTGACCCCGAAATTCCTCAAGTGGAAAACACCCGCCACCAGCTATAGTGTTAAGAAGGTCGTGTTCAATGCCGAAAAACGGGCAACGAGTGCAGTGATCAGTGATAAATATCGTGAAATAGCATCACTTCAAAAAACATGTGCTTCCCTCCGTGATTACATACAACCGAGAATCAACCCCGACGACTGGAAAAAAGCCCAGCAAAACATCGACTTCATGCTAAAAACGTCGCAAAACAAGAAAACAGCGATCCTAACACAGAAACTGCAAACCCTTGGTGCCCAACCTCCGGCCCTCACCCCCACACCAGTGAACCCCAACACCCCTGCCAGCACCATAATCAACCTCACCAACCTCACCGTGCCGACAGAATTCCACTCCCTCCTCCAGCACGGCCTCAAATTCAACCTCCTAAATGACTCCCCCCCCTCCCTAGACTTAATCTGCTCTGCCGAAAAAACAGCGTTTGCAACGAAAACTAACCAAGATGCCGAGTGTGTACGCCTTACCTGTGCTTCCATCATCCTCCGCCAACACACCCAACCTACTAGCAAACATAAACCCACAGTGCACAATAAACTAAGGAACACAACACAGGAATTCCGAAAGTGGCTACAGGACAACAAATGTTGGTGCATAAAATCGGACAAGGGTAATCAATACGTCATAATGGGAAAAGGCCAATACAGTGACAAAATGCAAGCAAAACTAAACTCTGACGGGTACAAAAAGCTGAAACGTGACCCCACAAGCAGATACAATACAGCCATCCGCCGAGCCATAGATAACTGTGCCCTCCTTCAAGATAGTGAAAAGAAGAAACTAAGGAACACCCACCCCAGCCTTCCCTGTGCATATGGCATACCAAAAACTCACAAACCAGGAACCCCCTTGAGAATCATAGTGGCCGGGTTCAATCAACCAAGTGTCCACCTAACCAAATGGCTCCTCCAGAAACTGACCGCCCACAATGACAAACTCACCTACTGCCTAAAAAACAGCCTCGAGGCAAAAGAATTTGTCACCTCTTTTGTCAAAGCCGACAACTGCAAACTAGCCAGCATAGACGTAGTGGACATGAACTCCTCCATCCCGATCAGCCTTGCACTTGACTCCACCAGAACTTGGCTACTCAGCAATAACACGCCTCCATTTGTAACTGATGAAATCTGCAACCTTCTACAAGCCTGCCTCACCCACAACAATTTCCAGTTCGAGGACAGTTTCTTCCACCAGACAGGGGGCCTAGCGATGGGCAACCCCCTTTCTGCACCCCTATCCAACATAGTGCTGCATGTGGCCGAGAAGTCAATTCTCACCCAACCAGAATTTGCTCATATAAGATACAAAAGATATGCCGATGACACCATAGTCATTTACAAACAGGAAGAGGAACTAACCCTTCTCCTAACTGCCCTCAATAACATACATCCCAACATAAACTTCACCGTTGAAAGGGAACAAAATGGCCGCCTCAACTTTCTCGACCTCAGCATCCGACGACTCCAAGACAAGTTCGTCACATCCGTATACAGGAAACCAGGTTCGGGCACCCAGTATATCCATGCAAAATCCAACCACCCACCAAAACAGAAAGCTGGAGTATGGATGAACTTTTACAGAAGAGCCTTCACACACAGCTGCACAGAAGATGACCTGCAAGATGAAATAGCGTGCGTAACGGAAATAGGCCTAAACAACGGTTACACCGAGCGCCAACTATCCATGTGGTGTGCAAAAACAGAAACCCAGTTCAGACATCCAAGAAACAGAGATAACCCGAACCAAAATCCTAAACCCAAATGGATCGCCTTTCCATACCACCCCACCACATCTGGAAAATTTGCCAAGGCCCTCAAACCCTTCAACATCCGAGTAGCACACAAACCCATATCCCAAATCGGAAGGGCACTACCCAACTTCAAGAGGTACTACCTACCCAAACTTGCATCCCCCGGTGTCTACAAGACCACATGCCAATGCCACAACACCTACATTGGCAGAACCATCCGCACCGTCCAAGAACGGATTAACGAACATGTAAAAGATTCCAAAAACGACACACCTAAATCAGGCCTCTCCCAACACCTCCACTCCACCAACCACACCATCTCCTCCATATCCATACTTCACCCAACCGGCTCTGTCATAGAAAACACCATCAAAGAAACCCATGCTATCATCCAGCAGAAACCAGCACTAAACCTGGACAATGGACAAGCACACCCAACTTGGCACCCTGTCCTCAGAAAGATCCCCGACCTGAAAAAGAAAAGATGCTATGCACATACTCGACCCCCCTCCAGCCACGCGGGGAACAGGAACGGCACATTACCGAGCAACACGGCCCAGCCAACCAACCCCCAATTTGCAACGCCACCGGACAACAGGAAGCAGACGACGCAAACCAAGATGCGCGCGCCAGTGCTGCCGAACGGGAAAAATCGCAACCACCGCCGCCCGGGAACAAACAATGTACTGACGCGGTACCATCTCCGCTTCAAACGCCGTACCCTTTTGTGAATGAAGACAGTGGATCTTCGAAATTAATAGGATTGAACCATTAAATTGTGCAACGCGGAATTACGAAATCTTTTAAATGTCACGTAAGTAATTTTAAACCGCGTTTACCGCAACCACCATGAATATGTAACATTAGTTACCTATATATATGCACACACATACAGAGGGTGTTTATGTGACCACGTTACAAACTTGCAGGGATGAAGGAAGGGGACAAATACAATAAAATGAGATAGGGAACCCTGGTTCGGAAATGCACCAGTCAAAAGTTACAAGTCAAAACCTTCAAAGGGCAGACAAACATGCACAACACGGACGGGAACCATGAAAGATATCTGGGAAAGTGGAAAACAAACCCAGAAGAATCACTGCAGTGGCTTTAATGAGTAGTAACTGCAGCCATCATTACAGCAGTTGTTCAAAGTGACACTCCACTGCCTCGATACAAGCATGACAGCATCGCAATAAGCTGTGTTGCATCTGCTCTAATATCCCAGAAGTCGTTCACACCAGATCACAGGCTGGAAGGATTCTTGCCAAGAGGTCCTCTACATAACTCACAGGTATCTCGTAGACAACACTTTCGACATGGAAAAAAAAAAATCACGAGCACCAGCTACAAGGTGGGCTGGGGCCCCATCATGCTGAAACCACATGCGTTGACGAACGAGAAGTGGGACATGTTATAATAACTTGGGGAGGATGTCTCTCAGAAACACAGTGTACACTGATACAGTTAGTTAATCATGGCGGTAAATGATATGGGCCTATTAAATGTTTGCCGACAATGCCAAATTTAATTTTTTTATGTAGAATATTGAGTCACTCACCTCTTGCAATAAATCCAAGTTTCTGTTTCTGCCTCCCCTGGCTCCTTGCCTTCCTGGCCTGCCACATCTGACTTGGCGACCTGCAGCTGAAGAACAACTTTGCATCTCTATCTGTTTAGTTCTTGATGGCACCATTTTGGGGCATGAATCTTCTAGCCTTGTTTCCAATTTCTTAAACAATATACACATATGTCCATTAAGTAAGAATTATTGCACATCAGACATACATCTACCTAACATTCACCAATTTGGTTTATGCATGTAAGACACAACTTAAAAGAATAAAAAAAAATCTCACACACACACAAGAAATCAATAATCATGGTGGAAAACTAATTAAAAATGGAAAGAAGCAAATGCAGAGCCCCACGGAGATTGGCACATCATCACACAAAGGCAAATTTGAATGCTCCACCGATGTTCCCCCACGGCAATGCACGCCATACATATTTCAGGTAAGAGTATTGAGCTTTTTCTGAGGAATAGCATCCCAACTTTATATTATGGTTTTGCAACTAATACAAACACAAAAAATTGATTTTGCCACAAAGTATACAAATAGAAAAAAAAACATGCATTTTGTTAACATTCCCTGCGATTACAATTACGACAATTTCTTTCAATGTGATTGGTCATGATGTAATGAATGGAGATGCATATAGAACAACCAAAAGGTGCAAGCCATTTCTGTATTAGCGATCATGGTTAGGTTCTTAATGCTAAAATTTATGTTTGATATTCTTCAATATATTTTATGCACTTCACTGCACGTGGCTCTTTGAAGCATTTATGAGTCAGAAATATGTTAAAATATTCCATTAAAACAGCAATATCTATGTAGTGTTAATTTACTTTAGAATTATTTGGAAGTTAAAATGTCTCAATAGAGTTTTCTCATTGTTATCACAGAGAACTTGTGTAATATCTTAATTTAACATGCTGTAATTTAATAAAATATCTCGTTTGTCAATATAATTCATTGTAAGAATAGAAACATAATTAAAATTGAATAAGCAATAAAAGGTTTTATCAAGCATAAACCAGAGGAGAATTATTCAAAATTGGGTAGTTTTTGTTGCAATTAATTTTAATTTGCAGAAGAAGCAAGACTATTCTAATGCATAAACATTTTGTAATTTATATTTTTAAATAATAAACTAGCTAGTACATTTAATATGAACTCCAAGTATATTAAAAATAAATCACCTGTTTCATATTCATCTTTCAATGCGATCTTAATCATGCAATGGGCGGAATTTCATGAGCACAAACATAGGTGAGTCAATTAGGGAAAATGGGTTGTCATTGGTTGACGTGCAATAATGTCATAGAGATATGTGTCACTTGGGAAATATTAAACAGAAGCAAAATAATTCAAATTTCAGGAAATTAAATAGAGTGGCCTTTTGTACTAAAGTTAATAAATAAATACACACGAACTGTATTAAATTCAAAATTATTAACTTACATTAATAAGGAAACAGTGATATTAAGTAAGTTACTGTTTTACTTTATTTGGAATACACATTTGCGCAATTCAACACGATGCAAACTTTTAACATGTTACCAAGAGAGAGGATAGGGACCCCCAGTAAACAGGGTCATATAAATAAATAAATTATCTTTTAATCCAAATATACAATATTTTTTACAGTGTTTAGTGGTTTATTAAATCAGATTGTTTTCTCAAAATATATTCCCACCTCGCAAATACCTGGTAACACGTGTACAAATAGATTTCTACAGAGTTCCACTTTGAGGTGGAATCAGAACCAGTAAGGGCCCACATCTGGTATCGAACATGGACAACTTGATTACCAGGCTATCTCGTAATTACAAGGCCACTGTGTGGCATGTAAATGTTTCTAAATATAGTTTGAGTCCTTGAGGAAGGGGGGATCAAAGGGATGAATATAAGTAATATTGTTTGCTTGAATTTTTGTTTCAAATCCACTTTATGAACAGATAGGCTAATCAAGAAAGGCCTTAATGTTTAAATTAAGATCCAAACCACTATGTGTCTCTGCCGGGTTACCTGGAATATGAAACAAAATGATATTTTATTGGTGTAATGTACCTCTGCATGGTCGAGGCTAAGTACAGCATGGGAATCATGTTTGATACTTCGTATATTTTATCCTCATCGTTGCATTTGAGCCACAGAGGTAGAAAAGTAATTTTAACTAACTAACTAACTCCCTAGCCTTCTTAAACCCGAAGGTTCATGGCTGCAGCAACACAGGCCTTCCATCTGTCCCTATCTTGAGCAAGTTCTATATACTCTTTTCCATCCCTACCGATTTCCTTTAGGTCCATCTCAACGTTGTCCCTCCATCTTCGTCTTGGCCTTCCTACAGGTCTCTTATCATCAGGCTTCCCAACAAGAATCCTGTAAACTCCTCTTTCCTCTCCCATTCGTGCCACATGGCCTGCCCACCTAATTTGTCTTGATTTAATCATTCTAATAATATCTGGACATGAATACAAATTATGTAGTTCTAAATTATGTAACCTTCTCCACTCACCTGTCTCCTCATCCCTTTTAGGTCCAAATATTTTCCTAAGGATCTTATTTTCAAATACTCTCAATTTATGTTCCTCTTTCAATGTAAGGGACCAAGTTTCACATCCATATAATACTACAGGCAAAATTACTGTTTTGTATATTTTAACTTTTAGTTTCTTAGATATCAAAGGAGAAGATAAAAGTTTATGAAGAGAGAAGTAACATGCATTTCCTGAATTAAGCCTACCTTTTATTTCCTCTTTAATATAATTTTCATTTGTTAATATTACTGCTAAGTATTTGAATTTGGAAACTGGTTCAAACGAGTTGTTATCAATAATTAGATTTTGATTATTACCTAACACTTGGTTTCGGCCTGTAAGCATATATTTAGTTTTCTCTTTGTTAACTTCCTAACCTATCTCTTTAGCAGTTTTGAAAAATATTTTAGCATTATTCTTAATTGTATTCACATCATCCCCCAGTAAGTCTACATCATCTGCATATGCTAACAACTGAGTCACACCATTTAATTTTAGTCCTTCTTTAGTTTCTTTTACCTTCCTAACAGCATATTCTAAGGCAAAATTAAAGAGCAATGGAGATAATGCATCTCCTTGTTTTAACCCATCATGAATTGTAAATTTGTCAGACATATTAATACCCACACGAATTTTACTTTCTGTTTCACTGGTGCATATTTTTATCATAATTTTAGTTAACCAAATTGTGTGTGTGTGTGTTATTTTATGCTGGTTTTCTTCTTCTCTAGATCACTCGCACGAAAAAGGATGAATGGTGAAGGGGTGAAATATATAGTGGGGCAAAGTAAATGACACGCATTACATGCTTGTTTGTAGCATAAAATGCATTGATTTACAGAAAAGACATTGTAAATTTCCAATTTTTATGTACATTTTAGAATGACTTACATGTGTATCATCGGCATATAATGTGAATTTTTATTACTCTGTACTGCATGGCACACAAATGCATCATGTTACATTGATACAGACAATTTTTATTAAGAGAAAGAAGTGCTTCTCTGTGCTTGGCACCATGACATGAAGGCAGAGGTGTCTCGTGAACGCACGTGTCAATCGTGGGAAAAAGGACAGCTTGCTCTGGGACAACATTAATGAGTATTTCTACATTCTAATTTCTTCATATAGGAGAAGTATTTCTTGGATCTGAAGTGACACATGCATCAATTGTGGGAAAAGAATTATTTCTTCCTTTCACTTCAGATCCAAGAAATGTAATATAAGCTTAGTTCATCACAATGGTTCTGCTCATATCTGTTTCATGAAAGTCTGGAAATGTTAGACATTTTTCAGTATCTTTCAAATTTAGCCAGCTTTTCCTAATATTCTTGAATATATGAACAGTGTCATACATCAAAAAAATACAAGAATTGGAGAAACTGAACGAGTAACTAGTAGACGAACCTATCAGAAACGAATTAAACATTATGCAGTTTATTCTATCATTATCACAAATTATAGACATAACCTTCAAATCAAATAAAACACGGTAGCTCAGTCGTTAGGGCATCTGACTAACATGTGAGAGACCCGGGTTCGATCCCTGGTGTGGGAGAACAGGGAATTTTTCCACCTTTTCAAGCAGCTCCGGCAGCCACCTAGCGTCGTATAAAGTGGGTTCCTGGAGGAAACTCTGGGGGGTAAGGGTGGCCAGGGGTGTGGTGCTGATCACATCACCCCACCCTTGGCCGTGATCAAGAAAGTATGGGGCCCTAACCCCACTCCCCCTATACACCTTCATGGCATGGTGCATAGCACAGGGGAGCACTTTACTTTACTTTTTACCTTCAAATCACACTATGTTGTTAAATGTAATTTCATATAGAAGTGTTTTGGTCAGTTGCTTAACCAGGGTTAATTATATCCCAATGATACCTCATTTGCAGCAAATCCACTAATTTTTCCACCTTTGAAGTGTATTCCAGGTTTAATGTGAATATCATCAATTTTGTAAAATTACAAATTTATCCTTTTCTTCTAAATATTGCACTAGGAAACTTACAAAAATGTTTGTTTTGATTTTCATCTGTTAAGTGAAATCAGACACGGTGAACTAATGTGTTGCATATACTTTGGGTAAGGCAAGGATCACAAATTGTTTGCGCTTAATGCTCTATAGCATGAAGAAGATATTTTACAAATAATAAAAGCATTAAAAATCATATCTACAAAATAAGTTTTCTTCTTACTCAAAAGTAGTTTACAGAAGAAAGCATATACCTTGCTTGAACTCAGAACCAATTGGATATCATTCTTCAAATCAACCTTGAATTAGAATGTATAATGCTGCCAGTGTTATGCTATAAAATGTTCTGCAATTGTGACCAATGTTCAATTTTCAAATTTGGTGAAAGAATCCACAAAAGGTCTTCTTTGGTAAAGTAAAAACCTTTACACACACATCCACAGATAATATACTATCAATTTTCACACTTGTTACAACTTCTGGTTTGGAACTGAAGTCAATCACTTAAAAAAAATAAAGCACCATTTTCAATTTGCCACTTCCACTTGCCAGTGTTTGACAATTTCACGTTAAATTCTGAAATAAGGTCTTCCTTTAACAACTCTTCATGTTTTCTGTCAATTTTCTTCAATACGTCTGCTTTCTCTTGACACTGGATCTGTCCTTCTTGAAGGCCGTGGTTTTCTAAGATATGGTGGCAAGTCTGGAAACAATCTAGGAACTCCACCTGGAACAAGCTGAGATCGATTTCTGGGAAACTGTCTGATATTACCATCCTGATTCTTGTATGTTTCCAATCTTCTCAAAGTGTTTATACACCTAACAGAATGCTTCTCTGGTGACAACTTCTCTCTCGGGATGCTCTGTATCCACTTTTGCCAAGCCTCAGCTTCACATGGAAACTTGAAAACAGTGACATATCCTTCCATATTTGATTCCGAGTTGCTTTGGCAGCCAGGTACACAACATTTATCAGGCATCTGAAAAACAAAGCAAGAAATGTAGCAACACTGATGTCCAACAACTGGATTGAAAAACAATTTCTTTTGGACATTTGGAGATATACTTCACTTCATAATGCACAAAAAATTACCCTGTTCAAAGAAAATATGTATATTGCTACTTAAATATATTGCTGTGGTAACAGAAAATTTTGGAGAAATGTGTTTCATTCTAATTATGAAAAGAAGATGAATGCATGTATACAATGTACAATCACTAATCAAGACTCAAAACTAATTTAAAACATGTTATTGCAAAAGTAAAATTCCAATTTGAGCAAAGTTGTGTTCATGTGGCACCACATGGCAGGCTTTAAAGCTACTCATATTAAGTTAGGATGAAACTATTAGACTAAAAAAAATATCATAAATCTTGAAAGGCATGAAACTTAACAGACCTAACCTAACCAAAATAGTAGAACATACCTGCATACCTTCAATGGAACATATCTCAGCTAGAGGAAAACAACAGAAATGTAAAACCTTGTAAATGATGAAAAATCATCCACTTCTCTGCAGGAAGTACATAAGGTCACAGAACCCAAAATGCCACTTTTTCAGGAGGATTTATTTCAAGATACTCAATGTTATGGAAGAAATATTTTAGCCTTGCACATGTATATTCACACACGCAAAAACAAATATATTCACATCGTAATTGCAGTACATTGAATTATATGTGGGCAAATTATGTCATACACTGTTAAAATGAAGACGATGTGCAGAAAAATGGTAATGGTTCCGAATGTTTAATGATTTTCAGCAATCTTTTAAGAATATTAGGAAGTAGTTTGAAATACTGAAAATGATTGTGGGGTAACTTCGAAGCCTGAGGAATCTAATTAACACAGTTAAAAGCTTTACTAAGTAGTAATTACCAGAGAAATTGTGATGTCAAAAGTAGCTTGAGCAAGCAGACGCTCTTGGTTTCAGATCGACTAAGATCAGATATTACATAGTTAGATATTTAAAGCACCTAGATACGTTATTTTAATGTTAAGAGCCCTAAACCTGACCTGCCTAACCTAACAACGAAAGCATTTAGCAAAGAAATACGCCTTCGCACACCACACACATGAAGTAGATGGAAGAAGAAGTTCGCATTCAACACGACAATAAACGAATGACTGTTCGCAAACACAGAATCCTAAAGAAGTAAACGGAAGGGAAAAATCAGTCTCCAGAAAACGTGCAGTCAGTAACCACTAAGATTCTGAAGTATGTGTCAACACACATAATTACAAATCGAACTATCTAAAGAATGTCAATGCACCATGATAAATTCCGAATTAAACACTGGAACTTGGGTCCACATCCTACTTTTTAAATTTTGAAGCCTATGAGTAAAATGTTCAATCATTTAAATATTTAGTTGCTAAAGATCTACTTACCTCGTAATGCCAATCTTCTTTCCATACTTACACAAACAAAACATTTTACACAAGCTTCCCTCGTTTTATTTGTTCTTCTTTTAATCAACGTTAATTCCGCTAATTGTGCCATTCGATTTTTAAGCAACTTTTCAGAACTCTTGCCTCCCTAGGAATAAAAGCATCCAGAAAACCCAAAATGTGTGTATTTGCGATCGTGATTGCGTTCGAAATTTATATTTTACACACTAGTGCACGTCTCTTTAAAGAGTGTAACCATCGGAAAGTCATAATATTTCAGCAAACAACAATGTCCATTTAGCGTTAATTTACTTCAAAAATCTTTAAAGTTAAATAGTCTCAACAGATGGTTTACTGATTGTTATCACACAAAACATGTGTAATATCTTTATTTTAACGTGCCGAGTTTGAAAAATTTAATTAAATCTCCGTTTTGGCAATATAAGAATAAGAACGCAATGATAATTGAGTCTTACATCAAGCATAAAATAGATTAGACTTATTCAAAACTGGATAGTTATATATGTCATAATTATGCTACCAAATATGAAAAATAATTCATTGTTTTAACTTAGTCAATAGTGAATGACGGAAGAAAACAAGAATATTCTAGTGCATGCACATCTTATACTTCATTATTTTATACAAAAACTAAGCTAACATGTTTTAATATGAACTATATGTATTAAAAATCAATTACCTTCTTTGCATCCATGTTTCACTGACCGATCCTTGATCACGGAATAGATGGGATTTCTTGAGCATATACACAGGTGAGTGAATAAGGATAAAGAGTCGTCGTTGGCTGGAGTGAAATGACGTCATAGACTCATGCACTTTTTGGATTAACATTAATAAGAAAAAACGCATATTTGTTCCAAATTCGGTACAAATGATTCATAGTCGTTTCTCAAGAAAGGAAAGCGTCTTGAGACCTCTCTTAAGACGCCATTCTGTTTCATAGACGTATCTCAAGATACTAGCCAAGAGACGGTTTGCTTCACCATCTTCGATAAGAAGAGTCTGTGCCAAGAGAGTCTTACGGACGTTTTTTCTCGTTTCATAGTTCTCTCTCAAGATTCATCTTAGATTCGCTGTTTCATAGATGTGTCTTGGCAGCGTAAGAGCGATATTTGGTCTCTTAAGATCCTGTATTCGTCAAGAGAACGAAACAGGTCTCTTGAGATACAGAAAGTTCTCTTGAGATAATAAAAATGGACGTTGCAGTTAGAAATTATGCTGAAGAGGACGGAGATTTTGAAGATTTTCTCATTGCAACAGCTGTTTTGTCAGGTTTTTATGCCTCGGTTTTGGATCAGGTATGTAAATTGATCTACTCTCTATAATTATCTTAGTTCGAGGGGCACTACTATACCGGAGACATCAGTGATTTATTTCGCAATTTTTGACATTGCTAACGTACTATTCAGCATTGCGGAACATTTCTTTAGGTAAAATAATGTTCTTATAACGAAAATAATGTATATTTCTTACATTAACGAGTACTTACTGTTGTTCCTTATTTCCCACAAACCATCCACGGGTAGCCCCCAAAACCATTGACATTAGCCCAAAAATTCACGATAGCCCCACGAACCATCACGGGGACGAGGTATGCCTACTAGGTTAGGTTAGGCCTGTTAGGTTAGGTTCCATTAGCACTCCTTTCGTTCAATTTAGCATATACGGACAATACGAGAGCGTATTGTGCTCTCGTGCAGAAAGCAAATGGCGGCAGCAGCAATAGCGCATCGGAAATAGATTTTCGTAGAAAACCACATGCATTCACATCAAAATGAATCAAAACTACATTCCCGAACATCAACAACGCTACAGAAAATGATTTGCGTAAGTACTTTCTCCTGTAAATTCGAAGAAGTCCGTCTCCGGTATAGTAAAGTGTTACTGTTCGAGGAAACAGAAAGCTTGTTATATGGTTGTGCTGCCTTTCTTCCTTCTATTTATTGATTCATAAAGGAAAGTATAGTCCTGTATTATAATAATATTGATTCTGAAGTAGTGCATCGATTTGTCACTCAGTTTTGTAGTAAAATAATGGAATAAAATAAGATTTCGGGGCCGTTAACCCACTGTACTCCTCGAGAATTGTGTTTTGTTTTATTTTTAATCGACAGATTTCGATGTTTGCGTAATACTAAATTGGTTCCAACTTACGGAAGATACAAGTAACGGATATATTTCATCCCAAAGTATGGCCGGCATAAGTAAAAACCTTCCATCTATGGGTACTTTTGCTACCTTTTATTAGTAAAAAGCAGTTTATGTGCACACTAAAATAGCGAAAGAACACATCAACTCCAAACCTAACACAGCTAACGAAAAAATTTAGCTAATGTGGAATGTCGTGCTGGGTGCTATATTCACTTGTGCGAAGCCTTCACGCTGTTTCACAGTAAGGTAACAGACTTACTTTGTTTCATAATAACACATCTGCACGAGCTAAAAATAGTGAAAATATTGATATTCAACACAATATTTATAAACCATGCAAGGCATTTACTTTTTTGAGGGAGTACAGATGGTTAAGGGTGCCAAGTATTTCTATTTTGGGTGCAACTACGGGCACGATGTGGTGAGACCAGATATATCTTTCACACATGTATGTAAAATTACTTATACTAATCATAATCATTAAACATAACGTGGAAAAATAAACAAGACAATAACATTTAAACTAATACCTAACCTGTGCACTATAGAAGTTTCTGATTATTTTAAGACACACACATGGAATACCTAACTGCCCTTCTTAGCATGCAGTGCAAAAGATAGAATACAAGAAAATATTTCTGTCATACAATAAATTTTCACAGTGACAAATCACGAGACCTGGTGAAAATAGCACTAAAGCTTGGTTCATAACCTGGTGAATGAAGGTAGTCACTGATTTCATTTCATTACTACAAAGTGAGGTATCTATGGCACAAAAATATACGATTTAACATAAACATATTTGAACAAGCATTGTGAATATTTCTCTTCTATTTTCCATTCATCAGGTGTACTTACCCAGAAGATGTAATATCCTTTCAGATAATTTTTATTTCACATAAATTAATACAGGCCCAAACTCTGATTTTGACATTTCGATATTCTCATAATACACGTACATGCATTTACGTTAATCAAATTCTACATATGCCTATAAGCAAATACTGAACAGGTTGTCTGATGAGAATAATTTTACCATCCTACTCATGTGTACTTATGTAAGTAGGTTAGGCAGGTAAGGATAGGTGCTATGAACATTAACTAATTGTAAAAAAAAAAGTAAAGTGCTCCCCTGTGCTCCCCACGCCATGAAGGCATATAGGGGGTGTGGGGGTAACGCCCCACACTTTCTTGATCCATTAACTAATTGTACGTATATTTTTAAGTATGTAGCAATTCTGTGTTAATTTGTGGTTAGACATTAATTTATGTGGCATGAATTTTCTTTAAAACTTTCCATGTTCTTGTTTTAAAATTGTGAGATCAGTCATATTTCACACCTCATGTTTGTAGTCTTAAGGATATTTTGTTTTGTTGTTAATTTTTCAGGTACTGGCAGGTTCCCGAAAGGAGTTCTTGACTTTGTGGCTACATGGGCAGGAGGTATTTATGATAATTTGATAATCCAAAAGACAAGATGCACTTCTTCATGGCAAGGGATATGCAGCTCAACCATACATCCCATTCCAAGACCCAACAATTGATCCTGAACAGAGGTACAACTATGCCAATGTTCAGCAGAGGAGTGTTGTGGAGAGGACCTTTGGGATATCAAAGTGGCATTTTCCATGTTTGGCCAGTAGATTTGGAAACAGTTGAAGACATTACTATTGCATGTGCAGTTCTCCATAATACTTGTATCATACAGTGACGATATCGAAATTTTCCATGAACCGCAGATAGATGAATGTGCATGGTAACAATGCTGAGCTAGCAAATTCAAATTCACTTAATATCATTCATTAATTGGGAACAAGCCTGACGAGAGTGTACCATTAAGCTGATGTTTGTCTAAATGATTGGGTACAAGAAAATTTTATTTGAAATATAATGAGTATTTTATGCAAGAGAAATGTTGATAGGAAGCAATTGATCATAAGTCTCTGGTACATTTTATTGTGGTCACGAATTGGACTCTTTGTTTGTATAGCCTATGGTACAGTGTAAATGAGCAAAGCTAGAGAGGCTGTGATTATGCAGTGGGGGAAACTGAGTTTGGTATTGTTTGAGCATTTCACAATTGAGATTTATGTGAGAAGCCCATGATCTTGTACCTTCTGTTTTTTGATGGAACACCTAACACACCCAATGTATTGTTACACACTGTTGCCTTAAACTTTGATCCATCCATTTCACATATTCATTAAATGACAATGACAGATGTTTTCTTTCTTCTGGCAAAAGTTAAGCCCTTCACATAAGCTGGATATGTGATGGACATAACCTGCCCTTTGCTCACTCATATTGTGCATGAATATCAAGCTATAATTGCATCACATATCTCGTTCACATGCATTGAAACTATCCGTTTCAAATTCCAACTACTACATGTTACGCTTTCTTAGTTGATGAATTTTACTTGTACTTACATCATTGCATTGTGCTTATACTTTTGAGAATAGGAGTGAACAATATATATGCACATCGTGGAAATTCATTATGAGTATTCCGGTTTCGATTTCGCAGCTATAGTCACAATTTCAAATCTGAAGAAGTTTTTAGGTTATTTTTTATGGATTATTTCAGGGTGTCTACCAGCCAAGAAATCGAGAGGTAGGTCAAGAAATTATGCTTGTGGTCAAGAATTTTTCCCCACCTAGTGGTTGCAGGACCTTGTAGTTGGTGGTGGGGCTTGCGTGCTCTGATGATTCACTAGGCTATACCGGCGGTAGCATAGCTACTGGCAGGGTCTCCCAGGCCGGGCAGGCTAGTGAAGAGGAGCCAGACTAAGAAGCAACCTATTGGTCAACGGCTCCAAAGGCGGAAGAAGATGGATGATCATCTCAACGGCGGAGGAGGCGGATGAACCAAGAGAAGTAACATCTCTTTAAAAAACCATGGTTCAGCTGGCTCCGGCTGATAGTACCATGTAAGGGCCCCTTGCCAGGGTTACGGCGAAGTCCTCAACGGCAGATGCGGCGGAGAAGGAATCCTTCGGTACGGCGGAAGAGGCAACCCATTCTCTTGGGAGTAATGAAGAGAAAACCACTGCCTTGTGGTGAAGAGGGATCTTCAAAGGTTAACGAAGAAAACCCCTACAGAAAATCGTCCTGCTTGGAGGTCTAGGTAGCAGCCCTTTCACCAAGATCGGGTGCTGTGGTTTAATAACCCGCACACCTTAAACTTCACTATTAAAGAAACATCCACAAAGAATAGCCGGACTGACTCTAAGATGACGACTTTTGGCATGAAAGGGAAAATGAGAATTTGGTGTTGGAACGTGAGAACTTTAAGAGAGAGTGGTAAACTTCAGCAAGCAGTAGCCCAAATGCAGGCCTACAGGTTGGACATATTGGGGATCAGTGAGACAAGATGGAAAGCATTTGGAGAGATGAGAACTAAAGATGGATTTACATTCCTATATTCAGGAAGAGAAGAGGAGGAACAACATCGGGATGGTGTAGGTATTCTCTTGAGTAAGATAGCAAAGAAAAGCTTATTGGAATGGAACCCTGTTTCTGAAAGAATTATAACTGCGAAGTTCAAAGCAAAGGTGAGAAGCATTAAAATAGTACAATGCTATGCCCCAACAGAAGTTTCAGACATAACAGAAAAAAGGGAATTTTATTCAAAATTGCACCAAGTACTAGTTCATAATAAGAAAGGCACATGCATCTTGATGGGAGATATAAATGCAAAAATTGGATCAGATAATGAAGAAATAGAGCATATTATGGGTAGACATGGACTGGGGGAAATGAATGAAAATGGCCAGTTATTTGTTGACCTTTGTGCAGAAAATGACCTGATCATAGGTGGAACTGTTTTTCCCCACAAAGATATCCATAAAGTGACATGGGTATCACCTGATCATGTGACAGAAAATCAAATTGACCATGTTTGCATTACCCGTAAATGGAGAAGATCCCTTCTAGATGTAAGAAATATAAGAGGAGCCGATATTGGTAGTGATCACCACTTGGTAATTGCAGTCTTTAAACTTTGTATTATGGCAGCATGTAAAAAGTTTTCAAAAATGGGAAAGAAATTTGATTTGATAAAGTTAAATGATAAAGATACAAGAAATAGATTTGTATTGGAACTTAGGAACAGGTTTGAAGGTTTACAAATGGAGCAAGATGAAGATATAGAAGAAAGAGAAGAGGATACAATAGAGAGAAAATGGAAGAGGACCAAAACTAATTTGATAGAAATAAGTGAAAACATTTTAGGATATAGGGAAAGTAATCAGAAAGACTGGATGTCAACGAACACATGGGATAAAATTAAAGCTAGAAAAATGAAGAAGGAAGAATTAAACACTGCAAAAACAAGAACCCAAAAGAGTTCACTACAAAGACAATATAAAGATCTTGATAGAAAAGTGAAGAAGAGTGCTCGAAATGATAAACGCAATTGGATAGAACAGCAAGCAAGAGTAGCAGAGGAAGCAGCAAGTAAGGGTGATTTAAAACAACTTTATCAAACAACACGCTTACTATCAAAGCGACAATTTAAGAAAAATATACCAGTCAAGGATAAGAATGGCAGGCTGTTAACGGATAAACAAGAACAAATGAAGAGATGGAAAGAGCACTTTGAAGAGGTATTAAATAGGAACATCAGAGAAAATGACAGTACGAGAGAAATAGAGAGTGAGGCTGAAGAAACTGAAGAAAATGAAGAGCGTACAGAGATGAAAATTTCAGACCTTCCTCCTTCAATTCAGGAAATCAAACTAGCACTTAAGCAACAAAAGAATGGGAAAGCAGCTGGAATAGACCAAATTCCACCAGAGATTTTGAAGGTAAATGTGAACTTGATGGCAGAAATACTATATGAAGTGTTCGCAGCAGTTTGGGAAAAAGATAAAATGCCAGAAGATTGGAAAAGGGGTCTTATAATAAAAATTCCAAAAAAAGGCGATATGACAAATTGTAATAACTGGAGAGGAATCACGCTGTTATCGGTCCCAAGTAAAATACTAACTAGGGTTATATTAAATCGCATTCAAGATAAAGTAGAAGCCAAGATTAGGAGAGAGCAAGCAGGATTTCGTTCTAGTAGATCCTGCACAGATCAAATCTGTACATTAAGGATTATCATTGAGCAATGTATAGAATGGAATACTAGATTGTATACCATCTTTGTAGATTTTGAGAAAGCCTTTGATTCTATAACAAGGGAAAAAATGTGGCAAATATTACAGAAGTTTGGAATACCACTTAAGATAATAAGGATAATCCAGGAGTCATATCGACAATACAAGAGTCAAGTTATTCATGAAGGAGATGTTACAGAACCCTTTGAAACAGAATCTGGAGTGAGGCAGGGATGTATTCTGTCGCCTCTTATTTTTCTTCTCGTAATAGATACAGTAATGAGGGAAACCGTAAAGGGAAAAAGAAGAGGAATGCAATGGAGCCTTATGGATAGATTAGAAGATTTAGAGTTTGACGATGATGTGTGTCTGTTGTCAGAATCTTATAGAGATGCAAAAACTAAATTGGAAGATCTGGTTGTAGAAGCTAAAAAATTCGGACTGACATTAAATAAATCAAAGACTAAAACAATGCGAATAAATGCAAGAATCCAAGATTATATTCAACTACAAAATGAAATATTAGAGGATGTAGACAATTTTACTTACTTAGGAAGTGTAGTTGCAACAAATGGAGGAGCAGAACATGATGTAAAACAACGCATCAAGAAAGCAAATGGGGCCTTTGTACAACTTTACCCAATATGGAAAAGTAGGATTATAACTACAGAAACAAAGTTAAAGATTTTTAGAAGTAATGTTAAATCAGTATTGCTGTATGGAACAGAATCCTGGAAAGTCACAACTGAAATCACAAATAGACTACAAGTTTTTATAAACAGATGTCTCAGGAGAATATTAAATGTACATTGGCCAGAAGTAATCACAAATCAAGAACTTTGGATATGAGCATCAGAAGACCAGATCAAAAACCAAATTAAAATAAGAAAATGGAACTGGATAGGACACACACTAAGGAAAGCAGACAACACAATTGAAAAACAAGCACTTTACTGGAACCCTCAAGGTGCTAGAAAAAGGGGAAGACCCAAACATTCATGGAGACGTACTGTTGAAGAAGAAGGAAAACAACAGGGGAAAAGTTGGAAAGAAATGAAGAAGATCGCATGCAACAGAGTGAGATGGAGACACTTCATGGATGCCCTATGTTCCAATAGGAACTGAAGGAATTAAGTCAAGTAAGTCAGTCAAGAATTTTTCCTATTTTTTGCATTATAAAGAAATTGCATTGTTATATACTTGTACTGGGATTTGATAAGATTGTATTGGGTTGTGGTTAATTTTTTTTCTTTGTTTCTTAAGAATTACATTTTTATATGCATAAAGTTTTGTAAAAATATTTCAGTTATGTGGCCATTCCCCATCCAGGATGATGTCTGAAGCATAAATTTTTAGGTGCCTTATTAATGAAAGCAAGTCTGAATCTCTTGTTAAATTATGCTTCATCTCTTATCTTAACAAGCCTTCTGGTAGGGGTTTTTCATTGAAAAAAGAAATATCTATTTTATTCAGTTCCATCTAAAGGTGGCGATTAAATACATATTAAGAAAAAAGTCAAGAATTTTGGAATTGTTATTTTGGTAGACATGTATTTATTTTTGGTTTTGGACTTTTAACAACTGTATTATTTTTTTTAAAAAATTACCAACGTTTCAGACAGACAAGGTGGAGCCTAGTCCACCGAGAATAATTATCCAGGGTAACCATTTATAGACACCATATGATTTAACAGACTATATGCTACCCTGAAGACGGAGGCAGATTCAGCCTCCGAAACGTTGGTAATTTTTTTAAAAAATAACAGAGTGGTTAAAAGTCCAAAACCAAGAATGAATAAATAACCACTGATTAGCTACAAAGAAGAGCTGTATTTATATATATTACTTTGTTTATTTTTCTCTCAAAAATGGTTACAAAAATCTTCATAAGTTTGAGAAAATTGGATATATATTTAATATATGTGGAAAGAGGACATCATGCAGATTTTTAAAATATTCAGCAATGTGTTTTCTATGATTTTCTTAAAAAAATGACAATATGCAGGTAAGTTTGGACTAGAAAGTCCTTTCTAGTTTGATGCACTTTTTGACACTAGGGTAGCAAGTACAGGAGCATCTTAGCAGTATTAATTAGACTGATGCAAGGAAACTGTGTTCAACCAGATTGATGCTACAGTGAAAGAATGGTAAGGTTCAAATTCATAAGATTCTGCAAATGTGTGCTTGCAGCTGTAAATGGCCATTTCGCCCAACTATGATTTTTTTAAATCTTATGCTTATGGATACATATTTAGGTACAAATGAATTGCATTTTCCCAATATATAATATATCTGAACATTACTTTAATAGACTGAACCAAAAACTATTATAAAAATATCTCATTACTATCTGAATATAATATCGCACATCTCATTGCAGCCAACAATGGAAACTGTTTCACATACATATTTACTCCTGTTGAATAACAATCCGCATAAAATCGGTTTCACAATGCGAGTTGACAATGACAATGGATTCGAGAAACGGACGCAAAGGGCTTCAAAACAAGACCAAAATTGTATTTTGTAACTAAGCTGTAAAAAAAGGCCCATCTCATTGTAGTCACGCTCAATCGCAACTGCTTAAAGCAGGATCTACCGTATAGAGAGTGCCAGTGAAAGTAAGCTGTTGTCCCAGTCCATTCTTCTAGGAAATTATTTTTACGAATTCAAACCAGAACTTAGATCTTTTCAATTTTAGTTTTAACAATGCCAGAATATAGAATTCTAATCGACACCTAGTTAATATTTCCCTTTCCTTTTATATCAAATTCAAATAAATTTATATCCTACAACTTAATTGATTAATAATTGGGGGACAATACGTGAGTAGTGCCCACGGCCATACGACCGAGAATTATAGATTAGGTTCCTGGATACTGAAACTAATAATAATCTAATTATCAATTGAAAATAACAAACTTAATATTGAACAAATAAATAAAGATCTAACTAAAGAATTATGAGGAACCCCAATCTACTTACATTCCCCATCGCATAGCCACACTCACCATTCACGTGTACAGTAAGAGTCACTCCACTCTTTCCCCCTTAACGGATGCCTCCCGACTGAGCAGACTTGATTCTTCCTCATGGCTCTGAGCATGCTAGCCAATCAAAATGAGGCAAGACGTCATACAATGATACCAACTCACTTTGAGGGCAGAGGGTTATAACATCCCCTCCCCCTAGTGTATAACAAACCTTAACCTCTGAACACAAATATCTTCAACAACTTACAAATCAATTACATTTACCAAATTACATTCATCATATTTTCATAGAAGTTGCTCTGGTTTATCCAGAATTTCAGGAATCATATCTACGAATTTCATTTTAAGTTTGAGGGTTGTCGACACAGGTTCTGCAGTAAAATCCTGTAAAATAAAATCTGAACCAGAAACTGGAAATTTTATGACATACAAATTATTTTAGGTGTACCCTGTATATACTCTTTTACAATGATTTTCAATATGTTGAATTTTTACATATACGCGTACACTCTCACAATTATCAAACACGTAACATTATCTTTAGTATTACAAAGACATTAAAAAAAATCAATACAAAGAAAGGGATTAGTCAAATTAACAATGAATGGTCGGGAGGCATAGTGACCTAGTTTCAATTCATGTTATCACCGCGCCTGGGCAAATACTCTTTAACGAAGTTACATGGCAACGTTTGTGCTTAGAAGGGTTGTTGACCTCCACTGCCAGCACACTGGCAGGAGTGAGGAATCGTATTATGCGATAAGGTCCCGAGTATTTTAGTTGCAGTAACCTTGTAGTCTGTTCGGGGCCAGAAGAAACAGGGTGAGATTTTATCAAGACAAGATCGCCTATTGCGAAGGGAACTCTCGAAAACTTACGTGAATAAAGGCGATCCCTTTTTTCCCAAGATTTCTGCATGTTTTCAAGAGCAGATTTCCATTTTAATTCTAGTTGATCCTTTGACAATTGATCATTTTCTGAGTGTAATTGCCATCGAACTTCCAAGGGATCGAAAAATACATGCCCCATAAACAATTCTGACGGAGTGTTACCAGTAGCATAGCTTTCTGAACAATTAATATAATACTGTATCTCTTTCAATCCTTTCATCCAATAATTTTGTCTGTCATGAAAATACAATCGAAGAGAAGTTTTTAAAACTTTAATATATCTCTCCGCTAAATATTCGGTGCATGTAATATGTTTAATTCCAAAATTGTACAAAAATGATGTGAAATATTGCGACGCAAAGTAAGAGGCATTGTCACTAACCACTTCCATGCACAAACAGTTGTTCATAAACAACTCGTAAAGCTTATCAACTATTACTCTGGAGTTCAAAACTCTTAACCCTTCCAAATGAACAAATTTGGTTGTAGCATCAACTATTAATAAAAGATATTTACAATTCTTAGACCGTGGTAATGGTCCCACAATATCTACATGATATCTTTGGCAGGGTATAGTGATTACATGTGAACATAAAATGTTAACAGGATTTTCATTTCTTTCTTTAGCTTTCTGACACAAGTCGCAGGTTTGACAGAACTCTTTAACCATGGACTTCATATTGTCCCAAGTAAAATGTTTCTGTACTCTTTTTCAAGGTTTTAAACCAACCACAATGTGCTCCGCTATAAATATTGTTGTGAAAATACTTAATCAAGGATTTTTGTGTGTTTCTAGGTACACAAATCCTATACGGCATCCCCGAACCTTTGTTTTTTGTACAAAACATCCTTGACCATTTTATAATCTTTTACATCTTTATTTTGTCGAATATTATCTATTATAGGTTTCATGATTTCGTCTTTGTATTGTTCGTCAGACAAAATATTACTATACAAGGGATGAGACCACATTGTTAAATTGAGGTTTGTGAGCTCTTCCAAATCATGCGTCTCTGTGTCAAAATTCTTATTATCATACATCGTGGACAATATATCAGAACATACGTTATTTTTAGCAGGAATATGTTCCATTTCGAAACGAAATGATAAAAACTTTTCCAAATAACGAGCATATTTAGTGAACTTTGTTGCCCGCTTGATCATCCAAGCAACACTCATGCTATCTACTTGAATTTTAAATGGCCTAGATCTCAAATAATAATGAAACTTATACAAAGCTAACATTAGGCTCCATAATTCAATATCATATATCCTACGATTTTTTCTCTATCTTTCAAACGTTTCGAGTGAAAAAACACAGGACGTAAATTACAAAATTCGTCCTCTTGAAGCAGAATAGCTCCATAGCCTGTCAAACTAGCGTCGGTTTGTACAACAAATCTTTATTCATATCAGGCAATTTAAGTACAACATGTTGTTCAAGAAGAAGTTTAATATGATCCAGAGCGTTTTGTTCTAAAGATCCCCATTTAAACTTCACATTCTTTTTCTTTAAGTCATTAAGAGGGGCTACAACTTGTTGGAAATTAGGTATAAATTTCGCAAAATATTGTTAAAAGTCCAATAGTTTCATCAAAGCTCTTAAATTTTTAGGAGGACTAATATTATGAATAGCTTCTACTCTTTTGGGGTCTAGTTGCAAGTTTCCCTGAGAAATTTTAAAACCTAGGAAAAATATTTTATCCTGCATGAATTGACTTTTAGAAGGTGAAATTGTAACACCATATTTACGTAATATCTCTAGTACAATTTTGAGATGTTTCAAATGACTGGAATTTCTTGCATTCTTAATACCTTTTGAGATATTAAACTATGCACACTTAGACTGTTACAAAATTGTTTTACAATACCTTCTAGAATTACGTCCCACTTGGAATTTTGCTGAATATGTTGTAACCATAGTTTACTAATTCTACATCGAACTTTAGATAGAACAGCAATCAAAATATCTTTTACAGGAAATATTTTCTTTTCTACAAGCATTTGAAATGAATACAAAATCCTAAAGATATTTTCTGCCTTTTCATCATTCAAATTTGGAATATTTCGCAGAAAGTGATTCAAAGTAAATTGTGCCATATTATTAGACAACTTATTCATAGCTCTTCCGGAGAATACGGAAGTACAGTAGGAATCGTCGTCAGAAGACGATTCAACAGAAAAATCCATTAAATTCTGGGACGGTCTTTTATTCACCCAACATGGTTTATGGGGAAATCTACTATAAGTCTGTTTGACTGAAGTTTCCTCCTTTCGAACATCACCACATTCCAAAGGAGGTTTTGGCAAGGCAGGTGAAAACTGGTTTAATGACTGACCTTCATAATGTGTGGAACTTATAGTTAAGCCCTGGTACATAGTGCAGTCACCAGCAAGTGGCAGCAATGTGTCTGGCACACCAGTCAAGTCGACCGTGTTGAAAGGATTGACGGTCGCATGACTCACCTTTACTGCTTTGTAACAACCAACGCTCTACCTTCTGATTTTCAAATTTGGTCAAACCAATC
Source organism: Lepisma saccharinum (assembly GCF_977018435.1). Lineage (NCBI taxonomy): Eukaryota > Metazoa > Arthropoda > Insecta > Zygentoma > Lepismatidae > Lepisma > Lepisma saccharinum. The sequence continues at coordinate 183,991,766 of NC_139230.1, read as the reverse complement.
TGCAATTAAAGATACTATCAAATACAAATATTCGTAACAAAAATTTCCCAGAACTAGAACCACGCTCTCTTGCAACTAGGCTGTAAAAAAAGGCCCATCTCATTGTAGTCACGCTCAATCGCAACTGCTTAAAGCAGGATCTACCGTATAGAGAGTGCCAGTGAAAGTAAGCTGTTGTCCCAGTCCATTCTTCTAGGAAATTATTTTTACGAATTCAAACCAGAACTTAGATCTTTTCAATTTTAGTTTTAACAATGCCAGAATATAGAATTCTAATCGACACCTAGTTAATATTTCCCTTTCCTTTTATATCAAATTCAAATAAATTTATATCCTACAACTTAATTGATTAATAATTGGGGGACAATACGTGAGTAGTGCCCACGGCCATACGACCGAGAATTATAGATTAGGTTCCTGGATACTGAAACTAATAATAATCTAATTATCAATTGAAAATAACAAACCTAATATTGAACAAATAAATAAAGATCTAACTAAAGAATTATGAGGAACCCCAATCTACTTACATTCCCCATCGCATAGCCACACTCACCATTCACGTGTACAGTAAGAGTCACTCCACTCTTTCCCCCTTAACGGATGCCTCCCGACTGAGCAGGCTTGATTCTTCCTCATGGCTCTGAGCATGCTAGCCAATCAAAATGAGGCAAGATGTCATACAATGATACCAACTCACTTTGTGGGCAGAGGGTTATAATTTGTAGGACTACCTAATACTAAGAAAACGTTTTTTTTTTCGAAAAATTTGTAAGCCTTTTTTTTTTTACAAATTTTAAAAACCTGAAAAGTAATAATAGTGTTTAGAAACCTTTCTGTCTGCACCGTACTAAAATTGCATTACGATCGGATCGCCTGTTTCTTATTGATAGAATTTCAGAGAGCGATCCTTTGCAAAAATAAGTTAACTGTACTTTTTTATTTTTTCTCACGACGATTAAAAATAGAAGGCATATTCGAAAAAAAAATGGTTAGCATGGATTAATGCAGAATTAAATAAACTGAATTTTGATATAACTCGTTTCTTTGTAGGACTAACTACTGGTTAATTTTTAATTAGAACATGAAACACGAAGCTACAACGCATTGCATGCCGTGAATTTGCATTTTGACCACACGAACGCTGCGTGATTTTTTTTTTCAATACCAACATACAGCCCCATCACTGACCGAAGAAAAACATACAAAGACAGGAAAGTAATTTCTTTTATGTAACAAAATCATCAGTTATCGAAACAAATCTACTTTTACGACTCTTTTCATAACTTCACGTAATTTATTAATGTATTTAAAAATGTGTTTTTTTGTTTCTTTTGACACTTTCTCTTGCATTTCTTAAATGTTGGCAGCACTTCAGGCAATCTCATCTCAAGATCGAGATCTTGGCGAAGAGAAGGTTTCTTTCCTTGGGAAGAGGGGATCTTAGCCAAGAGTTTCTCAAGATACGACTATGAAACGATACTGTCTCAAGACGAGATTACCTTGGCTAAGAATCTCCTACACAGTGTCTTGAGATTTAACTATGAATACGGACATATCGATAACGAACTGCATTAAGTTATTAAATGTTCAGAGTATATCAGGTAAAATGCTAAATTTGGATCTGCTCATAAAAGAAGAAACCGAAATGGTACACGTTCTTTGCATTACAGAGCACTGGCTCTCAAAAGATGAAATCAAATTTGCACAAATTTACAATTATCAATTAATAAGCTTTTCCAGTAGATCAATGATTAAGCACGGAGGTACCAGCATATTTGTTAAACAAGGTGTAAGAGTGAAAGAAATTATCCCAAAAAGAGTTCAAGCTATTAAAAAACACTTTGAATTCAGCGTCATATATCTCCTTGACCACAAAATTTTAGTTATCTGTTGCTATAGAACACCAGATGGAGATTATGCAACTTTTATACAAAAACTCACAATGCTTTTGAATGAACTAAAAACACTAGAATCAGAAATTATAATATGTGGGGACCTGAACATTGACTTCCTTAAATACACAGGGCGTAAGGTACACTTTGTGACGACACTAAACACATATGGCCTCAAACAAGTTATCAACTCACCTACACGAATAACACCAAACTCAGTTTCATTGATAGACCACATGATCATCCACAAAGAAGCAAAAAAGTACCAGTGTAAAAATGTAAGTGTACATTATTCTGATCATGAAGCACAATTTCTTTCACTAGAGTGTAGAAACAAAAAAATAACTGAGTTAAAAGCAACAAAGAAAATACAAAAAAGACTATACACAAAGGAGACAATTGATATATTCATGCAGAAAGTAGGGGAAGAAAGTTGGGATGCCATTTATCAACTACCCTGCATAAATAAGAAATTCAATGTCCTCCTAAATAAAATTTGCCTACTCCACAATGAATGCTTTCCTGTAAAACAAGTCAATATAATAAATATAGAAAAATCCTGGATAACAAATGGAATAAAAATATCTAGCAGAAATATAAAATTTCTTCATGCAGAGAGTAAAGTAAATAATGATAAATAATGACCCAAATTTTATAGCCTACTACAAAATGTATAAGAAAACATATCAATTAGTATTAAAACAGGCAAAAATCAGACATAATGACATAAGGATACAAACATGTGTGATATTTAATGAGAAACTTGACTGGCAAAACCACGTAACGTCTCAGAGTTCAAAAGCTTATGGTATACTTAGATCACTCTATAAATCATCGCACTTACTTTCGACTGATGTTAAATTGCGCCTTATGCAAGCTCTAGTTCTTCCAATTTTCGATTACTGTGACGTTGTTTACGGTGTTAATTTAACAAAAAAGAATGCTAAAATTGCACAAAAAGTACAGAATTCTTGTATACGTTTTGCATTTAGCTTGAAACGAAGGGATCACATACTGCCTTACTTAAATGACGTTAATTGGCTGAATATGACACGACGCAGAAAACTTCATCTGGCCTGCACAATATTCAAAATTCTGCAAACAAAAACACCCACATACTTATACGACAGACTCCAATTTAGACACGACATACACAACTACACGACTCGACACTCTAAGAAACTTAATCTGGACAGATTCTCAAAATCCATATTCCTGTCATCCTTCAAAGCTGCTTCTGCATATTGTTGGAATGCGCTGCCACCAGATGTTACCTCGTGTGCGACATATAACAGCTTTAAAAGGGCAGTAACAAAAGTACTTCTACATGAGCAAGGACAAATCATCAGTACTCATGACTAGATTCAGCATGCTTACGTTGAAATCAAATCAAAACAAAAAATGAGCAGATTCGAACCCAAGATGAACATTTTGATGTGTATGAATGGGAGAAATTGTTTTTTTTTTTATCTTTTTAGTGTGTTAATTACTGAAATATTTAGAAGTGAAAATGTAATGGAATTCGTATGTTATAGTAGTAATTGTATTTTGTCTGTTTTATTGTAGTAGATTTTGCGGGTTAAGTGGTAGAGCAGCCACAGGCTGAACTTCGCCCATGAATAAAGAAATTCTAATTCTAATTCTAATTCTAATAATCCGAAGTGTAACATGTCCACACTCAAACACAAGAAAAAACATAACATTAAATGTAAAAGGCAAAGAATTAACTAGTCCATATGATGTAGCAAATGTATTCAACACCGTCTTTATAAACTCGGTACCATGTGCTGGCCAAAATAAAAATAAAAACCTGACCAAGACAGGAGCAAAGGCTTTAACAGCTCTAAAAAATGAAAAATCAATCTTCATATCACCCATTTCTGAAGTAGAATTAATGGAAATATTCAGATCATTAAAAAAATGCACTCCTTTGGATTTGATGAAATTCCAGATTTTCTGATTAAAGGTTGCTACAAACAGCTTTGGAAACCTCTCCTACACATCATAAATCATTCCTTTGAAACAGGTATCTTTCCTGACAGACTAAAAATAGCAATTATAAAAACCAATATACTAGAAAAATGATCCAAAAGATGTAGCTAATTACAGACCTATATCACAACTTTCTGTGTTCTCAAAAATTTTTGAACGTGCAATGCTAATAAAAGTTGAAAAATTCTGTGAAAAGTACTCAGTACTAAGCAAGACACAACACTGTTTCACAAAGCAAAAAAGCACAAATTCAGCCCTGATTGATCTCATTGAACAAGTGGCTGAATCACTTGATAACTGCAAACACACACTTGGGATTTTCTGTGACCTGACAAAAGCCTTTGACTCAGTCAATCACGAAATTCTCCTAAACAAACTAGAAAATTATGGCATTCGAGAACTAGCACATAAATGGTTTAGATCATATCTTCATGAAAGAAAACAATTTGTAGAAATATGTTACTTAAATGCTGATGGAAATACAATATATAATCAATCTCCAGTTCTAAAAATAAATTGTGGAGTTCCCCAAGGCAGCATACTTGGACCTTTTCTATTCCTGCTCTAGGTAAACGAAATGCCAAAACTTTTGGATGAGGCTCAGGCTATATTGTATGCAGATGACACAAACATTATATTAACATATCACTGTGAGCATGCCTTAAAAATAAAGTAAACAACACATTGCTAAAGCTTGATAGCTGGTTTCAAGGAAATAATTTAATTCTAAATACAAGCAAAAGAAATTACATAAATTTTACAGCCTCTCAAACAAAGAAACACTTAAATATTAATGTTAAGTCCCAAAATACAGACTTAATGCACGCAAAAGAATCTACATTTTTAGGTATTGTTTTAGATGAACACTTGACATTCTCAAACCACATCGACATGCTTCAACAAAAATTAAGTAAAGTCTGTTTTGCACTGCGTGTAATGGTAAACATTAGCAGCTTTTGGTCTGTCAGAAGTCTCTATGTAGCAAACTTTGAATCAGTAATAAGGTATAGAATCATGAGCTGGGGAAACAAGGCACATACCTCCATACTGTTTAAATTACAAAAAAGAGCACTTCGAATTGTGGCAGGGGTCAATGGGAAATATTCATGCAGAAATCTCTTTCGTAACTTTCGCTTACTGACATTACCCTGTTTGTATATTTATGAATGTCTGGTATACAACAAACAAAATATTAGTACTTTCAAAACCAATGAAGATATCCATAGCCTGAACCCGAGAAATAAAGATAAAATTCGAAAGAATTTTACTCTATACAAGAAGGGACCTAAAAACTCAGCAGTTGCCCTGTATAACAAGTTGCTCTGAGAGTTAAGACACGAACCCAAAGTGGAAAAGTTTAAAAACAAAATCAAAACCATGCTAATTAAACATTCATTTTACAGCATACAAGAATATACAGAGGCAACACTCATCTTTTGAAGGTCTTGTGTATCTGTAACCAGAATAAATGTTAAAAGGTAAGGTGTATCTGTAACCAGAATAAATTTTAAAAGGTATGGTTAGGTTAGTTACCATACGTGCAGAGCTTGCTGCTGCACATCAAACTGAAATTTTCCAAGTATAATATTTTATATGCAATGTATCTTATGTTAAAATTACTAAACTTTATTATCATATATTTCTATTTGACATGTCCTATAATACTATGTGTAACCAGAATAAATGTTAAAAGTTATGGTTAGTTACCATACATGCAGGGCTTGCTGTTGCACATAAAACTGAAATTGTATAGTATAATATCTTGATATGCAAGGGTTATCATACACCAATATATATGCGTGTATCTTATGTTAAAATTACCAAATTTTATTATCATGTACTTCTACTTGCCATGTCCTATACTACAGATGTACCTACTTGTACAAAATTGTAGTCCTTGGATGCAAATAAATCATATCATTAATTTACGTTAATAAGGAAACAGCGATATGCTGTTAGATTCTATTTTATTTCATTTGAGATATAATCTACACAATTTTATACTTCAGCATTGTGCAAACCTTTCACTAGCGACTAACTCAGAAGGGTGAAGGGGGCGAATGCCTACAGCAAACAGGATAATATAAATGAAAAAAAAAGTTTTAATCCAAATATGCAATTTCTTGTGGTGTTTTGGTTTTATTAAATAGGAGAGCTTTCTCATAACATTTTCTCACCCCGTCACAGCCCTACACCATGTGTGTAGCCAGATTTCTACATATAGAAGACAAATATTTACACTCTTTTCCAGTTCGATGTGATGGTATAAATAATAGCTAATTATATGTTTCCACAAGTTGCTGGAGTTTAAGGACTGAAGAATTTTAGGGTATCACTTATGCACAAATAAGCTAATCAAGACTGGACCTAAATTTAAAGTGGGATCCGACCAAATGTTGTCTCCGGCTGATATTCAACCCCGGATCCCTTCAAAAAAGAGGGATGATTATTGCCACTATGTCATCCCAAAGGTCCACTGTAATGAATGTTGGGAGCACGTTATAAAGTGTGGGAGACCGAATAGAGGGGTAAGGAGAGCCCCCTGAAAGATTAATATAGCCTAATATATACAGGGTGCTCGGAAATTCCCCTTACAAACTCCTAGGGCTAGTAGAGGTGACTGAGTAGACAATATTTGGAATAGGAACCCATGTTCGGAAACTTACCGTTTCCGTGCTACAACCATGACAATGTGTCGGATGTGCCTGTGTTGGTATGCAACCGGGTAGGCAGTACATGATGTCAGAAGATCACCTGATGGCACGTGACGTCTACAAATTGTTGCGTTCCACTGTCGACACAGGTGTTGAATACAGTAGTACGTTTCTTTTTGTTCCTTTGGCATTGTTACCAAATAAATGTGTTTGTATTATGGACTGAGTCACACGTCATTCACTTCTGTACCTTAAGTAACACCTCATTTGACATGGTTGTAATAAATGATTACACTTTAGGTCATCAGGTGATCTTCTGACGTCATGTACTGCCTACCCGATTGCATACCAACAGAGGCAGATCCGACAACATTGTCATGGTTGTAGCACGGATACAGTACGGTTCCGGACATGGGATCCTATTCCAAATATTGTCTACTCAGTCCCCTCTACTTGCCCTAGAAGTTTGTAAGGGGAATTTCCAAGCACCCTGTATATAGGCAGGCCCGTAGCTAGAATTGATCTCTAGGGGGGGGGGGGGGCTCACGGGTTATCAGGGGGGCTTTGTGAACCAAGTCTATTTTTTCAAAAGGTTAAAAGTATTAAATGAAGATGTGTGAAATAAAATTTATAAATATCATACAGAGACTACATTTTTCAACATCTTTTCAACCATTTCTTTGAGTGTTAATTCATTGAAACTGATATCATCCCTTACAATAGAGGTTCCCAAACTTTTTCGTTTCACGGCGCCCCTAGTGTTTCAAGATTTTTCCGCGGCGCCCTGGTCAGAATGTAAGCCTATCTAGCACTTGCAACGCCCAATTAGTGTGGTTATGTTGCTTGCCTTAGTTAAAAAAAATTATACACAGTTTTCAAATTCAGAAACATTTTACATGTAAAAAGTACTAAATGAGCAAATATTTGGAACAATATAATCATTTCAGTGAAAATAATGTAACATTTCGCCACAACCCTAAAACCCAGCCACGTCGCACCAGGGTGTCGCGGTGCACACTTTGGGGACCACTGCACACTCAATACTACACATGATACAGAAATGTATATCACACACAAAACAACGCACAATATTCAATCACATTGCCTACAGTACATTTCACGCCCGGCCGAAGCAATGACACTCCCCTTCGTTCCCAAATCTTGAGACCTGTTGACCTTTGATGCAGATGCGAAGGGAATTTGCATGATGACATTAAAGTCACAGATTTCTGTCTAGACGGGAGGTCGCAACAGGGACAGTGAAGGTACAGATAAAGAAGACCCCTTATGAAAGAACTTACAAAGTCTAGATAATCTTCAAAATATTTGCAGCTACTTAGACTTCTGCTCATAAACAAGATGAGCGAATGTAATAGCTGCTGTTCATGTTATGTGGATTTATCTTTAAAATTGTGAGCTGTCTACATTTTCACTCTTCACTGCAAACAAATTACACAAAATAGTTTTACCCAATGTCAATGGGGGCTGATGGCAGTGCCAGGGGGGCTGAGCCCTCCTGTCCCCTGCCTGGCTACGGGCCTGTATATAGGAGGCTATTTCAGTCGTTTACCGCGAGACCGTCGGCCGCTCAGCGGCCCCTTCATGCAACAGGTCCCGACAAATTGCGTTACAGGAAGTCCGTAACAGAAACCACTTGTTTTGTAATATTACCAATTTCCACAATTACAGTTACAATTACAATTGAAATAAGCACGTACCTTGTCGCAAGGATGCTGGAAAAGGTGTCCTCCCAAATACAAATATTTCTTTCACCTTATTTATGACATCTAATCTTAGATTAGACAACGCTACTTTATCCTCAGTTGTCGCGAGAGCGCCGACAATTTATCGGGCGAGTTGTCAGCCCCGAGAGGGCGCTTCATACTGCACGAATGCTACACCTGTCGGCAGTGATGCCTACCGTAGGGACATGTCCCTACGCATAGGGACTTTTCACTATATTTCGCCCGCGTAGGGACAGGTTTGCCAAATGAGGGACAACGTAGGGACTTTTTTCAATCTTGGAAAATAACATTTTATTGTGCAAAGGTGCAAAGCTTAGTCGCCAATCAATTGAACTTTCTTCGTGCTCGGTTTGGAATGAATGGATTAGTTTATCTGGATACTTTAGCGAGGAGGAGAAAAGAAACCTAACTAACAAATCTCCAACAGAATTTTGGAACATGTTATCGGTTACCAAGAACTTTCAAGGCAAGTTCCTTTTTGAAAACATTTCCACTCTCGCGAAAATATTGCTAACATTGCCACATTCTAACGCGGAAACGGAAAGAATATTTTCAATATTAAGTGATACAAAAACAAAAAAGAGATATAAAATTACCAGAATTGTTCAAGACTGCAGGAAATACATCATCACCAACCAACATCTATCTCTTCACAGCAGGAGCATGTATGACTTCAAATAACATAATCAACAGTAAATTACTCAACGTTATTCATTAGGGGTGTGCGGAATCCCTAAAAGTCGGGACCGGGATCGGAAAAAAAAATCCCGTCCCGATCCCGACTTCGGGAAATGAGTTCCCGACTTTTCGGGATCCCAAGCAGTCGGAAAATACCGAATGTTCACTTTAAAAAGTCTTTAATTCTCGACGTTTTATGCATTGTAAGTTTCTGGAACTATCGGAAATTGTAAGCTTTTATTCTAGAAATGCAAAAGCAATCAATTAAAGTGAAAATAAGGTGTAGAATTCGAGATTTCCAGAGCTTCGGGAAATTTCGAACATTTCCCGTCCCCAAAATTTCCCGACTTAGTCGGGAAATTGCAAATTTTTCCCGTCCCGAAGGTCGGGATTTAAAAAAAATTCCCATCCCGACCCAAAAAATTCTGTCCCGCACACCCCTATTATTCATTAAGGCAAGAATTTACAATACCAGACCATTCTGTAATTTCTATGCTACGTCTTACACTCACCAAATAATTAGTCGTGATGATTTATCTCAAGTTAACATGTTTGGGTGAGGTTAAAAAATTGTTCATTAACGTGTAGAAGTTGTAAAATAAGCTTTTCAATTCTCGCAATGATTCTCCGTATACAAGTATGGTAACCATATTTGTTGATATGAACAATTGACGTTCGCAATTAATTACGCTGTCAACAGCGTTGCCACACTGTTGATTTCATACTTGGAGAGGATGGATTGTGTAAGAATGGCGGAAGAGAACATTAAAAATGATGTTAATTTTGTTTAGATTGTTACGTGGAGTGTGCAGGAGGATGGCCGTGGGCTAATAACGGTATATTGCCCAAAGAAGTTGCTCGCATGTGACAGTGACAATCACGATGTAGAAGAACATGTGGATCGTGGACTGATTTGATTACAGGTACGTTTGGCAATAGTGCATCAATCGTAAAATTGCAGGATACGAAAATGGCGTCTTCGATGATGAACGTTTGCCGTTAAAGTGCTACGAAAATAAGATTCTTTTATCGGTTCGTAATCACAATTAGCGCAAAACCATTCACGGATAGCCCCACTAACCATTCTCGGTAAGGTTAGGTTAAGTTAGGGTAGGCAAGGCAAACATAATTAAAATTTGGGGTCAAAAAACCATGCATGGGTAGCCCCACAAACCCATTCACGGATAGCCCCACGAACCATTCACGGTAAGGTTAGGTTAGGATAGGATAAGCAAACATAGTTAAAATTTGGGGTCGTAGTAATATCAGGAATGTATATTTCGTTTTCTAATTATTGGAAACACACAACCTTCCGGTAAATAATGAGCAATCGTGCCGATCGCAGACCACTCAATTTAACTTATTTTGCAATTTCTACAAGTGACCCCCAAATTTTAACTTCAAATTCGTGATTAGGATGCCTCAATTAGTGAGTATGCGAAATATTACAAAAATCGGGGAGGGGTCCTGTATTGTAAATTCGTTCCTTCATTAATTGTGGTAGTACCGAGCAGAAAGATTTGGTAAGTAAATGTGTATATTTTATCTTCTGCCTTGCATGCTCATGAGGTGTTGTTTTTTTTTAGTCGCTTTACTTGGCGTAGGGACATTTGGTCAGTTGTAGGGAGATTTTGACTACGTCTGTAGGGACATTGCCGGAAAATGGTTAGCAACACTGTCGGGTACTAGACGTAGTGAGTCTACGCCAGTGATGCCAAAAGCAGGGAAATTTCCCTCGGCACAGGGAAATTTGAGGGTGAAGGGGAAAAGGGAAATTTTATGAAAAATAGCTAAAAAAACAGGGAAATTTAAACTCACATTTTCGTTTCATTCTTTTAAAAAGTTCGAAAATATTTTTTTCAGCGTGTGCTTTTTGCAAATGAATAGTTAGCAACAGTGACACTTTTCAGTAAGCTTTCTTTCTCCCTGTTATAGATGACCTTGACCGGTCAGTCTTATATTTGTCGCGTTTCCTAGAAAGGCCTCAAGGCACGAGCCGCGCTGCACCTGTAAAGAATTTGGTACGCGATTTTCATTTTTTTTCTTGTTCCATCCATCATTTCAGAACGTGTCTTAGTGGCTGTGTGTGTGACCTTGTGTATCCTGTGTCGTTGCAAGGAGAATGGAAGAGGTGACTGATAGGAAGCTACATGCAACTCCCAAAAAGGTTAGAATACGTCGTGGGGATTTAGATGAAAAGATATCTGGGAAACATGTGAAAAAAATTCGTATTGAGTGGCTGCCCATTACGTCACACTTTTATGATTTTCATAAATTTTTAATAATAATAATAATAATAAAGTTTGTTCCTCAGGCAAAACAGGCGTCAAAAGAAAAATATTAACAGCAGGCCCCTAGCTAAGCTTTGACAATGGGTGGGTTTCAAAGTCCGACAATCATCGCGCCGCAGGCGAATTTTTTTTGTTTGGGGATTTTTTCAATACCTTAGTGTTTTATTTTAAAATTCAAATGATTATTTTGAGATAATTATATTATGAAACTATGATCAGTTTTTAGTATTTTATTCAATGGGGGGGGGGGGGGGTTGAACCCACTAAACCCCCTTATATAAGGTCCTGATTAACAGTTATAGTAATACAAAGTTACAGCTTCAGATGTGTTTTGAAAATCGCGGGAAATTTAGGTTGAAAAGGGGAAATTTTACACTGGTAAAAGAGAAATCCTGCATTCGGACATTGGCAACACTGGTCTACGCTAGTCTACGCTCATGTTCACTTCTGTTTGCGTTTATCAGTACGCGTGTTGTTTATACTGTGTTATTGAGTTAGTGTGCTATTCGTTGCTAGTGCTTTTTTGTGTGTTAATTGTTATTCATTCATTAGTTATTCCGCTAAACAAATATAGTATTGAACAAAGAGTTTTTGTGTACGATAATTATGTGAAAACGAACTCTTGCAGAAACGTGGTCAGGCAATTACGAGAGACAGGATCTCTTGAACCTAAGAAACGTGTTGTATTGCTGTTGAAGGAGGTTATTTTCATTATCTCTTATAACACAGGAGGTGAGTGATCATCATTATTATTACTTTTAAATATCATTTTACGAACCCGGGAGAAATTGATTGTAAAGCAGCATTGTAATCTCTTAATCACTACGCCATCATAGTGACATATTTGGTAGTGAATTTTTCAAAAATATGGTCTGAGTGTGTCGCTGGGGAAAAGTGTGGAGGAGAATCGAGTTTGCGTTTTTGCTTTAAGTCCACTTTATGTACTGATAGGCTAATCGAGACTGGACCTACATTTTAAAGTAAGATTTAATTCACTACGTGCTTCCATCTAGTATCGAACCCCGGACCCCTTGAATAAAGGTGACATTTCCACTACGTCATCGGCAAGGTCCATTATAATCCATGTTGTGTAGTACGTTATTAATCATGGGAGTCCGAAGGTGGGTAAGGGAAGCCGTTGCCCCTCAAAGATAAATGTAGCTTAATATTATACATACATGGTGTACCGCCGTGCTCCGTGGCGGAGTGGTTAGCACAGCACGCTACGACGCCAGGAGCCCCGGGTTCGAATCCCAGCCTGGGCATGGGTGTTTGTGAGTGTCCTTTCATCAATTTAATTGTATCATCACTCATCCTCATCTTCGCGATTAGCCAAAAGTGGCACAAATGCGAAGTAAAATAAACCATATCAGAAATGCATTGTGTACCAAAAGTGATAGAGCAAACTGAAACGGTGGAAAGTTCACGATAGTATACCCTGTCCCAGCTAACTGTGGAACAAGTACGCGCATAGCGCCAGAGAAGCGATAGAAATCGAGTGGCCAGAGTGAAGCAGTACACTCTGCTGGGAAGACTGGTAACTGCACTCGCTTTCCCCCCACTCCACGCAATTTCGTCTCTCTCACGTCTTCATTGGTGGAGCCGCGTCGCATCACTACTTGTGCAGAAACTTGTTTTCATCTTGTACATCTTACGATTTGACATACACAGCAGGACATATATTATGTAGACATTTTAGCGAAAAATCAGTCGAAGTCAAGGGCTGTTGTTAGAGCGATGGAACGGTATGCCAGAGCTCTGATTCGGGTCCTGGTAGAGCTTGCAATTTCCGCTAATATGTCTACATATGCAACATCCTCTTGCTTTCTCTTCTCGACATTCATAAAATTTTTGGCTGTTCCTTCATAGTTGTTAAGTGTTTGAGTATGTGTCGAACCCAGTAGGCTTAAACAAAAGTAATTTTTTATGCCATGATTTTTTCGGACTGCATACACGAACTTTGATTATGAGTTGATCTGTGCAGCTTATTTCTTTTTGAATAAACTGCTCCAATACCCGGTACTGCTGAAATATTCACTTTAAAGAGAGAGAGAGACCTTCGATCTCTTCGGCCCTCTACCCGAACTAGCCCTTCACTGAGGCTCCGGAAGTTTCTCGGTCGTTAATGTCTTCAGCTTTGGACCCGCACTGGAACTAGTAGTAGACTTCGTAACTTTACGGTATTTAGTCCTTTTCATTTTCGAATCACTAAATCTTATAAAACTACCAATGGACACTGACTGATCACTAATGGACTGTATGAACTGTCACACTTACCTCTGAAGTATCATTAACCGTTTCTGTTGTACACATCAACCGGGAAATTGAAGCCGCGTATTTATATCCTCATTATATTCTAGAACGTTCCACAGAAAAAGCGATTCGCATACATTGCCAGTAGTTCGACTCCTTTTATTCAAAAACGTTCCCTCTCGCGCCTTCCAGGGATTGAAAATTACAACAAATCGCCCAAAGTGTGGGGGCTACCTTTGTTGCGCAGCTTCCACATGCTGACAAGTCTTTACATAGTGCTCAAGTTCGCTGCGACAACACCGAAAACGCAAGAAAAGTTTACGTGCAATATTATCAACAACAGGGTTATAACATTCTCCGTCTTGTCTTGATAATTGAGGACTACAAGTGGTAAACGTTGTAAGTGGCAAAAGCGAAAGTGTTGGGAAATTGCAAGAAACTGTTTTTCCACATATCTTACAACGTTTACGATTTTCACTCACCCTCAACGTGAATCTTCTTTTGCTACCTGAAATAATAAATTAAGTTTATTTTTATAAAATGTTCATTCTTGTGTATGGAGAAAACATGTTGCATTACCTGTTCCTGTTTGTAATGTGTTTTTTTATCTTGTTAATATTGTTTATTTAAATTACACACAGTGGTCTCTCTCTCTACAAACGTAAACACAGACTGCTTTGACGCTGTTCACGAGGAAACATGGCTGCCACCTCGCTTGGCACTTTCATCGTTCACCAAATGAGTCCGCAGGGATGTTCACACTAGCGTCCTCTTTACACGCCCTTTTGAACTACTTAGAGGGCTACCAGTCACTTTTCACGTTTACCACATTATAAAGCATGGCACATTTCACAGTTTAACGTAGAAAACGGCGTTTCCATTTTTTTGGCACTTACATCGTTTACCGACTTTAGTCTTCCATTTCTCTCCTTAAATTATCATCGCATTATTCAAGAAGACAAAAACCTAATTGTATGTAGTGTAAACTGAAAAAGATCCTGGGAGAGGTGGGTAGCTCCAGCCCTCTGATCCCCTTCTTGGATACGTGCTATTAACAATAACAGGATTATACATGTAGAACGTTATCCGTCTTGTCTCAATAGTAATTTCTCTCAAATTATCATCACATTATTCAAGAAACAATAAAGGTAATTTTATCTAGCGTAACAGAAAAACTTCCTGAAGGGGGCTCAAGCCCCCTGATCCCCACCTTGGGTATGTGCTATTAACAATAACAGGGATATATAACATTCTCCGTCTTGCCTCGATAATTATTTCTCACCATAATTTTTTGTCATTTATTCAAGAAGCCAAAAACCTAATCTTATCTAGTGTAAAGTAAAATAAATCCTGGGGGGAGGAGGGGTCGAGCCCCCTTGAATACGTGCTATTATTAATAACAGGGTTACAAAACATTCTCCGTCTTGCCTCGATAATTATTTCTCTCCTTAAATGATCATCACATTATTATATTTCACACCACAAGAAATAAAAAATCTCATTTTATCTAGGGTAAACTGAAAACTTTCGGAGGGGAAGGCTCGAGCTCCCTAAGGCCTCTCCCCTGGATACGTGCCTGCATACATCCTGTACAGGACGGAAGGCATAACAGGCACATCACTTCTCTGAGGAGTGAAAGCTGTGCTGCTGTATTCAAAATGGAACCACCGATATCCGCGGATATGCATTTCATGTATGGCAGGGCTAAAGGCAATGCACTTGTACCCAGAAGCTTACCCTAACCGACGGCACCCCTAAAGTCGCACATTCACAAGGATACGTAAGCGCCTCAGGGAAGATTAGAGGCCGCACATGGTATGCGACCAGCTGGTTTACATTGGTCGAGTAGACGAGAGAGTAGCTGGAGGGAGTAGGGTAATGGACGTGGGAGTGAAAAAATCGATGGGAAAGGAAGCAAGTCCGCCGAGTCGCTGTCCTCCTTGGAAGCCACTCGACTGTCCTGACTACTGGAGCGAGTACTGGCTCTAGTACTCTCCTCAGTTGTTTATACGAGGAGAGTTGCTCGTTTTATGGACTATTTACACAAGGCCAATTGTGAAGACATTCCACCAAGCCAATCCAACATTGGCATCGTGTGAATGGAGGCAACCAGCCATTGTCTCAAGCCACTCCACTAAATTAGAATGGTTTCAAAGTTTTCGGCGCCAGTAGTCATTGGATTGGCTTAGTGGAATGTCTTCACAATTGGCCTCGTGTAAATAGTCCATAAAGCGAGCAACTCTCCTCGTATAAACAACTGAGGAGAGTACTGGAGCCAGTACTCGCTCCAGTAGTCAGGACAGTCGAGTGGCTTCCAAGGAGGACAGCGACTCGGCGGACTTGCTTCCTTTCCCATCGATTTTTTCACTCCCACGTAAACTCGACAGACACTCCATCAGTGTAAACGCTTTTAGAGGAGAGTATACAGTCTGTGCTGTCTTAGAGTGTTGTGAGTTTTCTAATTATTAATTGTAATTGTATTTTTAAAAAAGTTGTCCATGAATAGGAGGTGATTCAAGGGTGTCCAAACAAAAGAAACTACGGGCGTATGAGGCCATAAGTGCAGGAGATGAGACATGATGTATTTGACGTAGGAGAAGTAAAATTGGAAAAAAAATACGTTCTACGTACAACCAAGAACAATTGAAAATATAAACATTAAGGAAATTAATTTTCTTTCTAGACACGTCCTCGTGCATTATTGTATTGATTTCTCGTAAGAAAGTGTGTAGACTGTTTTAGAGTTGTTTTTTTTTAAATAATCAGCGACGTCGATGGGTTCATTCTGTCAAAATAGCACCAAACAACTGCAGCCGCTATCCTACTTTGATAGAGTCTAGTAGAAAGTGTGTAAACAGCTACTCGCCACACAAGGGTCGAGTCGAGCAGACAGGCCAATAACTCGTCCCAGTAACTCTCCCGCTCACTCGACCAATGTAAACCAGCCTTTATACGCCTGCAATCAAGTCAGTGGTGGATCGTAAACATACATTCGCAAATAGATCGCAAGCGGTTCGTTTGCAACCTCATGTTTGTGTTTTAGCTTCTACTATCGTGTACTTTTCACTCTTTCAGTTTGCGCTATCGCTTCTGGTACATTCTGCATATGTATCTCACACTTATAAGTTAATTTCATTCACATTTATTCACGTTGATATTTCTAAATGATTAAAAATCACAAGTAATGCATATCATTGCAAGAAAACTGTAACTACAAACTGAAGAAGTGTTTTGGGGGAAAATATGAGTAAGATTGCAGAATATTGGCTGCTTAGGAGGAACGCGGTTCCTAATCTTATGGTAATGGTTTGAAGTTAGTAATCGGGAAAAGTAACTTTCAAGGTGCGGAAATGTGTAATTTTCAAAAAAATGAAACCAGAAATACGGGTTCATGTTAGGCGCTCTTGAAATCGTAGCAATGAAGGAAAAAGTGACATGAAAAAAATAATAATAAAAAGAAAGGAGGAAAGAAGAGGGGTCTCACTTATCGGAGAACACTTGAGCAACCTTTTGTTCGTCAAGTTAGGCTAGCTAGGTTTAGTTCTCTTACCCTAAATAATAATTTTTCATTGTATTTATGCTAATGAAACCTAACCTAACCTAACCTCGTAGGCATTCTGCGAAATTTTGAAAGAAACTGTGCGTAAAGAATATTGTTGACTTGTAGGTAAGAATTAGAAGGTGTACTTGAAAACGAAACATTACGGAGACAGGTTGTTTCCTCCTTCCTTTATTTCATTATTTTATTACCGGGGTGTAAGTAAGAAAAGGTACTAGCGAGAGGTTCAGTAACAAGGCTCAGACCATTCTAAGTTCGGAGAGACGCCTCCGTCCTCCAGATACATACCTGCGCTTTCTTCCTCGATGTTCACACACCAAAACCAAATCCAATACTGATCTCGAAATTCCCTTCCGATCTTCTCAGATCGGTTCGGTTGCTTCGCTATACAAATTCCAATACCTGTCGATTCATATCCGTCTGTCAGGCTGGTACCTTTCCACGGACGAGGCAAGTAATGGAATTTGTAAGGTCTGCATTCCAAACCGACGAGAACATCCTGTCTCCGTAATGTTTCGTTTTCAAGTACACCTTCTAATTCTTACCTACAAGTCAACAATATGGACGCGAACGAATGGAGAAATGCATTGCTTTTAGTAGCAGGAAAAACAATTTTTACGCGCCAAAATATAAAAGTAATCGGAAAAATAACACCGGAAAATGGAAGCAGAACGTACGTACTTTCAGGGGATATAAATTTTGTTCGTCTATGTAGAGGAAAAAAGCAGCCCATGTTCTGCAGTGAGGCCAAAATATGTTACTTGCGACCCCTTGTCATGTTTCATTCGGGTACTTCTGTAAGCTAGATCTATTACTTAGAATAATAATCATAATAGATTTTCGATTCCGACATCGAAGTTACTAGGTTCGAGTCCCCGCCTGGACATGGGAGCAATTTGCCGAAAGTGTCTGAAAAGCGACGCTAAAAAAGCAAAATACAAAAATACCAAACAATAATAACAACAATGTATTGATGTGATTTCCAATTTCTCGTTCAAATTACAATATAATAAATCGTGTGCAATCGACATAGAAACAGCGTACTATTAGTTTCACCAGGAAGTTAAATCAGGTAGGCTTATGCATATTAAACTGGGAGTGAAGTTCTCAATGATGTGATCTTTAATTAAATACTAGGCCTAAAACTCGAGATCATAATATCAGCAACGTTTCAGAACTTAAATCTCGCACGGATATACAGGGTGATTCAAAAGTCTCAGGACACCCTTTCTTCTCTGAAACGGATGCGGTAATGGCAGATCCAACTTCACCTGGGTACATCGGGATGATGGTCCCATGTGTGAGGGTGTTTCCGGGACATAGCCGCCATCTTGTAGTCCGCCATATTGGATCGAAGTTAAATTTTTCAAATGGCAAAGGGGCCATGTGATATATATAAAAAAGTAGAATTTTCTAAGAAATGCAATGCTGTAATTAGTATTGTGATAGCTGCAAAGGTACAAAAGTTATTGACACTGAAAGATGGCAACTGCGTGCTGCGGTACCCACCTGTATGTCTTAGAGGATGTGCTCAATGTGGTTCACGTCGTGCCGAACACAGTCCCCTGGACCATTTCTATGGGGATACTTGAAACAGCTTGTGTACTCCGAGAAAATCCGCGACGCACACCACCTTCGCTACCGCATCATGCAGGCCTTTGATCACATACCCCTACAGATGCTCATGTGGGTCCATGCAGACTGGATCTCACAAAACTAATTACAACATTGCAATTCTTGGAAAATTCTAATGTGTTTGATACCCCACATGACCCCCTTGCCATTTTTAAAATTTCAAGATGAACTTCAAGATGGCGGCCATGTCCCGGAAGTGCCCTCACACATGGGTCTATTACCCCGATGTACCCAGCTGAAGTTGGAACTGCCATTACCGCATAAGTTTCAGAGAAAAAAAAGGGTGTTCTGTGACTTTTGAATCACTCTATATATAGGACCTGGCTATCTAACTTCCTAGCAAAACTAATAATAGGCTGTTTCGACGCCTATTTGCCTGAATCCAGCTCTTCATCTGATCCAAGTTGCCAATACCCCAAGTAAGTGTGTGTCATTTGGACCATAACGACAATTCTGCTCCGAAGCAAATATCACTTACATCGACAACTCTAAATGAAGAGTTTCATCACTTACCTACTTCCTCAGATTAATACTACATTATGCAGGATGTAAGGACCTCTTGTTCTTGAAACTCGCAGGTCCACGATCAAAGGAAGCTGGGGGGAGAAAATGAATCTCCGGGAAGAAGGAAGGGGTGAGAGAGAAGGGGTGAGGGGTGAGAGAGAGCAATTGGAGAAAATCTGGAGCTATCAGGCGATTTCATCAGCGAACCGTATTTCAAAGGATTTCGTGGACCTTTTTGTAAAGGAGAAACCGTGCGGAATCCCAATATGTGAGAATTAAGGAGGATTTCATCTCAAAAGGACCGAGAGCAGATCAATTAAGCAACTCGACCGTTATTTATCTCGCCATTAATCGCCTTCAATTTCAGCACTTGACGCATGTCAATTATTTCCTGTGTGCATGTTTGAACAGTTTATTCAACATCGACAAATCTGTTTGCATGAAAGGAATCATGAGGCAAGCAAGTGGTGTACTCTCTGGACTGAATGTAGTGATTTCATAATTTAAGACGGAATTCAAAGCCGTACTCACTTCAATTAAAATAAAAAGTTGTCGAGGGTCACGGACTGGTTGATTGAAATTAAAGTTCTACGTGCGTCAACACAAAGATTATTTTTGCACCAGTTACGTCATTCGTAACAACAACGGATATATCTTGCATGGTGGAGGTGAATCCCTCATCAACAAGAGTACAGAGTTTTCAGAGGTCTAAATACCCATCGAGATAAAAGCAGAGTTTGTAAAGAGCATTCACTGCACACCTCACACAGAATTATCCTCCCTTTGGCCACAGACGTCAGAGACTCGTTAACCTGGAAGAATTCAGCTTCCAGGATGTAATACACGGAAGAAAGGTTGACACTTGGATGTCTCCTGAAAAGCCGCTATTTACATCCTTATAGATTTTCACTCAGAATGATACCAACTGTCAGTTGGGGATCAAATTTCCATGCTATGCGTATCTCGTTGCAAAACCAATGCCCCTGGGTTTGAATCTTTAGAAAGGCATGAATGGTTTGTGTTCTTCTCTTTTTATTTAATCCGACTTACGTGGCGGAGCTTTTACCAAAGGTTCTGGGTTCGAATCCCGACCTGGGCATGTGTGTTCTCTGTGAGTGTCCCTTCATCAATTTCATCATATCATCACTCATCCTCACGGTCGCAATTAGCCAAAAGTAAAAAAAACAAAACAACGCTAAATAACAAAAGTCGAAATCTAATCTCTTTGTTTTTTCAGTCAGAAATGTGAGTAGTGTAAAATACCATAGGACTGGAGCGAGAAATGAGGAGGTCTTGCCTGTGCTAAAATTAGGCTAAGATGTCTATAAAAGTTTATTTCTCAAGTGTCCTCCTCTATCAAATTTAAGATTTTTGTACAAGAAAACTTTTTGAGAAATGAGGACCCCCCTCTCAGATTGATTTGACTACACCTAAATGTGCCACCTACACCTACCTACAACCACCCACCTACACCCACATATATATTTACTTCCGGTCCATTTCTGGTTTATTTTTGGTTTAAATTTAGAATATTAATATGTTAACTCAAATATTTTAATTCAGGACCAGGCTTAATTTGTTTATCTAATACTAACACAATGTATTGTGCAGAAGTCTTCTAGAATTGCTCTGTGACTCTCTCATTTCTTACATCATAAACATATGATTTTTCACCTATAAGAATAACACTACATATGGTATCATCAGGAAGTGTATCATGGAATTCACAGATAATTTTAATATTTGTTCTGTCATTAACCACAACTTGTTTTCTTTTTGAGGTGTTGATGACAAACATGGGTCTTTGTGCTTTGAATTCATCTGGTGAGTAATACATGTCAGTATTCCCAATTGTGACCCTTTTGTATGCTGTAAATGCCTCATATAATTTGAGGAAATCATCCTTGGACATGTTTAAATTATAATTTTCTCTAGGAAATACCTCATTTCTGCCATTTTTAAGATATATGTTCTTGATGTTGCAGCTATCAAATTTACTTGAATTTTTTTCTTGGTTATTGTGTCTTCCAGTCTGAAACAGTACTACCACAAAATCTGGCATGTCATATTGTATACTGGAGAATGAGTTTGTAGCATCAAATTCATAATAGCTACCAGTGGCAGGCTTCTGCACACATTGATATGTATAAAATTGTAAAGGCACCTGTGGATTTTTTAATATATTTGCTTTGTATTTAAGAGCATAACTGGCTTCATATTCAACTACTGGAATTCTTAACTCCATAGTCTGAATAAGACATTTGCCTTCATCAGGTAGGGTATTAGGCAGAGCTGCCCCAGTAGAGTTTAATGTACTATACCTCATCAAAGCATTATTATCATTGGCGGCTCTTCTAAATGTAATTCTTAAACCACCCTTCCACATAATATCTTTGTAATCTGAGAAGAATCCTGGCAATAGGCGCATAGGAAATAGCACTGTGTGGCTCTTGGATAATATTTTATCACCAGCCTCAAATCCACCTATCTTGTAGTATGAGGCCTCGGTTTTGGATAATTTTAGTGTGGCCAAAGCAGTAGATGTAATACCAGGATAGTCTACTCTGTTTATAACAACACCATGTTTTCTGATCTCGATTTCAGAGAATAGATGTGGCACAAAATTGTCTACCAGTCTTATATTTGAGTAAGCTGGATAATCACTACCATCGAGCTTGACAACATCAAATTTAATATATAGGTCTGCTCTGTGAGGGTGTATAAAGCCATCTCCTACATCAAGATCAACCTCAATCTCTGTGTTGGCTTGATTTAAATTTGCAAAGGTCCTCCTGTTTGGGGGGAATGATTGTAACTCATAACTCTCAATATTTTCCATTTTATTTATTTATTTATTTATTTTATTTTTTTATATTTGTATGTATTTTTATTTAAATATTAATTTCTATGATAGCAGTTGTTGTGGCTCCAGTAATATCAACTAATTCTTCTTTTTCATTAGTGACCATCAACTCAATATAGTCAATTCTATTATGGCACACAGGAAAATATAATGTTGGTGATGGAGTGTAGATGATCGGTTCCATAAATTCAGAGTTAGGTTTAAATGTTGCAATAATGCCAGTTTGTTTGTGAGTGCCTATGCCATTTGATTTGGTGATCATACCCTCGGCCACATTACAGTGAATATTTAGAGTCTCTATGGCTAAGAATTTAGGTATATTAATAGCAGTGTGTTTAATGGCTGGTTCAAGTTTTGTGTTGTTTTCGAATCCTAATAGCTCTCCTATAGTACCCAGATCTACTGTCTCTGTAGCAGACACAATTTCTACTCTGTGAGTAACAGAATTTTGACTTAACAATATACCTCTAGGTAACTGAGCATTTAGAGTAGACAAATTATATTGCCCTGGAGTGATGACAATTTTTTGGTCACCAACTGCAATCTTGTTGTTGTGGTGTGTAATATTAGGGATCAAGTACATGCCATAGAATGCTCTGAGAGCTATTGTTTTGGGATATACTATATCATCATGTAATCTAAGTTTCAATATTGAATTTTGGCTGGTAAGATGGAATACCCCCATGATGTTTTAGATACCACAAAACTTTTTGAAAATTTTCAATTGATGGTTTATTTATTTGAGATAGATATTTAAGAACAGATAAACACAGATGTCCACAATTAATATCTTTGAAATTTTGAATACGGGTATTATTATAATAAAGATTAGTTGATTTTAGATATTTTACTAAATTCTCAGGTGGAACATCTCCAAATGAATCAAACACAAATGCCTCATTGTTTAAATATTTAAGATAACAAATCCAGTGAGTGCCCTGATTTTTGTACTTATCCAAATTAACTATGCCACACTCTTTTTTGAGTGGTTGTTCTGGTAAAGAATCGGACATGTATACTCCTCTAAAATTGTTGATGCCCGGTGGTTTGATTAAAGCTTCAATATCTTGGTTGGTAAGCGGCTCTTGTTTTTTTTAACTTATTCATAACTTTCTTAACACCTTTGCCTTGTTTTTCTATGGCCAGATTATGGCGCTTTTGTTAATCTAATTCTGCCTTATTCTTCTTGGCATCTATTACTGTTTTTGCTATGGCAGCCGATCCCCCAGCCAAGCTCCCCACGGCCCCCAATGCTGCTAAAATAGCTGGGATACTAAATATGAATCCACCTATATGTGATTTTTTTCTAGATTGCTGTAATTTTTTTAATTGTGGGGTACTAAGTAATAATTTCATACCATGGCCCTTAGCAAGACAAGAACTTTTTTTCTTGCGCTGTTTTTTGGTTAGAAGACTATCAATAGTTTTAAGAGATTTAAGACCTGTATAAGGTATCTGATACATAACACCTTTGGCCTTCATTGTAGGTTTATTATATACATATTCTGGGATTAACTAGTTCAATTAAATTGTAACTAATTTACTTAATATATTACAACCCACACCCCAGTTTTTGTTTAGTGTTCATAGCTATGGTGGTCCCCAACGCTGCTATTTTTTCACCCAAAGAAGCATTTTTGCTTACAAATCTACCAAATGCAGCCTCTTCTAATTTTTTGTCTGCCACATGTCGCTTGTCAAGGTCGGTATGTGTGTTGTATGCTATGTCATGGTCTCTGCAAGCAGCATCTAGGGGATTAACACCAGGGTCCCCTCTGTTTAATCTATGGTCTAGTTTGGTACCTGGACCACAATACTGATAGCCTGGTATATGTAGCTCAAATGGCAACTTGTTTATGATGTCATTAACTAGCCCTCGACCCTCGGAGATATTCCAAAATTTAGGTGGTAGAGTATTAATAATTTTTATAAGATATCCAATCCCCTTAGTGTCATTAACTATAAAATTAGACAATTTGGTGCTTATCATGTCCATAATTCCAACCTTTTCATTGTAAAAATTGTGGTTACCGGCATTTTCTTCCCCAGCTATGACCAGCAACCTATCTACAAGTTTCCTGACATCGTCAACCCAGACAAATTCTTTAGGCAAGGTGTTGTACTGTTTGATCCCACTACCTGTCTTGATCTGTGACCATATAGGCTTAATTAAGTTATTGTATTTTGCTCCACTGCTAGACTTGACTCTTTTTTGTGTGGGATCATTGTTCTGGTATAGAGCATCTGATTTTATTAATATTTCTTTGTAGTGCTCATGGTCTTGATCTGTATAGCTACCAGGTCTCTTACGAGTCATCAGTTCCCACAATCCAGGTGTGCCAGGATACTTAACAACACTGCCTCTTTCTCCAAGATGAGATTCTGAATATACTATTAGATCATCCCCCATAAATGTTACCCTAAAATTGCCAATTCTATGTATGATGCTACCATCATGCTCTGTGTCAGCATATAAGCCAAAGACCTCATCTTTGTTGTCTTTAGGTGTGCTTAAATATTTTTGAGCAAGAAGACCCAATTCAATAGGATCCTGAGTAGCTTCAATTCTTCGAGGAGGAACAGGACTAGGTGTATGAATACTAGAAAGTGGGGTGATTGGATAATCTAATATGTTTCTAGCAGCTACCGGCACAAGCTCTGTTATTAAATTTTGATTCTGCTCTGTAACAGTTTTGATATTTTTACCTAGTTCACTAATAGCATCAATAATAGGTTGTTCTGTGCGCTTGTGTTGTTCATAGATACCTCGGTTTTCTGATTTCCATCCCTTAAATCTTTTTACAAGATAGTCTCTTAATTTAAGATCATCAATAATTGGTCTTTTCATGGTTATTTATATATGTTTCAATATCTAGAAAATTGTTTATTTTATTTCTATATTTACCACTATTAGGTTTCCTTGTCATATCAATTGTAACAAACCCATAACTGTCCTGGTTCCAACACCTACTGCAAAACTTAGAAAAATTATTGTAACTCAAGTCGCCACCTACATATTCATCATGTATGTGTTTGAGGTTAGTATGGTCTTGATGAAACACACATATAAAATTGCTGTTGTCTCTTATCAATTGTTTTGGTATTTTAGAAAAAGTTTGTGCCAGGTAGAAGCAATCTATGTTTTTGTGTCGGCCCTGTGTAAAAAAATTTCTAAGCTTGTTTTGGTTTTCCAATATAATATCATCAAAAACAACAACAGAGTTATCGAGACAGTCATCGAGTGGCTTAACATCTGATTCAAAAGTGGCTATATCCAGTCCATCATATAGATTCATCAGTTGCTGATATTTTAATTGTTCTAAACTCTTAGAGAAGACATACAAGTGCCTGTTTTTCCAGTCTAACCAGTTGGCTGCCAATATAAAATTATCAATCATTAGTGTAGTTTTACCACAAGCCGATGGCCCAACAATAAGACATCTAATATTATCAGGTAGCAGATTGCCATTTTTCTTATTCTGCTGTTCAGGATGTGGTAGTCTTTTTATAACATCCCAGGTGTTTATATTATCACTTTGTCTGCCTCGATCCAACTGTGTTCTGGGAGACCTAGCCATTTGACCAGTATTTTGTTGGCTTTTCTGCGAATGACTTTTTCTATGAGATATGTGTCCGGCTGTTTAGTTTTGTTAAGTTCTTCTTCATAAAACCTGCCTTTGAGAATTTCTCCTCGATGGTCTTTTATTATATATGTGTTACGGGTCCCAGGTTTAACTTGAACCACTGTAAATAATTCGGTACTCCAGTTTCTTGTAAAACCTCTTTTGAATAAGTGCTTATATTTACTAATTCTTACTTGATCACCAATTTTGTATTTGGCTTTTCTAGTTGTTGGCAGATATCTAGGATAGTAAACAGTGCTGATCAATTTCTGCTCATCAGATCAAGTTACCTCAGAGGGCCTCATGTTGATTGTGGTGTGGACCGAGTGTTTATATCGATCTAGAAGTTCTGGTAGGATATTAAGCCATTTATAATTACCTTGAAGGGTAAATTGTTTATACATATGATTTTTTAGGGTTCTGTTAAATCTTTCTACAATAGAGGCTTTAAGATCACTGTAACTTGAGTAATGTTTTATTGACTGGCTTTTAATAAATTGTTGGAACACTAAATTATAGAATTCTTTGCCATTATCTGTTTGTAGATAGCGTGGTGATCTTCCACTCTGATTAATAATTGTCCTGAAGGCTTCTGTAACACATTTTCCAGTTTTAGATTTTAGCGGCAATGCCCAGGCAAATTTTGAAAATGTATCTATGACATTAAGTATATACTTGTATCCTTTGTTGACCTTGTCTAAGTTTTTCAACTGTCACCCATGAAGTGCCATCTCGACCAAGTCACACTGCCATAAATCATCTATGCCTTTTGTGACCACTGGCAGTCGCTTATAGTTACGTCTGGCTGGTTTGTGTAGTTCATTAACAATAGTTTGTCTAGACATGGTATGTAAATAAGAATATTGCAACTATAGGGTGTTCAGCAGCAGATACTACAGAATTTTCTAAATATAATTTGTCTCCTATTTGTATTTTAAATTCCAGAGAACCATCATCTTCAGCATAAGATGTCTCTAATGTATTGGGATCTGTAAAATCCTCTAACTCTACACTGGTGACCTTTGGTTTGTTGTCAGCATTAGTTATTGATAAAGTAGGATAGTGGTGTGCCTGTGGTTGTAACCAGTATTTGATCTTGATTGGTCTAAGTGTGCCTCCAACAAAAAACTGGTAATAAAATTGTGCAGGGGAGAGCATATATATTTTGCCACCTGGTGTAAATGGTGAATCATATTCCTTGTTGGGGATACTGTACAATTCAAGAATTATTGTATGTTTAGGATTCTCGATTAGGCCAGTTATTTCTTTTTCTGCTGTAAGCAATCTACTTATTACAGATTCAAGATGCTCATGGATAGTCCTAACAACATCATCGTGGTCTGGTTTAATTTTTATGTCCACAGCAAGTTTTTTGTATTGTTGCACAATTTCTTGAAGCTGGGTGGCAAAAACAGACAGAGCATTTGCTTGGTTGGATTCCATGGTCCCTAGTTGTTGCTTAATGTTAGCTACAATTTGCTGTAGATTTTCAACAACCGCCAATTTAGAACTTTGGGCAGTAAGATCGTGGACTTGTCTTCTGATATCCTCAAACAAAGCATAAAGTTCATTAATATGTTGATTAGTTGGTAGAGCGGCCACTGTCTGAGTAAGCTGTTTGATCTCTGTCTGGATATTCTTGATATCTTCTGATTTTAGTATGCGATTTACTGCTCTTTTAATATTTTTAAGTTCCTGAGATGTAGGCAAATTAGATACAGTATTTTGCAAAGATTCAAGTGCCAATTTCACATCATTTAATTCACTAGCGTCAACAACATTACGCATAGCATCTTGTAGCAGGGTTATGTCTGCCTGAGTAGGTGTCGATTGTTGTAAAATTTCAAGTTTTGTTTGGATATCATCGATCAAGTGATGGAAATGAGATAGCTCAGATTCGGTGTTGAGGTTTTCAAGTTTGGTGATCTGTTGCTGAACACTGACAAGAGTATCTACAATACCAGGCAAGCGAGATTCTAGAGTTTCTTGTACATTTGTCAGATCACTTTGTACTGCTGCTATGGTACCCTCAAGATAGGTTATGGTACTCTGAATTTTTCCAAAATCTTCATATGTTTCAAGTTGCAACTTAATGTTGGCAACACTACGAGTTATAGCACTCAGAGCATCAGAAGATGGTAGGTTGTTCATAAAATTCTCAAGTGTCTCAATTTTTTCTTTAACCTCGGCTATAGCATTGTTCAAGGGGTCCAGATTAGGTATCTGTAGTGATTGAATTTGTTCTTTTAGAGTGGAAATTACTAGATCAAAATCTTCTTGTGACTTTATGCTTTTGACAATTGTTTGGTACTGTGCCTGGACACTACCAATCTGCTCTTCTAGTTGGTGTTTTAATTGCTCAGAGTTGGTAGCCTGAGTTTTTAATTTGGCTTGAAGAGTTGATACAGCCTCCTCTAAATTTTGAAAATTATCCAATGTTGCCAAATCAGTATATTTTTGAAGCAATAATTTAAGTTCTGAATCAATTTTAAGAAGAGTGATTGCATTGTGATTGTAAATTTGTAATTTCTAGTTGAAGACTGGCATTGAGTGTAGTTTGTAAAGCTTGTAAATCACTTCTTAATTTTTTAACTCTGACATCAAGCATCAGAATCTCATCACTGTGATCTTCGCGCCTTGTATGGCCAAATATATCATTAGGCATTTTTGTTTTTTTGATTTAGGGGTTATTTATTATAAAATATCTAATTCTTAATTCTATAAAAAAAGGTATAAGATTGTCATAATATCCCGGGACCTCAATATATAAGCAGTCACCAGCAGAGACGGTATATACAGTACCAGAAATCATATTTGAGTGCTTAATTCTATAAATATTTCTCCCTACAGAAACCTTGACATCACCCTCGGGAGTTGTAATAAATTGTAATTGACCACCTATAGGTAATTGGTAGTGGTTGAAGTTATTATTAAATATGTATAATGTTTTACCTGTTTTATCATCAACATCTGTAAGTATGCTGTTCAGATGAATAATTAAGAAACCACTTAATTTAGATTTTATATCAGGAGAGGGGGCTGGTGTTGGCAAGTCCATAATATCTTGTTTTTTAAAACCAAATAAGTTCATTGGCATGTTTTATTTATTTCAAATCATGCTCTATGATTGGGCATTGATTGTCACTTCTCAAGTCACAATGACCCCATGGTAGAGTATGTATGCCACATGATAAAATACATCTCTTATCGTCATGTGGGTCCAGAGCCACTTTTCTTACAACATTTGTGGTCAACAAATGATCCACACTCTGGATTCTACATTCTGATGTTCTTATTAACCTATCTGATTTAAGACAATCTTCATAATCTTCAAATTCAAGCTCTTTGTCTACAATTACTCTACCAATACCCTTGGCTCTTTTAGTAACACCACCACTACATGTTTTAAAACTATACATCTTGGCCCTTAACCCAGCAAATCCTACAATAACATCGCCAAGTGTCTCATCTTTTAACTTGCCAGGCACCTTTTTGTTGTGGGGTTGAATTTTTGAATGTTCACTGGTATCAAAATATTTAAATAATTCAGGATGTGATATATCTTTATAAACATCTTCTGTTTGAATATCAAAAATAAAACTATCTGTGTCCATATACATTAATTTTATACTATTACCATAAAAAGGTTTCAACACATCATAATAGAGGTTTAGCATATGTAATTTCGCCAATTCTAATATCACAGACCCTACATAAATAGGTTTATCAAACTTAATCTTTGTTTTTTTCATATTAAAAAGTGCCATATTCTCATCATAAATTCTTCTGTAGTTAAAATTCGGCTTTGCCACTAATTTTTTGCTCCGGCTGGGGTCGGTAACTAATTTAACATCAGTATGCTTTCTAACATTTTCTATAGTTTTGTCATATACCGAATTAACCATTAATTTAAACAATATTTTATCAAATTGGCTCACTGCAGATGTTCGAAGCTCGGTGTTTGTATCAATATATGGTTTTAACCATCTTGAGTGTCTGAACCTCAAAACTTTCCCAACTTTGGTAACTTGAACACCATGATCTATTAGGAACTGGAGGTTTTTGTAATATATTATATAATCCTGTTCTGGCTCTAGAGTCATCATCAATTTCTTTTGTTTAGAACCAGGTAAACACTTAACCTCAGAAATTGGGGGCAGATCAGAAAACTTGGTGTGTAAATTATCTGGAATTGTCAGATCAACCTCTAAGAATAAACCATAATCATTATCATCAAAATCCTGAAGATCCTCAATATTAAAATCTTCGACCCATTCAAGCTCTGCATATGGTAATTTATCCATCATAGCATGACCATACAAATTATTGACATCCACATAAATTATATAATTTGATGGCAGTGCTGGATTATAATCGGGAATATATTTGTTATTGGCTCTGGCATATCTTTGAGAACATTGCACCATGCCTCCTCGTATACATTGTTCCATAAACAAATGCATATCCTGATCCTGGATCAGATCCAATTGCATTTTAGTATTTAAAAACATGGCCGACCATGCTAGGCCTGGAGCACTGTAGAAATACATTGGATCCAGTTTATAATTCTTCATGGAAGATTTTCTAAATGCCTGAAGTATATCGGCTAAGAGAGTTACATCAAGTTTTAAGTATGCCATATGATAATCACCAAGTGTTTGGCATTTTAAATTGGTCCACATCAACTTGGCATGGTGATAATCTTCATCAGTAATTTCGGATGTCCTGAGTTTACTATAGAATGCTTTTTGTGGTGGCAAAACACACTCATCAAATTTAGAAAAATCTGTAACATAATCATATGGGTATACACCTTTTCGCCTAATTAATTTCAAGTCCTGATTTGGAAAATATCACAAGTAATTTTAAATTGATCATCAGATAATTGACTGGCCAGAGTAGCCAAGCTAGCCGACAGAATTCTGTATGAATCAAGAAATCTTAAGTGAATAGGAACACCATTAACTTTAATTATTTTGCTAATAGATATATATTTCTCATCATTTTCTGCTAAAATATTTAAATTCTGTTTGTCAAACCCCTCGTACCTAATCAAATTATGAAAATCATAATTAGATGCACCATGGCAAAATATTGGGACAAATTTTGGTCTCTGGATCTTAATATTACAACTATTACACAGAGCCATTAAAAATTTACCATTTGTATGAGAATGGTGTTTCACCTTGATATTTGTATTTGAAAATTTAAAATCACATATCGGGCATTTTTCTGCATTGTTAAAATTTTGAATTTGTTCTTCTGTTAAAGGCATCATAAGTTTTGATTTTAATAAGATATTAGATGCTATATCATGGCACTCATTTTCTATTCTATGTGCAAATTCTTTGATAGCATTTGGTCCCATATATAAATATTCTTTACTAACAACACCATTCTGTACAACAACATAACAAAAACTAGAAGGTTCATGTAATTGATATGATGTAATTGAAGATTCCTCAGGATCTGGGCTACAGAATGCAAGAGGTTTCAGGTTTGACTTAAAATCACAAACTAGATATGCTGGGTGCCATAACAAGGCTTCAAATTTAAAAAAATTGGCATTTTCATTTGGATTAGGCATCACCATATGAACAGGTTTTTGGTTGCCACAGTATTTTAAATGTTCAACTAACTTGTTTTTAGCAATTTCTGTGTTACGTTCACGAACCCCATTTATTATTTTTTGACCATCAAATATTGTTAAACATCTTCGGCACAACTTGTATATTGTATTACATTTGTCTAGTTGTTTTCTTACTAAAGCTTCAAGATTGCGTATTAGAGTGTAATGGTATGTGCCATCCCCCTCAATTAAGAGTAAATCAATCGGAATAGCAGATTCATCATCAAGTGTACTAATTCTAAGAGGTTCTATCAAGCAATTCCCAGCACCAGTAGAACAAATAAATACATTAATAGATAATGGTTTACCATTGATATCTCTGGCATTTTTTTCAAATTTATCAATATTTTGAACAGACATTGGATATTCTAAGCCCTCCATTGCATCATCAAAATCGTGTTCATATTTTTTATAATAACTTATTCTTTGTGGATCCCTTAAAACTGGATACAGAGCAGCTAAAATACACCACAAAAAGCATTTCTGATCATTATTTTCTATGTTAAGCACAGCTTTTTTATTTTTAATATTAGCAGGTAATGGTACATATGTCGAACCTTGTAGTGGGTTAAATTTAGAAATATTAATATATAACTTGTGTGGACTTCCACATAAACTCCATCCGGATTCTTTTGCTGCAAACTCAGAATGTTTAATAATTAATTGGTCTATCAAACTGTTTATTATTTCGTCTAAATTTGTATTTGAATATATAACTACAGTTTCTGTTATGTGGGGCTGTGTAAATTTTGTTCCATTTGCTTTCTTATATTGTACAAATAATTTGAAAGACAGTTTATAAGAACCATTTTGTACATTTAGAATAGCTTGCATATCAGGATTTATATTGTTTAAAAAATTCTCAATATCACATTTTGGCTCTGATATAAAACGGTAATCTTTTAGTTGGTTATTAAAACTATTTTGAATAGGTGCATAGCATGGCTTTTTTGCTGATCTAGTATTATTAGATGTTTCAAGTTTTCTTTTTAGACCAGATGAAGATGTAGATGGTTGTACATAACAAGTATTTTTATGTTTATATAAGAAATATTCCAGATTATATTTTCTATGGCATTTTGGACATATTTTTGTTAGTGTTCTGCATTTTTCTGGATCACAATTCTTTTGGTGCCTAGTCCAATTATGGCTAGATATATTTTTATTGCATTGATTACAATATTTTTGATTTGGCATTTTTATTATTAGTTATAAGATTTCTTGGGGTTTAAATTAAAACTCTATCTTTATTATAAAATATCAATTAAGTTTAGCAATATGTTTTGTGTATTTAGTGTATATATTTAGTGTGTGAGTATTTTTTTATCCTAGGTTTATTATATACAATTTTTTGGGGTTCAAATCAAAATTCTATACTTAATAAATGACAGGTTGTAAAAACTAATAGCTAAACTAAAAAGCAAGTGACAGGCCAGTGTAGGTAATATTAAAATGCACTCAAGATAAAAATATCTACAGAGTAGTGGCTAAGCAAGTGACAGGCCAGTGTAGGTAATATTAAAATGCACTCAAGATAAAAATATCTACAGAGTAGTGGCTAAGCAAGTGACAGGCCAGTGTAGGTAATATTAAAATGCACTCAAGATAAAAATATCTACGCGCTGCTGTATCTACCAAACTAAGAGACTCAAGAAATAAAAATACTCACGCGAAACCAAACAGAGCAATTCTAGAAGACTTCTGCACAATACATTGTGTTAGTATTAGATAAACAAATTAAGCCTGGTCCTGAATTAAAATATTTGAGTTAACATATTAATATTCTAAACTTAAACCAAAAATAAACCAGAAATGGACCGGAAGTAAATATATATGTGGGTGTAGGTGGGTGGGTGTAGGTAGGTGTAGGTGGCACATTTAGGTGTAGTCAAATCAATCTGAGAGGGGGGTCCTCATTTCTCAAAAAGTTTTCTTGTACAAAAACCTTAAATTTGATAGAGGAGGACACTTGAGAAATAAACTTTTATAGACAACTTAGCCTAATTTTAGCACAGGCAAGACCTCCTCATTTCTCGCTCCAGTCCTATGGTATTTTACACTACTAATGTGCTTGGAAGGTTAGTTTTATTTTAACTTTATCAGTGTTTAGGATGATCGGGATTGGACCTGTAGTTTAGGATGGTTTAGACCCACTGAAATGTACCCTTATTGGGAATAGAACCCGCGAACGTTTGTTTAAAATTCATCAGTACACTATCAGTGTTGTCCAAATTGTTAGATTATAAGGAGTCATGGAAGTTATACAGAAACTATCTTGTAGGAACGACTGGTCATAAAGGTGGTGTCGTTCTAATTTCGAACACTTGCTGCTTGAACAGGAATAACCTCCGAAGGGCTGTGTCCTAATTGCGAACACTAGCTGCCTGAACAGGAATAACCTCCGAAGGGCTGTGTCCTAATTGCGAACACTAGCTGCCTGAACATGAATAACCTCCGAAGGGCTGTGTCCTAATTGCGAACACTAGCTGCCTGAACAGGAATAACCTCGAAGGGGCTGTGTCCTAATTGCAAACACTTGCTGCTTGAATAGGAATAACCTCCGAAGAGCTGTGTCCTAATTGCGAACACAGTTCTCTGCCTTGAAACCTACAACTTGACACACTCGTGGTTCGCACTTAGAACCAACAGTCTCACAGGGCCCCTTCCGTCTGAAACAAAACATTCAACACACATGCGCGAACAAAAGACCGAGGCGACATGAAGCACAGTATTGTAAAAATGGCCCAGTCGGAGCGACATGTGCAGCTTGTCGTGTCGCTTAGGTTGGAAAATTGCATTTATTTCTGAAGGTTGGTTTCCAAGTAACACGTGTCGCGTGTCGCTTCGGTCTGAAAGCCAATTTATAAGTTCACGGTTAGATCTACGATGTTATTTCATTGTTGCCGACCTCCGTAGCGGAGTGGTTGGCACAGTGCACTTCGACGCTAGAGTCTATGCACCAATTTCGTCGTATCATCACTCGCTCTCATCTTCGCGGTTAGCCAAAACGTGCTAGAAAAGCGCAGCAAAATCAACCGAATCAATCAATCAATTATTTCATTGTCATTCATTACATCTACTAGCCCATGTCTTCACATGATTTCCTCCAGTCCGGTGATATCAGAGCTTAATTTAGTACTTCTTTCTCAAGTGGCGTAGTGGTAATGACGCATGAATGCCTTATTTAGAATTTTGAGGCTTAGACCTTTGATTCGGAGGAACCCTATGAGAGTTGCTGTTCTAAATCGTTTTATTATTTTACAGGGTGTACATAAAGTCCGATAACACTTTCAAAAATTTATTGTAAAGAAACTATTAGTATTACTAAGTGACACAGTACATTAATTGAACGAGTAAAGTCGTAAGTCTTTTTTTTTAAAATTGCAGTTGTTATATATTAGCGAAAGATTTGAAGAGTCATCATAAAGATGATGATGATGATAATAATAATAATAATAGAAGCAGTAGAAGCAGCTTTTTATGATAGGTAAAAGTTGATTACTGCATAGACGCATCAATACTACCAAGTGGAGGGCTAGAAAAACAGAGGGATTGCAATTCTTTATTTCACAGTTGAGACCTCTGCGGTGTTGTCTCGACAAATACACCCGCCTATGTTCTCGGCTTCCAATTACGGATTCACTCCGGCTCCCCAAAGTTTTCTGTGCCATTGAAAAACTAACTTTAGTCCCTGGGAGACTTTTACAACAAATCTCTTCTGGGAGGGAAACTCCCCAGAATCCGGTTAGCGCTTGCTTGCTTGCTTTCCCAACGCCTCCGGTCGGTGTCCAAAGCAATTTCACTTCATTTCATGCGACTTGTCAATATGGTGGGTCTTCCCGCTTTACCTGCTGGGATGCTGGGTCAACTCCTGTCCTCCTAAATTGAACTATTCTATCTTTAGAGAGGGAATGTCCAAATGGAGATTACCTTAAGCCTTGCTAAGACTATACAGAGAGTCAAGAAAAATCATCTTTTTTTTCGGTCCAAGGGGAGATTACACATGCCCAAATCACCCAGGAGAAGGAAACAAATTAATATCTACCAGCCACACTTGTTAAAGTAATTCTGAACAAATCAGGTCCATTCATTTAGAATTACAAAACTTAGTCAAAATTAATTATTATTTTCTTTTTCCTTATCTTTTCTTTCATTCAAAGTACCATAAAATCAGAACGTTCCTTCATTTTGTGATGAACTTATTTCAATAGCATTGAACATTAGTGTCGCCATCTTGAATGGAATACTGTTGCCATATTCAGAAACTGCAGAATTTAAGTTTACAATGATATATAACATGATAGGGTTCCATAATCATGAAAAATCAATGCAAGTGTCAGAAAATCATGGAATGACCTTGTACAGTTTCATGTTGGGTGTCTTAATTATTCCGTGCATAATAAGCACCACAGTTTTTGAGGGCAAAAATTTTGGAAAAAGTGCGCATTATACATGAGTAAACAGATTATTTTCAATATAGTTGTAATCTCAGAATCTAAGTGTCATTATGTTAAATGTCTAAATGTCAATCATAATTATTGAATCTTCATCTAATGCAAAACAGCAAATCACATTTTGAAATCTTGTTTGACAGTTCACAAACAATTCTACAATCATAACTTGTTGAATATTTATGTTCAACCAGGAATTGAACGTGAGTCTTGAGCACTCCGTGTCAATACACTATCAGGTCACCCTTGATCCCCTTGCAATTTCCACAAGCACTATGTGTATTTACATAGCTTGACAAAAGTGCTGTCAGATTACACTGAAACGGACACGTACCTGACAGTTCATAACCCAAGTATGGAAAAAGAACACTAAGATTGTGAGAACATGCTACTCAAAATCTGCTGTAAAAATTCAAAATGATCCAAGTGTTAAATAGGAGTTAGATCCAAGGGATCCGCTGACCAACAACAGGTGCGGTCCTACATTCATATTGGGGGTTAGGTATAGAGCTGACAACTCTGCACTGTAAAAAGTCATGTCAAGAAACAGCAATATGAGGCCATGGATGTTCCCAAGGTAAAATATTCCGGAGGTAAAATAGTCCCCCATTCGGATCTCCGGGCGGGGACTACTTTGGGGGTTCCTGGACTAAGGATAAGATCTACGTTGGGAATAAGGATATTAAATTAGCCACCTGGAATGTTCTGAGCCTTTACCAGCCTGGGGCATTTCAGTGCACAGTTAATGAGATAGTTAAGTATAAATTAGAGGTAGTAGCTGTACAGGAAGTTAGGTGGCCAGGAGAAGGGAATTGTAAAACTAAAAATTATACTTTTTTCTATGGTGGTACTGAAAATCATAATTTTGGAACAGGCTTTTTCATAAATAATAGAATTATCTCGGCTCTTAAAACAGTAGAATTTATTAATGATAGGATATCATATGCAGTTTTAGAAGGTAGGTGGTGTAAAATTATTTTAATAAACATACATGCTCCAACGGAAGATAAAGATGATAATACTGAAGATGATTTTTATACAGAGTTAGAACAGGTCTTTGATAAATTTTCTCAGTATGATATGAAAATTCTGTTAGGTGACTGTAATGCACAGATTGGCAAAGAAGAGACATTTAAACCCACGACTGGTAAAGAAAGTCTTCATGAATTAAGTAATGATAATGGTATAAGATTCATTACTTTTGCAACCTCAAAGAATTTAATTGTGAAAAGTACCACTTTTAAACATAAAGAAATTCATAAATATACCTGGTCTTCTGCAGATGGTAAAACACATAATCAAATAGATAATATTCTCATTGATAAGAGAAGGCATACTAGTATAATTGATGTTCGTTCACATAGAGGTGCTGACTGTGCCAGTGACCATTATTTAGTAATTGCTAAATTAAGAGAAAGACTCGCAGTGATAAAATCAACAAAATCTAAAAGTTCTAAAATTTAATACACGAAAATTTGCTGATGAAAGAATTAAGAAAGATTACCAAATTAAACTGTCAAATAGATTTGATGTTTTGCAGGATTTAAATGATGATGAAAATATAAATGAAACAGACGTAAATAAGAATTGGGAGCACATACGTAATGCAATAGAATCAGCAGCTAAAGAAAGTATAGGATACCATAAACCGAGAAAAAGTAAGCCATGGTTTGATCATGAATGTCATAATCTAATATAGATAAGAAATCAGGCTACACTTAGGTGGTTAAATAACTCTGATGATACAATTCTAAGCAATTATAATAGAATAAAGCGAGAAGTTGACCGCACGTTTAGAAGTAAAAAAAGAGATTACTTGAAAAGCAAAATTAACGAAATTGAAACAAACAGCAAAAACAAAAATATCAGAGATTTATATAAAGGTGTAAATGAATTTAGAAAGGGGTGGCAACCTAAATAAACTTGATAAAACATAAAGATGGTGATTTTCTAGCTGACCCAAGCGATATTCTAAATAGATGGAAGAACTACTTTAATGACCTTTTCAATGTTCATGTAGGAGATAAATCAGAAGTAAATGAAGTACACACCTTTAGTTCCAGAACCTTACTTGACTGAAGTTAAAGATGCTATTAAAAGACTAAAGAATAACAAAGCACCTGGCATTGATTTAATGCCAACTGAGTTAATTAAATATGGTGGAAATTCGTTAATATGTCAAATTCATAAATTAATTTGTTTAATATGGAATAAAGAAGAAATCCCTCAACAGTGGAAAGAATCCATAATTGTTCCTGTGTCTAAAAAAGGTGATAAAATGAACTGCAATAATTACCATGGAATTTCTCTACTCTCAACAACATATAAAAAACCTAACATTCTTTTAACAAGACTAACCCCATATGCTAATGAAATTATAGTTGATTATTAATGTGGATTTAAACAGATCAACTACAGATCAAATTTTTCACATCAGACAGACACTTGAAAAAAAAAGTGGGAATACTATAATCAAAATGTCCATCAGTTATTCATTGATTTCAAAAAAGCATATGATTCGGTCAAAAGAGATAAATTATATAATATATTTTAGTAGAGTTTGGAATACGTAAGAAGCTTGTTAGTATGATAAAAGTATGCACCAGTGAAACAGATGGTAAAATTCCTGTTGGTATTAATGTGTCTGACAAATTTACAATTCATGATGAGTTAAAACAAGGAGATGCATTATCTCCATTGCTCTTTAATTTTTCCTTAGATGGTGTGACTCAGTTGTTAGCATATGCAGATGATGTAGACTTATTAGGGAATGATATAAATACAATTAAGAATAATGCTAAAATTTTCAAAAGTGCTAAAGAGATAGGTTTGGAAGTTAACAAAGAGGAAACTAAATATATGCTTGCAGGCCGAAACCAAGTGTTAGGTAATAATCAAAATCTAATTATTGATAACAACTCATTTGAACCAGTTTCCAAATTCAAATACTTAGGAGTAATATTAACAAGTGAAAATTATATTAAAGAGGAAATAAAAATTAGGCTTAATTCAGGAAATGCATGTTACTTCTCTCTTCATAAACTTTTGTCTTCTCGTTTAATATCTAAGAAACTAAAAGTTAAAATATACAAAACAGTAATTTTGCCTGTAGTATTATAGGGGTGTGAAACTTGGTCCCTTCCATTGAAAGAGGAACATAAATTGAGAGTATTTGAAAATAAGATCCTTAGGAAAATATTTGGATCTAAAGGGATGAGGAGACAGGTGAGTGGAGAAGGTTACATAATTTAGAAGTACATAATTTGTATTCATGTCCAGATATTATTAGAATAATTAAATCAAAAAGACTTAGGCGGGCAGGCCATGTGGCACGAATGGGAGAGGAAAGAGGAGTTTACAGGATTCTTGTTGGGAAACCTAATGGTAAGAGACCTGTAGGAAGGCCAAGACGAAGATGGAGGGACAATGTTTAGATGGACCTAAAGGAAATCGGTAGGGATGGAAAAGAGTATATAGATCTTGCTCAAGATAGGGACAGATGGAAGGCCTGTATTGCTGCAGCCATGAACCTTCGGGTTTAAGAAGGCTAGAGAGTTAGTTAGTTAGTCAGTCAAAATTACTGAATTTAGTAAAGACCATCAGGATTTTAAAAAAAATTCTCTCCCTCACGCTCTATCTCTGTTGTGTGTTTGATCAAGAGATCCCGGGTTCGATACGAGGTGGTGTCTCACTATAAACTCAGATTTCATGTAACTTCATTTGGTGAAAAATTATTGGCAACTGAAAGTGATGTTTACCTCTTACGGAATGTGCTCTACATGGTGTCTGTGCTGGGCAATGCACGTGTACATACGCTTCTCCCAATGTCTGTGGACACCGAGCAAGGTATCTGGTGAAATTTGCTCAAAGGCAGCCATGATACGTTGTTCCAGATGACGAAGATCACGAATTTTCACACCATACACCATAGCCTTAACGTGTCGCGAAAGGTAGAAGTCCATTGGAGTTAGGTCTGGTGATCAGGCAGGCCATTCAACTGGCCCACGTCGACCTATCCATGTCCCAGGAAATTGTTCATCCAGGTACTGACGCACCTCGACGCCATAATGTGGGGGCGCACCATCTTGTTGAAAAAACCTGGGAAATGTACCATCTTCCGACATCAGAGCTGGTAGTATCTATTCCTGTAGCATCCCAAGGTATCGTTCCGCATTTAAATTTCATTGAATGATAAAAGAACCGATTATCCGTGTTCCCCATATGCCTGCCTACACCATAATTTTGCCTGCACCGGTCATTTTGGAGGGATCTGTCCATGCGGGGTTGTCATGCGACCAATAGCGCATGTTTTGCCTATTCACCTCCCCATTTACGTAGAAGTTCGCTTCATCAGAATGGAGTATCTGCATAGCGACGTTTGGATTTAGCCATAATTGCGCGATAGCCCACTCGCAAAACTGCACGCGGCGATCTGGATCGTCCTTGGAGAAGTGTTGCTGCATTTGCGACTTATACGGATGCCACTTGTGCCTCTGTAGCACCCTGTACACTGAACTGTGACTCATAGCACATTGCATTGCTATACGACGTGTGTGCTTCGCTGCGGTGACGTCGAGAAGGAGGCCACTACGCGGTCTGTCCAAGACCGTGCCCGTCTCCTCGAATTTCGTTAATAACTGTGCCACTGCAACATGTGAAACAGGTTGACGTTCTGGATGACGCAGGTTGAAATCGACAGCCACTGCTCGGGCACTTCTCCCACCCCACAGTTTGACGATCTGGATGCGTTCCTCAGTTGTTAATGGCATGGTTTAGCACCTGCAACAAACAGGTAAACATCACTTTCAGTTGCCAATATCTTTTCACCAAATGAAGTTACTGGTGTTGCCCACGGGACGACACGGAACAGGCTTTTAAAAATTCGAGACGAGACGAGATTGATCATGTGACCCGAGACAAACGAATATTTTCGAGACGAGACAGCATTTCACAGCATTTCCACGAGACGAGACGAGACATTGGCAACACTAGAAGTTACATGAAATCTGATTTCAGATTTGACATCCTGACGGAATTCTAGTCTATGGTCATGACCCATCTATTATTTTAAATAAAAAAGTTGAATTCAAGATGGCGGAACCAAGATGACGTCCGTCCCCGTGACATATTCTAAAAGGTGTCGCCCTCAGCCTATTTTGTATTGCCCATATCAAATTCCATGAAAATACATCACTGCGGATTTTACAAAGGGTGGTAAGGGACTTCTGATACACCCTGTACATGCGTCTCTGGCTAGCCTACATTTAACAGGGTAAATTAATCGACTTTTTACATAAGAGCAGAAGAAGCAATGTCATGTCCTTGTGGGATGGACATGCTAGCTGTTTCTAGATAAACAAACAATTAAATTAGTTCCTGTTGAAATGTAACTAACAGCAATTACGTTGCACATGGGCAGTTCAGACGCTCTTGTTTCAACAGCTTAACGTTTCATATACGCGTGTACACATTATTCGTAATTTTTTTCTAACAATTACTTAATTGAAATTAAAACAAAACATTGAATTAATTGATTAACTATTTCCTCAGCATTTTCGTAACAGTATTAATTGTAACCATGTGAACTCTAACAAGTGTGATCCTTATTGCCGGACCAGTGGTCGAGCACGTTAAGTTCTCAACTTTTGAAGTTCTCGGGTTCGAGTCTCGGGCTGGGCACAGGGGCACCGACTTGTCAAAATTATTGAGGGGGCTCTGATAACTGAAATAAATGAATGAATGACTCCCTCCCTCCCTTTTTTAAAAATAAAAATTACGTCTTCGTATACCAGTTTTTAAGCAACTATTATATTCCTCATGCAAATGAAATGTAAAATGGAAAACGTTTAGAAAATGTTGAAGACTTTTTATGTCTTTTGTGTCTGTTCATTTGTTTTTTTAGATAAAAAAATAACATTTTTATTGAAAAGTATGTATTTACATTAAGAGACCAACAGTTTTATGTCGGCCTCGGTAGCCGAGCGTGTTGGGTGGTCGTCTCAACTCGCTTTGATCCGGAGGTCTCGGGTTAAAGTCCCGGCAAGGGCATGGGTGTGTTTCAATGTCCGCAACAGACATGTGATGGGTGCAAATAACCTTAGTGTTGACGTACCCATACAAATAACAAATATTTACAATATTTAACAGTTTTATTTAATTATTAAATAAATGCTAACACAAATCGCAGGAAAATAGTTTACTTTTTGTTCTTGCTACAATATTTAACTTTTTAAATTTAATTTTGCAATAATAAAAAAAATAGGATGTACACTAAGATATAAAGTGACATACACAACAAAAACATATGAACATGATTTAAAAATAAAGCAAAAGTTGCTCTACGCAGTGGGTTATTTTTTATGAACTCATTAATGAGCGGTCTCAGGTCCAAATTATCGAGCACAGTTTGATGTATGTGG
Source organism: Lepisma saccharinum (assembly GCF_977018435.1). NCBI lineage: Eukaryota > Metazoa > Arthropoda > Insecta > Zygentoma > Lepismatidae > Lepisma > Lepisma saccharinum. Next base: position 183,949,575 of record NC_139230.1, on the reverse strand, counting down.
AGTACCGCTAAGCTGCTTAGTCCCTTCTGCCTCACTGTAGATCTCAAATATGTCTTTAGTCGGTGAATAGCACTGAATGACCTTTCGGCTGTGGTTGTCGTCAGTGGCACAGTGCGGAGGACCATCATGAATTTTGGCAACTTCAGGCAGAAGCTCCTGGAGGGTGCTGTCTTCCAAAAGAAACTTCCTTATGTCACACATGGTAGTTAGAACCACTTTCTTCTGTTTGGCGATATCACCAAGCATGGACATGTGTATACCGCGTTTGCTATAAGGAGAGCCTATCGGCATCCAAATCTTGGGGAAAGAATTCTCGCGTTTGCTGAAAGTTTGTTGTGCAACTGTTCACAGTTGAGATGCATTCTTTCTCTACGGCTGTTATTTTTTGTAGTCCTGTAGATTCATGTCCTTGTTTAACACACGATTTTGCTGTGTCACACACGTCAGTGTATATTGATTTATAATACTATTTTGGAGTGTAGAACTTGTGATGTTTGGCAGCATCAGAATTTTCAAGTCTCTTAGGGACGTGACGTTGCCGGGGCAATTCTGGCTCATCAACGAGGCTCGGTTTGCCCTCTGTGCATTTCAGTCAGAACTGCTCAAAACACATTCGCTTCTCTTGAAAGATGCCATTCAAGTATTTTAGTTTTGATTCCACTTCTGTAGCACCAATGCGTGGAGACTGAATCTTACAGTTTACCTCTTCTATTGGACCCATCACATGGCAGTAGAGGGAGAGAAAGAAAAATGTCTTGAAGTGAAGCATTGTCTCCAGGTATCTAGCAAATTTTGATGCTGCGTCAGTAGAATCTTCTTCAGAAAATTTCTCAAGAAAATTGAGAAGGTTTTCTTAGTTCCTTAAGATCTGTTGCACTCTGGAGGCTCTCTACGTCCACCGACGAGGGCAAAGTGGTCGCAGTCCAGTATGGCCAGCCTTCTCATTCACATCAATAATGCCATTAAATATTTGCATTCGTTTAGGGGTTTCCCAAACAGTCTTTAACAAGTCGTTGGCTAAATTCATTATGTCATTGATTAATATATGTATAATAGTAAATAATAATTACATACTTAGTATATAGTAATAAGTCATGTGTTTTGCTGTCTCCGATCATAGCACCCCAAAGTTGATGGTTTAGTGGTCTCAGCACCCCCCCCCCCCCAAAGTTGATGGTCTAGAACATTTCAAATGTGTATTTAAAGTTAAGTTCATGTGGCACAATTCAGAGAACTTTACAAAAGAAGAAAAATAATCATTAGATCCTCTTGAGCAAAATTATTTGGGGGGCTCTGCCCCCACATCATTAACATTGGGAGGGGGGGCTCGAGCCCCCCTAAGCCCCATGGAGTCGGCGCCTATGGCTGGGCATGAGTGTTCGTTATGAGTGTCAGTCCGTTCATCAACTTCATCTAATTATTACAGATCTTCATCGTCGCGATTAGAAAAAAAGTGGCAAAAACAACTTAACGTAACGGAAAAAGCAAAATACAAAAACACAAGTATTACTTGTATTTCAGGTCTTAATGGGAACATATACATTTAGATTTATAACTGAAAACACTGAATACATGTTCAGGATAGAGTTTTGTTTGTTATTTAGATTCCGTGCTCGTAGAGAACACGTGCTGTTAGCGATCACACAAACTTGCCCTGTCTTGTTTGTCCTTGAAAGTGGTCAACATGCAAGTGTTGCCAGTGATACCTTATAATCATTTTGTGTTTTGAAATTAGCTAAATGAAGGATCCTCAAAAATTTAGGTTAACTACATGAAAGTTTTTGTTAAAATATTGATATATTTCATTCGGAGTTTTCATCCCGATAGCGTCATTGAGACGATGGTGCCAAATACCCAATTATACTGTTAGCTATATATTTTTAATTCTATTTCACTCATCTTGCTGGTTCCACAGTCGATTGAAGAAGGGTCTCACTTAACGCACAACACTTGAGCAACATTGTGTTCTGACGTCAGGGAGAAAGCTTTTTAATTTTAGGCTAAATGCCTACGATGTTAGGTTAGGCTTGCTATGTTTAGTTCTCTTATCCTAAATAATAATTTTTCAATGTATTTATGCTAATTGAACCTAACCTAACAGGCCTAACCTAACCTCGTAGTCATTCCTCGTCTGACGTCAGAACACAAGGTAGCAAAACTGTTTTGCGACAAGGAAGAGCCGATTGAAGAATGATCAGGGGTGAGTCAGGTGAGGTCAAGAGGCATCAGCCACTCTGAGGTGTTTCTCCACGCAAGTTGGCTTATCACTGGCAACACTTGCATGCTGACCAGTTTCAAGGACAAATAAGACAGGACAAGTTTGCGTGTTCGCTAACAGTACGCACCTGCAAATCCTTCCGTAACTTTGTTCGCTAAGAGATCGTGTTCGATACGAGCACGTTCGCTACAGCACGGCACCGTTATTTACATGTTCATTCATTATGATCCCCCGGATTAAACTAATTACCAGAAAAAAACAATGTTAAGTAACGAAACATAGACAAACCAATAATTTGAATTGTATTTCAATTTCACCACATGAACGCTACAGAAACATTAATATAAATATCGTATTATTTTGTTCATTTATATTATATTGACCTTTTGTTTTGAGTCCACTATATGCACAGATAGGCGAATCGCAACTAAACCTACAGCTTAAAATAAGATCCGATACACTATGTGCCTCCACAGGGTATCGGAAACGAGATCCCTTGATGGCAAGACAGTCTTCGTCTATAGTGATTAGATTTATATTTTTTAAATAAATTTGCGAATTTTCCTTCTTCCTACACCCTTGCACTTACTTATTTTATTATTTTGCGCTAGAATGTCGATTGCCTGTTCATCCAGCATAGAATCGATGTTCATTTAGTGTTTATTCGCGGGTGTCAACTTTTGAAAAACATTGACTGCGCTCAAGGCTTGAGTTATAAGTTTACAAAAAATCTCATATTCTTAAATTCTCCCTTTCATGTATCACGGTGCCGATGCACACCAGCAATGCATCCTTATTTACACGTATTTTTTTAAAAAATAATCTGTTATTTACAGATTTCAATAAGCACTCCACCACGAATCACGATAACAAACATAATAATAATAATAATAATGATGATGATAATAATAATAATAACAACAACAATAACACGAACATTTATTGGGTGCTTTCGGGCCCCACGGCCCCATATGTCTTGGGGCCAGTGTGTTTATTTACAAGATCTTTGGATTCCATCTGTTGGATAAAATCGGACAGATTCCTCTAAAAGTTCTATACTATGTCCAGGTAATCTCTGGAGCAATCGAAAGGAAACAAGTTTCTGCGCAAGTTGTGATGCGAGACAGCTCGACCAATCAACACGCGAGAGGGAACAGGATTGCGTGGAAGGGGGGAAGCAACTGCAGTTACCAACCTTCGCAGCAACGTGTACTGCTTTGCTCCGCCCACTCACTTTCTTCCATTCTCTGCCGCTATGCGCGGCCTTGCTCCAGAGATTTACGGGACAGAGTATAGGTGTAAAAGCTCGAACAGCTTCGGAATCTTGTGTTCCTTCTTTGCGAGAACGGGATTTGCCGTTTGTGGCTTAAATGAAACAGGTTCCAATTTCAACTTTGTAGAACCACAAACGAGCTGATTGTGTCTTCTGCCTCCTTTGTCGCGTCTTTTTTTTACTTGTTCCCCACAAATGACCACAATTTCCATGTAGAATGGACAAATGAGGTTATTGTCCTGTCTGTGTACTTAATTGCTTTGTCTTGAGCTTCTCTATTGTTCCCGAATTTACTATTTTAGGATTCTATTCGTGTGATCTTTTTCATTCTTGTCCCTGGAAAAAATATTCAGAGGCAGCCTGTTACAATTGTTTGGTGAACACGCAGACCCAGATTTATGGTGGGGGGGGGGGGGGCTGAAGTCCCGAACCCGTATTCTTGGGAAAAAATAATTGAAAAGAGTCCGAAACTAAAAATAAAATATTTTAAATTTTGTACAAAATATCAGAATTAGCTATCTGACATAACTTGGTCTTAGCAGTTCAAATTAAAACTCTGTGTTTTATATATAAGGTAAAGCACCCAAATAAGATACTCTTTGTTAACTGCCTATAATAAGGATGGAAATGAACATTTTTAATCTGAATAGGTAATATCTTGCATATTTTTAGAATTGACAATAACATTTTCAGACAATTATTATTATTTAATTTTATTTAAAATGAGAAAGAGTTGTGTTTTGGAAAGGGATACCAAATAAGAGATACTTGCATTTTTTACATCTGTTTGTAAAAGTAGACCAACAACTATCATTACTGAGCTGAAAATTAAAGAAATCCGTAACACTGTTGAACCATATACAATTTAACAAATATTGGAACATTTTAAAATTGAAGGGGTCAGTGCAATCAATAGTTGTCTAACTCCTACCATCAGCAAATTCTTTATTTGATATTTTCCAGGTGAAATTAAAGTGTTTTTTTTCTAAATATTTTAATGTTAAGTTAATTGAGTTATACAATTATTTTACTGACTCCCTTCATTTGATATTTGCTATGTATGGAGCCAGCAGAACAAACGAAAGGTGGTTCGTCAGGGCCGCAGTCTTTGACAATATTTTGAACGCTGAGCCAATTTCTTCCCCCTGGTGTCCTCTAATAAAGTTCAGTGCAAAAAGAACACTCTGTATCATCATCATTTCTTCCATATTCCGAGTCACTAGAATCAATTAATTCCAATTCAACATAGGATTCTTCGTTCTTGGAACGGTTGTTTAAATTGCATTTAACATTGAAGCGGTTTTTCATGAAAATGGAGTATTGCGTTATAGCGTATGCTGTGTGCGATGGAAAGAAACAATTGTAGGTTGACAACAAGGTGGGGTCTTGATTGTCACTTGAATCTGCGTACTCATCTGAGCTGACGAAAACAAGCGATCAGGGACTGTTGAAAGGGAAGTACCTAAAAAATACAGCTGATGTTATTGTTGACTACTAGGAGTTAAGATCTGAGCAGAATATTACTTGAGGTAATGATCTGTGTATGTAGCAACATAAGGCAAAAACTATGTGTTGTATTCTTATAGTGCTGTGTTATATTGTAGCATAATATAGATGTACTGTATGTAGAGTATGCTAATCAATTGACTAAAGGGGTGTAAGGGGGTGACCTTCCACGTAGTACACACAATTGTCAACATCACTTCCACGTACTACACCCTGAACAGCATTTTGCAGACAAACGAGGCTCTGGCGACTGGCCCTGTGGCCAGTATAATTCTGTGCGTTGACCTGTCTTTTTGTCCTTATGTGTGCTGAGTGCCCGTTTAGAGCCTCTGCTTTTAATGGAAGTCAGAATATTTTAAGATTTTACTTATGCAACGTTAGAGTTGTTATTCGTAACGCTAAGGGGCTGGACCCCGTATAATGTGACGGGTGCAAAATAGCCTAAGTGCTGACGCACCCAAAATTTTGAAATCAATTTTTTTAAAAAAATCAATTGACTATACATGTGCAACACATGGAAATATCGATCTATAGGTTATGGATAAACCTTATTAAACTGAGCGGACCTCCATGGTGGAGTGGTTAGCACAGCGTGCTACGACGCCAGGGATTCTGGTTTCGAATCCCAGCTTGGGCATGAGTGTGTTTTGTGAGATTCCCTTAATCAGTTTCATATCATCATCACGGTTAGCCAAATGTGGCAGAAAAGCGAAGTAAAGTATATAAAATCAAACCTTATTAAACTGAGCATTGGCCCTTGTCTGTCATAAAGCCAAAATAGAATTCGTTTGATTTCAAATTTGATTTGCTTTATTTTACTTCGCTTTTTGTGCCACTTTTAGCTAATTTGCGAAGATGGGGATGAGTGATGATATGATGAAATTGATAAATGGACACTCACAAATATCCATGCCCAGGCCAGGATTCGAACCCGGGACCGCTGGCGTCGTAGCGCGATGTGCTAACCACTCCGCCACAGAGGCCGGGCAAAATAGCATTCGTGTTGTATAACTTGATGTAAAAAAATTTTTCATTCCATGATGTGAACATTCTATTGTCGTATTCTCGTTATACGTTTTTTAAGAAATGTATCTCTCTCTCTCATTACTTTTGTTCTAATCTTGGATTATACCTATACTAGATCATCCATAGATTTTTTTTTTATGAAGACATTTCAAAAATCAACGCTAACATTAAGAGTTAGTTGTAGCATGTTTGCGAAACAATGGTTAGTCCCCAGGGTTTCTCCCGGTACAGTCAGAGAAAGAATTACCTGGGCCACGGGACCTAGAATTTCGTAACGTCTTAAAGCCTGTTGTTTATGCAACCCAAATAACAAAATATTCGCTTAAGTTTGCCTGAAGGATCTGAGTTCTCTGGAACACTTGAGCATTGATAGCATGAGTCACATGACTCATGCCCCAGCCACAACAAACAACAGCTGGGTGTTACGTGGCCTCAAGAAGAAAATTTCAGCAATTGGTATCTTAACAAGAGCTTCTTGTAAGGAAATATTATTTTTTCTAGTGATACTAGCGTCATTGTCAAGAAGGTTCACAGAAATGATGGCTCTCATCACCGACCACATGCCACACGTTAATTGTTTAAGTCTAGTTTATGCATTGTACCTGCAGATTAAAGTGGGATCCGAACCAAATGTGCCTCTATCTGGTATTGAATTCGGAAGCCTTTGATTACATGTCGAAGATGTTATCACTACGCCATCGGAGAGGCAATGGAACGCCCTGAGAAAGAGACGAGTGAATCCATATTTACCGTAAATTTTAAAAATAAGACAATATTTTGTGGTCACTGTTTCGAACCGTGGGAGAGGCATAGATTATTTTTCTCATCATCCAATTCACGAGTTTATAAGTTTTCCTCACCGACACGATTAACAGGAGTGGTAGAAGAAAAGCGAAGTAAAATAACTGAAACAGAAATAAAAGGAGAAAGCGAAACAAATTTTATCCAAAATATTCTGCAGTCACTTCAGTCGTATTCACTGAATGTTACCTTTAAAGAAAGCCGTGGTCTTTAGCATGTCTTTTCCCCTTCCTTTGTGTTCTCGCTTCCCTCTGTCACGATTGGTCTAAAACTAATTAATGCGACATTAACTAAACGATCCAAACAACGAAACAATGCACAATCAACTGCACAAAACAACATTCCATTTGTTTTCTAACCGGAAAACAATTGAGATGCTGTAAAAGTAAGCAAGATGCAGTAATAAAGTGGGAATTCGGTACGGTATAGAATTAAATCGGTGAAGATGTTTAGTGTCGCTATTTTATCACTTTTGACAAATAGCGACGATGAAGATGAGTGATATGATGACATTGATTAACGGACACTCACCAAGAACACCCATGGCCAAGCCAAGATTGGAACCAGGGGCCTATGCTTTCGTAGCGCGCTGTGCTAACCACTCCGCCACGGAGGTTGGTTAGGAGTAGATATTATACCATATTTTGTGTGCGCAATTGGGATCAATCAATGGAATGATTAGGCATTTTATATTATTAATATATTCATATCGTAATATCACGTAATATTATTCGGCACGAAGTAACATCAGAGACATTCAATCTTGCACTTTTGCCTTTCAACTAATTCTTCGACTTCAGGTTAATCACATCAATAAGATAAATTATGAAACAAATGATAATGAATGAGGGATATTGACAGTTATTACGAATTACCTGACACAACCAACATTAAGCAGACTCGGTGGGCAAGCTCATTAAGTGGTAGACATTCGATCTCCTCAACAAAGTTCCCGGGTTTGAGTACCGTCCTTGTAACAGGTGTTTGAGTATTTCGTCATTGATTTCATGTAATGGTCACTCGTCCACGGCTGGGAATAAAAGTGATGTTACGTAACAAAAATAATAAAAATAAACATGATCAAAGAGTACTTATTTCATTTCTTACGAAATCTCCTATAAAACCGGGATATATGAAATACATGTATCTTCACATACGTTTTAGATTTCTAAATGTAACTAGTCGAGACCGAGAACGGGAGAGCAATTTTCAATTCGAGAAACTGAGAGACGGAGTTTTGTCAAGTCTTGTTTCTTTCTTGACATCTCCCTAATATAGTTGTTGTTCTGTTTGTTATTGGCTTTGTATTGGTAATTATTGTCATTATTCTTCCCCTGTAGGTAAACCATTACGACGATGTTTGACGAAATAGAGCAGATAAAAGGGCAAGAACAAGAGAGTCATGACCGCCATAAAGCCATAAAACACACTTTAGTGCATCAATCGATGCATTCTGGTGCATCAATCGATATGATACATTTAGTTCTCTGAGTGTGGGGGCGGGTCGTTTGTCGGAGGTGTAAATACTGGGTTCCGACTTGTTACGAGCTCTCTCATATCTCAGAATCCCAAGCTCTCAGATACGCAGGAAGTTGCCGGCTCTCAGGTACTCCGATACAAAGCCCGATGGATAGAGGCAGTTTTTATGGATGCATAGAGAGACACAGAGAGTGAACGCCGTATGTTTAGGGACCTCTGCGTGATATACAGCGGGGGCGGGTTATCGCTATGCTAAATAGTGCGCTCGTAGCGCAAATAAGATGTACTGCACTGATGAGAGGACGGCGTAGGGACTCTTGCGTGATAAACGGCGAGGGTTAGCGCTATGCTAAATAGCGCGCTCGTAGAGTGAAGTCATGAGAAGTGCATTTCTCTGTGTGATGGAGCAAAAGGCAACTTAGAGCATGTGTTATTGGATCTGTGATGGAAAGATGTGTATACGGAGTAGAGTAGGTATGTGTAAATAAACTGTACATAAAGAGATAACTGCGTGAGAAGTTATTCCTGTCAACAGGAACTGTCTCTTTCTTGGAGACTTTACCTTACATATGATCCGCGATGATCTAGACGGTAGGACGTCTGACTGCCACGCGGGAGAACCGGGTTCGATTCCTGGGGTGGGTGATCTATGGCCGGAATTTTTTCTGCCTTGTCCCCGCATAAAGCGGTTCTGGGGCTCAATGGGTACCTGGGGACAACCCTGGGGGTAAATAGAGCATGGTGCTGATCACTTTACCTCCAAAATGACCTAGATCGAGAATCCTACGTCCCCTACATGTGCCTTCATTGCAAGGTTCTATATACACAGGGAACTTTACTTTTTTACCTTACCTTACATATAAATAGCGGAAGGGCGTTTGACTGCCACGTGGGAGATCCGGGGTGAATGAATTCAGATGGGACATTTTAAAGCAATGTTCTTGCACGGAGAGGCTCTGGGAATCACCCGGCCTTTGATAAATAGGTACAGTGGTGGAAAAAAGATCTTCCCCATAAGACTTTAATGGCAGTAAGTAATGCCGGAAGGGTAGGCAACACACATTGCACATTTAAGTGATCGGGTTATTCTGTCTGTCTCAAGAGCAACTCATCTTTCATGCAATAGCCAACAGACACAGGAAATGTAGGAAAGTCACGTGACTTGTCAGGTGGAATGATGTTCGTCAGAATATCTCCTGTTCTCAAGGCAAGTCGCAGAACCGACAAGAGCTACACGTTACATGTCCGAAAATGATTCGTCTAAAAGCATTGGACGAAACGCTAAGATAATTATTGCCTTACTTACAAAGGCTACTATACTATATGTGCCGCGGTAGCTCGGTCGTTAGGGCGTTTGATTACCATGCGAGAGATCTGAGTTCAATCCCCGACTGGGGAGAATTGGAATTTCGTCCACCTGTTCAAGTGGCTCCGGCGCCCACCCAGCGTCGTACAAAGTGGGTACTTGTAGGAAACTAAGGGGGGTGGGGTAAAGGCGGCCAGGAGCGTGGTGCTGATTACATTGTCCTTCGGCCATAACAAGAAAGTGTGGGGCCCTAACTCCACACCCCCTACACGCCTTCATGACTTGGTGCAAAGCACAAGTTAGCACTTTGCTTTTTCATTTACTATACGTCAGATTTTGTCGGAACAGAACTTTCTAATGTCTACGTGAACTTTCTTCCAAGTTCCGTAGGGTGGGCTCCTCGATGGCGCAGTGGTAGTGTTGTTGCCTTATAATCAAGGGGTCTCGCGTTCGATACCCGGCGGAGGCACATAATGGTTCGTATCCCACTTTAAACTATAGGTCCAGTCCTAATTAGGCTTACTGTGCATAAAGTGGACTTAAAATAACAATTCAATCAATCAATCAAGTTCCGTAGGGATGTAAATAGACTCCAGTTTTTCTTGACACAATTCATCCATGTTATATTTCGTTATAAAAAACACGGCCGATATCCTGTGTGTGTGTGTGGGGGGGCGGGGCGATATAATTCAAACATGTGAGGTGATCCTTTTCCCACTACTCCATTGTCCGATCTTTCGTATCCAAAATAATTCTCAATTCCACACACTGAAAATGTAGCACTTCCTACATCTTAACATGCAAATATCTAGTAGCAAAGTAATGTGTAGGCACATAGTGGTTCGGATCCCACTTAAAACTGTAGGTGAATTCCCGATTAGTCTTACTGTGCATAAAGTGGTCTTAAGACACCAAATCAACCAACCAACACAATCCCGTTTTTGTCCAGATTATCGCGAATCCAGAACCTTCGCCGTGAATAACATAACATAACATAGCAGGAAGACAATGTGAAATTACCGAACACAAACAGAACTTAAAACCTACAACGGATAGATTGGATTAAGTCGACGATACAGCACGCGTTCTGAAATGAAAAAGAATACGAAAGTTGAAGGACCTCGACACACACACACTCTTCCTCCCCTCAATGGGTAGTTATACTTCTTGCAGAGAAGCCTTTACGTAGGCCTTCAAGGCCACGATGAGAAAGTGTTCTTCATGCAATGACAGGACCAAACATACGTCTAGTTTGATATGAAAGCTGTGTTGCTCCTTATTTCGTACGTCATTGATAACAGGAAGACGGGTCTCGTCTGCTAACCCTAGTTTCGTAGAGCAGACGCCTGTTTGCCATCCTTTGGTTCAGTGACCTTCGCTCGTAGTTAGCAAAGAGTGAATGATTCGTTTCATCTGCAGTTATATCAGTTAACGTTCGAATAGTTTCCTAATGGTTACGTTATATAAATTAGTTCTCGAGATTGAGCTTTCTATCTATTTGAACGGGGTGGGGGTTATACAGCCTGCATGTATTATTTTATTTCCTGAAACAAGAAAAAATCGAAGACTCAAAAAGAGTCGTATAGGAGTAGTTAACAAAAAGAAAGAAGAAATAAATTATTGTATAGATCGATTGAATAACATTCCGTCACGGGGCCTCCTCGGTGGCGTAATGATAACGTCGTCACCTTGTAATCAAGGGATCCCGGGTTCGATACAAGGTGGAGGCACGTAGTGGTTAGTATCCCATTTTAAACTGAAGGTCCAGTCCCGATTAGCTTATCTCTGCACAAAACAAAAACTAAAATAATAAATTGTCACAGTGTAAGAAAATATCATGTTTAACAAAATACGAAACAAAAAATAATAATTTAATACATGTTGGAATTCACATCTGTAGCATCTAACCAACACAATAAATGGATCGCAACATATTTTCTCAGATCCATTTTAATTATACGTGTATGATAAAATAACAGAAGTAGAGGAAAGAGAAAGCCAAGCGAAACACGGATGCCATCTCCAGAATTTCAAATCTCGTTACGTAAGGTTCTGGGTTGAAGTCCAAGGCGGTCATGACTCTCTTGTTCTTGCCCTTTTATCTGCTCTATTTCGTCAAACATCGTCGTAATGGTTTACCTACAGGGGAAGAATAATGACAATAATTACCAATACAAAGCCAATAACAAACAGAACAACAACTATATTAGGGAGATGTCAAGAAAGAAACAAGACTTGACAAAACTCCGTCTCTCAGTTTCTCGAATTGAAAATTGCTCTCCCGTTCTCGGTCTCGACTAGTTACATTTAGAAATCTAAAACGTATGTGAAGATACATGTATTTCATATATCCCGGTTTTATAGGAGATTTCGTAAGAAATGAAATAAGTACTCTTTGATCATGTTTATTTTTATTATTTTTGTTACGTAACATCACTTTTATTCCCAGCCGTGGACGAGTGACCATTACATGAAATCAATGACGAAATACTCAAACACCTGTTACAAGGACGGTACTCAAACCCGGGAACTTTGTTGAGGAGATCGAATGTCTACCACTTAATGAGCTTGCCCACCGAGTCTGCTTAATGTTGGTTGTGTCAGGTAATTCGTAATAACTGTCAATATCCCTCATTCATTATCATTTGTTTCATAATTTATCTTATTGATGTGATTAACCTGAAGTCGAAGAATTAGTTGAAAGGCAAAAGTGCAAGATTGAATGTCTCTGATGTTACTTCGTGCCGAATAATATTACGTGATATTACGATATGAATATATTAATAATATAAAATGCCTAATCATTCCATTGATTGATCCCAATTGCGCACACAAAATATGGTATAATATCTACTCCTAACCAACCTCCGTGGCGGAGTGGTTAGCACAGCGCGCTACGAAAGCATAGGCCCCTGGTTCCAATCTTGGCTTGGCCATGGGTGTTCTTGGTGAGTGTCCGTTAATCAATGTCATCATATCACTCATCTTCATCGTCGCTATTTGTCAAAAGTGATAAAATAGCGACACTAAACATCTTCACCGATTTAATTCTATACCGTACCGAATTCCCACTTTATTACTGCATCTTGCTTACTTTTACAGCATCTCAATTGTTTTCCGGTTAGAAAACAAATGGAATGTTGTTTTGTGCAGTTGATTGTGCATTGTTTCGTTGTTTGGATCGTTTAGTTAATGTCGCATTAATTAGTTTTAGACCAATCGTGACAGAGGGAAGCGAGAACACAAAGGAAGGGGAAAAGACATGCTAAAGACCACGGCTTTCTTTAAAGGTAACATTCAGTGAATACGACTGAAGTGACTGCAGAATATTTTGGATAAAATTTGTTTCGCTTTCTCCTTTTATTTCTGTTTCAGTTATTTTACTTCGCTTTTCTTCTACCACTCCTGTTAATCGTGTCGGTGAGGAAAACTTATAAACTCGTGAATTGGATGATGAGAAAAATAATCTATGCCTCTCCCACGGTTCGAAACAGTGACCACAAAATATTGTCTTATTTTTAAAATTTACGGTAAATATGGATTCACTCGTCTCTTTCTCAGGGCGTTCCATTGCCTCTCCGATGGCGTAGTGATAACATCTTCGACATGTAATCAAAGGCTTCCGAATTCAATACCAGATAGAGGCACATTTGGTTCGGATCCCACTTTAATCTGCAGGTACAATGCATAAACTAGACTTAAACAATTAACGTGTGGCATGTGGTCGGTGATGAGAGCCATCATTTCTGTGAACCTTCTTGACAATGACGCTAGTATCACTAGAAAAAATAATATTTCCTTACAAGAAGCTCTTGTTAAGATACCAATTGCTGAAATTTTCTTCTTGAGGCCACGTAACACCCAGCTGTTGTTTGTTGTGGCTGGGGCATGAGTCATGTGACTCATGCTATCAATGCTCAAGTGTTCCAGAGAACTCAGATCCTTCAGGCAAACTTAAGCGAATATTTTGTTATTTGGGTTGCATAAACAACAGGCTTTAAGACGTTACGAAATTCTAGGTCCCGTGGCCCAGGTAATTCTTTCTCTGACTGTACCGGGAGAAACCCTGGGGACTAACCATTGTTTCGCAAACATGCTACAACTAACTCTTAATGTTAGCGTTGATTTTTGAAATGTCTTCATAAAAAAAAAATCTATGGATGATCTAGTATAGGTATAATCCAAGATTAGAACAAAAGTAATGAGAGAGAGAGATACATTTCTTAAAAAACGTATAACGAGAATACGACAATAGAATGTTCACATCATGGAATGACAAATTTTTTTACATCAAGTTATACAACACGAATGCTATTTTGCCCGGCCTCTGTGGCGGAGTGGTTAGCACATCGCGCTACGACGCCAGCGGTCCCGGGTTCGAATCCTGGCCTGGGCATGGATATTTGTGAGTGTCCATTTATCAATTTCATCATATCATCACTCATCCCCATCTTCGCAAATTAGCTAAAAGTGGCACAAAAAGCGAAGTAAAATAAAGCAAATCAAATTTGAAATCAAACGAATTCTATTTTGGCTTTATGACAGACAAGGGCCAATGCTCAGTTTAATAAGGTTTGATTTTATATACTTTACTTCGCTTTTCTGCCACATTTGGCTAACCGTGATGATGATATGAAACTGATTAAGGGAATCTCACAAAACACACTCATGCCCAAGCTGGGATTCGAAACCAGAATCCCTGGCGTCGTAGCACGCTGTGCTAACCACTCCACCATGGAGGTCCGCTCAGTTTAATAAGGCAAAAACTATGTGTTGTATTCTTATAGTGCTGTGTTATATTGTAGCATAATATAGATGTACTGTATGTAGAGTATGCTAATCAATTGACTAAAGGGGTGTAAGGGGGTGACCTTCCACGTAGTACACACAATTGTCAACATCACTTCCACGTACTACACCCTGAACAGCATTTTGCAGACAAACGAGGCTCTGGCGACTGGCCCTGTGGCCAGTATAATTCTGTGCGTTGACCTGTCTTTTTGTCCTTATGTGTGCTGAGTGCCCGTTTAGAGCCTCTGCTTTTAATGGAAGTCAGAATATTTTAAGATTTTACTTATGCAACGTTAGAGTTGTTATTCGTAACGCTAAGGGGCTGGACCCCGTATAATGTGACGGGTGCAAAATAGCCTAAGTGCTGACGCACCCAAAATTTTGAAATCAATTTTTTTAAAAAAATCAATTGACTATACATGTGCAACACATGGAAATATCGATCTATAGGTTATGGATAAAACTAAATGTAGCGTTCCTCAGTAAATGGTTACATCTATTTTAGAGCAAATACGGAGATCTCCAATGTGAGTGACAAGGATTATTTATCAAGTCGTGAATAAGAACTTTCTAGGTATCAAGTTCTCAACTTGAACAACGTTGCTAGTGGTGCTTATTCAGATAGGCGTAGCATCAAAGTCATTGTTCTTCTTATGATTAATGATGTTGCGGAGGAACCGAAATTTTCAGAATTACAAAAGGCTTCAAGCGATACTATCTGCTACACCCACCATGCCAAACAGAGGTAGCGAGAAGACTGGAGTTCAAGGAGATATTCTTGAAGACGATATGATGGTAGAACCATGTACGTTTTGAAAACCATTCCTCCGCACTCTTGTTGTTATGAAAAATATATCAAAGATATTTTTAAGCCCACAATGTTTAGTCGAATAAAATGTGGTGTGCATGGCCCACCCTGAATCCCCTTTATAGTTCAAAAGTAAAATATGGCTTCATTATGCCATTCAAGAGTTTAAAAACATCTAGACTTGAAGTCAGTGATTCGAACCTAATTCGAACATATACTTTTTGTTTTGACTAATTGATTTGGCTTATTTCTCTTCGCATTTCTGCCACTTTTGGATAACCGCGAAGATGAGAATGATCGATGATTAGGTGGAAATGATGAAGCAACATTCACATAGAAGAACACACACCCATACTCAGGCCGGGTCTGGCACAGAGGCACTTCTGTGGAAAGATCGGAAATCGATCACTTAACGCCCCCAACCACAGAGTTGGGCAAACAATTACATGATTGGAAATCTATTAAGGATACTATGATGTATAATTTCGATAATATACAGGGGGAAAACTTTAAGGTTTTCAAGTAGTTTCATTCAGAGATTCATTCATTCAATGAGATGTCTCACTCACAAACTATGAAAAGATATCTCCGATGTGGAAAATGGGCAAAAATTATAACGATGCGGTAGAAAATGATCCGAGCGTTGATATGAACAGTCTGTCACTTCAATAATTAAAAACAGGCCTTACTGGGTCAATGGAGAAAGGAGTTAGGGGCTCGTCTGTATAGTAATTAGTAAAACAATTTATGTTATGCACAAATATATGTAGGCTAAGAACTGCATCTACAGTTTAAAGTGGTACCCGAACCCCTGTGCAATGTGCCTCTATCGGGAATCGAACCCGGGACACTTTAATTACATGACGACAGCTTTACGAATAAGATATCTGGAATGCCCATCAAGCTGATAGTAAGTCGATGTGATCACAGAGGTTCAAATACCGGGTAATATTTCCACATAAATAAAAATAGGTTAATTTCATGTAGAGATAGGCTTACTGAAACTGGACCTACAGTATGAAATGAAATCTGAACTGCTGAAATTTGTCCACACGAGGAATGCAATCCGTTCTTCCTTGGTTACAAGGGGCACCGGGTTCGATACCGGTGGAGGCACATAGTGATTTGGATCCCACTTTAAACTGTAGGCCCAGTCCCGATTAGCCTTCCTGTGCATAAAGTTGACTTAAAACATCAACTCAGTCAATCAATCCTTGGTTACAAAATTCGTATCGTCACGATTAACCTGGTAGTTAAAAACGTAAAGGGACACATTAAACACATTTGTCTGTGTATCAACTGTCCTTGCCTTCGTAGTGTTGCAGAAATGGACAATGTTAAACAAAAGACGGCAGCAAATGTGCATGCAGCGTGTCAGGAATTAACGCTTGCAATAATATCGATTCGCCCATTCAACCTTAGAATACATTTCCGCCATTCGACCTTGCTCTGTCCACCCGGACAGCCCAATAGCACGCTATCAGCAAAATGCAAATGTGCGACAGGGCAACCGTTGTGGAGGCGGTACGCCGAAATCTAACCACATTGCTCGCACCTGTTCATTTTAAAACCTCGCAGTAACAAAACTCAAGCATTCACATTGCAGCTGCGCTTCAGTGTGAATGCTTTCGTTTGTTTCCGCACGTTTTAAAATGCATGCTGGTTTCAGGAAACGCGCAGTAGTTCGAGTTCCCTTGAACGCAGGTACTATTTACACACGCGCTAGCCTAGGCCCAATGTTTTCTTTGCTTGCTCTGTAGTCTTGGAGTTGAGTTTGACGCTGAGCGTTGTTATCGACCCCCTCGCTTAAAAGCGGGAAGCGGATCTCGTCTTCAGTGACAGCCGAGCAGTGGTAGCAGATAGAGCTATGTAGCCCGCCTCTCGGCATCACGTGTTGTAGAACAGAGCTCTGCTAAGCCAGGTAAGTGACACTGACAACCGTTTTCCACAACCGGGATGGACACATTTCTTCATTTTGCAGTACAGTAACAAATCTCTTGCTTGAACACGCTGTCGTTTATTCCCTTCATTTATTTTTTACGTGATTCAAAACATAAAAAGCGCGCTCTTTTATGCGATACTGTTCCAATTTAAGGTGTAACTTTTTCCTTAGCCGAACAATAACATGCATTTTTCGCGCTTTTCCGGATTCATTTTCGTGCTGCGTACACTACAAAGGAATGTAATCAAAAGTTTCCGAATTAGATCCCCGGTGGAGACAAATATAAACATTCAAGTTACCTGCTCTAGAGATTAAATTCGCTTTGTATTTGAGGGTTATCACGCTCAAATTTTAATTATTCACAATTTCAGTAAAACTGAAGGTTCAATTGAATAAAGTTTAAATAAACTGTACAAAACTTTATGAACATAACTTGTGAGACTTAAGACACGACATTTGCTTGTTCGAAAAGTAAAATGAGTGACGTATCATATGCCGAAGCATAATTACCGAGATAAAAACGATGATTTTGTTGATGGCAATTAATTTGCCGAATTGGATATCACAACTCTTTCCTGTTTCTTTGGTTTTGTTTTATTTTTTTGGCATTTTGTTATTCTTATCAATAATTAATTATTCGGTATAATATTATATTCGTGTAAAAAAAGATATGTTCGATACATTGAAGTGAAGTAAAAAGTTTTTAAAGGGTAACCCCGTGACGGAGTGGTTAGCACATCGCGCTATAACGTCAGGGGTCCCGGGTTCGAATCTCGGCCTGGGCATGGATGTTTGTGAGTGTCCATTCATCAATTTCATCATATCATCACTCATTCCCATCTTTGCAAATTAGCCAAAAGTGGCACAAAAAGAGAAGTAAAATAAAGCAAATCAATCAATCAACCAATCAAAGGGTAAAGGCATCCCCTGTGCATTACACTTTGTCATGAACATGAGGATGTGGAGGTAGGGAGGGCCCTACACATTCAGTCTCTCGGCTATTTGTGAAAGCGATGTGATCAGTACCACGCTCCGGCCGAATATATCCACAGGATTGCCCCAGGTGCACATTCATTAGAGCCTGGCTTAGCCTCAGAGCCGGTCTATGCTGGAATATTGTCTGAAAACCCCAACCAAGACCACTCATCCCGAGACAGGGTTTAAAGTGAGCCGGAACGCACCGGAACTCCGTTCCGTGAAATCGGTTTCGTGCCGGAACTCAGTTCCCGCTCCCACACTGGACATACAAAAGTCCATCCTTTGCAACATTAATTCTTGAAAACATTAGATGAAGAGGAAAAGAGAAAGTTCTTGTTCTAAATTTGTCTCCTGTTGATCGGCGGTCCGGAAATTTAAAAAAATGAACACTATATATCGGTTAGTGGCAGTTGCCGCGATTGGGTGTCAAAAATTTGGTGGCAATGTTTAGCATTTAGAGGCCTGAGTGCTGGGCAAAAAGTTGCAAAAATTCAGGTCACCGCTCCTCAAGTCTCCCTAATCGCTGAAACTGGTCAGTGCTATTAGTTTAGGATGTAAATGAGAACCTCATTTTTTGAAACAACAGACGTGATAGATCTTTTGTTTATATATTTTGTTTGGACGCAATACTAATAATAATACTAATAATCAGTGATTCTTTCTGGCGGTACACCATATCTGCATCTTCTATAGGTAATGATAAAACTAAAAACATTTTATTTTAACGAAATAAATGTGTATGTGTGTGTCTACATGGACATATCACAATATTTAGAATAGTTCTTATGATAAAGACAATAACAAATAATAACAACACTAAACTAACTTGAAGAGTACCGAAACCTTTCTTCCCAGAAAAAGCGCACGGATGATGATAATAATACTACTAATAATAACTTATTTAATTCCAAAGTTGGTTGTGCCAGCTCTCTTGGTGGAGTGGATAACGTAGTGCTGGTGGAGAGATTTATCTGTGTTGTTTCTTCATTTCTTTCATCATTATTTGTCTTCGTCGTTGCGATTAACCTAAGAGATAGAAGAGCGACGCAAAATAACCGAAATGAAAAAATAATTACTAGCCAGCATCCTGTGTATTTCAGCTTTATAATTCGTCTTATTGCACTGTATCTGACTGAATTTGAGACGTCGTTTCGAATATGTCAGAACAGAGAGAGTTGAAAATTAATATTTTCCATATTCGTATTGTTCATAATTAAAAGTTTATTGAGCGAATTGCCGGTGATGTAAACTTTATTCATATGTCCGCGAGAATAGGCAAAATTAATGAGGAATTCCTTTCCTTGACCCTATCGGAAATATATTAAGCGAGAGGTCAGTCAGGCTTAAATTATTTGCCTGACAAAAATTCACTATTGTCTGGTTTTGAATCTCTGATGAGGTTTGTATATTTATATATTTATTAGGCTTGAATATAATAAAACTAGCATAATGCACTACAGAAAAATAATAGTCAATGCACTGACCACTAGACAGATGCTATCAGTATGAATATGAAATGGGATTTGGCAGAGTTGCAAATGCTGTCTAGTTCTCAATCTCGTCTTGATTTGTCTCGTTCTCGTTTGGATCTCTTCTCGCGTCTCGAAATATGTAGCATGAACAACATGTATAGCGTGTCATCGCACAAACATTGAATTCGTACATAGGTCACTGATGCTAAGAACTTATTTCTTAAAAGTCTTTTTCTGTTTGACGCCTTGTTGCAACGCTACAAATCCTCGAAAAATTTATCCTGAATATATGCAACCTCGCAGAACAGGCTTGCAAATGCTACTAATGGATTGACTTTCAATTATTATAAGCGAAATATGCAACTTAACTATTAATAATCAGATAGATATCAGCTTAGTATGTCTAAAGAAGTCGCATAGTAAACTTGATTCAGGTATTTTTTTTTTTTCAAATATCATACCTAAGTCTCACTTTCGCCTCGATTTTGCAGAAGTCTATCTCGGTCTCGTCTTGACAAATCTCGAAGGCTCTGGTGTCGATTTTTACAAGTCTGTCTCGCTGCCATGTCTACTGACCACGTGTGACCTTATGCGTGACCCTTTGTCCTCTGCTGCTATTGTGTAACATTAATATTATATCATATTATTTTGACTAGAAAGTAATTAAACCATTGGCAGAGCTTGTTTTTTGAAGTTTACACGCATTTCTACCACGATTGAACTTTCAGGACTCGATCCAATGAAATTTATCTTCACGGATATTCGAACAAGGCCATATTTATTGAAATGAAATGTATTCCTCATATTTCATTCTTACATTAAATAGTGTGGCAGTCCTACTAGAAAAGTGCCATCATTATTATCCGATATATTAAATTATATTTGATTATAATATATATTATATATATAATATTTATTAAAATACATAAATGATTAAATCAGCCTCTGTGCTCAAAAAAGAAGCGAATGAGAAACCTACAAACACATTTCACGCATGTTAATTACAGTGTTCTAGGAGATTTATATACATGCACTGTATATTGTGTGTTTAACACAATATTAAATACAAGCCGAATTGTATTTTCTAATATAACTGAATTCTTGTATAAACTCTAAGTTACGAAACCAGTGACAATTCTTCACTCGCTCTAGAATATAAAAAGTACTGGTAGATAGCGGAAAAGTGTTAGGTATATGAATAGAGAAAATAAATTTACTGAAAGCAGATAACATAGAACTAACACCTAAACCCAGTTAGTAATGATAGTAATTATAATGACAACAGTAATTAGTTATTTGTGTTCTAGAGGGCTAACTCCCGGGAGAAAAAAATATGCTGGTACATCATCAATTCACTTCAAAATTACGGACTTCTATTTCGCAACTTTAGGCATGTTCATGAAGATGAGATTAAGTGGCGGGTGATTAATGAAGTTAAAACGTCAGGATGGAAGCAAATTTCCGTTGACAAAACACAGGCTAGAGAAGACTTCAATAATCATTTAAAAGAGATTTTTCCGGAATTCTGTTTCTTCAAAGCGGGAAAGCTGAATTTATCTTCGGCTTGTTCATTTCCACTTCCATTTCGGATCAATCTAGAAAATACTAGTCTAACCATAGATTTATTGATTTTCTATACTTCAACTTTACATTAGTGTACTATGGTCCAAAAATTTAAATTCCTTACCACGTGCATATGTTGACGATTTTCAAAAAAGAGCATTGAAAACGTGGCAATTTTTATGTTTACACTTTTGAAACTTCCATATCTATTCGGTAAACACTAATATTATTTTGAGTTGGCAAATTGCAATCCATCAATTACATTTTCAAATTTTGTTTTTTGGAGATGCGGTTCCAGCTTCTGTTCTATCTCAATGCAACGGCAACTCTTTTCATTGGCCGTTATTGAACACAAAATTGCATTCCATTGATTAATAAAGTTTCTGATAGAACTATTCCATAGAACCAAAACTAAACTTTCATATTCCAAACTGTTTGTAATGAACTTCGAATATTTATAGCCGGTTTGAGGGGTTCCGCTTTAATTTTTTCTAAAGAAGAATGGTGTGGGTATGTGTGTCCTAGCATGGACTTGAGGCATAATCTTACATTGTTCTAGATACTGATATGTTTACATAAGAAATTATAAATCTGTACTTGCATAGATTTGAAAGTATACGTTCGTTAGCAATTATTTAAGTTCGGCAAATGAATAAAAGAACATCTCAAATTTCACAGACAGACAACTCAAAAATTTCACTGAATTATCGTGTATTGGTGGAAAAGTAATTGTGAATTCATCTTGTAGAATTATGAAAAAGAAAATCGACTGCACGTTACACCGTGTAAAACTAATCATTATTTCCAACTTGTGTAGTACTAATTTTGCCGTGACACTCCTGTGAGTCTCATAAGCGCAAAACTGTAGCCTACAGAGTTTTGAAAATGATCAAAATAGAACTATGCATATCGTTCTTGTGCTTCTTTTGAATGACATACATATTAAAGTTCTACATCTTGAGATCGATGCATAAAACATGGTACAGTCATGTTCAAAAAATCTGTCGCATGGATTTTTTTTAAGTCCAACGTCTTACGAAATTATGTTGGTAGCTCTGAAACAAGGAAGTGTTCTGGAATATGCGATCCTCCAATCGGAGTGAAGTTCGATTCGGAGGAGCAGGAGGCGTGACTCACGGTCTTGTCCACAGGAAGTTCAACCAATGCAGCATTTCCAAATATGAGATAACGTCCCCATTGGTTAAATATTGTTTCAATAATGCGAATCGGCAGAAACATTGAGCAAAAGTTTACTTTGTCGTTTTAATTGCCTTTAATCGTTTCAAATTAGTATTAAATTGTTCCAATTATAGTTCACGAGCTTAATATAATGTATTCATGTATGTGTTTGACAATTATATATCACTCATTAGAACAATTTTCACATTGTTTTCACTACGTGAGATGACATTTCATTTACATTTACGATAAAATAGTGGTTTGGGTGTAATAACAGTTTTCATTAATTAATTTAGAGATGCATTTTTATTTGTTGAGTTAATGATTAGGTTAATTCGTTATTTCTCGCGAAAAGAGGGAACTCAACTTGTATTATTGAGGTCAAGAGTTCGTTTTAACATCACTTTTTGCACACATAGCCTAATCACGACTCGGGATACATTTAAATTGGAATCTGAAACATTATGCGACCTGACTGGAACTCGGAAAAGGACACACTGATTACAAGACGTCGATACATTACCACTTGGTCTGGCGAACGCCAATAATAATGAGGGGTTGTGGGAGTGGGAGAGGGGTGACGGAAAGTAGAAAATAAATAGTATTTTTGGGGGTATTTAATGTTATATTTATACACATACAAACCTAAGAAAATATTTATTTTGATACATGTGTGTGGGGGGTGGGGAAGGGGGGAAAAGAGAGGGACAGAAAGATATTGGGAGAGATGGGACGAAGAGGTGATTGTGGAAAATGTTTTATTTGACGTTCAATAATAAAAACAATCAAATCGATGATGATTATCTTATAAATACCATATGTAATGTAAATTTGTTTTAAAAATGGGGGCGGGGAGCTGTTTGATTTACGTTCAGTGCAGGATAACAAGTGGAGACACATAGTGGTTCGTATCTCACTTTAAACTGTAGGTCCAGGCCCCATTAGCCTATCTGTGTATAACGTGGATTTAGAATTCAATAGAAAATAACGTCGATCTAGGATTTTGGATTTTAGATGTGTTGGGACCACTAAAATTTCCAATTCTTATAATAAGAAACATGTCCTCATATTACCATTTTGAAAGACAGAGAGTTAATTGTATAATCTTTAGTTGTTAGTTTCAAAGAAGACTAATTCAAATAGTAACAATGGGAACGAATAAAGCTTACGAAAAGTTTTTGCCGCCGTGGGGATTTGAACCTACGACCATTAGAGTGACAACCCAGTGCGATAACCACTACCCCACGAGTTCGTTCTTTCTTACGGCATGATTATGAGTTAAGACCAATTCGTTCAATATGCATTAGAAATATAATCCCCACTCGCTTCTTTATAAACAACACACCCAAACGCTCCTTTGTAGCAAATGAAATAAAGGTGGTTTGAATGTCACAAAACATTTAAGCAAAATCTACTATATTTACGACGCAATCGTTTTGCATGGAGAGGCTACAGCTTCGAAAATTGAGGTTGTGACGTGGCTTCTTGTAGTGGTAGGGTAGATATTCGTATGGCAAGGTTCCAGCGTGCACTAGCCAGTAATTTCCGAGAAAAGAAACTTTAATTTTTTTATGATGGTAAATTGGTTCGGTGATAGGCTATTAGTATTACACGCCGAATATAGGTTTGACTTCTGTTCGATTACCCCTATTATTATTATATATAGCAACGAAGTATTGTATTTAATTAATAATTTAAAGAAATAAAAATGTTATATATTTTTTTAAAAAAAAATGATTTTTCAATGTTATTTTTGAAAATAATTTTTCAGAATATGTTTTTGAATTTCTCATCATTTTACTAGGGTTTGCATAAAAATTATCCATGTGCCATATTCGACGAAATGTCATGTACAGCGAAAGTTATACATTTTTATTTTAGGGAAAATTATCAAGAAACAAAACAAATAAATACTATTGACATCCTTTTGTGAATAGTATTTATTTTACATTATTTTTTGTTCACCATGCATAGTTGTATTCTTGTAAAAAGCATGAAAAACAATATATTCTCTACATTTCGCAAAGCAAATAAGATACGAATTTTCGTAATAAGTAAAATGCAATAAATAATTTTTCGGTTCAATAACAAATAAAAATCGCAGAGTTAACCGAACGGTGAATCGAACACAGAATTTTACAACCCATAAAATGCCTTGTAGCCTTTGCAATGAAGTGATGTAGATTCAAGTAATAAAATTTCATGCAAAATCGCACGTTATAAGATTGTTCAAATATATTAAATCAATGTGTCCATAAGTTATTATACTGTCAGCCATTTGGCACATCTCGTTACAAAATTTCAGCACATCACCATTCACTAGTTAATCGAATTGAATATTTTTTCACTTCACAGTCTCATATCACGTGAGATGTAAACTCAATTCAATTCTCTCATTGTATGTTGAGCTCATGTAGAAATATCAATTATGATCTCTAAGCTAAATTTGACGCTACAATCGCTTGATCAACTCTTGCGTCTCGCTGCCAGACTTTCTACGTTCCTGTTTGCTCCAGGTCGCTTCTGCATTTCATTATCATTGTTTCTACCTCTGTTTCATTCTCATCGTCGTTATAAACCTACGTAATTTCTACTTTGATTTTTTGATTTTGATTTGATTTAGTTTATTTTACTTCGCGTTTTGTGCCTCTTGGCTAATTTGAAGATGGGGATGAGTGACGAAATGATGAAATTGATGAATGGACATTCACAAACAACCAAGCCCGACCGGGATTCGAACCCGGGATCCTTGGCGTCGCAGCGCGATGTGCTAACCACTCGGCCACAGGGTCGGGCGTAATTTCTACTGTTTACAGTAGAGAGATACTGTTATCAATTGTAGTACTCTACTGTGTCTCTCGGAAATCTACTCGAAATCAATGATTTCTTACTAAACACTTTCAGTAGGCCTAATGTGTAATTACAGTTGAGGAACTACAAGTGAAATATTCTCTTCAGTACTACATGTAATATTGCATGTAGTGTTTGAATTTGAATTCAAAATTTTGGGTGCGTCAGCACTTAGGCTATCTTGCACCTGTCACTTTATACGGGGTCCAGTCCCTTACCAGAACTAAAATAACATAACTGTAACGTCGTGTTGTAACTAACATATTAAAATATTCTGAATTCGGTTAAAAGCTGAGGCTGTAAAGAGGCACTCAGCACCCACAAGGACCAAATGCAGGACAACACAGAAAATTATACTGGCCATGGGGCCAGTCGCCAGAACCTCGTTCGTCTGTAAACTGAAGTCCAGGGTGTACTACGTGGAAGCAACAATTGGGTGTACATACTTCGTGGAAGGTCATCCCTTACACCCTTGTAGTGTGTTTAGCTCAGCATGTTAGCTGTAAATATTCCTCCTCACTAACAATTTGTTTTTATATCTATTTAAAATTTAAACCAACCTCACTTCCATGTAGTACACCCTGAACTGCTTTTTGCAGACTAACGAGGCTCTGGTGACTGGACCTACTGTTAGTATAATCTTTGTAGGACTGCGTGTGTGTTGTCCTTGTTTGTGCTGACTGTCTGTCGCTTTACAGGCTCAGCTTTTAACCCAGGTAAGGATATTTTAGTTTTCAGACACGCTTTTATTTTTGTCATGATAAGGGGCTCGACCCCGTATAGCGTGACGGGTGTAAAATACCCTAAGTTTTCAGGCACACACATTGTAATTCAAATTTAAAAAATCTTAACATAGATGTTTCAAAACACCTATTGATCTACTGAAACCAGTACAGTAGAGAAACTGCAAGTGAAATTAATTTATTCAGTATAGTGTATAATATGTTAAGTTTAATATTTTGGCTGTAAATATTAATTTCATACCCCCTTATTATTTTTTGTATTTATATCTTTTTCAAAATCTGAACACAGTAGATGTTTCAAAACACCTATTGATCTACTGAAAACAGTAGACAAAAGTTTCATTGGAGTAAGTAGAAAAGAGTCAGGAATTAATACCCAAAGAAGTCAACCATTATGAATTAATGTTACATACTTTTTGTTATTTCACTTTCCAAAACCTAGGAGCTCGAAATAATACATGGCATGCGATTTACTAGACAGTCTGCTTTTCTGTGATTGATTCGTCGTGCCCAGTCGGGGATTTCAAGGTAAAAGGGGAAGGGGAAGAAATCCACCACAGTATCATGACGTATGAAGTAACATGTTCACAGGCATCCAATACAACTGATAAGTGTTCACCTGACCTTGGAAGTGTGGGAAACACGTTTCACGCTGGTTTCCAGAATGCTGTGGCTAAATCTGGAACTAACGGTGGAATAAGAAATAGTTTGTAACATTTAACAATGACATTTCGCATTTACAAAATATGAGATATGTAGACTTTGATTTATTTATTATAGTAGACGGTAGAGAATTACTTACCACGAAAGTCAAGTTCTAAATTGCAGACATCAAAATCTACTCCAGGTTGTAAATACATTTGTGATAGACAGCAGATAGGTTAATAAGACTTACAAGATTGCTAACGACTCTTAAGACAAACGTTCAACGAAGGTTATTGAGTGAGAAAATGGGAAATTGTTAAAAATAGCGGCCTAGTTGAGTGAAGATCGAAGGTTCGAATCTCTTATAGAACCGGCTATTTTTTGACATTAATTTTTGGTGCATAATATATTTAATGTATTGTCGACATTTATAAGAAACAAAATATGAAAACTCTCCTCCTCCGTAACGGTGCGGTCTAAGACTCTGTGCTTTGGACTCGGACTGCAGCGGGACGGCATGGATTCGAGTCATCCTGGGTTCTCGGCCTGTTATCTGTATAGGACCGGTGGCAACCCACCATCGTGAGGAAATTGGGGAGCTACAAGTGACTGGTGTAACCTGGTTTCAGATATCTTCTATAACGGCTGAGGGTTCGACGTGCTGACCAACGTCACCTCGTTGCCAGTTGAAGATAACTCTAGGTAGGATTGTGGAACGTAGACTGACAGTCGGGAGATAGCCCATGGCCCTTCGAGGTTTTAAAATATGAAAACTATTCCTTCCGTAAATCTAATTTCTCGTCATTGTCACGTGAGATTTCTTTTCAGTATGACTCCTGCAATACTAATTAGTAGAGGCACATATTTTTGGTAAATAAAAAAACAAAATTTCGGTACAGAAACGGAGTCAATTTCAGGTTCAAAAGCGGTAAATAAAATAAAATATCGGTGTTATAGCGGTGAAAAATTGGATGAAAAGTGGTATATAAAAAGACATTTTGGTTTTAAAATTGTGAATATAATCCTAAATTTGATTTAAAAGCTACACTTCATCCACTGAATTAACTTTCACTTCTAATAGCACATTTATGTAGTTATCAGAGTATTAAGTTTATTTCTGTGTAAAGAAGTCCATTTTTGCTTCTCCAATATTAACAGCAGAATTAATCAATTTTGCGGGAATTGCATAACTCTTAGGATAATTCAGACCTCAGAAGGTGTCATGTCGGTGAATAAACACTAAATTTCGTGTTTAAGAGTTAATTTCGCTTTTTTCAGTTCATTTCGCATGGTCACAAAATGCATCACACACCTTTCAAAAACATGAAAAATTAACACTACAATGTGTTTTTTCACATTCCGTTTTTTCGTCAAAAACGAAATATGCATGCCCCTACTAATTAGTTCCTAAGTAGGATAATGAGATGGACAGAGAGATATTAAAGTATGAGTTTACTGTTTATAAAATAAGCATTAAAACATTTTTATATTCACATAAACTAAACTAAACCCACAGGACTTGGCTTACCTACCGACTGCTGGTCTCCCTCCCACACAGTTCCTCCGTCACCTGTTATAGCGTGGAGATCTTAGACCAGTATTGGGGTGACGGGTGATCAGCCCGACGAACCCCCAGCCGTTATTGTAGGTCTTCTTGACCGGGTTACGCTCACTCACTCGGAGCTTCCCAATTTCCTCACGATGGTGGGTTGCCACCGGCCCTATACGTAGGCCGAATAAATTCCGACCAGAGCCGGATTCGAACCTACGCCGTCAAGACGAGTGAACGCCTTAACCCGCTCGACTACGGAGGAGGACTTTATATTCACATACCTCTTTACAAATTCCTGAGCACGTCACTACAAATGAACCAATCTAGTGCACACCGTGTTGTTTATAAAGAGGCGGGTGGGGATTATATTTCTAATGCATATTGAACGAATTGGTCTTAACTCATAATCATGCCGTAAGAAAGAACGAACTCGTGGGGTAGTGGTTATCGCACTGGGTTGTCACTCTAATGGTCGTAGGTTCAATTCCCCACGGCGGCAAAAACTTTTCGTAAGCTTTATTCGTTCCCATTGTTACTATTTGAATTAGTCTTCTTTGAAACTAACAACTAAAGATTATACAATTAACTCTCTGTCTTTCAAAATGGTAATATGAGGACATGTTTCTTATTATAAGAATTGGAAATTTTAGTGGTCCCAACACATCTAAAATCCAAAATCCTAGATCGACGTTATTTTCTATTGAATTCTAAATCCACGTTATACACAGATAGGCTAATGGGGCCTGGACCTACAGTTTAAAGTGAGATACGAACCACTATGTGTCTCCACTTGTTATCCTGCACTGAACGTAAATCAAACAGCTCCCCGCCCCCATTTTTAAAACAAATTTACATTACATATGGTATTTATAAGATAATCATCATCGATTTGATTGTTTTTATTATTGAACGTCAAATAAAACATTTTCCACAATCACCTCTTCGTCCCATCTCTCCCAATATCTTTCTGTCCCTCTCTTTTCCCCCTTCCCCACCCCCCACACACATGTATCAAAATAAATATTTTCTTAGGTTTGTATGTGTATAAATATAACATTAAATACCCCCAAAAATACTATTTATTTTCTACTTTCCGTCACCCCTCTCCCACTCCCACAACCCCTCATTATTATTGGCGTTCGCCAGACCAAGTGGTAATGTATCGACGTCTTGTAATCAGTGTGTCCTTTTCCGAGTTCCAGTCAGGTCGCATAATGTTTCAGATTCCAATTTAAATGTATCCCGAGTCGTGATTAGGCTATGTGTGCAAAAAGTGATGTTAAAACGAACTCTTGACCTCAATAATACAAGTTGAGTTCCCTCTTTTCGCGAGAAATAACGAATTAACCTAATCATTAACTCAACAAATAAAAATGCATCTCTAAATTAATTAATGAAAACTGTTATTACACCCAAACCACTATTTTATCGTAAATGTAAATGAAATGTCATCTCTCGTAGTGAAAACAATGTGAAAATTGGTCTAATGAGTGATATATAATTGTCAAACACATACATGAATACATTATATTAAGCTCGTGAACTATAATTGGAACAATTTAATACTAATTTGAAACGATTAAAGGCAATTAAAACGACAAAGTAAACTTTTGCTCAATCTTTCTGCCGATTCGCATTATTGAAACAATATTTAACCAATGGGGACGTTATCTCATATTTGGAAATGCTGCATTGGTTGAACTTCCTGTGGACAAGACCGTGAGTCACGCCTCCTGCTCCTCCGAATCGAACTTCACTCTGATTGGAGGATCGTATATTTCACAACACTTCCTTGTTTCAGAGCTACCAACATAATTTCGTAAGACGTTGGACTTAGAAAAAATCCATGCGACAGATTTTTTGAACATGACTGTACGAAACTAGGATTCCATACCATGAAAGTCTGCAATAGTTAATTTCCCCTTCGAATATACACTAATAGCCCCGTCTAGTTCGCAGCACCTTTTGACTCTCTCTGCACTCGCGCGTCTAATTGGTTACATGGTGCGGTGTATGGTCACATGGTGCGTGCTAACCAATCAAACGAACGTTTAAAGTAGCAGACAGGCATCGTTGAATCTTCTGAACTTGAGCACCGCTTTTCGTGTACTTGGTTGGACGTCATTTCCTTGCACCAGCTTGACACCGGGACACTAATAGGAACTCACTTGACAAATATAGTCTCGAACCGCTCATTGAATGTCAGAACAGCCATATGTGACCCACGAGAAACTGTTGAATAACCATGCCATATAAAGTAAATGGCCTCAAGAGAGTTGAACTTGGATTATGACTATCACAGAAAGGTCTCCGTCGTATCCGCATCCTGTCAGTTGCACAAGCTTGAATGACAAAGTATGTCGAACTGTGCTCAGGTTCACCTAGTAATTTCTTTCCAAAGATTCTTTTATTGTTTTTTTTTTTAAATTTGAAGCTGGATTTCCGTGCTAGGGAAACCTTCCATTAGCTGTTTCCGTGCCCATTGTGGTGGCCGGGGCTTCAGTGCCCCGGGGATTCCAAAAGCTTTCAACGGCACTTCCCAAATTTGCTCCCTTATCGCGTCACATGAAGAGAGCTGCGGGTAATTCTACCTGCGTGATTTCTCGCGGGAATTTCCATTTCTTCCTCTATTATTATTTCACCGACCATTGTTCCCATAATAGGGATATCTCTGCACCCACCCGCGGCGTTGAAACTAAGAATTTACGAGACAAACAAACAAACACTTTCTACCACGTAACCCAGGTGACGTTTGAATTTATTTATGCTCGATTTTATATCGCATACTTTGACTGTTGATCGATAGCAACATGAGCCGTTGTGGCGGATTGGTTAGCATAACACGCCACGTTACACAAACTTGTGGTTGTAACTTCGAATCCTATACTCTGTCCCGTCTATCTCTGGAGCAAGCGAACGAAAACAAGTCTCTCGGCAAGTAGTGACGAGACGGATCCACCAATGAACACTTGAAAGGGAATGGGATTGCATGGAGGGGAAGTGACTGCAGTTACCAGCCTTCTCAGCAGCGTGTACTGCTTCGTTCTGCCCATTCAATCCCCCCTTCTCTGGTCAATTCATAATTTATTTCTACCTTTGCAAAAGTTGAGGGGCGAGGGAAAAGTCATAAAATTACCCAGAAAAAATGTCGCTTATGGACGCTTTTGTCTTAAACCTAAGTTATCATTTTATCATTGCAATAACTGGGAAGGAATTTTCTATCATTATACATTTTGATTTTTTTATTTCATGGAAGGACGTTTATAAAATTAGAACTTTGCTGACCTCCGTGACGGAGTGGTTATTTCAGCGCGCTACCACGACAGAGGTTCCGGTTTCGAATCCCGGTTTGGGAATTCATGTTCTTTGTGTTCTCATCTTCATCTTCGCAATTAGGCAAAAGCGGCAGAGAAGCGAAGTAAAATAAAACCCAATCAATCAATATAACTTCGATCTAAAAGTTGTAAAACAGGTGTTGAAATTAAATTAACGAAACATGTTGTAGATATAAAAATCAAGAGAAATAATAATTAGATTATTGAAAACTGGTACAGATTGAGATGGAAATGGAAACGAGGTGCGATCTCGTTCCGTGCGATTCATCCCTCATCTGCTAATAATTACTTAATCGATAACAACGTATGCTCATGATTGATTGATTGAGTTGGTTGTTTTAAGTCCACTGTATGCACAATAAGGCTAATTGGGACTGGACCTACAGTTTAAAGTGGGATCCGAACCACTCCACCGGGTATCGAACCCGGGACCCCTTGATTACGACGCGTACGCTCATGAGTTTCGTTTCCAGTTTGCAAGTATTACATAATTTCTTCATTTATCGATGTTCTTCATTGCTTTATTTCTGGTTGTCTAATAGGTCAGTAGTTTGTAACCGTCGGTGGAAATTATGTCAAATATGTGTGTTGGCTATGAGCTTATATGGAAATTAAAGAGAGGGTTTCTCCAGTGGCGTAGTAGTTACTTCGTCGCCTTGTAATCAGGAGTCCCGTGTTCAATACTTGGTAAGAGGCACATGGTGGTTCGGATCCCACTTTACACTGTAGGTTCAGTCAGTCCAGATTAGCCTTTCTGTGCATAAAACGGACTTTAAAGCAAACTAGAAAAACCTCAAGGATAGTAAGGAAGCTCCTCGGAGGTTCACAGGTCGACACAAGATCTTGACATCCAATGTTCAGGCCTGAACATTCCGCGATTCTTTTCCTTTGTTATTGTCTCTTATTCACTTATGTACAACCACCATTCTAATCGTCGCGATTAGCCAAAGGGCAGAGAATCCAACTTTAACTATAGTTTTTCAATCAATAGATTTCAACGTTTTACGTAATATAAAATTGGTTCCAGCGCTCGGACAACAGAAATACCGGAGATATTTGATCCCGAAGTATAGCCCGATGCTTTTGATTAGTAAAAACCGTCCCTCCGTACACCCGTGAGAAAGGTGAAAATTTTGAGTGGGTTGTAAAGATTCTGTTTCATATGAACGTTTGTCGTTGTTTTTAGCTCGGAGTGATACGTTATAAGTATATCTCGGATTTTTAGGTTCATAAAATAGGATCTAAAATCTTAAAATAGGTTCTAAAAATCCTAAAATAGGTTCTAAAAATTCTGAAATAGGTTCTAAAAATATTAAATTAGGCTTTAAAAAATCCTGAGGGTCCAAAAAATGTAAATGGTACAGTCATGTTCAAAAAATCTGTCGCATAGATTTTTTCTAAGTCCAACGTCTTACGAAATTATGTTGGTAGCTCTGAAACAAGGAAGTGTTGTGAAATCTACGATCCTCCAACCAGAGTGAAGTTCGATTCGGAGGAGCAGGAGGCGTGACTCACGGTCTTGTCCACAGGAAGTTCAACCAATGCAGCATTTCCAAATATGAGATAACGTCCCCATTGGTTAAATATTGTTTCAATAATGCGAATCGGCAGAAAGATTGCGCAAAAGTTTACTTTGTCGTTTTAATTGCCTTTAATCGTTTCAAATTAGTATTAAATTGTCCCAATTATAGTTCACGAGCTTAATATAATGTATTCATGTATGTGTTTGACAATCATATATCACTCATTAGAACAATTTTCACATTGTTTTCACTACGTGAGATGACATTTCATTTACATTTACGATAAAATAGTGGTTTGGGTGTAATAACAGTTTTCATTAATTAATTTAGAGATGCATTTTTATTTGTTGAGTTAATGATTAGGTTAATTCGTTATTTCTCGCGAAAAGAGGGAACCACAGCTGAAAGAAAATACGCAACTTCTATTATTGAGGTCAAGAGTTCGTTTTAACATCACTTTTTGCACACATAGGCTAATCACGACTCGGGATACATTTAAATTGGAATCTGAAACATTATGCGACCTGACTGGAACTCGGAAAAGGACACACTGATTACAAGACGTCGATACATTACCACTTGGTCTAACGAACGCCAATAATAATGAGGGGTTGTGGGAGTGGAAGAGGGGTGACGGAAAGTAGAAAATAAATAGTATTTTTGGGGGTATTTAATGTTATATTTATACACATACAAACCTAAGAAAATATTTATTTTGATACATGTGTGTGGGGGGTGGGTAAGGGGGAAAAGAGAGGGACAGAAAGATATTGGGAGAGATGGGACGAAGAGGTGATTGTGGAAAATGTTTTATTTGACGTTCAGTACTAAAACAATCAAATCTTTATGATTATCTTATAAATACCATATTTAATGTAAATTTGTTTTAAAAATGGGGGCGGGGAGCTGTTTGATTTACGTTCAGTGCAGGATAACAAGTGGAGACACATAGTGGTTCGTATCTCACTTTCAACTGTAGGTCCAGGCCCCATTAGCCTATCTGTGTATAACGTGGATTTAGAATTCAGTAGAAAATAACGTCGATCTAGTATTTTAGATGTGTTGGGACCACTAAAATTTCCAATTCTTATAATAAGAAACCTGTCCTCATATTACCATTTTGAAAGAGAGAGAGTTAATTGTATAATCTTTAGTTGTTAGTTTCAAAGAAGACTAATTCGAATAGTAACAATGGGAACGAATAAAGCTTACGAAAAGTTTTTGCCACCGTGGGGATTTGAACCTACGACCATTAGACTGACAACCCAGTGCGATAACCACTACCCCACGAGTTTGTTCCTTCTTACGGCATGATTATGAGTTAAGACCAATTCGTTCAATATGCATTAGAAATATAATCCCCACCCGCCTCTTTATAAACAACACACCCAAACGCTTCTTTGTAGCAAATGAAATAAAGGTGGTATGAATGTCACAAAACATTTAAGCAAAATCTACTATATTTACGACGCAATTGTTTTACATGGAGAGGCTACAGCTTCGAGAATTGAGGTTGTGGTTTGACTGTAATTGTAGGATACCCCATAGGTATCGATAAGCCAAGTCTCTAGTGTGCTCTAGATTGGTTCATTTGTAGTGACGTGCTCAGGAATTGGTAAAGAGGTATGTGAATATAAAAATGTGTTAATGCTTATTTTTTAAACAGTGAACTCATAATTTAATATCTCTCTGTCCATCTCATTATCCTACTTAGGAACTAATTAGTATTGCAGGAGTCATACTAAAAAGAAATCTCACGTGACAATGACGAGAAATTAGATTTACGGAAGGAATAGTTTTCATATTTTGAAACCTCGAAGGGCCATGGGCTATCTCCCGACTGTCAGTCTCCCTTCCACAATCCTACCTAGAGTTATCTTCAACTGGCAACGAGGTGACGTTGGTCAGCACGTCGAACCCTCAGCCGTTATAGAAGATATCTGAAACCAGGTTACACCAGTCACTCGTAGCTCCCCAATTTCCTCACGATGGTGGGTTGCCACCGGTCCTATACAGATAACAGGCCGAGAACCCAGGACGACTCGAATCCATGCCGTCCCGCTGCAGTCGGAGTCCAAAGCACAGAGTCTTAGACCGCACCGTTACGGAGGAGGAGAGTTTTCATATTTTGTTTCTTATAAATGTCGACAATACATTAAATATATTATGCACCAAAAATTAGTGTCAAAAAATAGCCGGTTCTATAAGAGATTCGAACCTTCGATCTTCACTCAACTAGGCCGCTATTTTTAACAATTTCCCATTTTCTCACTCAATAACCTTCGTTGAACATTTGTCTTAAGAGTCGTTAGCAATCTTGTAAATCTTATTAACCTATCTGCTGTCTATCACAAATGTATTTTACAACCTGGAGTACATTTTGATGTCTGCAATTTAGAACTTGACTTTCGTGGTAAGTAATTCTCTACCGTCTACTATAATAAATAAATCAAAGTCTACATATCTCATATTTTGTAAATGCGAAATGTCATTGTTAAATGTTACAAAGTATTTCTTATTCCATTATTCCACCGTTAGTTCCAGATTTAGCCACAGCATTCTGGAAACCAGCGTGAAACGTGTTTCCCACACTTCCAAGGTCAGGTGAACCCTTATCAGTTGTATTGAATGCCTGTGAACATGTTACTTCATACGTCATGGTACTGTGGTGGATTTCTTCCCCTTCCCTTTTACCTTGAACGAAAGTAATCCCCGACTGGGCACGACGAATCAATCACAGAAAAGCAGACTGTCTAATAAATCGCATGCCATGTATTATTTCGAGCTCCTAGGTTTTGGAAAGTGAAATAACAAAAAGTATGTAACATTAATTCATAATGGTTGACTTCTTTGGGTATTATTTCATGACTCTTTTCTACTTACTCCAATGAAACTTTTGTCTACTGTTTTCAGTAGATCAATAGGTGTTTTGAAACATCTACTGTGTTCAGATTTTCATAAAGATATAAATACAAAAAATAATAAGGGGGTATGAAATTAATATTTACAGCCAAAATATTAAACTTAACATATTATACACTATACTGAATAAATTAATTTCACTTGCAGTTTCTCTACTGTACTGGTTTCAGTAGATCAATAGGTGTTTTGAAACATCTATGTTAAGATTTTTTAAAATTGAATTACAATTTGTGTGCCTGAAAACTTAGGGTATTTTACACCCGTCACGCTATACGGGGTCCAGCCCCTTATCATGACAAAAATAAAAGCATGTCTGAAAACTAAAATATCCTTACCTGGGTTAAAAGCTGAGCCTGTAAAGCGACAGACAGTCAGCACAAACAAGGACAACGCACAAGTAGTCCTACAAAGATTATACTAACAGTAGGTCCTGTCACCAGAGCCTCGTTAGTCTGCAAAATGCAGTTCAGGGTGTACTACATGGAAGTGAGGTTGGTTTAAATTTTAAATAGATATAAAAACAAATTGTTAGTGAGGAGGAATAAAAAGTTATATTTACTGCTAAAATGCTGAGCTAAACACACTACAAGGGTGTAAGGGATGACCTTCCACGAAGTATGTACACCCAATTGTTGCTTCCACGTAGTACACCCTGGACTTCAGTTTGCAGACGAACAAGGTTCTGGCGACTGGCCCTATGACCAGTGTAATTTTCTGTGTTGTCCTGTGTTTGGTCCTTGTGGGTGCTGAGTGCCTCTTTACTGCCTCAGCTTTTAACCGAATTCAGAATATTTTAATATGTTAGTTACAACACGACGTTAGAGTTATGTTATTTTAGTTCTGGTAAGGGACTGGACCCCGTATAAAGTGACAGGTGCAAGATAGCCTAAGTGCTGACGCACCCAAAATTTTGAATTCAAATTCAAACACTACATGCAATATTACATGTAGTACTGAAGAGAATATTTCACTTGTAGTTCCTCAACTGTAATTACACATTAGGCCTACTGAAAGTGTTCAGTAGGAAATCATTGATTTCGAGTAGATTTCCGAGAGACATAGTAGAGTACTACAATTGCTAACAGTAGATTCTGTCTACTGTAAACAGTAGAAATTACGTAGGTTTATAATGACGATGAGAATGAAACAGAGGTAAAAACAATGATAATGAAATGCAGAAGCGACCTGGAGCAAACAGGAACGTAGAATGTCTCGCAGCGAGACGCAAGAGTTGATGAAGCGATTCTAGCGTCAAATTTAGCTTAGAGCTCATAATTGATATTTTTACATGAGCTCAACATACAAGTTACATACAATGAGAGAATTGAATTGAGTTTACATCTCAC
This sequence comes from Lepisma saccharinum, assembly GCF_977018435.1. Lineage (NCBI taxonomy): Eukaryota > Metazoa > Arthropoda > Insecta > Zygentoma > Lepismatidae > Lepisma > Lepisma saccharinum. The sequence continues at coordinate 183,912,317 of NC_139230.1, read as the reverse complement.
GTGATATGAGTCGAAACTATTGTTGCACATTGAACTGTGAAGTGAATCAATATTCAATTCGATTAACTAGTGAATGGTGATGTGCTGAGATTTTGTAACGAGATGTGCCAAATGGCTGACAGTATAATAACTTATGGACACATTGATTTAATATATTTGAACAATCTTATAACGTGCGATTTTACATGAAATTGTATTACTTGAATCTACATCACTTCATTGCAAAGGCTACAAGGCATTTTATGGGTTGAAAAATTCTGTGTTCGATTCACCGTTCGGTTAACTCTGCGATTTTTATTTCTTATTAAACCGAAAAATTATTTATTGCATTTTACTTATTACGAAAATTCGTATCTTATTTGCTTTGCGAAATGTAGAGAATATATTGTTTTTCATGCTTTTTACAAGAATACAACTATGCATGGTGAACAAAATATAATGTAAAATAATACTATTCACAAAAGGATGTCAATAGTATTTATTTGTTTTGTTTCTTGATAATTTTCCCTAAAATAAAAATGTATAACTTTCGCTGTACATGACATATCGTCGAATATGACACATGGATCATTTTTATGCAAATCCTAGTAAAATTATGAGAAATTCAAAAACATATTCTGAAAAATTATTTTCAAAAATAACATTGAAAAATCATTAGAAAGGAGTGTTATTTTCAAAAAAAAAATATATATAACATTTTTATTTCTTTAAATGATTAATTAAATACAATACTTAGTTGCTATATATAATAATAATAGGGGTAATCAAACAGAAGTCAAACCTATAATACTCGGCGTGTAATACTGATAGCCTATCACCGAACCAATTTACCATCATAAAAAAAATTGAAGTTTTTTTCTCGGAAATTACTGGCTAGTGCACGCTGGAACCTTGCCATACGAATATCTACCCTATCACTACAAGACGCCACGTCACAACCTCAATTTTCGAAGCTGTAGCCTCTCCATGTAAAACGATTGCTTCGTAAATATAGTAGATTTTGCTTAAATGTTTTGTGACATTCATACCACCTTTATTTCATTTGCTACAAAGGAGCGTTTGGGTGTGTTGTTTATAAAGAGGCGGGTGGGGATTATATTTCTAATGCATATTGAACGAATTGGTCTTAACTCATAATCATGCCGTAAGAAGGAACAAACTCGTGGGGTAGTGGTTATCGCACTGGGTTGTCACTCTAATGGTCGTAGGTTCAAATCCCCACGGTGGCAAAAACTTTTCGTAAGCTTTATTCGTTCCCATTGTTACTATTCGAATTAGTCTTCTTTGAAACTAACAACTAAAGATTATACAATTAACTCTCTCTCTCTTTCAAAATGGTAATATGTGGACAGGTTTCTTATTATAAGAATTGGAAATTTTAGTGGTCCCAACACATCTAAAATACTAGATCGACGTTATTTTCTACTGAATTCTAAATCCACGTTATACACAGATAGGCTAATGGGGCCTGGACCTACAGTTGAAAGTGAGATACGAACCACTATGTGTCTCCACTTGTTATCCTGCACTGAACGTAAATCAAACAGCTCCCCGCCCCCATTTTTAAAACAAATTTACATTAAATATGGTATTTATAAGATAATCATAAAGATTTGATTGTTTTAGTACTGAACGTCAAATAAAACATTTTCCACAATCACCTCTTCGTCCCATCTCTCCCAATATCTTTCTGTCCCTCTCTTTTCCCCCTTACCCACCCCCCACACACATGTATCAAAATAAATATTTTCTTAGGTTTGTATGTGTATAAATATAACATTAAATACCCCCAAAAATACTATTTATTTTCTACTTTCCGTCACCCCTCTTCCACTCCCACAACCCCTCATTATTATTGGCGTTCGTTAGACCAAGTGGTAATGTATCGACGTCTTGTAATCAGTGTGTCCTTTTCCGAGTTCCAGTCAGGTCGCATAATGTTTCAGATTCCAATTTAAATGTATCCCGAGTCGTGATTAGCCTATGTGTGCAAAAAGTGATGTTAAAATGAACTCTTGACCTCAATAATACAAGTTGCGTATTTTCTTTCAGCTGTGGTTCCCTCTTTTCGCGAGAAATAACGAATTAACCTAATCATTAACTCAACAAATAAAAATGCATCTCTAAATTAATTAATGAAAACTGTTATTACACCCAAACCACTATTTTATCGTAAATGTAAATGAAATGTCATCTCACGTAGTGAAAACAATGTGAAAATTGTTCTAATGAGTGATATATGATTGTCAAACACATACATGAATACATTATATTAAGCTCGTGAACTATAATTGGGACAATTTAATACTAATTTGAAATGATTAAAGGCAATTAAAACGACAAAGTAAACTTTTGCGCAATCTTTCTGCCGATTCGCATTATTGAAACAATATTTAACCAATGGGGACGTTATCTCATATTTGGAAATGCTGCATTGGTTGAACTTCCTGTGGACAAGACCGTGAGTCACGCCTCCTGCTCCTCCGAATCGAACTTCACTCTGGTTGGAGGATCGTAGATTTCACAACACTTCCTTGTTTCAGAGCTACCAACATAATTTCGTAAGACGTTGGACTTAGAAAAAATCCATGCGACAGATTTTTTGAACATGACTGTACAACATTCCTGAAAATTGCTGATTAGATAGATTCATTAAAAAAATCACAAGAACTGTAAGAAGTTTTAGTAGGTTAATGTTAATTTTCTAACCAAATTTCTCATTTTTATGCATAAGTTTCAAAATTATCCACAAATTATTGTATTACTATACTTGCTGTTAACAGAAGTTACTTGTTGGTATGAAAAACTAATTACGTATGTATAATTTGCTGCACAATATCAGGGTGGCTGCTCACTGGGAATTCTTTGAATTCCTGGAATTATGTGTAAATTATGCTTGAATTTTGATAAAACATGAAAAAGAGGTCCAACTGCAACTTTACGTTTTATTTTATTTTTATCTTTAAATTAACTTTCAACTCAAACATAGTCAGTGGTGAAATGTTACTTCGCAAGGCATGAATGCTACAAGAGGACCGAACTGATGCGAAAGTGAGCAAGACCACACGTATCAGAAATTTGCACTTTGGACTGTACAGGCAGTAGAGGCGGGGGGGGGGGGGGGAAGTAAGGAGGAACTGTCCCCTCTAATCGCCGCCACTGTGTGCAGGTGAGTGGCGTAAGACATTTTGTATTGTTTATAGCTTTGAAATACATCATATATTTGGAGGGTGGGGGTCGACACGAAACATGTTTCAAACACGCCAGCCATTGGATTGTTTCGTTACTAAACCGAGCACATACCTCTGAGAGATGTAAAAATCATGTGAAACCTAATAAAAGGTTTAATTTAGGCACATAAATATAAAATAGGTTCTAACAAGCAAAATAGGTTATTTTAGGTTCTATAAAACTTCGTCAGGTGTTGCGTTTTTTAATGAAACGCTGACATAACTTCTTATTTCTTATTTACCTGCAAAGGAAAAAATAGGTTGAAAACCTAAAATCCGACGTCTACATAGGTAATTAAGGTAACATAGGTAAGCAAGTAATTAAGCGATTTTATGTAGTAGGATTCACGACGTCAGTACATGATGATTGAAGTCCGGGGTGCAACTGTCGCGGGCTTGTCGTAGAGGTGCAACAACTGCATATTTTCAAAGTAAATCTGTCCTCTTCTACCTTCCATTGATTTTTCCTTCTAGTTAGGTCAGGAGTGCTTTAGATTTGATGGTGATAGCAATTTTACATTATTCACCTGTTTCTCTCGAGCGTGTGTAACGAAATTTGCTAAAAAATCAAGTGATGAAAGTGGTGATTTTCCATTCTTGTTAGGTTAGGAGTGTTAGATTTCATTGCGATAGTAATTGTACGTTATTGTTCGATTTCCCGCGTGTTTTTGTGCGTGTATAACGAAAATTGCTACTAAAAATGATGGAAGTGGTCTGGGATGTGAGGAATTGATTGGACGTGCCGTGGTCACATTTCGGGCCCGGCTAAATATATACATTTGTGGTTTCCGAAACTTAATATAAGATTCACGCTTCGTAAAACATTGAAATCTATACATCGAAAAAAGAAAAGGTCAAAATTTTCGAGGGTGTACGGTTGGTCACCGGCACCTCCAAATTTAACTACTAATCTAATGACATAAAATTATAGCTGCTGTTGTGGAATGTCGTGTAAGGTATATGTAAAGTTTCTCGTGCATATAGCTCCTTGCCATGAAGGCACATTTAAGGGATGAAGTGGTAGGGCCCCACACATTCTCGATCTCTGCCATTTTGGAGGTGATGTGATCAGCACCACGCTCCGGCCATCAATACCACCGAGATACCATTGACTTGAGGCTGGGTGAGCTTCAGCTAGTCACTTTATGCGGGGACAAGGCCGGTAGGGAAGGGGTGGCTGATAGGCCAACCGCGTGGATTTTGCACCCTGTCCCAACTAACTTTAGAGCAGGGCCACGCATATCGGCAGAGGAGAAGGAGGAAAATCGATTGTTGAAAGAGCAGCGTTGCCAAACGCACGGTCCTGACCATACATGTATAGACTTATGGTCCAGACCTTAGTCGTACGCTAAATGCACGGCTTGTCAAAATTTGCTCTTGCACTTTTATCCCTAATATTTCCCTAACAAATTCTTAAACCAATCGTACGGACCTGGAGACAAAAATACGGTCCGATTGCCATGTGCGTTCGGTATTATCCTTTTTAAAAAATTTGCAACGCTGCATAGGAAATCGGGTAACTCCCGTCGCCCATTACACAATCCCGTTTCTCTCACTGTTCATTGGTGGAGCCGTCTCGCGTCACTACTTGCGCAGAGACTTGTTCTCGTTCGCCTGGTCTACAGTTAGTTGGTACGGAGTTTATGTACGTTACCATTACGAACAAAAGCAATACAGAAACATTGGGAACAACCTAGGGAAAAATATAATTTATTTTCAATTCTTAATGAAAATGTTAACAGTTCAAAAATCAAAATACAGGAGGTGGTGGGCCTGGAAGCACCGCCCCCTCCTCGCTCGGGTAAGCTAGGGTTAATTTATGTGCATCACATATAAATATTCCCTCCGGCTGGTATGGATTTTAGTAACTTTATATCTTCTCAAAGGTTAAAGTTGAAAGCAAGATTAGGTTCGCGAACTAAATGTGTTGATGTTTTTATAGATATCGTAAAGATCCAACATTTGTTGATAAAATAGCGATAATAAAGAGAAGATAATACACATTTATTTAATTTTGGGGAATAATTTTAGTATTTTACTCACTGCAAACGAAGTTATGGTTGCTTTTACGGTAGCTACTAATAATAGGCTTTCCAATCTGAGTGCACTTGGTTATGCACGTCGTGTGAAAACACCAGCAAATTGCGGGGTGCAAGGGGTGAATTTCTGAGAAGGCACCCAAAAGCGAAACTCACTTCCACGTAGTACATACATCCCGTTAACGCTACTATGTATGTTGCAGGCCAACGAGGCTCTGGCGCCTGAACCCACGGCCAGTATAATCCTCTATGGGGGTTTTGTGTTGTGTCGTCCATACGTGTGATTGTCCCTTCCTTCAATTCAATTCAATTATTTTTTGGCGAGATTCAGCAAATGCTGATCTACCACCTAACTCCACAAAAGAAAGAAAGATAGAGCAGAGTACATTTAGCAGAGAAAATTAAAAGACACTACATGAATGAAATAACAAAAAAGGAACTAATATTACACACAGAAATGATAAAAGGAAATAGATAGAATATGTACAGTGCGTGTGTGCAAATAAATGACAACAATAATAATAATAATAATAATAATAATAGTAAAAATGTAAAGTGCTCCCCTATGCTTAGCACCACGCCATGAAGGCGTATAGGGGGTGTGGGGGTAACGCCCCATACTTTCTTGATCTGGTCGGGAGTGGGGGTGATGTGATCAGCGTCACGCCCCTGACCGCCTTTACCCCCCAGGGTTTCCCCCAGGTACTCATGTCATTCGACGCTGGGTGGGCGCCGCTGTCACTTCCAACGTTAGAAAACTTCCCGGATTTCAATAGTAACTATAATAATAATGGTTTTAATAATAATAACCATTTTAATAATAATAGGTGTCCCTGGTTCGATACCCGCTGGAGGCACATAGTGATTCGGATCCTACTTTAAACTGTAGGTCCAGTCCCGACAACTCAATCAATCAATAATAATAACAATAATAAAAACATATTATTACTTAGACTAATTTAATGTAATATATTTTCTAATAAATTGTAATGATAGAATCACTACATGATCCTTTTTTTTCTGTATATTCAATATTCTTTTTTGTTTGAAGAGAGTAATACTTTTTTAATGCAGTTTCCAATGTAACCTGCTGTAGGTCTGACGTGACGGTGAAAAATCTTGTCCTTTCAAACAAGAAGGGGGTGGAAAATTCTAATTTACTGGCTTCTTTTCAATCGCCTATATAAGTGAAACGATTGAGTAACGGGGTATGGCATTCTTACGTTTTTTTGGGCAAGAGGGGAGACCTTGGAAGGTTCTCTAGGTGCCGGTAGAGTGGCTGTGGCTAGTCTCAAGGGCTAGCGGTCACTGTTCAACCACTTTTTTATAGAAAAGTCGTTTGGTGTCAAGCCAACGTTTAGTTTTCGGTGGACATTGTTATTGTTCTTAGAGAAACGTCGTATTCGAGGGGATTAAGTGACTCGTTTATTTTCAAGTATATGTCTATCCATTGGTGAAAAGCCAAGTATTTTGTTGCGCGAAATTATTAGTTTCAAATTGTAGATTCGACACTGTCAAGGTGTCCGGTTTTTATTTAATCTTGGTTTAAAGTTACAGTGACAGGGTGGCAACTGAATCAACACAGTTTTATCAGAATTTCAAGAATAGCGCATAATTAGTTGTTGTAATTTCAATAAAGTTTAGTCTCTTTTTTGCGTGGCAATTTATAGAACAGACAAGAAAGAGAGGGAATTAAATTGATTGAGTTTGCGTTTTAAATCCACTTTATGCACAGTAAGGCTAATCGGGACTGGACCTACAGTTTAAAGTGGGATCCGAACCACTATGTGCCTCCACCGGGTATCGAACCCGGGACCCCTTGATCACAAGGCGACGACGGGAGGGAATTAGAAAACCATGTCATGTATACAAGTGTCAAGCTTGATACATTTTTGAAATATTACTGATGGTCTAGGCGAGCGTAGAAACATCTCATGTATATATATATACATACAGGAATAGGGTTAGAAATGGTGCCAGAAGGGCGGATAAATACAAATAATGAAGGAGACAGTAAACACTTACCACACGAATAGAAATAATTCAATATTTCGCGATCTGAGTCGCATTTTCAAGAAGGTAGATAAAAGATCGACGACACTTTGAGTAGAGGCACAGAATATTCGTGTGGTAAGTGTTTACTGTCTCCTTCATTATTTGTATATATATATATATATATATATATATATATATATATATATATATATATATAGAAGGCGTATAGGGGGTGTGGGAGTGATGTGATCAGCATCACGCCCCTGACCGTCTTTACCCTCCAGGGTTTCCCCCAGGTACCCATGTCATTCGACGCTGGGTCCGCTTCCAACGTTAGAAAAGTTCCCGGATTTGAACCGGCCGGGGATCGAAACCGGGACCTTTAGCATGGTAGTCAGACGCGTTACCGACTTTTTTATTTATTTATTAATAATATTACCAACTATACATTGTAACTCATTGGGCAGTAAACATTACAGTAAGAAAATTAGCATACACTCTATTTCTTTTACAGTGAGGTATCTGTGGCATTCTAATGAAATATAGTCCAAAGCGCTTCTCAAAACTAGGGTTACCAGATCGTTGTAAGGGAAATGTAGGACATGCTGTCCCAAAATGTAGGACCTTAAGTCAAAATGTAGGACGCAACACATTCTCAATAAATAATACATATTTCTATAGAACACGTTAGGAAGTAGTTGAAAAATGACACTTTTCAGTTTTTTTTAAAAAAATATTTCCCAACGAATGTTTAAATGCAAAATTTCAAAACTTGCAATCATACTAATCAATGCACCTCTTACTACTTGATTTAAGTGGTACTTCTCAGAGGAGACAATTTTTTATCAAAATTTCAGGTTTAGTCAAACTATATAGGCTATTGATGTTAGAGTGGACAGTCAAGCTAGTTGAAATTATAGGGACCAATACCAAATATTTTACAGAGTTTATGAAAAATAATTCTCTCGTGAGTCTGTTGTTCTGATGGTAATGAAAGTACTCTCTCAACATTTGAATTATGACCTGTAATGGGAAACAAATATTCAGCAATTACTGTAATTTAAAATGGTTTCATCTTGGGTAGTTTTTAGTTCAATAACACGGTGTCTACCAAAATAATACATCCAGAAATCTTGACTTTTTCTGGACTTTTCTACATCGTACTTAGGTAAAGTTGGAAATTAGTAATTAAGAAAATAAATATTTATTTAATGAAAATCCCTACCAAAGGGCCAGTTAAGATGAAAACTGAAGCTGAATTTAAGAAGAGAATTAGATCTGCTATTTCGTATTAATGCATCCTGAACTGTGTTTTGGCAGACAAGCGAGGCTTTGGCGTCTGGACTCACAGCCAGTATAATCTTATGTGGGGTTTGTGTCAGTTGTCCCTATATGTTTATGACTATCCACTCATCCATCTTATCTTAACACCATTCATCCTCATCTTCGCGATTAGCCAAAGGGACAGAAAAAAGTGAAGTAAAATAAACCAAATCAACCAATCAATAGCAAAAATTCTTGACCACAAGAATAATTTATTGCCTTTTTATTGATTTCTTGACCTACTTGTTGATTTCTTTACTTTTTCTTGACTTCCATGACTTTCTTGACTGGCAGACACCCTGAATAACTTTGTTCTCTATACCCCTGCTTTACAATCAAATTACATTGATATTGAATAAGAATGGGCAACACCTTGTTCCATCAATATAAGCCCTAAGGCAAGAAATTCTGCTCAGGCATTGAACAGTGACGTTATCAGAAACTGGTCCCAAGACTTTGTTCATTAATTGCTTCCGTTTTCACGTTTGTTTAATAGCAGGACAAACTTTATTCTTTTTGTGCAAAGAGTGAATCAAAATAAATTTCACTATTGAGTTTGGAAGCGCAGTCCATAGACTCTTTTCTGTTACGTATTTTTCTAGTTAATATTATGTGACGCTCAAAATGTAGGACATTTATTATATTTTTCAAATTCCTCCCGGACGCCGGACACAAGGCTAAAATGTAGGACATGTCCGGGAAAATCCGGACGTCTGGTAACCCTACTCAAAACTTTACTTGTGAGGCTGAGTGGATGCTCAATCAATGTCTGCGTATCAGCTTGAATACGTAAGGCCTGGCATTTGAGTTCTATATTCACAAGATTCATTCCTCCCTCGGCAAAAGACAAACAAAATAACACATGTTTTACATCATTCAATATCTGACCATTCCAAATAAACCAATTTACTGCACTCTTAATTTTATGTATATCTAAATTCCGTAGTGGGAGGATTTTTGCCATGTACTATACCTTTGACAGTGCATACACCTGTACAAAGGTCACCCTTGACTGTAAACTAAGGCTGCGAAATTTATTTGTTTGTATCGCTTTAACCCCAGTTAAACTCTATCATAATTTAATTGGATCATACTTTGAATAGAGTGCGTATATATTATACCTAGTATGCGTATCGTTTGTACAACCTTAAAATTACCTCGCTGGGAGTGAGAATGAACCAAATTTAAATTGAAAAGTGATGATTTTTCTTGGTTTATTTTTACTCCTAACCATATTCCAAATTTCTGTAATACCTGACACGTTGCATCAATATCAGACTGGTCGTTTATTAATACAGTAATATCGTCAGTATACGCTAACACCTTAATGGTAGTAGAGTGTATGTTAATTCCTTGAACTAAGTTTGGTTGTTTTAAGTCCACTTTATGCACAGTAAGGCTAATCGGGACTGGACCTACAGTTTAAAGTGGGATCCGAACCACTTGTGCCTCCACCGGGTATCGAACCCGGGACCCCTTGATTACAAGGCATTGACGCTACCACTGCGCCATCGGGTAGTCCCAATTCCATGAACTTTTCGGCCTAATTCAGAAAGGAAGGGTCGCAGTGCAATACAAAACGCTAACATCGACAAAGGATCTCCTTGTCTTACACCTTTATAAATATGAGTTCTTTTGTCAGAAAACCATTTATTTGAATTTTTGCAGTTGCATGACTATAAAGACGTTTAAATACTGACAGAAAATGTCCACGAATACCGTAACTCTGCAAAACGTTAAATAGATATTCACGATTTATCGAGTCAAAAGCACGTTCTAATGCTAATATAGCATTTTTAGAATTATTGTTCTGTAGTCTATAACATGTAATTACTTCACGCATCGTTTGTAACACATTTGTGATTTTCTTATTTAAACCAAAAACATATAGTTCCTCTCCAACTAATTTGTCGACATAAGGCATAATTCTGCCAAGCATACAACGCGCCAATATTTTGTAATCCGTGCATAGGAGGGTGATGGGTCTATAATAACCAGCTTGGCTTGGTTTTGGACATTTTGGGATTAGAATTATAATACCCGTATTGGAAGATTTACTCATTTCATACGTTCTAAACACTGCATTTATCCAGTCCGTTATTGTTTGACCCATCAATTTCCAAAAGGTTTGATAAAACTTATTTGGTATCCCATCCCAACCAGAAGCTGAAAATGATTGGCCTGCCTTAACCGCTCGAAACACTTCCTCACTTGTATATTCTTTGTTTAAGTTTTCACTTTCTTCATCTGTAAAAGCCTCTGAATCGGATGCCAATGCATCCATCAAATCTCCATTATGTGACGCTGGTTGGGAATATTGCTGCTCAAAATAATTATAAATGCAATTACGTATTTCAAGGGCTGAATTGATCTTTGTTCCCCCATTATCAAATATTTCACTAATACATTGTCTATTCGCATTTTTTCTTTCATGAATTACATGGCTGATAGAGGAAACCTCATCATTGTCAAAATGAGGAAGTCTACTACGAATTTTAACCCCTTGACGCCTTTCTGCAGTCATTTTCAACAGTACAGCTTGTATACGTTTGACTTCAGTTTGCACTTTTTTCCCGTCTGTTGCTTGCTGAATTTGTTCACGCAACACCCTGTTGTAAAAATTATATTTATTTGTCCAATCTCGCGACCGTTCCTTACAATAACTCATACAGCCTCCCCGATGCCTTGTAATCAAGGGGTCCCGGGTTCGATACCCGGTGGAGGCACATAGTGGTTCGGATCCCACTTTAAACTGTAGGTCAAGTCCCGATTAGCCTTACTGTACACAAAGTGGACTTAAAACAGCAACTCAAACCAACCAACAATAACTGATACAGAATCTTTTTATACGCGGTTTGAGAATCTCCTCCCACCAGCGGATTATATCCATCTGCCTCAGACGGTGTGTTTTCCATCTCGACCATTGGTCACTAAATGCTTGTTGGCACTTTTCCTCATTAAGAATTGAAGCATTTAATTTCCAACGACCGTACCCTCTAGGGACTATTAAAATGTCCACATTTATCATCATAATGACAGCACTGTGATCTGAAAAACATGTGGGTGTTATACTGATGGACTTTACACACTGACGTAATTTGGGTGTTACATAAAATCTATCTAATCTGGATGCACAATTGTCACGTATATACGTGAAACCTCTCTTCCCAAAATATTTGTCACTCCAGACATCTGTGAAGTTAAAGCCAGTTACTAATTGTTTGCAATGAATTCGACGTGTTAAATCCAGGTCTTTGATCTTGCGGATACAATACACAATGGAAATCTCCTTCACATATTATGTGTTCTCTCCTACTCTGCATTTCAACCACAACTTCCTGCGCAAAGAACTCATCCCTTTGTTTCCTACACTGTGACCCGGATGGGGCATATATATTATATATCCATACAATTGCAACTTTTGCTGATATGTGATTCTATTATTAGGATGCCATACCACATTTGTGAGGGGAACCGTATTACGTGTTAACAAAGCTGTTCCTGTCGATTGGAAATTCGTATTATTATGAACTCTTATCGTTGGGGAAAAATTGAGATTCATTTGTCCAAATTCTTGGAGAAATACAATACCTATTGATGCTTGTATAATAAAGTCCTCTAACGCCGCCTGTTTTGTGAGGGATCTCATTTGGTTTATATTTATCGTCGCAAAACGAAGGGTCGTCATCATAAATATTATGATCAACATTTTTGAGATTGGGTATTCCCAATACTTATATTTCCACCTTTCCACATCTAAGAGTAATACTTCTTACACTATTTTTATATACCCCTAATGTTATACACCAAAAATTAACGAACACACTAACAATATTATTTTAGTGGGGGGAAAATACTCCCTCACTTTATATACCTTTATCCATAAACAACTACCACCACACAATTCACTATCATTAACTTACTGACAGTCCGTATAAAAGTGTTCATTCCAAATAGTACTATTTTCTAATCTTAAAGTGATTACCTGTACCCAATATTGACAAACTTCCATGGCCTATCGGACTCGATCAATAACTATTTCTTGTATATTTGTTTTTACATGTCGCAATGATAGTCTTTTCGTCCGATTGTTGCATGACTCTTTCCTTATACTCTTCGGTCGTTTTTGTGAGCCGGAAACCGAACGACCCGTACTACTTTGGGCACTTCCACTTTCACTATCAGTTTCCGATTCTTCTTTCTGTTCAGCTTCTTGTTGGAAGTCCTTTTGCTTGGTATGATTCTGCTTCCTCTCCTTCTTGCTCTGTAGCACTTTATCACTCGATTCCTCTTGCACTTTAGTTATGTCTTCTTGTCGTCTTAGTGGTCCACCCTTCTTCTGCTCCATAGTATCCAGGGAAATTTCTTCACTTTGTCGCGTAAGTTGAACATTTGACACAGGTTCTTTTGGTTGCTCTTGTATACTTTCTTCAGTTCCTTCCTTGGTGAAAGTCTCAAAGTCTGTTGATCATTCTTGTTAACATTTGTCTCTTCCTGCATATGTATTCCCTGTTGAAGCCCTTCTGTCCCTGTCAATTGTGCTGATTCTTGACTCTGTGTCGCACTAGGGTGACCCACATTTGTACCTTCGTGTGTAGACGGTGCAATTTCTTCACTATAGGACCGAACTGCACGATCCATGACTTTGAACACTGTTGGTTTCCGTAAGTTACAATTAAACCGCATGTGGTCACTGCTACCACTTAAATTCTTATCTGCTATATATATATATATATATATATATATATATATATATATATATATATATATATCAGATAGGAATTTAAGTATTTTAATTAAAGAAGAGCAAGGTTTTTTATGTGGGGGTTATTTCTTACGTAATTCTTTGTATATATTTAATCAACGAAATAAATAGTCTTGTTATATATTTTTAAACTGAACGTCTGGGCTATGATTCAAAGATAAAATAACTGAGTTTTACCCTAATATCCATGGTAAAGAATACGTATTGTAGTTATTCAATGTATTTAATTCGATTGAACCGTGTTGTTAGTTTTTAAAGTGTAATGCTAACTATTTGTTTGGGGAAGTAACGAATACAAGTAACAGGTCGAGCCAAAGCAGGTTACTCTCTCCAGAAGCAAATAAAGCATAACAAAATGTTAGAAAATCGAAGTAAAATAAAATAAATAAATGAAACGAGCAAAGTGAGTTCGAATACCAACTAGGGCATGTGTGCTTGTGCATGTCCTTCATCTCTCTTAAAGTATTTCCACCATCAATATCGATCAGAGCGGTATAAGTTTAGAAAAAGTAACGTGCTAAGCCATTCTAGGACTAGCGGTTTATCCGCTCTTTATTCTTTTCATTGGATATGTAGTTAACAATTCTACTCTTGCTTAAGAATTAACGTGAGCGACATTAGTGAAGTCGAAAATTGCAGCTCTTACTCCGTTTCCCGCGAATGAGAAATTCATGAGCGGAAGCATCAATATGAATATGGAAATAGGAAAGCCTGGAAGAAACCGCCTGCAGGATACAAAGAGTAAAAGCGAATTCCGTTTTTCCCGAAAGTGGAAGAGAAGGACTATACGTGAGGTGTTTTGAAGCAGGTTACAGAGTGGAAGGGGCCTCTGGTCGTCCTCTGAGGGGATAATGCGGATAGATTCTTAGGGCAAGCAACATCAATAACTCCATTTGAACTTCGAGAGAGCTAAAGCGGGTGGCAGAAAATTCTCCAGAAAATATTCGAAGCCGAGAATCGCTTGTGGAGGAAGCTTCCACAGTCGGCCGGCATTATGTTCTCGACTCGGTGTTCGAATATAGGAAGCTCAACGTTAATCATCCTCTTCGAAGCCAATAGACTCCCCTTCAAAAGAGTCCAGTCGATATCCAATGCCACGAAACACTCCCATTATACGATACAACCTCCAGCGAGAAAGCTCTCCTGGAGAAACCACGCTGCTCGGAAGTTTCTGGAGCGTAGAAAGGGAATGTGGTTTTCAAACTGCTACTCGTGAGCCGATTCTGGGTCGCGAAGGATTCCGATCTGCCGCTATCTTCGGAAACTTGGCTGACTAGGTGAGGTTGTGGCTTTCAAGTTGCACGACGCGAACAATTCCGATTTTCTAACAAAATCCGCCACTGTTCCCGGCTATTATGTATCTAAATATATGTAATTGAATATCCAAAACTACGGATCTCGAATTTTATGGTTTGTCACATTATCAAGGCAAACTTTCCAAGTTTACCTTCATAGCTTTCCACGCTACATAACCCACTTTTGCACCACAACACCCAATGCCAGTGGGTACAATTCAATTCTCCTCGGTTGCTCGACTTAACCCATCGGATCCTGCGGTAATGTGCGCACAAGAAGGCTGACTCAACGTCAATGAGTGCGCTACAAGTTTCCTCGGTCAACAGATTTAAACCACCGGATTCTGTGGTTATGCGAAAAACATTGTGTGCCACACTCCTGTACCTAAAACTATGCATTACACATGCTACAGCTTGTCAATGTCGTGGCACCATTTAACAGAAAATATTCTGTTAAAATAAAACTGAAAATTGTTCGCTCATGTGTATAATATGACAGGTTTTTCATTTGATTGTACTTACATGTGACAGACATGTATTTACTGCAGCATGAGTTATCATAAGATATAGAGGCTACTCAGTTGGCGACACAGGTTGGTGTGCACCTACAACAAAATGGAGCTCCTACCCATTATACACGAATGGTGAAACACTATCGCACTCAGGAACTTTTTAATCTATGGATTTGGCGTGTCACTTTTATGCTCGGGCCTCCTCAATCTCCTGGGGATGCCAAACTTTTAGTTAAAAATAATATTGTGCATTTCCATTGACCGTATGGCGTACTTACAAAAAAGACCATGTCAGGAAATTTAAATACATAAATTATGCTAGCAAATGGATTTAAAATCACGAAACAACAAGGGAGAAGAAAAATAAACCTGAAAAATGCAATAAAGACGTAAAAAAATACTGAAAATGACCTAAAAGCAAAAGAAGGCCCAAAGTGAAAAAAAAATGCAAAATAAACAAATGTTTTCTGGTTCTGACTAATGGGAAAGGGATTGATATCAGGTTTAGCATTGTTTTGAAAGCTCAGAAAAAAAGATGATTTGTCGTCAACTTCCTAGCCCTAGGGCCGGTTGTATAAACATCACTATAGTGCGCGTCAAATCTCCTGCATATGGCGATAGCCAATAGCAGCGCACTGCAGCGGTGCCATGTCGAAATCTCAGACGGAAAAGAGACAGCGTGGTTGAGCGAAACACCTTGTCACGGAGAGCACGGAACATTAGATAATATAACATATAATAAACTTAATGGAAGAAAAGAACATACCTGATTATGCCAGAGGGACTGCATAATTGTTTCAATATTCTCAAGGTGGAAGTTGTACAGCCTTTGTAAGATATTTTGTCCCGTAAAGAGTACGTTATCCTTTTGGCAGTAGAAAATTCGCCACAATCGTAAATTTCAAAGACGGTTCTACGAACTACGTATTTTTCAAAGTCATCTAAGTTTGTCGTTCTTTTTCGGTACGTTAATGTGCTTTCTAGGTGATTGAAACATTGGAGCAGGCCCCGATCCACATTGTTTTGCCCCCGAACATATCCGAGAAACGGTAGCTTGATTCACACCACACGCTTGAGCTGTTAGAGCCTGGCACTTCTTAAAGTCGATTTTACTGCTCTCTTCTTCACTCGAACATTTTTTTAAAAAAAAATTGTACACCTAAAAAATCACCTGTCGTGCCTGGCTTCGTACAACACTGCATTGTTCTCTCTTCTCTCGCTATCACTACCACTTGGTTTACTCAACGACATGCTGCACACACACACACACACACACACACACACACACACACACACACTAAAGACGTGGGAAAAACGAACAGTGACGGTATCCTCTTCGTCAATTTCTCCTTCTACCATCACTGGGAACGAACCTGCCCTGTTCCCTTCGCTAATCGGAAAGTTTCGGAATGCAACAGGAACGAAGGGAGAACAAAAACGATACAATGCAAATACGTTTATAATGACATTGCTTCTACAGAGGGAACGGTATAAGCTACAATCACGCTTGTTTTTCGTACATACTCGCAAATTCATTATCTTTCCATCTGTTGAACTACTGACACTTGAAATAATATATTTATATCCGAGCGCCAGGTACACGATTTAGTAGCGAGGTGAAACAGGTTCTGAACTAGGCAACGCCGCACGTCTGTGATTCGCTGGTGCTGTTCAGCAGTTCAAGGCCATATGCAGGAGATTTGACGCGCACGAGATCAGATTTGACCTACGATCCGGGAATGAACTAAGTTCAAGCTTCTATCATGTTGTATAAAGCTAAATGTCGATTTGTCGATCAAATCCTCACTTGGGTCAAAGAAATACGTTTGGCAACGAGCAAAATCCAGACATGTCACTAGTGTGCCTGTGATGTTGCCAATTGTCCAACACTGAACAGCAAACATTTTAAAGTCGGTTTCGGAAAATGCATGCATTTAATATTTGAATAAAGAATAAATCTGAGGTGCTGGACGTACTAAATATTCGAACATTTTGCAAATTTAGTTAAATCATGTAAATTAGATACTAGATGGCCATTAATTGCTTGTGCGAGTTCCAAGTGGATGATTAGCATAGACAACGAAAGAAACTATCGGTTCTCGGTTGTGAAGGGGAGAAAATATGCTTGCATAAATGGATTTTTTTAAAAAAAAATCTGTATTTTTAATGCTAAAAAGAGATATAACAACTTTGTTATACTCGGATTTGGAGCTATTGTTCATGTGAGATGATGTCTATTATATTTATTTTGTAATTACACGATAACGTGTTACAGGTGGACCATTAGTTCCTGTAAGTAGTATACAGAATTTTCCTTGCACTTAATTGAATAACCTACGTTGTGACTTGTGAAATGTAAAATGTATTTGCGTTTTTCCGAATGGAAATAAATATTGAAACAACAATGGCGTTTGTCCTCTCGAATGTAAATTATGCCCAAAACAAATAATATTCGAAATAAAATAAAATGTGTTATTTATATAAGGAGGAGAGAAAGCTTTAAGAACTAAAATGCAACGTACTCGGTTCATAAAGCAGTAGATATATACACTACAGCCAAAGTTAGCCTACATGCTTTGTTCCATTCTGCGGACAAAATTGAATTTCAATGACATTTGGCTGGATGCAGTAAAGCGAAATTGTAATATTTCTAACGTCCGTGAACCTGACCCCCTCTTCATCCCAACGCAAGTTTTACAATGACACCATCAAGAAAACGTAAGCGGGTCATATTTTCTGTTTGTATCAATCAACACTTGATTGCTCTCAAGTTACCATTCTCTGATCGTGAAATCAAACAATGATACAATATGTTCTTGCAGTCATTTAAGGCAAATTTCAAACAATAAATAACAATGACACACGATATATGGAAAGAAAAAAATGGAAGAAATATTTATTATTGTTCACCTCGTTGTGCATTCTTCTTCTTTATTATTATTATGGAAACAGGATTATATGAATTGATTCTCCCGTCTTGCCGCATACGTTCACTTGCAACACATTTTACAAGCAAATATTCCTTAGTTCAGCCATGTTACAACAGCTGAACTACGGTCAATGTCTGCTGATCGGAGAAAAATCGCCGGTCAACTTTGACCACAGATCGCAGGGACTCAATCTCAGTTCAACATTTATACAACACAAAATCAGAGTTCAGCGTGACTGCAGATCAATTTTACTGGCTAATCGAGGATCAACTGCTTTATACAATTGGGCCCTAGTGGTATGTGTAGAGATGCTTGTATGGTTCAACTTGGAGACAATGAAGCAGGTGGGGGTGGGGGGGTGGGGAGGATGCTTACACAAATTATTCTATTTGGGAGATCCCTTATGCAAATTATCTGGCGTGGGGGATAGCCTTCCTCCACTTAGAGCACTTTTAAAACCACATTCGACGATACTCCAAAAGGTAGGGTAATACTGTAGGTAAGACTAACGTGGTCTATCTGCACGAACTGTTAGGAAGCTTCCTGACCAAACGTATTTGTCTTTGAGCAAAAATTAAATTACCTTTGTAAATCACTTGGTTTCCTGGGAAGTTTTTTTTTCGGTTCTCCTTATCTCTTTCGCGCTGCAGTCTTGCGGTGTTCAACTTTTACATTAGAAAAAAGAGGCGAAAAATGGCCTTTCTGGTCTGGCAAACAACGTTACAAGTATCATCGATTTTCAATTCCAGGAAGATGGGTGTCGCGTACTTGGCAGTGAAAGGTTATTTTTACGTGCGAGTGAAGTTCATAAAACCACATCTCATTATATGAGCGCAGCTATCTACTCTTATTGATCTAGGAAGGCTCTAGTAAGTACTACGACGAGTTCATAGCTTCTGAAAGCATATTATGTTTTTTAAAGAAATTCTCAGGCGTTTGACAAGTTTACAGTGTGCAACTCTAAAATTTCGTTTTTTTTTAAAATAAATTCAATGTACTGTGAATTCGTTGCCCATGTTAAAAATACGTTTAATTGGTCGACTTTCAATCTCGCCACCGAAGTTCGCGGGTTCGAGTTCTGGCCTGTACATGAGTGTTATTGTGCGTGTTCCTTCATCATTTTCACCTAATCATCAGCGGCGCGATTAGTCAAAAGTGGCGGAAAAGCGACGGCAAATAACAAAAATACAATTATAGATAAAAATACGTTGTATACTTTTTTTGCCAAATACAATACCCTCTTTCACACACGTTGCTGAAAATCATGTGTATTTTTGCGAACAAGTGCACATGCTGGTGAGTAACATTTTCCCATTCTATCATGTTCAGTAATGTTTGAAGGGATGTCCCATAATTAATGACGTGTTTCGTAGTGGATACATTTTTACTGCTCTCACAAAATGCACTCATATGAATTTGATGTGACGTAAAGCATGCAATCGCTTATTTCATATTTAACAGTGTCCACCATAATGTTCCTATGATGAATACATTCTCTCTGACTATCGACCAGGTCAATTCTGGAACAGTTTCCGAGCTTTAGAGCTTCAGGGTAGAATACTTCAGCCTTCAAGGCTTAATTCATTTTAATGCCCCTGGTTTTGCAAATGTTGAAGATAAACAGGAATTGTTAAAAAAAACTGCAAATGAGCTTTTATTGTGTCACTATTGGATTAAAGGCCTTTGTGTATACCCTGTGGAAGGCTTCGAAGCGATCAACCAAAGAATGACACATGATCAGTTGCGAACTCTCATCCGAAAGAGGGGTAGCGGGGGTGTGTTCCAATTTGAAGAAGTTCCAAGACAATTTCACACCAAAGTGTCACTTGGCGCTTCACTAGGAACATCAACCGAAAAGGAATCCCATGAAGCACATTCAATCTTTTCCTTCCAAGTGGCTACTATTACGTGCCACGTAACATGCATGGAAAGTGTCATCATCTGTGTGAATGCTCCCGTGCTGCGCTCCCACACAAAAGTGACTCACCGCCATGCGACACGAATTCACACCTGAGTTGTTGGAAAAATAAAAATCTTACATGTTATCTTGGTCGATACTTTGGCTACAGTGCCTTGAATAATGTAGTGTGGAAAACGGATGGTTTTGGCCTCTCTGGCAGGTTCCACTCAGAAAGGATACCGCTAGAGGCGCTGGTGTTGATCCCGGTGCTTGGTATTCGTCTGCTTATAATGGAAGTAAATGGAGTTTTTGCTGTAACGTCTGATTCTTTTACATTTTACATTCTAGCATTTCTATGTATGTGATAATTGCTATGATATTTGGTACAGTGGTCGTGAAGTTATTAACGAACATTTTAGACAGTCGACCACGTCCTGTTATCGTCATACTTTCGTTAATAATACGGGAGAAAAAATACGCGTGGAATGTTCTTGGCAATTAATTTTTTTTTTTGTATGAATTAGGTTCATTATTATTATCATCATCATTTCTTTTAAAGATATACACACTGAAGCATTTGTATTTTTGATATTTACTGTCTCTTTTCTTCCGCTTTAAACTAATCGCGGCGATGATGATAATGATGATTGCATGAAACGACAAGGGGAACCCCACAAAACTTTCTTAGTGCCATCAACATGAGTGTAAGGAAACTTTCAAACCAATGGGACAAGCGACACGGGATGTTCACACTGTCGCACTAGTGACACACACTTCCAGACTGTAAAATAGCATTCATTGCACATGAGGGTCCAAACAGCAAACGATATGTTCATATGGCGTATTCGCGTGCTACTTGTTACTTCGGTCGGAAAGCTCCTTAAAGGAAGGGTGCTTAGACTGAAGCGACGCGCTACAGGTGGGGTTCCCAACTAAGTGACAAGCGACATGGTGCCTTCAGTCTATTAGCAAGCGTTCGCTGCTAATTGTGCGAACAACAGATAGGCGACACGATAAACCGCACATTACAACAACAGATCTAGGCGACACGATAAACCACACGTGTCGCTTTGTCGCTTGTGCGTCGCTCAAACTGGGCTATTTTCTCAATAGCTTGCAACATGTTGCCGTGGTTTGTTGTTCGCGCATGCGCGATGCAATGAGTGTATTGCTTTAGGGACATTGAACACGAAAGCGACAAGCGGCACGCGACACATATCGCTCGAGGATTTCACCAACCGAACGCTGGCCTGTGCTTCCCGTCATGCCGCTACGATGTGAAATGTTGCTCTTGATTGGCTCGTTTCTAAGCAACATGTGTAGCTTCGGTGTGAAAGTTGCCTTGAACGAAGGACCCGTGTCTCTTTGGTGTGAAATCCTCGTATCGTTTGTCGCGTGTCGCTTTGGTGTAAAATCTCCTTGAGGAAACGGTACAGTCAGAGCTTGTGTCCCTACGGTTCGAAAGGCTGCATTGATTACGGACTGCTCGCTTCCAAGCGACACTTGTGGTTTGTCGCTTCGGTACGAAATATCTCTCAGGATACTATTTATATTCTAATAACATAGAAAAATAAAACTCTAGTACACAATCCAACACCTGACGTCCGGAATCACTTTGCGATGTTTCTTCTTGTGTTATGCATGCTATTTATTTATTAATTTTATTTTACTTTTCTTTCCAAATTAATGCCGTTTCGTGACTGCAAATCACTCCACAAATATAACTGTTTCCATCAATTCACGTACCGCATTTCAAGACAAACAAATCTACACAATATATTCCAAAAACTAACTAAGCCACATTACTTTCATAAGAAAATTAGCATTCGTACTGATCGCACTGCTATCTATGTTTGTCATCCGTCTGGGGAACTAGCTTCTTGGGTCGTTTTCCACACTACGTTATTCAAGGCGCTGTACTTTGGCGATACGCTGATCCTTCTTTATTCTACAAACAGGCACAGTGTGTTTTAAATGTCGTGCGACCCTAACTTTGGTCGCATAAAACTTAGAAACTGCGAGATATGTTCACACCGGGTTTTCGGCATTATGAGGCATTCTTCGTTAAGATATTTTAAAATACATTTGATTGCAAGTTCTCTTGATACTAGAAACTAAAAAAATAATGAATGGCACAAGTCAGCATGATTTTTATAGAAAACTAATTTCGGGGAAGATAAACTATCGTACGATCATCATTCTAAATTTTGTGACTGACGCAGCTAATCTATAACTTTCGACACAATAGGATTTAGAATGCAGCCCTTGACGGATTTAGAAATGACAATTTTATTGTGGAATTTTATAGTGGCAGTTTACTGTCATATATCCTCGGTTAGTAATACTGACATTGCAGAATTTTATTAGTAGACGCAGACATGTCCGTAAACAAGTAACCAACATTCTCCATGTAAGGCAACAAGTAGCATGGAACACGCAACAACAAAACGCCACATTCTGCACAGTTCGTGCCAGACAACTTGATAAATGCCGCAGAAACTGACAGAACGTGACAACCACACGTCGCGGGATGATAAAATTTTGACGCAGTAGACACGGGCATTGCCAGAATTATTTTTTAAGTGGGGTCAGGTGATTAACATAAAATAAAATAGTGGAAATTACAATAATCAAATAACAATTAATATTATAAGCTGTAATAAGAAACTTATTTAAATTGCAGGTTTATTATTATTATTATTATTATTATTACATCTTTGAGGATCCACCAGATCAAGTAAGACCCCTTTTCTCTATTTCATTTTTACATTTTATACAGTTAATATACTGATATGTATTGTTTGTATTTTGTAATTATATTTTATTCGCTTCGTTGAAGAGAAGCGTTTGAAAGTTATTGAAAAATTTACTTAAAAAGTTTCCGTTGTAGAAGGTCTCGCAAAAAATATGTTTTTGGAAGTTTGAAAACTCATGAAACCATTAATACTTTCTAGTAAATAGTAAAAATGAGAGTGATGTTTTCTCTCGAAACCTTCCGAGATCTCACATGGTCGATATTCTGTGATCTCGCCGACCCCCGTGGCGGAGTGGTTAGCACATTGCGCTACGACACCAGGGGTCCCGGGTTCGAGCCTGGGCATGGATGTTTGTGAGTGTCCATTCATCAATTTCATCATGTCATCACTCATCACCATCTTCGCAAATTAGCAAAAATGGCACAAAAGCGAAGTAAAATAAAGCAAATCAATCAATCCTGTGATCTCTTCAACAGGAATAACTTCAAGCTTTTGCTATCGAAAGCTCAGAAACCTTTCCAGGTGTCACCTGGTCAATATCCTGAACAGGAATAAAACTACGTATACTTTAGTTCGAGTTTAGGGGTTGAGAGTGACTTCTGCTCTCACAAGCTTCGAAACCTTTCCAGATCTCACCTGGTCAATATCCTGAGATTTATTCAGCTGAAAAAAACTGTCCTTTCGTCCGAGCTTAGGGGTTGAGCTTCATGTGAAATGATCACTGGAGCATGTAGCATTACTGAACGTCTTTGAACCGGCTACGGCGGTGACGATTTGAGTGTGAGGATTTGATACAAAGTGCTTCCACCTTATTCCGCCCCCATGCGGTTACCCATTGTACTCCATGTTCTAATTGCTAGATAATTGAACCGTAACATTTCGTCCGCTTGTGCTTAATTGCCAGGTCCCTTCGCTCACCCTTTGAAAATTCCAGAAGCGCTCATTTTACCCCTTTCGGGGAAAGTCTCCTGTTACTAATTGCCGTCGAAGGATCACTTCCTTTCACTTGCCCTACCATGCAATTTCGTCTTTCCTTTTAGATGTACGCCGAAGGGAAACATTGGAGATGAAAACGATATATTTGGAAGCTAAAATAAAATTATCAAGAAGTTCGAATGAAGAATTTCATTTTGAGGGTTTCTAATCGTATTTTTGTATTTTTCTCTTCTCTGTCAGTAGTGGATAATCGAAAGATGAGGATGCAATTACTGACAGAGCTCTAACCCTGAACTTTTGGTAGCTCGATTGTGGTCGTTCCTGAAACAACACTGTATTGTAGTATATTATCATTTAATATCATCACCACCATCATCATCATCATGAGAGACATAGACAAAAACTTACATTTTCACAACTTTTTTATTTGAGGTCAACAAACCTTGATGCCACACTGCATCAAGTACACCACTTGAAAAAAAGTGTTGTACTTCAGTACTTCACAGATCAATATTGTGACACGGTTCACATTAATTTTCCAACTTTCGGACTCAAATGGCATGCCGTGCGACATGCTACATACGTTTTGCTTTAGTGTGATCATCTCGTATGTTGTCGAAGGAATTAACAAGAACTGCCGGCCCTCGTGGCGGAGTGGTTATCACATCGCGCTACGACGGCAGGGGTCCCGGGTTCGAATCCCGGCCTGGGCATGGATGTTTCGTGTGAATTTAGTTTCATCAATTTAATAATATCATCACTCATTCCTATTCGCGTTTAGCCAAAAAAGTGGTAAAAAAGCGAAGTAGAATAAACCCAATCAATCAATCAAGAACTAAGAGAACGTTACGTTTGCCGCAAAAATACACAAATTAAATGTATTCACGAACTAGAAATGCACGATTGTGTAATGATGTATCATATTAATGATTGAAATGTTGATAGAATTGGAAATTTTGAGTGCGCTAGTATATCGACTATTTTCACCCCGTCACGTTACACGGGGTCAAACTCCTCACCACAAATAAAATTAACACATGTCTTCGAGAACTAAAATTTTCTTACCTAGGTTAAAAGCTGAGGCTGTACAGCTGCGTTTAATGCGTATAAGTAAAAAAAAAACACATGAACAACACTCAGCCATAAAGAGGATTATACTGCTGTAGGTCTAGACGCCAGAGCGTCATTAGCCTGCAACATTACAGTTACTGGAGTGTACTACGTGGAAGTGAGGTGCATCATATTAAATATTATCATCTTGCTCAAGACATTCGCCATTATGTCGGACCGCCTTTCGTAACTGTCTGAAAATATTTTATTTTTATTTTTTATAACATCATATTCCAAGGAGCACGTCAAAAAGATAAAAAGAATATGCATTCCAGCAATTCAGGCTGTTTTCTAAAGCTAAGAGGACAAAATCGCTAACATGAAACGATGCGGACGAGGACGTCGAAGATACAAAGCAAAACGTTCAAAATCTATATTTTCTCCTTTTAAACATTGAATCGGAGATGGACTGAATTTTACGTCCAATAAAAGACATCAGACTCAACTGGTCCGATTTTTTTTTCATGTTTTCTTCCAATACCTAACGCTTTTTATCTTGGCGTCAGTCATTTTTTTCTGCCGAGCTCTGCAGAAAGGATGCATTTTCCTTCCTCCCTTTCTATATTGTTGTATAGAAAGATTCCAATGATGTGGAAAGCAACAGGTTCACCTCTCAATCGAGCGGGTCTGAAATTTTTGCAGGCAACTTTTGAGGACCCGGATAGCTCTTTTTCGCCTGGTTTTGTTCTCCTTCGAGTTGAGGAAGAATGCGAGGAATGGAGGTTGAAAAGTGGGGAAAACAAAGTTGCTATCGTAAGCAAATCCATAACAAAATTTTGTAAAGTTTAGCTTTCTATAAAAGTCATGAGAAATCCGAGCTTCTGAAATGCACATGATTTTCTACCGTTATTTATTTATTAAGATTATACAGTGTGTCCGAGAAAAAATATACCAATAAAGAATTTAAATAACTCAACAATCGTTAACGATAGAAATGTCAAATAACGTTTATTTAGAAGAGGGAAGAAAGGAATTTTTTTTACCACCAGAAGGGAAAAAATCGTAACATAATTAAGCGCATGCGCGGCTTTGTTCGTGAGTAGTCTGTACAATGGCGCCGTTTACTGTTCGTCAGAAAGTTGAGTGCTGCTTTTGGTTAGCAGAATTGAAGTCTCCTGTAACGGTACACAGAAGATTCCGGCAACAATATGGACAGGAAGTACCAGAACGTCATTACATTGTTAAATGACATAAACAATTGCTGGAAACAGGGTCTTTGTTGAGGAAGAAAGGTAGTGGTCGGAAGCGTGTGAGCGAGGATAAAGTGGTTGCAGTTCAGGAAGCTTTCCAGAGAAGCCCACGTAAATCTGTGAGACGTGCTAGTTCTCAACTTCAAATTCCACGTTCTACTGTGCATGATATCGTACATAAAAGGTTAAGGCTTAGAGCCTACAAGTTACAGCTTGTTCAGAAACTAAAGTGCAGTGATAAACCCGCTAGGTTTGAATATGCTAGTGAATGCTATCACGCATTGATGATGACAATGAATTCCTGACACGCGTAACATTTTCAGATGAGGCTACCTTTCACATTTCCGGAAAAGTGCATAGGCATAACTGTAGAATATGGGGTGAGCAGAATCCCCATGCAGTTGTTGAACATGAACGCGACAGCCCCAAGTTGAATGTGTGGTGTGGTTTGACACGAGATTCCGTAATTGGGCCCTTTTTCTTTGAGGAAGCTACAGTTACAGGTGCAAGTTACCTGCAAATGTTGCAACAGTATGCTGTACCCGTATACCTCATGGGTACATGTTTCAGCAGGATGCCCCCCCCCCACATTATGCCCGTTGTGTTACTAACTTCCTTAATAACAATTTCGCTGGTAATTGGATTGGGAGGGGTGGACCCATTAAATGGCCACCACGGTCACCAGACTTAGCTCCTTTCGGGTTATGTGATGACTATGGTTTACCAAACACCTGTGCAAGACCTCAATGATCTCCGTGAAAGAATTATCGATGCATGTGGCTCCGTCACTCATCAAATGTTGAAGAACACTTGGATGGAGGTTGAGTACCGCCTTGATGTTTGTCGCGCCACCAAAGGAGTACACATTGAGATCTACTAAGGTGAAATTTTTTTCTTGTTCTTTGGTTTAAAAAAAATCTAAGATTTTCTCTTCCAAATAAACGTTATTTGACATTTCTCTCGTTAACGGTTGTTGAGTTATTTAAAATCTTTATTGGTATATTTTTTCTCGGACACACTGTACTGCTAAATAACAGCAGTTTGGTATAAAAGGTAAAGTTCCCCATGACATTGCACCGTGCCATGAATTCACATTCTCGATATCGACCATTTTGGAGGTGATGTGATCAGCACCACGCTTCGGCCGCTCCCCCCCCCCCCAGGTACCCATTCATTTGAGGTCCCAAAGCCGTTTAATGCTGGGACAAGGCCGGAAAAGTTCCGATCTTCCAACACCCTCCCCGGGAATCGAACACGGGCCTCCCGCGTGGCAGTCAGACGCCCTACCGATTTTACTTAAAGGAATACCCACCCCTATGCGGTAGTATCCCCGACAAACACAAACATCCATGTCCTAACCGGGATTCGAAACCACGACCCCTGCCGTCGTAGCGCGCTGAGCTAACCACTCCGCCACGAAGGCCGACACCGATTAGACCATCGCGGCTCTTAGCAGTTTGATATATACGTATAACATAAAAATAACATATTCATTCAAAACAACACAAGAGAAAATACAATAAGAATGCTATATGTCCCGTTGCGCAACAGCCCTTGGGGTTTCAAGGCCTACCTACAGACTGCCGGCCTCTCTCCCACCTGTCGAGGTGGGAGATCATCCAACCAGTTACAGGCAGACGTGTGGTCAGCACGACGAACGCCAACTCATTGCTGTAGGTTTTCCATGACCGGGTTACGCTACTCATTCCTAGTTCCCCAATTTCCTCACGATCGTAAGTGGCCACCGGTCACATAGACAGGCAGAAATCTCAGGAGTAAAGCTGTTACACCTCGTCCCAGGAGACTCGAAATAACCCACGTCCCGTAGCCTGAGTTCAAAGCCTGACGCCTTAGACCACACGGCCACGGTGCGGGGAAAGAATGCGACATACTAAAGTATATTAACAACATGTTACATTGATAATAACATCTCGTTACCATACAACAAATGGTGGAAATATTGTGATAAAAGAAAATTGAGATATCTATTCCTTGTAAAATGAGAAATGACAGAAATTGTATAGCAGCTACTTCAAGTTGCATAATGATGTGCCCATGGGGCTGGGTTGTTAAAGGTCCAGGAATTTTATATAAATTCAATTCCGGTCCAGGAGAGCAAATCAGCAAGCGTAAATGGGTTCTGGACCGTAAAGAACATTTTTATCTGAAAAGTATTTCCATTCGGTCAAGGAACCTTTTTTTCGCGATCAATTTAAATAGGGTCCAGGAACCTTTTTTTTTTTTTTTTTTTTTTTCGAATCAGTTTAAATAGGGTCCAAGTTCCGTATTGAAATGAAACAATACACAACTTGGATCGAATACGGATTTGACGAGATAAACAATTATCCACTTGTGAGCATGAAAGACTAATCCAGGTGCTGGCTGTCTCGAGAATCTAAGGTACAGTGTCTCTCAAAAGTTTTAGGACAACGACATTTTAAACTAGGCAACCCAATTTACACAAGGCGTTGGTGGGTTGCGTGTAGAGTTAGGCTCAATTCCAGGCTTGCCACATGCACAATAAATATTTTTAAAATACGCGAAAGAAATAAAAACAAGTATTAGTGTATAAAAAGTATTAAAAATATCAATATTATATCGCAAGTGACAAAATTCTTTCTGAAAGAAAAATAATAGGTTTTCTAGCATTTCATCGCTGATGAGTCTACAGAAAGGAGAAGAGGTAAGAGAAAACGAGAGGTGACAAAGGACAGGAGAAAGAGAAAGCGAGAGGAGAAGAAGAAAAGTAGAGGAGAGAAGAAAGAGAGGATAGACGAGGAGAGGAGATGTAGTGAGGAGAATGGAAAAATATTCTAGGAGAGATGAGGAAAATGGAGCAAAGAAGAGAAAAGAGAAGGAAAACGAGATGAGAGAAGAGTGGAGAGTAGAGTAAAGGAGAGAAAAAGAGAAGAACGAAAAGAAGAGGAGAAAAGTGCGTGGAGTCGGAAATGTAAGACAGGAAAGAAGATACGAGGAGTGGAGATGAGTGGGATGGAGATAAGATTCGAGAAAAGTAGGGAAGGCGATATGAGAGAAAAGCAGAGCAGAAGGAGGGGAGAGAAGAAGGAGAAGGATAAGAGAAGAACAGAAGGGACTGAAGAGAAGAGGTAGTTGCAGAAAATATTGTCTCAGCGTCAAGAATTGATGCATTGGTCAAATTATCGACATGAAACATTCAACAACATTTTGAAACGTATTGGAGAATGTGTTAAATCAGTGCGAAATGCCTTTTGGCTTAGTTCAGAGCAAGGTAAAATCTTCCATGTAAGATCTTTGATTTTACCTGCGATTATACCACTAAAAACATGAATGTAATTTTAATATTTATAAGAATTATCCAATTTTTGTCCACTTCTCGGTTCGTTGAAATGGAGATTTTGTAATTTAATATTTCCGCTACCCCCATCGTTAATTCCAAACTGAATCATTCCGTTTCACACGGGGTGAACAATGAACACAATGGGATAGGTCTAAAACGTACGAAAATTTTCTGCCACCGGAAGGGTTTGAACCTACGACCATCAGATTGACAGTCCTGAACGTTAAACACTACCCTACAAGCTTTCGCTCCTGAAAGTAAGTAGAAGGAGCTGACCAATGTGAAATGTAGATGCAACTCTCCTCCTACATGTAATGTGCAAACAATACTTGTTTGTAACAAAGAAAACGAAGGTAGTACGACTCGGAGAAAACATTTAATGGAGAATTGCACATGATGAGAACTTTTCATTCGATATTTGCGGAGGTATCCTTGCATTGAACTCGAGTGGGAAAAGGGGTAAAATTAGTATGTCCTGAATTGCCACAAATAAAAATAGTTTTTTCATTACTATTTGTCAATGTCTTTGAAGCAGTACACAATTATCGTTAAAGTATTATAATTCACGATCTTATACATGAAAATATCCCTTTGAACGTGTGTCAATTCATTTATTTGTTTATTTTTTTTTATAAATTCCATTTGCAGAACAATGTAGCTACTATACACTGCTATTACAATTAATGTTACCATGCTCTTGTTTGTAATAGAAGGAGAATTAAAAAAAGAACACCTCCTAAGGAGGATCGAACCTGGGACCACAATCAATGCTTTCAAGAACTCTAACCACTACACCGCGCCCTTACTTTCGATTGAAACAACAATTTTTAAGTATTCTGTCTCTTCAATATTGTAAATGAAGTTGGATATACATGTGGTTGAACTTTTACTTTACTTGCATTGCTTTCTTGTAGTATAGCAGATATGTTTGAGAAATAATTTTCGAAGTGATGAAGAAAAACGAGAATGTTGGTAGTTGTGAAAATGCGAGTTATTTCTTCTAACTTATTATTGTGATTAGACATTATTAATGAAAAATATCTAGAGGCTTGACCATTGCAGGACGATGTTCTTTTCCTGTGATACTGCAACAGACGAAATGCTTGTTTACTTACGCAAGTCTGGTGTTCAGAACAGTTTTATGAAATGTATTTGCTGTTGCGTAAGGTAACACGAAATAATTACACCGTTTGCAAACTACCAAATCTGCGCAACGTTAGACGTAAACAGGCGGAAAATTTTATTCTTCACACTTGACAGTATTAGTCAAGAGAGACTCGTGGGACACTGTGTTAAGGTGCTGAAGTAAATCCTTCTTATTTTTCTTCCTCGAAGGACAACAATTTTTAAAGTAGAGCAACAGCAGTTCCGCTCTTTCTTATTTCTTTTAAATTCTTCCACATTCCTTTCATTGGGTTAAATATAAATACAACTATTGCTTGCATTTCTGTCATTGACGTAGACCAGGCCAGTACGCAGGATTTTTTTGAGGGAGTGGCCAGACCCAAATATATATATATATGTGTGTGTGTGTGTGTGTGTGTTGTATATATATATATATATATATGAGAGAGAGAGACAGATATTACAAAATAGTTCAAATAGTGCGAGCGCGATTCAAAAGTCATGATAATTCTATGTTTAGAAAATAATATATTTATAAATTAAATGTTGCGAACTAGGAATTATTATTACAATAAAGAACATGTCTAATTGTGAGTTAAGAAAACAACAATAATAAAGAGACATTCTCACATCACGATTGCAGTTCGAAAAAGTCGGGACAGGGATTGAAAGTAGCGCACTGTCCTGACTAAATCGGTGAATCTGACGTCTGCTAGCCTTGCATTATAAAACTAAAACCATCCAATATGCAGCCTGAAGACTTTTGCGCAAGAAACAGATTCATTTATGTAAGAACAAAATTGAAATGTTTACACATTTCTAAAATCGACGATGTTATTTTCGTAGTTATTGATAGGTTCACATTTAAATATTTCAGGGTTCGAGGGGGACATGACTCCCATGCCCCCCCCTTGGATACTGGCCTGACGTTAGTGACGTAGACAGTGGGAGAGAAATTTTGAAGAATCTCTGTATTAAATTTATTATTTACATCCACCTTATGCTCAGATAGGTTTATTGACAATCGTGAACTCTTCGTTTAATATATAATATTTGGTTTTAATCGACGGGAGAACATTGGTCTAATTTTCTTTCTTGCTCTTTTGTGAGAATATATACACACACAATAGCAATCGCGTTCGGAAACGGTGAAAAAAAAATGACTTGGTTTTCAAAGGCAGATAACTTTGGTAGCGTAGCTTGCTCGCGTTCAAAGTAACTCACTCACGCTATTCAAGGCCGCTTCTTATCGCAAAACTTTGTCCGTCGATGCACCCAGCAAGTTACGAGTGACCAGAGTCGAATTTTAAAGAGAATCTGAAGAATGATAGATTTCATCAGAGGCGGCTAGGTGGGCACTAGCTCAACATGCAATAGTTTAAGTGATAATTTCTGACCACCAAGAAACCTTATTGAATAAGTATTGGGATAGTAATACGCGTACCCGCTCCTTTTTAACAATGTAAGCTCGAAGACAATCTGTACTCCATTTGTTTGTATTGGCAACTTGGTCAACCTGAGGTTATTATAAGGAACTATTTCCTAGATGTTCATGCAACCGTTATAAAATTACAAATAAAATATATTCACAAGCTTAGATATACTAACAACGAAGAAATAAATTCAGAGTTAATTTTCAAATGCATGTGTATAGAGTAATTCTAGAAGTACAGAGCTAACTTATATCAGAGTATTGAACTTCTTTTTGCAAGATAAGGTTTACAATATTGACGCGACAGAATAATTAAGAACTGTTGCTCCAAGGGAAGCAAAGGGCGTAGTGTATTGGTTAGAGTTCTTGAAAGCATTGATTGTGGTCCCAGGTTCGATCCTCCTTAGGAGGTGTTCTTTTTTTAATTCTCCTTCTATTACAAACAAGAGCATGGTAACATTAATTGTAATAGCAGTGTATAGTAGCTACATTATTCTGCAAATGGAATTTATAAAAAAAATAAACAAATAAATGAATTGACACACGTTCAAAGGGATATTTTCATGTATAAGATCGTGAATTATAATACTTTAACGATAATTGTGTACTGCTTCAAAGACATTGACAAATAATAATGAAAGAACTATTTATATTTGTGGCAATTCAGGACATACTAATTTTACCCCTTTTCCCACTCGAGTTCAATGCAAGGATACCTCCGCAAATATCGAATGAAAAGTTCTCATCATGTGCAATTCTCCATTAAATGTTTTCTCCGAGTCGTACTACCTTCGTTTTCTTTGTTACAAACAAGTATTGTTTGCACATTACATGTAGGAGGAGAGTTGCATCTACATTTCACATTGGTCAGCTCCTTCTACTTACTTTCAGGAGCGAAAGCTTGTAGGGTAGTGTTTAACGTTCAGGACTGTCAATCTGATGGTCGTAGGTTCAAACCCTTCCGGTGGCAGAAAATTTTCGTACGTTTTAGACCTATCCCATTGTGTTCATTGTTCACCCCGTGTGAAACGGAATGATTCAGTTTGGAATTAACGATGGGGGTAGCGGAAATATTAAATTACAAAATCTCCATTTCAACGAACCGAGAAGTGGACAAAAATTGGATAATTCTTATAAATATTAAAATTACATTCATGTTTTTAGTGGTATAATCGCAGGTAAAATCAAAGATCTTACATGGAAGATTTTACCTTGCTCTGAACTAAGCCAAAAGGCATTTCGCACCGATTTAATACATTCTCTAATACATTTCAAAATGTTGTTGAATGTTTCATGTCGATAATTTGACCAATGCATCAATTCTTGACGCTGAGACAATATTTTCTGCAACTACCTCTTCTCTTCAGTCCCTTCTGTTCTTCTCTTATCCTTCTCCTTCTTCTCTCCCCTCCTTCTGCTCTGCTTTTCTCTCATATCTTTCTTCTCACTACTTCTCCTCTCCTCGTCTATCCTCTCTTTCTTCTCTCCTCTACTTTTCCTCTTCTCCTCTCGCTTTCTCTTTCTCCTGTCCTTTGTCACCTCTCGTTTTCTCTTACCTCTTCTCCTTTCTGTAGACTCATCAGCGATGAAATGCTAGAAAACCTATTATTTTTCTTTCAGAAATTTTTAATACTTTTTATACACTAATACTTGTTTTTATTTCTTTCGCGTATTTTATAAATATTTATTGTGCATGTGGCAACCCTGGAATTGAGCCTAACTCTACACGCAACCCACCAACGCCTTGTGTAAATTGGGTTGCCTAGTTTAAAATGTCGTTGTCCTAAAACTTTTGAGAGGCATTGTACAAGGTAGAAATGGGCGAAACGCAAACGCCGCAGTAACGTCAACCACTCTCCATATAGCCCCATTCTCTCGCGCGCGTTCCTTCACCTGGTTGTAGCAGCACTGTCCTTCCCTGTTGTAATATCTGCTGGGAACAAACAGCCTCACGTTGCCTCATCAACGGCTCCTATTGGATGCGGTTCCTGGATCGGATGCCGGGGCAACACGTGACAGGTTTGTTTGAAGTCAATGTGAGTTGGTTTGAGTTGCTGTTTTAAGTCCACTTTATGCACAGTAAGGCTAATCGGGACTGGACCTACAGTTTAAAGTGGGATCCGAACCACTTGTGCCTCCACCGGGTATCGAACCCGGGACCCCTTGATTACAAGGCAAAGACTGCGCCATGGGGGAGGCCCGAAGTCAATGTGACACCACACTAACATAGTCCATTGCGTTATGTACAGTAACTCTTCGACAAGGGATTTTTGAACCTGGCCCACGAGAGAAGAACAGAGTTTTGATTTATGCCGTGCGCTACGTTTTCTACAAGCACAGTGTGACATGCCAATGTAAAACTTACTTGCGAACATTTTTAGAAAGCAAATTTTAATCGGTCAACCCTGGTCCAGGAATTGTAAATAAATTCATTCCCGGTCTGGGAGAGAAAATCAGCAAATGTAAATGAGTTCTAGACAGTGTATAACCTTTTCATATTTAAATCATTTCAATTCGGTCCAGGAACCTTTTTTCCTGCATCAATTAAAATGCGGTCCAGAAAACTTTTTTAAATGTAACAATACGCAAGTTGGACCGAATTTAAATTGTGCGAGAAAAAAAGGTCCCTGGACGTTTAACAACCTGCCAAGGGG
This sequence comes from Lepisma saccharinum, assembly GCF_977018435.1. NCBI lineage: Eukaryota > Metazoa > Arthropoda > Insecta > Zygentoma > Lepismatidae > Lepisma > Lepisma saccharinum. The sequence goes on along the minus strand of NC_139230.1, from coordinate 183,877,806 downwards.
TAATTTTGGATAATAAGAATGGAAGGTAAGTTGTGTCTTAAATAACTTGCAAATAAAGTTGTAACCATGAGCACTTCTTCTATCCAAGAGCCTCTCAATATTAAATTTATCTAACAAATTATAATAACCATGATAAAATCTACAAAGTCTGAATTTACAATGAAAAATGAAATAAATCTTTTCTGTATATTCTCTAGCGTAATTTTAATATTTTTTAATAGATATAATTGATTGATTTGCTTTATTGTACTTCGCTTTTTGTGCCACTTTTGACTAATTTGCGAAGATGGGCATGAGTGCTTGATATGATGAATGGACACTCACATGCCCAGGCCAGGATTCGAACCCGGGCCCCTGGTTAATAGATATAAACATTGATTTTGTTTATTTGGCGTCGATTTTCTTACACTTTTAGCTAATCGCGACGATGGTGATAAGATGAGATCGACGAAGTGACATGGACAAACACAAATGGATGACAAAAACCCACCTTCCCCCTTCCCGTAGAGGATTACACTGTCCGTGGGCCTAGGCGCCAGAACCTTGTTAACCTGCAAAACTGTAACCCAGGTTTTACTACGTTGAGGTCGATAAAAACGGTTTGCGAGTCGTTAATACCCGCGACCGAGGATCAGTAAGATATTAATAATCACAAGAATGCAAAATGAGTCACTATTGCCTAACATTTTTAGCTGTAACTGCAGATACATACAAGACGAGCTTTCATACAGAGGTTTTTCTTTAATTTTTTAAGCCCTGGATGAAAACCTTGAAGGCATCAGAGCGCAAACAAATCCCTTGATACAAATATCTCTTTCTCGAATGAAGCTGGTGCCTAATCCACGGCCATCGCTTGATTGGAGAACGTGACGTTGCTACTGTGGCGATTATTAGTGGTTGTTAATTACCGGCGGGATAAATCAATTCTGCAACTGGCAAAACAACCGAATAATGTTGTAACTCTCATCCTATATTCTTAACTGCGTATTCGAGGATAAATATATAACAGACAATATTTAACTGCCCTTTTCTTTGAAAGAAAACATAGTTCGCGTGGTTGAGAAACATTTCTGCCAGGCCTGGGTAACTCGTCGTATTTGTGATAGACTGCTCTCGTATGCACTGGAGGGAGCGACAGGAGGTTTCGTCGGTCGCGTTCGTTCAGCGCGAAACCACTCCTCATCTGATTCGCGAGTAAATGGCCTCCACAAGTGTAAGCGTGATGCTCAAACTTAGTTTATGCAGTTGAGTTTACGTTTAGAATGTTCTCAATCTTTAATTATCACTTTTGAAACGATACTATTTTTCTTAAATTCTCAACCTTATTGCTTCAATTTACCTTAATACATCCACTTAACATTACACTATTCATTGTGTAATTCATTATTGAAAGAATTCAACTCGATGTCCCTTTGTTATGATGGATCAAAGCTGAGTGTGAGAAGCAGGCAAAACAAGTAAAGATTTAAAGTAAAGTATCTAGGATGTTCGAGAAAAGGCACATAAGTCACAAATTTCAATTTTCTCTTGCTTTCATATAAGTTTCCCTGAATCAATTAAGAAATACTGTAAGTATAATTTTATGTATAAAAATTCCAAACAATAATGATCCAACATGTATATCATGTCTGTAATGTTTGCTATTAAAACATTAAACATAAGTAGCTGCCTGCTCTAAAATTGCATTTCTTGACATAAGTGGTCTTTCCCGAACACCCTAGATATATGCAATGCGGTATTTGGAAATGTTTCAATGAAGGAGAAATTCCAGCAACTTCTTGCTAAGTACAGGAATATTGTATAACATACCACAAAGGGCTACAAAAATGCAGCCAGACTCCATTTCAAGTCCTCTATAAATCCCACCCTGGGTATACTATGGGTAATGCATCTTCAACTGGCTAGAGGAATAAGCTAGGATATGGGGTGTAAGGGGTGACCTTCCACGTAGGCGCCCAAAAGTCAACCTCACTTCCACGTAGTGCACCCTGGACTAAAGACTAACGAGGCTCTGGCGACTGGCATTATGGCCAGTATAATTTTGTGTGTGTTGTCCTGTTTTTTGTCTTTGTGTGTGCTGAGTGCCCGTTTACGGCCTCAGCTTTTAACAGAAGTCAGAACATTTTAACATTTTTAGTTATGCAACGCTAGAGTTGTTATTTGAAATGATAAGGGGCTGGCCCCCGTATAATGTGACGGGAGCAAAATAGCCTAAGTGCTGACGCTCCCAAAATTTTAAATTCAAAATCAAAAAAATAAGCTAGGATATAATGCACTACTGAAAGCTACCAACTTGAACGAATACCTGTCTGGTTCTCCCATGTTTGTTTGATTGATTGAGTTGGTGTTTTAAGTTCACTTTATGCACAGTAAGGCCAATTGGGACTGACCCTACAGTTTAAAGTGGGATTCGAACCACTATGCGCCTCATCTGGGTATCGAACCCGGGATCCCTTGATTACAAGGCGACGACACTACCACTGCACCATCGGGGAGGCCCAGGGTTCTCCCGTGTGATGTACTCATCTGAAGCATTTTCCCACTTTTCTTTCATTATCTACTTTTAAATGCAGATCCCTGGATCCTTTCTGATGACGTTGGTGACAAAACTGCGAAAATAATTGTGAGCCTGCTGCCGTTCAACATGCTCAAATTAGACGATAAGTTTTCCTTGCTTTTGTAGTTATTAATTAACACGTGACTTAAATGTCTTTTCTACGGTATAACCATTCGCTGCATACTGAATATATTCCCTGTTTTATTTTTCACCCTATTTCACAATCTATATCATAAATGAAGCTTGCATCCTGAACCACTTCTGCCATCTACGAAAAATTGATTGCTAGTAGTTTCCTTATTATCTTTTGAAGGCCAATAAATGGACTGTATGAACTACAATTACATTTTACAATATTTACTGTAATGCATTCAAATTAAATCGATTTCTCAAATTACAAAATACATATGTCATATTTATAGCAATTTTATAAACAGACAAATTATTTTATATCTTGCGATGAAAAAAGATGAGAAATATCAGTAGACGCGACTTGAACACAGACATATTCTGAATATGTTGGTGGTCATTAGGTTTTTGACCAAGGATGCCGTAATTTTAACTTTATAAAATACATCGAGTTTTGCACATCTCAAAAAAAGGCACTGTTAGAATAGTTTTGACTTTCTTGGCACTTATCCGATCTGTCTTGTGAAGGCTTCTTAGAAAAATTTTAATATCTCACCAGCATTTTCTAGTTATGCAGATAAACACTGGGATCCAATAGACACTTGGGTATTGAATTTTAGAAACTCTTAAACAATGTAGCGAGACATTTCTTTTCATGAGGTGGAATCATTAGTTGAACTATGTATAAAGCAGGAAAGGCATAGTGCCAGTGCTTGGGGAAATGATTGGTTATTTTATTAATTGATTCAGTGAGGTCAACCGCAGCGAAGAATAGGATAGGAAGAATTAACTAACTGATTAGGGGGTCTCTCCGATGGTGTAGTGGTAACGTCGTCGCCTTGTAATCAGGGATCCCGAGTTCGATACTCGGTGGAGGCACAGTGGTTCGGATCCCATTTCATACTATAGGTCCAGTCCCGATTAGCTTATCTGTTCATAAAGTGGACTTAAAACAACAATTAAATCAATCGTTTTGTTTGTGAACTGCAAGACTGGGAATCGTAAAGTGTTGATCGGAAAGAACTTATGTGAGAGAGAGGAATTAATGAAAGGGTAAGAAGTGGCTTTCATTAAAGATGAATCACTCTGCAAGAAAGAAAGAAAGAAAGGCAGGCACGCACTGTCTCTCCAAGCTCAGTCAACAGGATGTCCGATATTGTAACCCGCCTGCCTCCAGAACATTGACTCATTTCATTCCCTTTCTTTGTTCCTCACCAGGGTAGGCGATAATGCATCACTGCCACCTCATTGTTAATTTAAACAGAAAGTTTGTTCACCACTAAGGTTCCTCAGCCCTCTTCCCAGATCCTTCTTCTGTTTCCACCACATCTCTCCCCCTCGGAGAGCTGACGAAGTAGAAGCAGTCCCTAAAGCGTAATCAACGGGTAATCCTGAGACCCGTTAGACCAATGCCTGACTCTTCTCCCTGCAGTTCGGCAAGCATAATTGCTACTTGACTGCTAAGGAATCCATCATGCATTGGAAGGAAAGCAAACAATGGATTCCCGAGAATGTGTCGGAAAGTACACAGCTGATTCATGAAGTTTTCAGATGGGGCCACTCATTGATTGATCCACTTATCTGTACCTAAATTGAGGTTAAAGAGCCCTTGTTGGTTTATGAATCCATTGTATTATACTCTATACCAGGATGGAGCAAGGCCGCGCATAGCGGCAGGGAAGGGGGGAAATCGAGTGGGCAGTGCACGCTGCTGCGAAGGCTGGTACTGTGGTCGCTTCCCCCTCCTCCATGCAATCCCGTTCCCTCTCGCGTGTTCATTGGTGGGGCCGTCTCGCGTCACTACTTGCGCAGAGACTTGTTTCAATTCGCTTGCTCCAGAGAAACCAGGACAGAGTATAGTACTTAGTTTATGCACTGTTACGTAAAAGACTCGAGTAAACACATCTCATTTTGAGTACCATGTTGGCAGACAAAAAGTAAAAAAAGAAAAGTAAAGTGGTCCCCTGTGCTTAGCACCACGCCATGAAGGCGTATAGGGGGTGTGGGGGTAACGCCCCACACTTTCTTGATCCGGTCATGAGTGGGGGTGATGTGATCAGCATCACGCCCCTGACCGCCTTTACCCCCCAGGGTTTCCCCCAGGTACCCATGTTATTCGACGCTGGGTGGGCGCCGGGGCCGCTTCCATCGTTAGAAAAGTTCCCGGATTTGAACCGGCCGGGGATCGAACCCGGGACCTCGAGCATGGTAGTCAGACGCGTTACCAACTGAGCCACCGCGGCCACATGTTGGCAGACATGTGTTGGTAATTAGTTGTATTGTTTCTCTTCTAGGCTATTATGCTTAGAGAGTATAGTGCAAAGTGTATTTAATAAATACATTTACGAAGCAAAGCTTCATGCAAATTTTATATAATATAAGAGTTAAAATTATAGATCTTGTCTACTCTTACGGCGGGCGCTCTACATGCTGGCAACTGAAGTGGGGAGCGGGGAATACACCGCAGACCAACCAGACAACAGCGGTGGCGTCGAGAGTTACGACGTGGCAGGAGGAAGTACTACGCATACCTCGTACTACAGGCTGATGCGTTTCTTATCGCTTCTTATCGCGCTGGATTGGTCGCTTCCCCGCTCCCCACTTCCCTTGGCAGCACGTAGAGCGCCCGCCGTAAGACTGGACGAGAGCTATAACCGCTGCACAGTCAACCACGACGTAAAGGCATATGAGCGGATGTGGAGGCACGGCTCCACACGTTCACAACCTCACCCATTTATGGAGGTGATCTGATCAGCACCATGTTCCGGCCACTTTTACCCCCCTCCACCTGGTACCCATTTATCAGAGACTGATAGCATTCTCTCAGATGTTTATTTGCTTCTTGTTCTCTTGGCATAAGACTTCAATTCATGAATTATGTAGCTTAATTTGTGCAGTTACCTTTTGCGATGCTTCTTTATTTAACGATGCTAATTCACCAACTTTAGAAAAAATGGGGATATAACCACCCAGAGTTTCCATGCACATGAGAAGTTTAAATTGGTTTGCACTTTCTGCGGCTTCTTTGAAAGATTGCAAGAGGGTTCTACCCCAAGTTACGAACACGTTGCATGACAATGGTCGCTCGAACTGAAGTAATTTGACCACCAAGCCAGAAATAGAAAAGAAGGTCACGCAGTAGCCCCTTATTTGCCAGATTTATGTCGACTCGATTTCAATCTGCCAGAGATCGCTCAAGAATCGTAGGACAAGTAATGGCGTACGAGATTTATGATTGGACGTCAGACGACGAATTTATTTCTGTGTCACAAGATAAGGAAGTTCATTGTAGAAATTTGAAGGCAATCCTTATGTATCCAGTAGTGTGGATTAGTGTATCACTTTCTTACGCCAATTATTTTACTTTACTCTCTACAAGCTCTCATTTAGCTTCGTGTCTCTTATTGTCGAGATACCATACAATGATCCTATACCCCTTTTCGGGTTTGATTCCTCGCAAGAGATACATTTCAATGGTTAGGATCCTACTTTTAACTGTATTCCGATCAGGCTATCTGTGCATAAAGTAGAGACATGAGAAGAAGTCATAAATATCCTTTTATCTTCTGCTATCAACATTTTATTAATAAACCAATAATATTAGGTTGTAGGATCGTTCGAGGAGAGTTGTCCCACCTAATAAACAATTGGTTGAAGAAACCCTCATTTTTTAGTTTACTGGTATGGTTATATTTTTTACCAACCCTTAATTTAGTCTTGTTCCAAAGGATCATGGTAGCTATAATTAATGTAAATGAAATAGGATCTGAAAAAATCCTCAATATGCTGACCAAGGCAGTAATTTATTTTATTATAAAACATAAACTAAACGTAACGTTTCAATCTTCTAGCAAGGTCTTCTTCAGACTCTGCATTAAGACATTTGTACTTGAAAAACTAAATATGCTGACCAAGGCAGTAATTTATTTTATTATAAAACATAAACTAACGTAACGTTTCAACCTTCTAGCAAGGTCTTCTTCAGACTCTGTATCAAGTACAAAAGTAACCCGATACAACGAGAAGGGTAATATATATACACAAACATTACTCCCTCCAGACTATTTAGAAAGTTGTTAGGAACTTTCTAGCAGATGACTTTCACTTTCCAACTTTACTTTCACCTAAAAGGCTAAACACAATTACTTCCATATAGAATGTGGTTGGACTTTTTAATCTCACTCTCTTTTCCCTTCATTTTTCTTCCTTTTCCTCTCCTCTTTTTCTCTTGTCCTTTCCACTCTTTCCAACATCTTCTTCCATTCTTTGTTTAACTTCAGTCCCCCATTCCAGTTCATTGTGTCTTCTTCGCCTTTCTTCTCTATTTCCTTGGCTTCCTTCCATTTTCTCACTAGCATTCTCTTCTCCCTTCCTATCTGCTTAGCCTCATCCCACTCTATGTCATGTCCTGTTTCTCTCGTGTGTTTAAATATTGCATTTCTCTCTCTCTTAAGTCGTACATCATCCCTATGTTGTTTCAACCTGTCTTTCAGCCTTTTTTTCGTTTCTCCTATGTACACACTCTGACATTCTTTAAAGAATTCTTTAAAGAATGTCAGAGTGTGTACATAGGAGAAACGAAAAAAAGGCTGAAAGACAGGTTGAAACAACATAGGGATGATGTACGACTTAAGAGAGAGAGAAATGCAATATTTAAACACACGAGAGAAACAGGACATGACATAGAGTGGGATGAGGCTAAGCAGATAGGAAGGGAGAAGAGAATGCTAGTGAGAAAATGGAAGGAAGCCAAGGAAATAGAGAAGAAAGGCGAAGAAGACACAATGAACTGGAATGGGGGACTGAAGTTAAACAAAGAATGGAAGAAGATGTTGGAAAGAGTGGAAAGGACAAGAGAAAAAGAGGAGAGGAAAAGGAAGAAAAATGAAGGGAAAAGAGAGTGAGATTAAAAAGTCCAACCACATTCTATATGGAAGTAATTGTGTTTAGCCTTTTAGGTGAAAGTAAAGTTGGAAAGTGAAAGTCATCTGCTAGAAAGTTCCTAACAACTTTCTAAATAGTCTGGAGGGAGTAATGTTTGTGTATATATATTACCCTTCTCGTTGTATCGGGTTACTTTTGTACTTGATACAGAGTCTGAAGAAGACCTTGCTAGAAGGTTGAAACGTTACGTTAGTTTATGTTTTATAATAAAATAAATTACTGCCTTGGTCAGCATATTTAGTTTTTCATAATCATGGAAACAAGGCTTAATGGAGTTATAATTTGTACTTGGTGCAGAGTCTGAAGAAGACCTTGCTAGATGGTTGAAACGTTACGTTTAGTTTATGTTTTATAATAAAATAAATTACTGCCTTGGTCAGCATATTGAGGATTTTTTTCATATCATGGAAACAAGGCTTAATGGTGTTAGGATCTGAAATATGAACCATGCCTTAAAACGATACATTTGCCTTTCTTACGTGAAAATTAAAGCTGAGATGCCCCATATGATCAATATTGTTTAAAGTGAACCAAAATGGTTAAAAATGGCGTTTTAATGTGAAAAACATGTACAAAGCAATCATTTTGTTGAATTAAAAGCAATATACTTTAAAATCAATACATTGAGATTTGAAAATCTATCGACAAATGAGTTGTTAAATATAGAAAATAGAAAACATTTTCATTGTTCTTTATTTTCCCCTTTCTGTCCCAAATATTACACCCGTTTCGTGCATTCACTTCTGAGTCTACTCTGGATGTCGCCTTTTCTCAGCTTGAATTTCTTTCCACATTTTCTTCGTCTGATGAGGACTCCATAGGATCCTAGGTTATCATCATTTATCGGCTCAACTTGTATTCTTCACCGTACAGATTTCCCTTAATCGATGATTTCTTACTCTTTGTCTGTAGTTTCTTAGATTTTACGAAATATCTTAATATATTCATTTTTTAAATTATTACAATTATTATTTTAAAGTAAACTAGGAATAAAAGAAGGCAGGGCACCTCATATTACATGAAATTAATGGAGCATCTGTCCTTTCTCTAAACTGGGCATTTGTTCTTTTGTCTAAGGAGAGACGCCTCGCTCTGTCGTGCAAATTGAGAAGACGACATGGCCGTAAAATTGTAGGAAGCCATTTCTTTATACGTTTCTTTCACCACTTAGCACAAAACGATGTTAAATTAACAATCATTGTAGATGTACATGTACAAGTGTGAATGAAAATTGATATTTTACTCTTGAGGTAGAAAAGTGATGAAACTTACCTTTGGCCACGGATTTCACATATAGTAACGCAATAACGTACAGGATGCACCTGAGAACAAATAATAACAAATAGCGTATTCTTGTAAAAGCTCGCTGAATTACAGCATGTGGGGATTCTCTCTTGGTAGGTTATCTCACCTTGAATGACCCTATACTCTATCCAGGAATCTTTGGAGCAAACGAACGAAAACAAATGTCTGCTCAAGTAGACCCTCGAGAGGGCTAAACCAACGAACGCTGAGAGTTAAAATGAGTGCATCGACGCGAAACACGGCTGCAGCTACGAACCTGCTATCAGCAGCTCTTATTGCTTTGCTCCGCCCACTCGATTTCTCCCTTCTCTTCAGTTATGAGCGGCCTTGCTCCATAGATTCCAGAGACAGAGTATATACAATATATATATATATAATGTATTATATGGAGTTCATTAGAATGCCCTTACCCTTTTTTGAGCACACCATTGGAAGATGTTCTACAAGTTGGTGTTAAGATTAAATCGCTGAAGTGCCTATTTGATATGGCTATCAGCCGTTTGTGGAGAAAGAGAGAGATTGAAAGAGAGAGAGAGAGAGAGAGAGAGAGAGAGAGAGAGAGAGAGAGAGAGAGAGAGAGAGAGTGAGTGTTCAACTCCAGGAGGGACAGTTCTCCAATTAACCTCTGTGTGTGATAACACTGTTAAGCCTTGTTTCCATTTTAATAAAACATTAACATGCTGACCAAGGCAAAATTTACTGTATAAAAAATATACACTAAAAACGTAACGTTTTAATGTGTCTGTAGAATGGTGAAGTGTCAAAGACGAATAGCAAACGTTCCTATAGTTTCCATGACGTAGAGATTATTGTCATGTGATTATACGACAATTACTTTTTTCCACTTATCTTGTCTTAGCGTTGGCTATCGTCCGACGAGACACTTTTTATCTGACGCAGGAACAATTGTTCCTTCCACAGATGGATCAGCCAATCCCTGATTAATATGTAGCGCTATTGTATCCTAAACATGATGGAAATGCCTCCCTATATTGTTCCGGAACAAATTTGCACAATTCAACACAATCGGGATTGATTTTGAGTTTTCACACACAAACTGCACCTTCCCTTCACCACCAAAAACACAAATACACACAATGCATTTATGTATTAACAAAAGCTGATATGTAACTTGAAATAGATATAAATTTGTGGTTTGATTCACATGCTTTTCTCCTTATTTTGGCAGACAAGAATCTTGTGTATCACCAAGTGGCTACATTAAGTTTAGTATTTGAAAGTTCCATGATTTTTTAATCTCTGTTTTCATGTTTGATTTCTCTACTTACGGTAAGGTATATAGGAAACGACCAACGAAGAATGATGTTAGTATTGATCTTAGAGGATACACAATCTTCTGTCATTTCTTGTAAGTCTTCTGCCCTCGTGGGTTAACTATTGCAACTGAACTACTTCAATTACGAGGCAATTTTCTTCCTAGAAAATGAAAAAGGCTCGAAAAGTTGGAAATCGTTTTACGTACTTCTGCATTGAACGGTTTTCATTACTTTTTCATATTTGTGGTTGCCATTGGTTACGGACGTTCCGGTTTTCATGGTGAAAAACCGAGGGTACTAGAAGAGTGACATTTTTTCTTCTTTATCTACAGATTGACGTTGACCGAGGACCATATTGACGTTGTCGCATCGGATTCGAGTTGTATGACGCATGACATTTTTGATTGACAGTTTTCACAAGGACCTAAGAATTCAAAGGTTACTTACGGTCGAAGTAATTTTGAGAAACTTCTGAAAGAATCTCTACCTTATCCATGTTAATAAATTCTACAGAAAAACTGGGGTTCAATCCAAAACATTATTTGTAAGTTTTTACTCCAGAAGTTTCACACATTTCACAACTGGATTTATTTGACGGACTCTCACAATGGCGCACATTTTCAAATTAATTGACTTTTGCTTCTTTGAGAGTTGCATAAATATATGCCAATATTACTCGAGCTATAACTATTAGTAACGAAAGTTGAACCATTATCGATTATTGACAATACAAGGTCAACTTCTCTCACCTTTACGAATATAAAGGTAAGGATAATGCTTTGCGCATAATAATAGTAAAATCAATCTAGGGTCTGGAATGCTTATTTTCTGTGTTACAGCCATGTGACCATTAATATTTGAAAATGAAAAATTCAGATTCGTCATCTCTCCTTAGTATAGGATGCAATTCCGAACTCGGGCTGTACGCTATCGTAACGATGGGGCACATTATTCATTTCATTATGGCAGCTCAGGAACAATACAGTGAATATTTTGATGTGAAGAAACTTCTGTTGCACCGTAGTAGGGGAGAAGTACGATACATTGATTCCAACTTGGCAGTTTGCAACTATTGGCTCACATCAACCCAGTGATAAATTGTCTAACTTTTGGAACCTACTATTGAGCATTGGACATAGTCAGCTCATATATCTTTCCCCCCTCTTCCATCTTTGTGGAGATTGCAAGCAGTGTGGTATTGAATTATCCATTCGCATCCACCCTTAATGCTAAGCTTTACCTTGGAGAACCTTGTCCATCTGTATCCTTCAGTCACTACATAGATCATCGACCTACAGCGAGACAACAATGAGATTCAGCTAACATTTTCCTTTGAGTTTCTCGAGCTCTTTGTAGGGTACTCACTCAAGTTCGGAGCCTAATTCTGACTCAGCGTTGTTTTTAATTTCCCCTGCTGCATTCGCTTTGTTCTTGATTCTCTAGCATTGATATCAGCTCTTACATTCTTGGAGCTTCAATCCCTCCTCGTCCTCAGCAAGTAAATTAGACAGAACTCTACCTCAAGAAGGGTAGCAGGAGGGTGGGCGAAAATGAAAACCTTAAGAGTCCAATAAAAATTATAGCTTAATTTATAGGAGGTATAAACTGTTATTTATAAGACGCCAACAAGACTACAGAACTGGTCAAGTGAGCTGTAAAACGTCATTTTGTTATGTTAAAGATGGCGGCTCCACTAAGCACTTTCGGCAGTGAACAGCGGTGATTTCTTGCCATCTGGAAACTTAACCCTATTATTTTTTCATCGAATGAATATTCAATATTCTTATACAAGCCTACCATCCCGACAAGCCTACGATCGGAGGAGATAGAATTTTACAATGGCGTCACATCACGAGTAGATGCGTTGAAAAATTCCTGAAATGCAAGATATAGAGCATTAATGATAATAGATAATTGGAAATGAAGTATATATAATTGGTAAATTCACTTATTTTGTCGCTTTGCAAATATGATTAGATTATTTTTAGAAGACTAAGTCGATTGTGTAATAGAAATTTAAAAATCAATGTAAAAGTTCTATTAAAAATGTATTTTATGCATAGAAAACTGATACGACGTAAACTACATCTACAGTTACAGAAAACCAGTTGTTATGTTTCCCCACTGGTTATTGCCTCTAGAGCAACTTGATTGCAATATAATGACGTGAAGTACAACTATATCGGGGAGGTAATGCGTGAGATGGTACTACTGAATATGACCCAGAAGGATGACAACTTGCTCTTCTGCGGATCTGTCAATTCTACCGACCATTACGTGTACGGACATGTTTGTATCCCTGCATTTTCACTTCCCCTCTCCCCGTTCTGATCGATGTCCGAACGAACGAGCACAGTTTATAGGCTAATATGGCTAAATCATAGAGGTAACACTTGTACCAAGGAAGATTTCCAGTGTTCAGGGATGTCAGGGTATCTGCGGACTTCCATGTGGATTATCGAAGCTTAGTTGTTTAGTTTTGTGTCCATTTCCTGCGCCGAAGCAACATAACAACAGAGACGACATGGAATAACGAGAACCTACATGCTAATTGCACACTATTAAGAGTTTATGATGTGATTAGCAAGGCAGTAAAGAGGATACATGTGATCCCCCTGGCTGTGTTGCTTAAATGTGGAATAGATGCTAAGGTGATGGCTTTGTAATGTTGGCCTTGCTTGTTGTGTACTAATCGGATGCATTATCAGTGCAGAAGGGAATCGTGACCTAAATGTTTGGCTGAAAAAACAGTTTATGACCTCAACAATCAAATTACAAAATATTATTTGACTTGCTAGTTAGAATTAGTTCGCTTATTCCCCATGCACCGCGTTACGTCTCATTCATATTTCTGAAATGTTAGAATGTCCTTGGATTTGCAAGCTACAGTGGCGGATCTACAAGTTACTATGGGGGGGGGGGCGAATTTTAGTCAGGTACCTCACCTCATCGAGAATCTCTTCTAACCTACACTTGCACTGGTTTATATAAACAATATAGCACTGTGAACAGGATCCAAACTGACTTCCATGTTCTGCAGATTATTGTTTCCCAAAAATATGGAATGGAATAAATGGTTATTATTAGAGACCGGATTTTCATTTTTCAAAACGGATCATGGAATTCATAACAACAGTGTTGATAATTATCTTCATCCAACAAAATTACATGGTTTTCCCTTTTTCAGCCCTTTCATGAAACATTTTCTTTCTGGTTCCTTTATTGACAAGTTTTTTATTGCGAAGTTCTTTTTAGAATAGTGCTAATTTACTGTGTGACAGTAAGTGGGGTAAGCAGTAAGCTGTTTCAATGAAGATTTGCATTCAACTAAAAATATTATTTTAAGTGAAAACACAATATATACCATTCATACATAAAAAGGGATACATTATATTTATTGCATTTTTTACTTTACTTCATAAGGTAAATTTAAAAACATGCAAGAAATTTAATGTATCCCTTCTTATATATGAATGGTATATATTGTGTTTTCATTTAAAATAATAAACCATAGTCCATTTTCATGTCCTCTTTTGGCAATAATTTTCCCTTTCTTGTACTTTTTAGTGAGAATTTTTTCGTTTAAAATCCGGTCTCTAGTTATTATTGTATGTCGTCATCATAATTCCTCCCATTGCCAAGCCATCTGGACGATCAGAGAGAGGAGTAAACAAAGTAAACAAACTTAATATCAAGGGGTATCGGGGTCAACCCTCTTTGGAGGCACATTGCACAGTAGTTCGGATCCAAATTTAAACTGTAGGCCAATTTCCTATTATGCTATCATGAGCATAAAGTGGGATTAAATCAAACTTTAAAATAATATCCTCGAGCTTATTAAACTTGTTGATAAAAATAGACATAATAAATACAATTGACTCTCTTATGTAGCTACTCGTATATTGAAAAACCTGGCAGCTGGAAGGGGCGATCACGTATTTCGCCCTCCCCGTGGATCTGCGCCTGGTACGTATTTTTATTTTACTTAAATCAAAAGTGGTGGAAAAGCGACACTATATAATAAAAACACAAAAATACTACAAATAAATAATTATTGTAACTGACGAGACCTCATTGGAGCCGAGGCGAAGCGAAGAGAATCTTTCGCTTTCAGAAGCCCCAAGACTTCTCCAACGGAAGAATTTCGCCTTGGCGCCTCGCTTGAGCCTCAGTGGGCAAGCTTACACTTGGTAACATGTATTTTTCTCAATGACGCGCGTCTGTCGCTTACTTCGCTTCCGTCCCAGTGTGCGCCCAGCTTTATTGCGCTTCTTTCTTCATCTTTATCATCAATTCATCATTCATCGTCATTATCGTGAGCAAAAGGAAATACTACCACAAGGAAACACCTAGGTTTGAACTTTGGTAATTTCTTGCGAGTTTTTGTGTTTGTTGCCTCATTTATTTTATCATTTTATTATCTATTTTCATTGTTACGATTGACTGATTTGCTTTATTTTACTTTGCTTTTTGTGCCACTTTTGGCTAATTTGCAAAGATGGGGATGAGTGATGATATGATGAAACTGATGAATGGACGGACACTCACAAACTTCCATGCCCAGGCCGGGATTCGAACCCGGCACCTCTGCTAACCACTCTGCCACGGAGGCCGGATGCGTTGTTACGATTAACATAGAAATATAGTAGAGTGGTGCAAAGGAAAATACGACAATGAAGAGGAAATCATATGAAAAGCTCAGGTGTAAAACATGGTAAGTGATATTTGGTCATATCTAAGTTCATTAAGAGAAAAGGTTATTAGAAGAGCTATACTGTAGATAAATTGTTTTCGTGTTGTGTTTCACAAGGCTTCACTGAGTCCAATGCAAATTGTATGACATGACAATTTCACTTAAAAATTGAAGGATGGCACATTTTACTTTGTAACTCAAAAAATTACCAAAATGTCAGTTACCATGTTTTACACCCAAACCCTTCATATGAAAGACACAACTTTTATGGACTATGTTAATTTGATGAGAATGAAAGCAGAGGATTAATATATGAAAATATTATATTTACTACCAAAATTCTGCCTTGGAATTTTATGACTGATAATATTAATTCCTTAGTTTGCAGGTTCCATTTCTCCCATCCTCAAAATAATTCAACTGTACCATCTTTCTCCGTACATTTTACAGTACCAGACATCTGATCCCAGGTTCGAATCTTGGACAAGATATTGAATTTGCATTGCATCGGCTATTTCATCTCAACTCACATCAACGGTCGCCGTTAAACCAAAGATGTAGAAAACGACGCAAAAAACTAAACTACAATTACACATTAATTCCCATCAAGGTTAAAATCAATCGTATCAATGGGTACCTGGGTCAACCCTGGGGGTTAAAGGAGGCCGGGAGTGATGCTGATCACATCATCCCAACTATGGCCGACATCAATAACATGGAGCTCTACCTCTACATCACCCCATATACCTTCATGGCATGCACAGGGTCACCTTTACCTTTACTTATCAAAGTAAAAAGGTTTCAAAAACCTTGTCGTAGCATACATGAGAATGCAATTCCATAAGATTTGATTAATTGATTTGGTGTTCTAAGTCCACTTTATACATAGTAAGGCTAATAGGGACTGGACCTACAGTTTAAAGTGGGATCCGAATCACTATGTGCCTCCACCGGGTATCGAACCCAGGACCCCTTGATTACAAGGCGACGACGTTACCACTGTTCTTTTTTATTCCCAATTTAAAGCAAACAATTACAGTAAATCTTTACAACTCTTACAGATATGTTATTCAATTATTATTGATTGATTGATTTAGTTTATTTTACTTCGCGTTTTGTGCCTCTAGGCTAATTTGCGAAGATGGGGATGAGTGATGAAATGATGAAATTGATGAATGGACATTCACAAACAACCAAGCCCGACCGGGATTCGAACCCGGGACCCTTGGCGTCGCAGCGCGATGTGCTAACCACTCGGCCACAGGGTCGGGCTATTCAATTATTACATTTAAAAAGTTGGCATAATGTGATTTTCTATAATCTAAAGACATTTGTTCATATTCTTGTATTAGAGTTAGTCCGAAGTCCAAATAATTGTAGTTTTTTCCCGCAGGGAATAAAAACATTAAGTATTGTGCTATTAGCCAATGAACTGATTTTTGCTTTGTACTTGGGAACAAATGAAACTCTGGTAAGATAATGTCTTTTGCTGATACTTGGTTAGGTGAAGTGCGACAAATTCTGCTGAGCATTGTTCTTAATTTAGACCAAGCTGTGGCTGCTTTCTTACATTCTGTTAACTTATGGATAATCGAATCTGGAACATGACAATTATAACAATTTGGTGAATTACTGAACCCATACTTATGACATATATCTGCCGTTACAATTACTTGTTGAATCACTTTGTACCATATAGATAATGCCTTGTTCGTTAGATGTGTCGCCGTTACATTGTTCCATATTTGTTTCCAATTATATTTGGGATTTTCTCTTTCGATTCGAACTGTTATTATATTTGCGTTAAGTTGCTCTCTGTAAATCTGTCTGACAGAAGGGCTGTTATAAGTATGTTGCACAGTTCTATAAAATGTATGAGTAGCGATCTCGGTATAAAACTTTAATTCTCTGGGAATGCTTTGTATGTCCATTGGTGCTGTTAATGATACATCTTTTAACACTGTAATTATTATTTGTTGCGTGGTGGAGTCAATTGGAGAATATATCGCTGAAAGACCGCTTTGAATAAATAAGGCTCTTGATTGTATCGCCACACTCTTTAAGTTCATACCTCTCCTCTTTTCCGGGAGATAGAGCTCGCTCATGGCCACGCGGAACACGAGTCGTGCCAGAGGAATTTACCAACCTGTTGCTTTACCCTAGCTATTTGCTTGGCTGACAAGGTCAATGTCTTGGATAGGTACCAAAACTTTGATAAGGCGTAGATATTTACGTATCTCACTCGCGATTTCAAACAAAGAAACCTGAGTTGATTTGCACGTAAAGTATATATAAATTTTTCGGTCACTATCCGACTATTATGTTCGATGGTATCTCGGATATTTGTATAAAATTGTATATCTAGTATTTTCACTTTCTGTGCTACACGTACACTAGTGTTATTACTAAACAAATTGTTGACTCCCAAAGGTAACGAAAACGTTTTGTTTAAATTTAGCTTTACACCCGAGACATTTTCGAAATATTTCAAGTACTTTTGTGCATTCTCCAAGTCCTTTTCGCTATTTAACAATAACGTAATGTCGTCCATAAAATTACTAACTTGAATCGTTTTTGACATGACAGAAATTCCCTCATTTATTTCTTGTGATCTTTTAAGTAAGGGAACAAGTGTTAATACATATAATGCACTACTGAGTGGACTTCCTTGTAAAACACCTCGTTTCATTTGAAATGTTTTCGTAAGACACCCATTAAGTTTTAGTTTTAACTTAGTGTTTCCGTACAAAATTTGTATCCATCTTATAAAGGTATCTCCAAAACCAAAAGCCCTTAAAACACTGTACATATATTTATGACTAACTCTATCGTAAGCCTGTGAGAAATCCACTGTTAAAATTGCTTTGTTGACTTGCTGGTTTTGTGTTGTAATAATTACATAACGTATAATTTGTAATAAATGGTGAATTGTTCTTTGAGGGTTAAATGCATATTGTGTGTCCCCTACTAATTTATGCATGTAAGGCATTAATCGGATGTTTATGCATCTGCTGATAATCTTGATATCACTACTTAGAATTGTGATCGGGCGGTAGTCAGTAACCACTTTAGGTTTCGGTTTTTTTGGAACGAAAACCACTATTCCTGTTCTACTTGAGGACCCTAATTTCCCACTCTGTAATACATCATTGACCCATTGCGTGAAAACATCCCCTATTAGATTCCAAAAAGTTTGATAAAAGTCCTCTGCCGTTGATTTATTTCTGGCCGCTTTGAAAACTGCATTTCTTACTTCGGTGTTCGTAAAGGGTTTGCTATTTTCCTTTCGCTCTTCTTCGGTTAATCTTTCTGTTACTTGATTCGTAAAGTCCCAATCGGAATCGTCGGGATTATGAGCTTGGCCCATTAAATTTAAATAATATTGTAAGAATGTATTCTGAATTACTCTGGGATTAGTTGTAATCTCTCCTGTGTCATCTGTTATCTCTGTTATTAGGTGACTTTTAACTTGTCTATGCTCTTGTAAAATATGATATAAATTTGCCTCTTCATCATTATCCAAAGGTAACTTTTTGCTTTTAATTTTTACAAATGTTTCTCTTTTTTCGGTGTAGAGAGAGTAATTTTGATTTCATCTCGTTAATGTAAGGCATATTTAAATTTCCTTGTAATGCTAAACTTTGTAAATCATGTAACACGGCATAATAGAAATTATACATGTTGTTAAAATCTCTACTTTTTTCTATACTATACATTTTACTAATATAACGAAATTTTGGTTTTACAATGAATTCCCACCAGTCTGTTAGGGACTTACTGGGTGATCTACGCTTAACTAGCTCTAGCCAAGTGTCTTTTATTAGCAGTTCATAATTTTTGTCCGCTAATACTGAACAATTTAGCATCCAGTATCTTCTTCCCATACTTGATTTGTTTTGTTCCAATTTTATTTTTAATATTAAGGCACTATGATCACTGAAACAAACGGGAAACACACTTACACTTTGTACACTTTCTTTATAACCCTTCGCTATATAAAATCGGTTGATTCGTGAAGAACTTTGAGTTGTAAAGTGTGTAAAGCCTGGTTGATCTCTATGGTTACAACTCCATGCATCTTGTAACTTTAAGCCCTTTGTTAGTTCATATAGTGCCCGGGAAAAATTATAGCCTGGTTGTTGATCTTGCTTGTCTAGGACGGAATTGAAATCTCCAGCTACTAACGCATTTAGTGTATGCGATGTTAATTCTGGACTTAAGATTGTTGAAAAGAAATGTTCTCGTTCTTGCTTATTATGACTTCCTGAAGGCGCGTATACATTGCATAAAAACAAGGGACCTAATTCCGCACTTATTAATCTTCCTGATGGGTGGAAGGTAACATTATGTAAATCAATTCTTTGATGCACCGCTATTGCTGTGCCTTGATATGTGGCAGTAAAATTATTATGAACCTTGTACCTTGCCAAAGATGAAAAATTGTCAATGCCTACTTCTTGTAGGAAAGCTATATCAATATCCGACTGTGACAGAAATCGTTTAACGCCGTTAGTTTATTCTGGCTTTGTAATTTGTTAAGGTTTATCGTTGCTAATGTAAATATGTACATTAGGAATGTAAGAATCTTATTTAGACAATGCATTAATAATTTTTCGTACTTTGTGCTTTGCAATTGTTCCACTTTTGACGCTGGGCAGACGCACTCATATCTCTTCGTCACTACCTGGGACAAGAACTGTACGCATTTCTGTATCACTTGGTTTATGTGTCCCTGCCCCTATTAGTTCTAAACTTTTTTCCTCTTTTCCTAAAAAAGTGTTCGGTGAAATAGGGTTTTCTCTCTTGGGCTTAAGCTTTACTTCTACTGCTGTACTTACCACGTCGTCCTTTTTTTGTTTCTTCGGACGTAAGGTCATGTGGTCTGTAGCATTTTTCCTCGCATCCCTGGCGGATCGTGAGCGGGGTTTTTGGGGGGTAGGTTCTGGAAATTCTGCTTCTGCGAACATCGAACTTGTAGGGATTTGGGGGTCTTGATTCGGGAATTCGAATGGAGTAATTGGAACTATAGATTCGTTCCCACTTACACTTTCACTTGCACTTTCGTGCACACTTTCCTTATTCCCATCACTTGCATTGTCTTCTTGCTGATTTAACAGTGGGGGTTTGGGAGTCGTAGTACTTGCCTTGGACTCGTTGTCTTCAGTGACTACCATCTGCTCGTGTTGTTCCTTTTGTACCTCTGGTATAGCCTGTCGGTATGCCGGTACTGGTAAAATGGTTCGGGTGTTCTGTTCTTGAGCATTTGATTCCGTATGAGGGTGAGAAGAACTGGGGAGTGTATTAACCACCGCTGCAGCGTATCCAGCAGTACGTGTCGTCCTTGCCGCCCTATACTGGCACTCATGATGTAAGTGGTCCTGCGCGTTACAGCGAAAACAGAGTTTGGGTTGCCCTTCATACGTGTACGTGGTCCAATATCGCTCTTCATTTAACATAATGTAAGATGGCACCGGTTTTTGTAGGATGATGCGCACTAACTTCCTGCCCGTTCTGACTGGATAGGGGAGGGAGGTGGAATAAACTTCATCTCGTACTGTTTGTACTATTCCGTATTTTGACATTTCAGTTGTTATGGCACTGCCTGGTAATTCCATGGGCACTAGATGAATACGAACGATTGTGACAGGTTTGTCCGCTCGGTGTACTGGTATATCATATTCTCCCGTTTCGTCTGAGAAAACGAAAGTTCCCGTACTACGTTCTATTATTTCCTTGCAAAATTGTTCGGTGCTTACTTTAACAAACACTTGGTGTTTTACGAAGTCTACTTCAATACTCAACACGTCCGCTACGCTCAATTTCACTACATCTCTCATCCATTCATGAATGGCGAGCGTGGACGGTCTTTGTTGCACTCTGGCGAAGGAAAATTGCAAAGTGTTTAACCTTTTGACCGGCATGTCTGAGAAATTACATACGTTCACTGAATGTCACTAACATAAGCCGCGCGTCAGGCTAAGTTTGCAGCAGGTTTTATGTATCAATCCGCGCGGGAACTGAGCACAGAATCTTCCGTGCCAGTCTTGCCTCAACCGCCGAGCTGCTTACATCGCAGACAGTGAGAAAATCCACAGTATTGCCAACCGCACAACACATCAAAACCCGCATGCATGTCAAGCGGAATATATTTGTGTTTCTTTTTGTCTCCTGAAACATAACATTTTAGAAGTACTTTCGGCGCATAAATTATTTTAAAAAATGTGTCATTACTTAATATAAATGCGAAATATCTTCAAAACATGAGAGTATTTTTCCCAGGGGGGCAAACAAGTCACATTTCCCCCAAAAGAGTGTAGTTCCCTAATAACATTGCTTAAATTTGAATTTATTGTGTTAATGCAATAATTAACACATATTATTTTGGCTAAAATGAAATTATATGTGTGAAATACATAATTTTTGGTTGACTTTCATTTTCCAGGGAGGAAACGGCCCCCTTTCCCCCCCTTCCGGACGCCCATGAGCATGTGTGTATATTTCGAGCACGCAAAAATAAAAATAAACAAAGATATAAGTAAACAACGACAGGCCCTCTTGAATTTAATGACAAATTATTGTTTTTGGTTTATAAAAAAATACGTTTATGAAAACCTTTGTTACTGTAAGACACACGCACTTCAAGTTATACCAGCAAAAAAAAAAGTATGATTTGTTATTGTGGATATATACAATCAGGTGCATTGTCTGCTGCTATTATTCTGGTTACAATTTATGAATCACTTCACTAAACCAGGATTCAAATCTTGGTCTGTCCATTTCTTGCTAATCATCCATTCCTTTCCTTGCACGGAAGAGTAAATATATGCGCCTTCAACAAATACGTCATTGCCGTCAGTGGGTGAAACAATAAGCCTCCCCCTTCCCCTCTACCTTTTTCGTCGGTTTCTTCAGCCCTGGCGGTGGTTTTGCATGGTGATATATATATATATATATATATATATATATATATATATATATATATATATATATATATAATGAATATAACGCCCACGCCCCTCCCAGAGTTAAAGCACGTCTGGTCCAAATAATAAACATGTTTCTTCTCACGGGGATATCTTTTAATACCGGGGACATTCATTTGTAGTCAAACAACAAACAATCGTTTCCTCTTCCTAAACTCAAACCGCAAATCATTCAACACCCGGGATACAGTTCGTGCGCCCATTGACGGCAAATCACCTCACGCCCTGTTTTACTTTGATCTTGTTTCCGTAAGGAGGATTATGCATTTTAAACAACTTGCTTGATTTGAAGAGCTTTTCCCTTCGGATGAAGCCCACAATAACTCTCGCTGAACAGGAGACCTTGCTTGATTCAGCCATTCTCGCCGCTGTATAGCACGATTATTAATCACAATAAACATAGGGTTAAAATAGTGGGATGTGCAACACTGGTATCACGGATTCCACGCGCTCTGCAACGTATTCAGTCTTTTTCGACTCGCACTTGGGCTTCAGGGATTCCTCAGCTCAATACAAACTCCAGTTGGCGAATCTGCGGATCCAAGTTCGTCTGCACAGTGATTGCAACCGATCAAGTCCACACCTGCTAATGGATGTATTATTTTGTCTGTATTTTACAAATTAAATAACTGTTTTCTTGCAAGTATGCAGTTGTGTCGGAATAGAACCCGTCTCAGTGGAACTATATTCTTGCGCGCACGTTTGGATCTACATATGCGAAAACCTGCTGCAAGGTTAACCTGACGCTTGGCTTAGAGCTTCTCGCTCTGCTGTTAGTATAATATTCACCTGTCTGTATAAACTAATTCCGCGTGTTGATTCTACTCTACTTGACGAATGTTCGGTGAGCGCTCGCTAGACACGTCTGCTCTCTACCTCGCCTCGTCGCGGAGTGACCACTGCGCCATCGGGGAGGCCCGCAATTCCATAAGCTAAATTCCCACTTTAAACTGTAGGTCCAGTCCCGATTAGCCTTACTGTGCATAAAAAATCACAAACTCAATCAACCATAAGAGAAACTTTCATGAAAAGAACTTTGGAAATAACAATAGACCATTATCAAATGTGTTAAGATTTATTTGAACATAAGATAGTTCGTTTATTGACAGAAATCGATTGTTCGTTTCCAAGTAGAGATTTTATCTGCCTTTCAATAAGTTGATGCTGATGGTACAGCCTTATTGGTGTTCACGGAACAAGGTTTCATTTTGTTGCTTTCGCTTTGCATAAATTATCATGTTTAAACGAGGTGCGTTGTGTACCAACGCTGAGTAAATGATCGATATGTGCACTCGTTTAAAATTATATACGTGGTTTACTAGAAGTCTTGTTTACCAATATTCCCTGTGCTTTTTCCTTGAAAAGTGGCTTTCAAAGCTCGCTCGCTTATTCCTTCTGAGCCGAATATTAAAAAAATAGATTTAAAAATAACAATATTCTCATTTTTACACACATATTGATCTGCGCTTTGCTTTGTTGTGTTTATTGATGATATAGCTACTCAAGGTGTAGACAACTTGATGCTTGCGTTTTGTTTAATTCAAAAGCATAGTTGAATATATCTTTACAGGAATTTATTTCTTGGAGGGGAAGCATACGTATACGGCGGTGGAGGTTTTGTTTCCGTCAGCGAAAACAAACTATCTCATCTTTGTTTAATGCTAACTTGCGATGTCATCAATGGATTCTAATCTTCAACATATATAATCTCTAAAAAATCCTGCATCCGCTAGTGCATATAATGTACTAAAAGACACACACAAACGGGTCCCGGGTTCGAATCCTGGCCTAAGCATGGATGTTTGTGAGTGTCCATTCATCAATTTCATCACATCATCACTCATCCGCATCTTCGCAAATTAGCCAAAAGTGCACAAGAAGCGAAGTAAAATAAAGCAAGTGAATCAATCAATCAACAAACACACAAAAATAAATATACACAAAAAATAAAAAAAGCAAGAACAAAGGATCACAGAAGAAACTTACACGAAAGGATATACACATGAACATACATGATTATGCTTGGTCTTATTTAGGTATTCTTAATATGTTCATCAGTTTAGACATATCACCACTCATCCTAACCTTCGCGATGAGCCAGAAGTGGAAGAAAAGCGAAGTAAATAAACCAATTTAAATGAAAAAGATTAATACAATGTGTATTACTATATGAGTAAGGCAGTGGCGTATGCTGAGTCTTAACACCTGGACTAACTAACTACGACACCTGGTCCTAGGCTATGGAGGAAGGGAGAAGATTAATAGGCTCATCCTTGACGTCCTCAAGGAAGCCACGTTGCCATCCCAACGGTAGTCAGGTTGCAAACTTATAAAAATTCAGGTTGCCAACTTCTAAGAATTCAGGTTGCCAACTCCAAAGAATTCAGGTTGCCAACTCAAAATAATTCAGATTGCCAACTCAAAAGAATTCAGGTTGCCAACTCAAAAGAATTCAGGTTGCCAACTTCAGTATCTTCAGTATTTTACTTTCTAGGCTTCAGGCTTCGCAGATAGCCTAGCGAGCCTGGAATATACGCTCCTGGAGTAAGGATGAAATACGGTCAGGTATTGGAAAGATATAGAGGGGTAAACAAAGAGGCCGAATAATTAATTGATTGGGTTTATTTAACTTGGCTTTTCTGCCACTTTTGGTTAATCGCAAAGATGATTGATTGGTTGATTTGGTTTATTTTACTTCGCCTTTTGTGCCACTTTTAGCTAATTTGCAAAGATGAGGATGAGTGATAATATGTTGAAATTGATGAATGGACACTCACAAACATCCATGCCCAGGCCGAGATTCGAACCCGGAAACCCTGGCGTCGTAGCGCGATGTGCTAACCACTCAGCCACGGAGTCCGGCACAAAGAGGCAGAGTAGTTGTTATTATCAAGTTAGTTCAAAGGTGAGAATACTATGATAGCTGCTATTAGTGACTGGTTGAACACAGATATATATATACTCTGTCTCAGTTATGTCTAGAGCAAGCGAACGAAAGGAAGGCTCTGCCCAAGTAGTGATGCGAGACGGCTCCACCAATGAATACGTGAGATGCAATAGGATTGTGTGGAGTGGGGAGCGATTGCAGTTACCAGCCTTCGCAGCTGCGTGTACTCCTTCGTGCCTACTCGATTCTCTTCTTCTCTGACGCTATGCGTGGCCTTGCTCCAGAGTATAGCTCGCCCAACAGTAGATTGTTTTGTTTGTTTGCGATTAGTGAGGGATGTTATGCAAGGAGGAGGTTCATTCTACGCTGTTGCAGCCAAATAGGTAAATGTACACAGCATTCTCTATGCTGAGAGTTCATTCTGCTATTTTCACGTTGACATTGGTCAAGACCTACTGGGAATGGAGCTCAAGAGAATTTTATGGCAGCCTTGACCTGCAACTGAATCCTTCAAAGTCAACTAATGGCTAGGCGGTTACTCAGTACAGCATAAGTCGTATAAAACCAAGGCGCTGTGGAACAAATTACAAGGGATTTAATTTTGCAGAAGCAGGGAACGAAAATAATATCATCTTGTAATGGTGTTTTGGAGAATACTTCCAGTAGCTTTGATGGTACGATGTAGAATGGAACACGATCGTCTGAGACCAGGCTTAACGTGATGTATGAGCAGAACAGGTTGGTGAGACATGCGGCCAGATTCCCTTCGTGGAAGATTCTCTAGCAGTGCACAACATTGTTTGTCTTAGTCGTACGAGGGTAGTGCAGGAAGAAGTTAAGAATAAGGTTGCAGTATTAGCACTAGAAGCATGTGATGTATATGATAGTCTTGGAACAAAAGGATTAGTTGACTTTCAACTTCCTAAATTGAAGTTATATCTTGTTAATTTGTAAAAATTCAGTCTCCTTAGACAATTAATAACGTAATGTTTCTCTCTTCTTCTCTTCCTTCTTCTTAAGGCTCGAATTACCATAACTAGACCCTTACATTTTAATGGGAAAATACATTTCACTGTCGTAAATATTCCTCCACAACTCTGACTCGGGAATCTGTGGAGCAAGGCGGTGCGTAACGGCAGAGAAGGGGAGAAACCGAGTTCGCGGAGTAAAACAGATAACGCTGTTGAAAATGGCTGGTAGCTGCAGCCGCGGTTTCCCCTACATGTACTCACTTCGCCTCTCACGCGTCCATTGGTTGAGCCGTCTGGAGTCATTACTTGCGCAGAGACATGTTTTCGTTCGCTTGCTCCAGAAATTCCCGAGACAGAGTTGGACACAGCGGAAAACACTTCTTACCCGACGATGGCTGATGATAATACCAATTGTAATCCACAATGCCATGAATGCTACAGCTGTTATTTGTGGTACTCTAACTTTAGATCTCGTTTTAAAGTGTAGAACTACTGAAACAAACTGCCACCATCCATTAAATACTTTTAAAGTAAATTAAGCCTAAGTCAAGAACATTCGTAAACTCAGCTACATTTCAAAACTAATTTCTTTAGATTTCCTCACTGTTGCTGGTTGTCCGAAGTTTTCATTTCTGCAGCCCTTCAACTGATTGCGAAACTCATTGACATAAGATAGTTTCTAATTGAACTTTTGGAGAGCCTAAAACTCTCTTGTAGCATTTGGTGGTCAAAGGCAAGTATTTCACTCAGCTTGAATGAGAAGGGTCCTCAGCAGCATTAGCTCAGAGAACCGTTTTCATCAACCGCACCAAACGAGAGTGAGAGAGAGATTGAAGTGTTGTAATGGAAAGATCATCTTCTGCAATGCCGCTTGGTATTTTTTCTCGAAGAAGAGAGCACAATAAAACTTCACCCGCTTGACGAACATAGTACGTTTTCTTTTTAAATAAACAAATTGCAAATGAAAATTTTCATTACGCTGCTGTCTCAATTAAAAGTGTCCATGGGCAACAGAACCGCCTGGATGCAGCACGGTCAATGTTTTGAAAAGCTGGTTTGATTGGTTTGATTTGGTGTTTTATGTCCACTTTGTGCACAGTAAGGCTAATCGAGACTGGACCTACAGTTCAAAGTTGGATCCGAACCACTATGTGCCTCCACCGGGTATCGAACCCGAGACCCCTTGATTACAAGGCAACGACGCTACCACTGCGCCATCGGGGAGGCCGACGTTTTGAGAAGCTATAATGATGATAATGATATTATGTTATAAGCACTACAGACCTGTGAAGTGCTTTGTGTTCTGCATCAGGATCACACGGCGAAGACTGCACTAAGGCAGTATATATATTTGGAGACACACATGTACAGTCACCGACAATAAAAATGGGATACCTAGATCCTGAAATACTCGCTTCCCTGTAAGTCGTTACGTGTGTTGCCTAACTCTACGGCGATAAGTGGATTTTAATACCGAACTTTCAGTCGTAACTTCTACCACCGTCGTAAATTTAGGCAACACACATAACGCCTTGCAGGAAAGGGAGTATTTCAGGATCTAGTGTCCCATTTTTATTGCAGGTGACTGTACACAAAAAATTTGTATTTATGTTATTTAACAAAAATACAAATTTTTATTTTTCTGGCACTTTTGGCTAATCACGACGATGAGAAGGGATGATTGGACGAAACTGAGGGAAAAAACACTCGCAAAGAATACGCATGTCCAAGCCGAGATTTGCTGTCGGAGACTTTTCCCGTCTTCCGACAGCAAATTTTGGTTCTTGGACATACTTGAAGTAAGGTTTCGTTTCTTTCCCTTCTCCCTAAGTTTACATCACTTACTTTCGGATAAGTTATTCGTTTTTCCACCGTTTTTTGTATAGTTGGTTTACTTTCCGTTGTGTCACTGGATGCGTTCCTCGTTACGTTTTAGAATGCATGATGTGGTTGGTAATTTGACATTTTTCGCAGAATATTTGTGTTCCTTGCTAAAATGGCCCCGTATAATGCGCTGCGCTTTTTGACTTTCTCTGAATTCACGCATCTAATTGGTTACACAGTGCAACACCGACTCGTCTACTTCGTTCATTTGTTGTCAAGTTGTGGAGCGGTGGGATGCATGATCACCTGGTGGGTGCTAACTAATCAAATGAACGTTTAAAGCAACTGACTAATCTGTTGAATCTTCTGAACCTGAATATCGCTATTCATCTACTTGGTTGAACGTCATTTCCTTGAACCAGCCTCACATCGGGATACACATGCACTACACCTGGTGTCAAAAAGTGCAGCGAACTGAACGGCGCTAATGGCACACGACGTTTCACGACAGGAAGGAACGTCACAGATGCGATAATGTTACGCTGGGTTGCAAGCATACAGGCTGCAAACGGGACTTTCTTTGAAGGTTCGTAGCGACGAAACGACGCACCAATGACAAAAATGTTACCGAGGCAAGTTGGTTCTTTTGATACGGCTCTGTGTTCCGCGGGCTCAGTTTTAATTACACCTTGTGTACGCATATGATTGATTGATTGATTTGGTTTACTTTATTCGCTTTTCTGCCACTTTTGGCTAATCGCGAAGATTGGAATGAGTGATGATATGAGGAAATTGATTAAGCGACACTCGAAATAACACTAATACCCAGGTCGGGATTCGACCCCAGGACCCCGGGCGCCCGTAGCGCGTTGTGATAGTCGCTCCGCCACTGGGAAGGGCTTGTCTACACATATACGTACCCACACATACGTATGTACACACACAATATGTATATACTATATATATATATATATATATATATATATATATATATATATATATATATATATATTCTGGAAAGAAAGGTAGAAAAGTTCAACTTGTTCTTTTTTTGTTATTATTGTGTTCATCATAAGAATTCATGGGTGTCAGCAGGAAAGTTAAAAGGGGGGGGGGGTTGACTTTGGAAGAAGGAAAATTTGCGTACTTCTTCTTTCTCCTCTCCCTTTTATTTGTAACTCTTTTGTCTGTTTCTTTCCTTGTATCTTCCTTCTAGCTTTCGTTCATTTTCTCAGTTTTACGTAGTGCCTATTCGTTCTGGTTCACTTCCTCTCTCTTTAAACATTTCCTTTTCTAAGTTTCCCCTGCCATTATTTGTCGGATTCTGCTTTATTCTTTCTATCTATCAATTTTATATTATTTATCTCCTTGATCTCTCTTTCTGCTTGTTTTCTTTTAAAGTTATCTTTTCTTTCCATTTCGCTTCCCTTTTTCTCTCGGTCTTGCTTCTTTATTTCTCTTACTTCAGCTGTCTCCCACTCATGCTTCCCTTTTCTTTCCCTTTTCTCTATCTGTGTGGCTTAATTATCTTGCTTTCTTTAATTCTCTAACGCTACTTATTTCATCTATTTTTCTTACATCCCTTAAAACACTTCTTTCTTTTGATGACATTTAAACATGATGTCGATTTTCACACCCCGTTAGAAAATTTTCTTAAGGCGTCCATGTAAGTATTACACAAAATATTGTTTCTGTTCATAATTGATTGTGTATTCATGTGGTTACACAAAATATTGTTGTTGTTCATAATTGATTGTGTATTCATGCGGTTACACGCTCGCGTGCACAGACACACACATATTTCTTTGGTTTAAAAAAGTAAACTTTATTGGTTTATTCTCACCTATAAAAAGGTGCGGGTACGACGTACCTTTGTGTACCTCCAGAAAAAAGGTACAAAGAGTTTACAAGCGTTAAAGTTATATTTCGTCATAGGAGCCGGGTTGACCAGAATGAGACATTCTTTTCACATAGTTCAGAGAGAGAAGTTTCGATGTGAACCCTGAAATGTGATATCAGATTGCACGAGCCATCGCTATTGAATGAGTTCTTTGTAGCAAGCCTGACATCAGTGAATTGAACACTACGTTCACCTGTGTGGAGAGGCTTTGATGTGAAACGTTATTCATGGTCTCATGGTAAATAATGGCATCGCTTTACTCATAGTTGAGGAGTTTGAATTGACGTCGTGTATTGCACTCCTCGCCTGGTATCGCGTGGGTTTCCTTCAGCAATGATTTCCAACAAAGAGGAAAATTCATTAATTTTTGTATTATTTCGTAAACACTCCATTCAATCAAGGATCCATCTAAAATATGATTTGTATTAACGGAATAAATCAGTTTAACGTAGAAAAAATATAAAGTTTTACCATAGTGAAGAAAATTTCTTTAGAAATGAAATAGTAAGTAAAACGTCAGAACAGAAACAAGGGTGTAAAGTTTGAAAAAAGAATTGAAGTCAATTTTCACAAAGATAATTTTAGTAATAAAATAGGGATTACCATGAAACAACCGTCAATTAAACGTCAAAATTGTCGAATATGTTTCACTGACGATGGTAATCTCATAGAACGCAGGATTGATGTTGTATCATTTGCAATTTAATATACAGTATGCACCAAAATATACAGTACTGAAATAGAAAGACGAACATTACCTTGTCATCATCTGTGAGTTTATTTCTCCTGAAAGAAACTAACATACACACTATTAGCGTCTTGATTTACCACGGTATGCGTAATGTAAGTGATCGAAGTGTGCACATTTGTCGAAACAGTTACTGGTCGACAAGACTTCTCCTTCCGTTGACACAGTACACAACCAGAACGGGGAAATTTCGTAACAATAGACAGCATAACTATGTTAATTGGTGTAGTCTTATTAAATCTCCCTTGGAATTGTTCTTCCACCATCTTCAAACACCATCCCCATGGTTATTATCTTTCTTTTACGCAATGGGATCTTCAGGAATGGATACAAAATGCCAAACAAGCTGCTAAACCCTGGACTGGTATACATAAAAAACCCAGTCCTGAAATCCATGTAGGGAAAACAGTCATGAACAATTTGCCGAGTAATAGTTGTGCATCGCACTGTACTTCCTTCATGTAAGAAAATGACCGCCAGTACAGAAAAATTAGGCATTGTGGTACAAAATATTGCGAATGATAAAATTCGTCAGAAAGCTTAATAGATAAAGTGCGCCAAGTTTCGATGTGTGAGCATTTGTGTAAGGATAGAGCCAATTGTGACTTCAATAATGGGACACTGGCATAAGGAAGACAGGTTGAGAAATAATATGGAAGACTAACACAAGATTACACATATGTGGACTCTTAAAACCGTTACCAATTTAACTTAGATGACACAGCCTGAAAGCGATTGTATGTATCTTTATTTAAATGCGTGCAAACAACTCAGATACTCACGCACGTAAGAGTCACCTAGGGACATTGATCCTCCATCCGTATAAACAGATACGGTGGGGATTACATCTCTATATTATTAATTGTTTCGTGCTACGACGCCAGGGGTCCCGGGTTCGAATCCCAGCCTGGGCATGGATGTTTGTGAGTGTCCATTCATCAATTTCATCATATCATTACTCATCCCCATCTCCGCAATTATCCAAAAGTGGCACAAAAGCGAAGTAAAATAAAGAAAATCAATCAATTTTATTTCCTTCTTGCGAGCATTATCTGACCCTTTTGACTACTCATGACGAAGAGGTTGAATATTCGACTGAACTCATAAAAGGAATACCCTAGCCTATCCGTAAAAAAGTGGACATAAAACAAAAACAAACAAAGGAACGTCCAGGATTCGAACTCGGAACATCGGGTTTGAACATCTGTCAAAGAGCTCCAACACGAAGATCTATATCATAGCTTCAATAAACTGCTGGCACATCCCTTGACAATTCAAGGTTAGAGTAACGTCATTATTTAATTTTCACAATAAGGGTCTTGAGAAGGCAGCTTGGTGAGGAAACAGGAGTGTAACGTAATTTCGCTTTACATTGTCACTTTATTCCCTGAAGGAAGCCTAACTAAGTGCAGCGGTCTCTCAACATCAAGTTATATCGAGTTAACTTCTCTACTTCCTTCAGCATCTCAAGTCATGTTAACGCCGACAGCTTGCCCCCGTACGCACGATCAAATTTCAAGGAAAGTTTAAGATTAATTTACGTTTCACGGAGAGGTATGTGAACTTTTCAAATACTCTCATTGCGGTTATTCTCGAAACAAAAATGAAGACAAGTAATTTCGGAATCGAAAAGATTTCATATTGGAGATCGCGAGAAATTGGATTTTCCGTCCAACAATAACTTTTCAAGGAACTGGTTAAATTCTTATAACCTTTGCTAACAATTTATGTCAGTAGGCTACTATAGAAGCGTGCTCTTGAACTCAATTTGTTCATTAAAGTTCAAGACTGTTTCCATCAATTTTTCAAGGTTTCATAGTGCAATCTAAAAAAAAAAGAAAGAGTGCGTTACTATTTAGTAAACGTTGTTGCCAAGAAAACTCATTGATCGCTTTAGTTTATTTTACTTCGCTTTTATGCCACCTTTGGCTAATTGGGAAAATGAGGATGAGTGATGATATGATGAAATTGATTAATGGACACTCACAAATATCTATGCCCAGGAAGGGATTCGAACCCGGGACCCTTGGCGTCGTAGTGCGATGTGCTAATCACTCCGCCACGGGAGCCGGTAAGAAAATTTATTGTAGCAAAATATGTATTTTTGTCGTCGCTCTTCTACCACTTGGGTTAATCGTGACGATGAGGATGAATGAGGAAATCGATGATAAGATAAACCAATGATACACCCATGCCTTAACCAGGGTTCGAACTTGGAACATCTAGCTTAGTAACTGTTACCATGACCACACTGCCATGGAGTCTGAGCAGCTTCTTCGACAAGAAAACGTTTTATTTTGCTGCATAGAATATTCTTGGCAACACAGTTCCCAAAGAAATATCGTATAAAGTACTCGGTTATTTTTTTTGTGTTCATCAAGAAACAAACTAAGTTGAAAGTTCACTGAATTATACCATATTGCTAATTTCAAGGCCTCTGTCGCCTACATTCTACTGTTGCTCAAGTGCAAAAAAAATATTACAAATAGATTTTAAAAAAGTATAAAGATAAAATTAAAGGAGACCTCATGTCTATATTATTTCCTCAAAAATAAGCACGCTAGTGTGTGTATACCTTTAATGCAAATAGTTTGAACACTTTTTTAATAAGGGACTCAGTTTCGAAACTAACAATATTACCAGTCTCTGTACAAATTCTACATGTGCGTGTGTACAAGTTGAGCTCTAGCGTAGCGTAATGGTTAGCGCTCTCGACTTTAGTGCGAGCAGTTCCGGGTTCAAAATTTTGATGTTGATTCTCAGCATTGAGAGGACAAGTGAGAAGCTACTTGAAGGTAATAATGGCGAAATCCTGCCTCGAAAGCCAGAAAACAGTGGCGATGAGACACGATACGCTGATTACCCATTACACAAGGAAACGTCGCTAGGCAGGCACTAACGGGATATTTGCTCCACAGGCTTCTTGGGTGTGCGCGTGTTACTAGGTATACAACATGCATATATGTGAAATGTGCGAGAACAACTTTTATTGGGAACATGACGAAATGTACAAAATAGTCTTTTCAAAATGGGTAAATATGGGCAAAAGATCGGCAGTGTTGAATTGAGGTCAGTATAATGGAGGTCCATATAAGGATTGGATAACGAAAACTTCGTAGCAATAACACTCTTGATGACCAGACGTTTTTTGGGTTGCATACGAGCACGGCGCTATCGAATGGTTTGAAGAGGCCGTTACCACGTTACTAGAGCTCTTTCGGAGACAGCAGCAGGAAAACAATTCGCAACGATTCTTCGGGAATCGAACGGGAAGTAGCCGTAGTTTACATGCAATATCCTTGCACCAATAATATGCCGGGCCCCGTGGTGAAGTGGTTAGCACATGGCGCTACGACGCCAGAGGTCCCGGGCTCGAGTCCCGGCCTGGGCATGGGTGTTCTTTGAGAGTGTCCCTTCATCATATCATCCCTATCTTTGTGATTAGCCAAAAGTGGCACAAAAGCGAAGTAAAATAGACAAAATCAATCAATCAATCAAACCTTGCACCAATACTACGGCGTATCAAAGTGGAAAGCTAATTTGGTTTTGAATTTGAACTGAAATTTGCGTGATATTGCAATTATTTAATTCATTTCTGTTTCGGTTATTTTACGTCGCCTTTATATCTCTTAGATTAATTGCGACGCTGAGGATGAATGATGAACTTAGGAAATGGTGATGGGACAAACATCCATGCTTGACCAGGGGCATGGATTTATATATATATATAATATTATATTTTTATCAGAAACTAGAGTAATATTTGTGCGGTTCGGTGGACGAACCCTTTAAGTGGTCTTCTGTTGATCACGCCACTGAAATTACAGGGTCTGAGTCCCGGCTTGGGCATAGTTGTTTCTTTTAATGTCGCTTTAAAACTGTCATCTAATCATCACCCATATTCACTGCTGTGAACAGTTACAGCAGCAGAAATACGACGAATAATAACAGAAATCTAAACGCGATAGTGATATTTGTAGAAATATATTGCAACAGTAAGAGTAAAAATATGCCGCGGCATGTAAAAACATTAAACATTGCTCTTTCTACACCCCATTTCCAAGGATAATTGCGTTACGTATACAAATATTCAGTCGTCTCAAATTAATACCTTCTGAAATTAAGGAAATGAAAGTAAGCTTGAACTTTTGCTCTTCCGTTCTAAGATTAATTGAATCGTGGAAAGTAACCCTACCGAAATGTCTCATCTTTTATTTTTAACTCAGTAAAATGGACAAAATGCAAGAAAAAAGTAGTTCAAACTTTCCCACCGTTCAATTTTCTTCAAACTCACACAAGGAGATGAAAAGTTCCTGGAATTAGTTTAAGTCGTTGGCGAGGGGCAAAAAAGGAAACGCAGCGGGCGAGCAAGCAACTAACTTCATTTATTGCTCAAATTTTCTTCCATTTCTGTTTTCATGAGTTGCTGATTGCATATTTGAATGCTTAATGTTCATGAATGTTTACTATTCACTTACTGATTATTTAAAGCATTTTTGTGTAACGATAAATCGTTATGAACTGCATTGCTGCGGCACATCCTACTCACTTTATATTGCTAAATTATTTTTAATAATCGAGTTAATGCAGTCTTTATCGGTCTTTTTACGGTTCACGATCTAGAGGTGTTTTTTTATTTCCTACATGTAATGCGTTTAAGTTTCTTGTCAAAATTAATTAATTGCATTGATATTGAAAAACTCTCAAAATGTATAATAATAATTATTATTTATTATTTATAAAATGTTAATTTACAAAAGTTTACTCGGAGAGCAAGCACGTTGAGTGGACTATTCACGAGCTCCACATATAAAGTTCTGAGGTTTCCTACTAGCTTGTGTACGGATGTTCCTTTAAGTGGTTCTGGGTTCGATACCCGTTGCTGATACATACATTAAACCTATTAGTTTCATCACGACTAATATATTGAGGAGAAGAGACAAGTAATTCATCTTAATGGGGAGATTGATCTCTGTTGCTATCATGATCACTGTTTAATGTTCAAAATTATCTCATGGCTCTGAGAATCAACCACAATCAATCTGCCCAGGTCTTCTCTTTATTCACCACTTGGTTCAGCAAACCATGGTTGTATTTGTTCTTCATTCGTCCCGAAAATTGCATTTCAAAGTTTGCTTCGTGGGAGATATTAGCAGTAATAAGTGAATGGAGACAAATTGCAAAATTGTTACGGAAGATTCTAAACAGAGACAGTGAAAAACACGAATTCGATGGGAACGGTAATTTAAAAAAATAAATGGTTACGTGGTTGGTTTACGTGTGAGCATGGCGCTCACAAGACACAGACTGTCATCAAAATTGCCTGTCTACGCAGAATGAGAGCTGTACTATGACCTACAGCTGATATTGTCTGACCACAGACATTACAAAAGACAACTACGGAAGATCAGAAAGCGATACCATGATCTCCGCCTGAAGAACGGACGATTATATCCTAGGGTGAGTACCGTGCTCACACGTACACAAACGAAGGATTAATACAAAAGTCAAACATACTGTATAAAATGTACTAAGGTTGTATTTAATCAGGTATGTTTGTTTCTAATTTGGTTTGTGTCTATTATATGTTTATTTTTGAATGCACATATGTGAAAGACAATTCGCGTTTCAATTCAGTAATGGCACTGTTCATGTGGAAAAGTTACAAGACGACACCATTTTTTCTATATGAACTTGTGTTTTTCCATTTGCGTGATATATTATACCTGCCGCAAAATTAGTTTGGTATTGAGAGCTGAAGGAACACACATCACGGTGTTGCCATATCGTGCGGTACGGCACGATACGCAGTGCAGCCGTCTGACGCTGTGTCGAAATCGTGTTATGAAAAGGAACAACAATGATGAAATGTGTTATTGTTTTTCGAGGAAAAGGGAATAACAATGATGACAACAATGATGAATGTGTTATTGTTTTTTCTGTTCATTTCCATCTCCCTTACAACATGAACGAATTAACGAAACGAGCATTGTTTACAGGTTACCTTTTCAATCCATTCTGAAAATATTGAATATATACACTTGCAATAACCATTTCTTTCCGAAGTCGCTATTAAAGTCTGCCCATTTTTCAATTATACCGCAACTGAAGTGCACAAAAGTCCAGTTGGCGGGGCGTCTGACCACGCGGAAGACCCACGGTGGTTTGTGGAACTTTTTCAAATATCCCGAGCGGCTCCGGGTCGACTCAGCACAAGTGAGTAAGTACCTGGATCAAACCTGGGGTAAAGGCGGTCGGTGAAGCACATCACCACATCACCTCCATAATATACCCTAGGTCGAGGTCGAGAATGTGTGGAGCCCTACCTCCACATCCCCATATGCCTTCATACTTTACATTATATGCATTTGTTTAAAATATGGCTAAAAGAAAGATAAGACAAGTCAGTTACATCAGAAATATAACATAAGACGAAATTGTGCTTCGTAATTTCCCTGAGGAATGTACATCGCCATGCAGAAATGTAAGGTTTCTCCATCAGTATTTTGCGCTCATTATTTTTTTTTTGTATGAGAATCCCAGAGATTTTATGATTGTCCTTAAAGATGTTTCCCCACTTTGAAAAAGTCCCGAATCTTTCAACGAAATGCGCAGTTTCCCAACAGTGGAATGATCTTTCCTGCTATAATAAGAGTAAATATGGCAACTAGTAGCGTCTTGCTGAAAGGTGTCTAAATAATTTGTCACACATTTACTGATATTCCTCTTCTTTCCTGGGGTTTCCAATTTTGAAGCCTCGCATTGATTTATTTCCACCACATTATATTTTTTTCCCTATGTTAACAATAGTGTTCTTAGACACGCCGACAGCAGCAGCAGTCCTGTCCACAACTTTTATTTACAGAAATGATTGGACCCCCATTGTTTTTCTCTTGCTCAAAGTATTTGCGCGCAAAATAAACCATCTCCCGCGTTTAGCCTTTGAGAGGAATTCCTTTACCGAAGGCTTTCTTTCTTTAAGTGAATGGTCTCTTTGGTACATTGGCATCTCGAGTATTGTCTCCTGTGTTTGACATTCTTCTCACAAGCCCACGGACACACACAAGCAGAACACAGAAAATTATGTACAAAAAAATAATACAATAAAACAACACGCTAGATACAACAAAGAATACGCTAAATTCAGTAAACACTAAACAAACGGATCGGTTAAAACATCACAGCAACGCAACGCAACAAACAAACAACACGTCCTCTCCCAACAACATGAAAACTTATCGCAAGAACAATCGCCCGATAAGCGGCAACACCGTGATAAACGTTTTCTGTTGCTAGGTAACCAGAGCTTGGATGAAGCACTGGGAAGATTTTGATTGGTTCGCAAGCCAGAAATCCACCCTCCCGCAGTGACGTGGACCCGGTTTCTCCACGTGCTTCACAAGCTGCAATACCAAACTATAATTGTAATTTCGCGGCAGATATCTTAGTTTCCTTTTATATATGTATATATGCTCTTATAATGTTCCTTACAAAAACGTGAAAGTTATGAAAATTAATTTATGTATAATTCCTCTTTTATTAAAAGGTTTTCATAGTTAAATGTAGCACGTGCTAGTTTGATTTTAATTTATTACTTTTCTGCCAATTTTTGTTAATCGCGACGATTACGATGATGATAAAACTGATGAAGGGATACTCACAAAAATACCCATGCCCAGGCAGGGATTCGAAACCGGGACCTATGGTGTCGTAGCGCGCTGTGATAACCTCTCGACCACGGGGATCGGTTTGGTGATGGTTGATTAAATCTAGAAATTCAAGTGGGTAGGGGACTCTTTTAGCGCACGGAAACTATTTCTTGATACTTGTTAGGTGGCAAAATTTGTAATTGTTCTCAATGATGTGATCCGTATTTTCAAGAAACACCATAATAATATTTATTTATTTTAAAAATCCTGAATACAGAAAAATCCATTTTACATCAGGATATAAACTGGAAAAGAAATAAACAAGATAATAAGATGGACACATACACACACATGTACATATATATAAAAAATAACAACTAGGGCAAAAATAGCATTGTTTACTCTTCAGCTTTATGCACGCCGTTCTGTAAGTCTGTTTTGATAAATGGAAGCTCGGAGCGTCTTTTAATGAGTTGTAAATGTTTTGTAGCCTGTAGAAAAGTGATCTTTGTTCTAAAGATAGCCTTGAAGATTTAATGTAAAGGAAGTTGTTGCATTTGCTGTTGGAACGTGGGATTCTGATATTAAGAAGTGACA
Source organism: Lepisma saccharinum (assembly GCF_977018435.1). Lineage (NCBI taxonomy): Eukaryota > Metazoa > Arthropoda > Insecta > Zygentoma > Lepismatidae > Lepisma > Lepisma saccharinum. Next base: position 183,839,342 of record NC_139230.1, on the reverse strand, counting down.
AGAGTTCGCTGGTAAAATGTTGTCCATTAATGATTCTGAAGAGAAGTGTTAAATCTGAGTGTTGACGGCGAAGAGAAAGGTCATGAATTTGTAGAGTGGATAGAATTTCTTGTTTGGAGAAGTTTGCAATGGTTGGACATCTGTGTTTGACTATTCTGGCGGAAAAACTTACAACTTCGTCTGTTTTCTTTATATTGCTTTCACATGCCATTGACCAAATACAGGAACCATATTCAAGGATAGGAACAACACACATTGTGAAGTAGGTTTTGAGGGCAGAATCGTGTGTTATGTTTGTAAATCTCTAGATTAGTCCAAGTGTTTTCATTGCTTGCGAAGTTATGCAGTCTATGTGATGGTTGCAAGTCAGTTTGCTATCAAAAATGACACCAAGATCCTTGTTCTGTCGTACAACAGGAATAACCTGGTTGCATAAAGTGTAGGATGTCGCTGTGCTATTGGATTTTAGGGCAAACCTCATGACAACAGATTTTTCCGGATTTAATTTGAGATTCAAGTCTTGACACCAGCGTTCAATGTGTTTGAGATTGTTTTGGATATAACATGTGTCATGAAGTGAGGTAATATTTCGAAATAATTTGCAGTCGTCAGCATACAATAATATTGAACATTCGGAAGAAATATATTCGTGAATGTCATCCATGAAAGAGTGAAACATAGGGGCCATAGAGAACTTCCTTGAGGCACGCCGGAAACTACAGGGAGCCATGAAGAAGAGCAACCAGATATGATAACCTTTTGCTTTCTATTGTGCAAGTAAGATGAAAGTAGGTTGAGAAGAGGTCCATGAATGTTGAATCTATTTGATAATTTGTGGATGAGTTGCGTGTGAGAGATAGAGTCAAAGGGTTTGGAATTCAGGCAATTGACCGCTTTGGTAAGAAAGCAAGCAAGGAAGCATGAGGGAGAAAACCGTGTTGAGTGGGAGAGAGGAACGGAGAAACATGTTCAAGGATACAGTTAGAAATTATTTTTTCGGCTAGCAGTGCAAATGCAGGAAGTAAGGAAATCGGGCGATAGGAAGTAACATGAGCTTTGTTTCCGTGTTTGAGGATAGGGACTATATTCGCTTGCTTCCATGCACGAGGAAACACCTTCGGAAAAGCATTTATTAAAGATTATGCTTATTGGTTTGGATAGAATATGGGCTAAATGTTTCAGAAATATCGCAGGAATATCATTAGGAGTGGTAGCTTTGAAACTTGAAACAGATTTTAATAATTCTTGGACTTCATTGCAATTAGTTGAGATTTGAAACAGTGTGTAGGGAATAATGGACCCGACTTATGGTAGTGTGGTAGCGGTGTTCTTTGTAAAGTTACTGTGAAAGTACGAGTTAGCAGACTTCCCGTTCCAGGAGACTTGAAGGTGAATACGGTCATGTTTTCTACGGGAGTTAATTAGCATCCAGAATGTTTTGGGGGGTTTTAGCAGCACTTTCTGTTACACTTTGAATGTAATTATTATAGTCACTTTGAATTAAGTTTTTGCTATGCTTCCTTAAGTAAGTGAAACTGTTCTGTGTGTGAACGTTCGGAATTTGTTTCCACAGGATCCATGCATTATTTTTGTTCTTCAGCGTAAGTTTCGTCTCTTCACTGGGAATCGGGATGTTTTTGTTTTCCTTAGGGGCATGTGATCTTTAATTACAGCTTGCACACAGTCTACAAGGAACTCAACTGCTTCTTCCGCGGGGAGAGGGTCCATGATTGTCCAAGGATTGAGACTGGTGAAAAGAGAAAGCTGCTCCCAGTCGACTCTTTTCCAGTTGTAGAGTGGTTTGCTCGAGGAGGGAGAGCGCCTGGGGGCTTTTCCAGGGACTTGGAATTTGGCATGCACGGGGGTGTGGTCCGAGGCGATGAAGTGCTCACCGGGCGTGGCCTTGACCTTCGTGTGGGAGGACAGCAACAGGTCGAGAGTTTATGTACGTCTTGTGGGGAAAACTACAAATTGTTGAAGTCCGATCGCCTTGATGTAATGATCGAAAAACCACCTGTCATCATTGTCTGTGCAGAGGCCAGAGTTTCATGATGAACATTTTATATGAATGTTAAAATCACCCATAATAATAATAATGTGTTTCCTTCGTAGCACTTAACACAGAATCCAAAAATGATGACAAGACTGCAGTGCCAGATTTAGGGGATCTATAAAAACAGCCGATTAAAAGTTTATTTGAGCCAATATTTACCTGAGTCCATATTAACTCGCATTTCGTTTCCAGGTCCAGACGTCTGATGCAGGGACACTTGTTGTTTACTGGTAACATAACTCCGCCTCTACGTGAACCTCTATCGTTGCGGAATACCCGAAATTCCTTCAGGGTATTTCACTATCGTCGATCATTTCACTAAACAACACGTCACTGAAACCAATCACACCATACTTGTTAAACTCGCTACAGAACATTTGTAGAGTTCATAGCTTTTTGGTTAGGCTTTGCACATTTTGATGGTATATTGTCAAACCAGACTCTTCACGGGAAGCCACCTGGGGACCGGGGTTGACGTGAATGTCGCCCGCCAGCAGAAGGGTGAACGCAGCCACCAAGAGGCCGTGCTGGGCCGAACCGCGTGGCTGGCGGGAAGCGTTGTTCTTGGGCTTCTTGAAACTGTCCACACGAGGTGGGAAAAATGGTGTTTCTCTTGTGAGAAAACATTTAAGTATTAACATTTAATAAAGTAATCTCATTTTTGCATCTGCCCATATTTATATTCTCAGTTCATCTTGAAATTTTAAGAAAAGTAACTTTCACAAAAGTACACTTTGCAACTTAAATGCAAGACCATAGCCCCGTCTAGTTTGCTGCACTTTTTGACAGCAGGTGTAGTGCAGGTGTATTCAGGTGTCAGGCTGGTGCAAGGAAAATGTGTTCAATTAAGTAGACGCTGTGCGCAAGAACAGCGGTGTTGAAGTTCAGAAGATTATACAAATGCCTGTCTGCTCCTTCAACGGTTTACTTGATTAGTTGGCACGCATCACGTGACCATACACCACATGTACACCGCTCCAGAACATATGCGAACATCAAATATATTACGTGACACCAAATCAACGAAGTAGACAACTCGGTGTTGCACTTTGTAACCAATTAGACGCGTGAGTGCAAAGAGAGTAAATAAGTGCATCGAACTAGACGAGGCTCATGTCTACATAAAGTTCATTCCATGCTGAGCAAACAGTGTCCAAAGAACGGTGGCCTCCTTGATCGCCTGACCTCAGTACATGCGACATTTCTAGAGAAAGTATACGAAACTAATCCACACACGGTAGATGAATCTAAGACCAGCATCTTGACAGAATTACGATGGACGTTACTGTAAAAAACATAATTACAGCTCGCGCTTCTATTATCTGATAAACCATATCTCATCCATATAAAGCATTTCTAATATTACTTGAATTCTAGTTGAATAATTAATAAGTTGAAGTCTTTGGAAACAACTTTTTATGTAGTCAGTTCTACATAAGGTGCTGAGATTATTATAATCTAGTGTGATTAATGAGGGCTTGTTCAATCGACACTCCGTTGACAATAGTTGCGACTAAAAATATGTGATTCGGGACCTGCTCTTTCTCTCTCTCTCTCTCGAAAAGGCACAGGGAATGACAATTCCAGATTGTACATTGCACGGTGACATTTCGTACTTCTGAATGATTCAACAAAATACTGTACAGCAGGGATTTTTTTTAAAACAAAAAAGGAAAAAAAGAGTATTGATTCATACAAAACTGATTAGTCTCTGGCGACAATCTGAAATGTGCTTCTGGACTGCATTAAGAGAATATGTGTCAAAGAGAATGTGAATGAACGTCAGGCTGACACCCCTGCTGATGTCTAGAGCATGGGAATGGGATAAAGCTGACATTTGGGGAGTTGGGCTGATGGCGCTTGCAGGGACTATAAAATCCCGCATCGAGGCGTTATCTCGTTAGTGCGTTACAGGTTACGCGCTGGAGTCGAGATTCATGTGCGAGAAAACGACCCCTGACGGTGGCCTAACGTCAAAACAAATGCGAAATCGGATGCAGGTGGGAGAAATAAACAACGATGTTTCATCGTTTAGAAATTTTAATTCACGGGGAATTCTCATGTTGTGTGTGTGAACATTATTTTCTCTCCCTCCCTACAATCTCAAAACTGAATCCATTCTTCCTCGTCTAAAATAGTTATTCCTCAATCCCCTTATTTCCATTTTTCCTCAGTATGATCCTCAAGACATTAACTATCATATTATTCACTTGAAATCAAATTATTTTCAATTCTCCAGGGTCGTACTGACTTAGCCACCTGAAAATGTAGTAGTTAGTGCCTAACCACCAAATCATCATCTCTGTACTATCGTGGGAGAATGATTAATTTTACATTGGAAGTGCTATATTTTCCTTTTTTTCGTAGATTGTTCTTTTATGTTAGAAATATATTATTTTTCGGAAGATGTTTTCCATATTAATAGGTATTTTACTTTGCAATCAATTACGAGCCTTTTCTTTCTTTGAGAAAATTATTTGCAAAATGTTCTCTTCTACATTTTTTTTTCTTTTGGTGTAGCTGGCTTACGAATTTCTGATTAATAGTTACCTAATTGAATAATAATTGTTTCCGTTATTCCCCTCAAATTCCTACCTTGCCTCTGTAATAAATTCTGACGCTCATATTTTGAAATACGAAAAGTCTAGCATAATTCAGTTGATGTAGTTTTCGGAGTGAAAATAAACTTTCTTTAAGTTCCCTAGCACCGTCCGTTTCCATGGTCAACAACAAGCACGGCAAGCTCTAAAGAATTGTTTGTTATTATACATCTAAACATTTAATTAAAATAACCACGATGTAGATATTTTCGCATAGAGTGTGTGTTCAGACCCACCGAAAATCACTGTATTAGAAGAATTCCAGCTTCCGTGGCACAAAGTTCTCTGTTCGTCTCCACCTTTATTTTCCTTTTCTGTTGTTCAGACTTATTTACATGTAAACATGATTTCTTACAGCATATTCGAAACATCTACACATAATGTATTCATTTCCAATGTGTGATCAATTTGTTCTGTGACCACACAGGTGTAACACAACTAGGCTAACGAATAAAAGGCACGAGTCAAAATAACAAGTAATTTGCTGGAGAACGAAGTGAGATAGTCCAATCGCATAGGAAATAAACCCGCTATAGTTGCTGGGAACTTTCGTCGTGTTGAAAATACTTTCTTTTAAAAGAAAAAAATATTGTTTGATGACGATAATAAGATTTCTCTACACTAAATTTCTAAGTGAGAGAATTATGGATGGGGCAACTGCCCCCTTGCCCGCTCATGCGCACGCCATTGTTTGTGATGCGCATTCATTCAGTGCTAACCTGTGATTAATTTTTACGTGTATATGTCCTTAAATGTATCCATTAAACATAACTGGCCATATTCCACACCAGTGCTCTCATATTACCCCTATCAGTGGGGGTAATATGGATTTTGCAGACTTTTGTTTGTGCATTTCTTGTTCCTTTACAGAAAGAGATTTTTACTTATGTGTACTACCAGATACAACGCAAAGACTGGCCTTCATTTTGCAGTATGAAACTTATTTTTATTACAATAAATCTCTTAATTATTGGCAATTTTTCCATAAGGTCATCATATGCCCCCCACTTTCAATATATATGTTTCTGTAAATGCGAATAATTTTTGACATAAATACAATCGCGTGCCCAATAATTTTAAGAGAGAGTTTTGACTTGTGCTTTACTAGCAAATATTACATTTTACAATATTCCGATCTCTTTCATTTTAAGAAAACTGGGCTATTGGCAATCTCCCTAATAGTAAATATTGTAACTGTAAGGTCCATGTGTAACACACATTAATTGACTTTCCATATTACGACACTTAAACCAAGATCACATACACACATTATTTATTAAATTCGTCTGCGAAGCACAAAAAAAAAACATACGCAAGGGAAGGTATTTACAATAGCACATTGATAAATGACGATTACAAATTTCATCTTGTATTACAAAATGTATGTTTCTTTTTCTTCCAGGTGAGTGCAGCAAAGTTGTTAAGAACAGAAGCCGTGGTAATGTACATAGTATGTTATATTTATTACACATAAGCCAAGTTTAAAATTCATAGTACGATCATCTGCAAGCGGAGAATACAATGAAGTTTGCAAAGTATGCAAATAGGCGAATCCATTTAACTTGCAGTTGTCGTATTTAAAAAAATTACAAATAGCTTATACTCTGTCCCAAACATCTCTGGAGCAAGCGAACGAAAACAAGTCTCTGCGCAAGTAATGACGCCACGCGGCTCCACCAATAAACACGTGAGAGGGAACGGGATTGCATGGAGGGGGAAGCGACTGCAGTTATCAGCCTTTGCAGCAGCATGTAATGCTTCACTCGACCCATTCGATTTACCCCCTTCTCTGCCGCTATGTGCGGCTTTGCTTCAAAGATAGATGGGACATAGTAATGTCATGCATGAAAATCTTAAGTTACAAAATTGTGATACCAAGTACAGTTTCTCCATGGACGGAATTTTATATTCTCTCAAGAATTCGTTTGAAAGAGTGTTGAAATATTCATAGTGTAATTTGAGTACAAGTGCGAACAAAAAGTTGTTACGTGAGTGTGTAAAAACCTTGAGAATATTACCAAATGGTTTTGTTTTGTACCATTCTGGAAGGTAATTAAAGAACAATAAACATTTTTCATGTTAGTGGATTTTTCGAGAATTATCGGAAAAAGAAAAGTACTTGATTTATCACCGTGGGCGGTTGAGAGTTAAGTATCACGACCATTAGCTTAACCGCGGGGCAGAAGGTAAAAACATGAAAGTGGAAGAATGAATTATGGACCACATGTTGAGGCTACCTGAGTAGTGGTTAATGGAAAGAAGGGAGACAGACCATTCGCTTAATAGAGCCTGGTAATAGGGTTATTAATGTAAGTTTCACATTCTATACAATGTCCAACTGTAATCCTTATACTTACAATTTGTTAAATCTGAGTATCATAATGACTTTTTGTTCCATTATATTGAAGCTAATTGCATTGCAAAAGGATAACTTTCATTTGGATTTCACAGATATATGGTGCTTTACAATGTTACGTGCAGAACAAAACAAGAACAAAATCACTTATATCTTTGGCGTAAAGCCAACCTCAAACGACTCTTGCTTTTGTTGTTGTTACTGTTCGCGTCCGCTTACCGACAGAAGCACCTCTTCTATAGCTCTTGTCCAGTCTTACGGCGGGCACCCTACATGCTGGCAAGGGGAGTTGGAAGCGGGGAAGCGACCAATCCAGTGCGATAAGTAACCCAGCAGCCTGTAGAACGAGGTGCGCGTAGCACATCCTCCCATCGACGTCGTAACTCTCGGCGCCACCGATGTTATCTGGTTGGCCTGCTGTGTATTCCTCACTCACGACTTTCCTTGCCAGCATGAGGGCCGCCCGCCGTAAGATTAAACAAGAGCTATAGTTTTGGGACGCAGTCTCTGACTTTTTCAGGAATGGTTGTGATGCTGTATTTTCATATTGGGCACTAGAATCCTGCAAGTCTTATGCCGGTCATCTTGGTTTCAATTGTTTAACGCACTGAACAGATACCATAGACTCTTATCCTCAATTCAGGTTGGTTAATATCTCCCAATCTCAGTTCCTCTCTGAACTGAACTCTTTCAAAACCCATTCTGAACTCATTTAAACTACCAACTCGGAATTGGAACCACACTGGATACTCGACTATTTCCAATTGGTACGTTTTTTCATGGTCGAGGAAAATCATTTTTAGAATTGCGATTGCATCATATAATATTTATAACTGTCATACATGTCTGGCTTTTCCTTCGTATCATATTGTTTTCCACAGCCATGTATAAATAATGTGAATTCAACTCGTCTAATGATATTATAATTTTCTATAATTGTAACTCATTATTGACGTGTGTAAGGACCTACCTGACAACCCTGTCGTCTTTAATCAAGTATTCCTGGGTACGATCTCCGATGGTTCGGATCCCGGTTTAAAATGTAGGGCCAGCCCCGATTAGCCAATTTGAGCATAAAGTGTACTTAACATTTAACAAACGCGTGAAACATAGGCAATTAAATTCTAAAGGTAAAGCCATGAAAGAGTCCAGTCAAGGTCACGCCGCTCAACTGCAATGGTGCCAATAAGCAACAATTTCAACCGACGAAATCAACCGCATACGTACAACGCGCAAAATGTCGATTGAGCAACTTAGAAGACGTGTGGCAACCCTGGAGGGCCAGGGGTGTGGAGGAGGCAAGGGGAAGCTCCGACCTTGATTGGACTGTTTTCGTGGAGAGAGCAAGATCAATGTAGATACTTATAATTGGCTTACATTCTTTAAAATGATTCATTAACAATGACTTTTGAAGTAAAACACACTATAGGTATTTTATGAATAGAGTGTGAAAGAATATGTGATTATTATAGCATTAACTAGTTGTCGTATTATGAATGTTACTGCGAAGTAGAAAGTATAACTGTAAAAAGAAGGTGAAGTTAGTTAAGTATCGTTACAGTTACAAAAATTGTCTCTACCGTAACCCCACCCCATATCAATGTGCCTACATAATGTTAATTGGAATGATGTGTCTGTAGGGGGTACAATGATCACTGCGTACGAAAAGCTAATTCATTTGTTTCATATCAGAGTTAGAATAAAGGAGGGTAAAGAAACGAGAAAAGTTAACGAACTATACGACCGATTCTTTTTGGTCACGCAGAGATTGTGCGTAGGGCGCCCTTGTGTTTGATTACGATGAACGGAAATTAGGCGTGGGACGGAAGGGTGTTTGGTTTCAAGGAGCGTATCTGCGTAGTTAGTTTCGAGCGTTGAGCAATGCTCCTAGGAATAGTGAAACCAAAACAACCAGAACAATGGGTTTGGCATTCCTTCGTGTCGATTCAGGAGCTGTTGCTAGGCTGTTGCCATTGGTGGATATAGAGTGGTGTGATTTTTTTAACTCCAATTAGTCTTCTGAGTGCAATGGCGTTAGTGATGGAAAAGTACGTGGAAAATCCAGCTCCAAAGACAGAAGTGTGATCCTCGTGATGATTTCCGAGATTGAAAAAGTAAAGTTCGAGGCACAGAAAGGCTAATCTCGTGACGATTGACTTCCTCGGTTGGCTATAGTTCCATCCGCCGTGAAACGACAGTCAAAAGATGTGACATGGGAGAAAAGACACATTACGAGCCAATAAGACTATAGATAAAAACGTGAGTGGATGTACAAGCAACTTTACTCAACCTAGTTATTGGATGTGATTTTTCCTACAATACCCCCCCCCCCCCCTGAGATATAAAGAAGAACTGAAGAAGAAAACAGTGTAAGAAGAAAAGTTTATTTTTGGAAGTGTAAAGACGTGTAAAGACCATCTTTGACGTGTAAAGTCTGTACTGTTTATTAACTAACTTAAGACTTACGAGCGACTGGTCTGTAGGGTACTGTAAACCCAGAGCTCGTAAGCCGAATCAGGTCAATAGAGTCAAAGCAACAGTAAGCAGAAAAGTCTAAATTCGAAAAGGTAACTACGAAAAAAAAAAACTATTGCAATTACAATGTTTCCTAGGAAGCTCCCAGCCGAAATTGACACATTGCATGTCACATGTAGCATTCCAGAATCGAGGATTGAATGAAGGCTCTTTTTAAATTGCTCTAAGGTTTGTGTGAGCAGACCCTGAAGTGAAGATGAGAAGACTCCATGGAAGTTTCAGGTTAGAGTTCGTTCATAAATTGAGGACTGAATTAAGGATCGTCTGAGAATGGCATTAAAGTTCGTATAAGCAGAGTATAAGCAGAGTTTGTAAGGAATGAATTCAGAATCGTTTCGGACTGGCATTAAAGTACGTGCGAAGAACATCCCTATATCAGGACTGAGGAATTGCATGGATATTTCAGGATAACGTTCTTTTCTTTATTGATGACTGAATTAAGGTTAGTCTGATCTGAACTGACTTTAAGGCTATTGTGAGCAGCACTTTGAAATAATTATTGATGTTTCAGGCTGTACATCGCTCCTTAATTTAAGATAGAATACAATTTGCCCTTAAGCTGCAAAATGTTGTTGTGCTTAATTTTATCATTACAGTTCATTGAATTTCCTCTGCACTAAAGCACCTCAACAGCACGACAGCTGAATCCTTCTACCAGTATACGTTGGCAACACCTTCCCCCGAATCCCCGATCCTCCCCATTGGTCGACATCTCGCCTCCTGGTTTCATCAAGACACGAACCGATAATAGCTGGGCTTCACCGCGAACAACGAATCGCAATTTATGATCCCTCTTTCTTTTCCACCTTGGTTTCCGCGCCTCCTTCCGTTCCATTGAGGCACCTTTCTCTTCATAGCACGTCTCTAGCCCAGTGCACAAAGTCAGCATATCTTGAAGGGACGCCTTGTCTCTATTTGTTCGACTGTAAGAACAAGAAGTGTAGTTTTGAGATTTGTATTCATGAATGGGGGTCCTGAATGTGGGGGCGTTATCTAAAAAACAAGAGACTTGCAATATATTCGAGGCCACCATCCGCTATTTGACAGAAAAGTAGGTATTTTGGAATTGAAGTGCAAGATCCAGAGGCAGTGTGTATTCGTTTCATGCACCCCCCCCCCCCCCACAGTCTCAGTTCAGTATGCTGCACCACACAAACCCAAAAAATTGCACCATTGGCTTCGTTCGACAAACGGAACTTTTCCTGAACAATCATCGGGATGGGGCTGTTCCAAGGTATTAGAATAAGAACTGTAGAGTTGATGAAGTACGTTTCGGCCACGTATCAGGCCGAAGCACTAAGTGTGCTAGGATATATGCACCATCAACAACCAAAATTCCATAAGAATCTATGTTATTCTGTGCTGGATTCCTCGCCAATAAAAAACAAATATTATACAGCGGAAATAATGAAATGGGTTTACAAAAGTATTTCTATTTTTTTCTTTTAATATCCACTCTACATCAGATTTCTCGAATTGCATTGGCATTCCTGCCTTTCCTGTTCCATTGCGATGGTGAGATGCCCGTTGTAAAACTTTAAAAGACTAACGGTCCATTGTATCACCTATATGAACAATGTTAAAACGTATTGGTTCCAAAGAGAATTATTTTGAAGTGCAGGGAAGTAATTTTCCAGGATTGCTATTGTACTTTTCATTAATTGGAGTGACTCAAGCTTTTTTAATGTGTGTGTGTGTGTGTGTGTATATATATATATATATATATATATATATATATATATATATATATGACCACCCATGTAATTTGCACAGATATTATAGGGCATGAATGAAACCATATTTAACTATATATACACATTATTCTATAGTATGCCGACATCAGGTGAATAAAACGGAGTAGCGCCTTTTCATTTAAGTCCTTATATAGTTTCTTCTACCTTCCTGGGTGCACATTCTAAGACTAAATTAAAATGTAAAAGTTATAGTGCACCTCATCTTTTTTACCGGTCATGAATTTTTAAATTTATCAAATATAAATTACCTATACCGTTACCTATACGGATTTTACTTTCTGTTCCATTAATTCACTCCTATCTTATACTCCTATCCTATACTCCTATCTCTATCGATTTTCTGCTACTCCTCTTCCATCCTTCTCTCTCTCTCTCTTTCTGCATGTTTTCTTCAAAATCTCTCTTTTCTTTTTTCGTGAAATTTCGCTTTTCTTTCTTTCCGTTTCCTTTGTTTCGCTTCTTTATTTATTTCTCCCTCTCGCCTCTCTTTCTATTTTACTCTCTCTCTCTCTCTTCTATAATTCTTATCTCTCTTTTTCTATTTCTTCCTGTCTTTCATTCTTCTCTCCCTCTCTTTTTACGGGCTTCTCTACTTCTTTCTCTCCTTCTCTTCCCTACATCTTTTTCTCTTCCTTCGCTTCTCTCTCCTTCCCTTCTGCCCGTGCTCGTGTTGTTTCGCTTGTTTATTTCTCCTTATTCAACTGTCACTTCTCTTTCCTTCTCTTCCCCCCTCTCTCTCTGTCTTCTTTGATTCTCCTCCTTTCTCTTATTACCTACCGCTTCTTTCAGCTCTCTTTTTCCAAACTACCTTAAAACACTTCTTTCTTATGATGACGTGTAGTAAACATGATGTCTATACACCTACCTTAAGGATGGAAACTTTATGGAGGTGTCCATGTAACAACTACTTGAATATCGTAGTATGGTCCTAAATTCATGTAGTTACACACATACACACACACTTCTTTTGCTAATGGACAAAAAATATTAATTTTTATTCTCACCATAAAATGGTGTCGGTACGGTGTACCGTTGGTACAGTCTGAAAAAAGTACTGCTCCTATCAAATAAACATGTTGTTCATGTATTCCAAACTCAACTAATATATAATTTATCTCTTTAGCTGTCATGTGCTTCTTAAAACTAAACTTGAAAAATAATTGATGGGCATTATTATTATATCCCCATTTTTTTTAAAGTGGCTGCTTAATATAAAATATTTTATCAATAGTTTACCTGTTACGTACCATTGGTGACATCTATGGCGGAAACTTTCCTTCTTATTAATCCTATTATTAGGCCTACATCCCGAATTAGGCTGTTCAGGAAAAATCACTAAAGTCAAAAGATGCAATTGTACAGCAGACCGTTATTTACGTTTATTCTTTTAATAGCAAACATTACAGACAGGATATACATGTTCGATCATCAATGTTTAGAATCGTACATGCCCAATATAAAATTTGACTTGCAATACATATTTTCCTATTCATTGGTACTTAGATGAAGGCAACAGAAAATCGTAGTTTGTGACTTGTGTGCCTTTTCCCGAACACCCTAGATATTTTCTCCAGGCGAAGAAGAGTTTGAATTGAACATCTTCCTAGAAAAACATCTCAGACAAATCTTTTCCTGCAACCTTTAACTTTTGTTGCAATCTGCCTTCATATTCCTTTTCATGCATTGTTGAGCTTTCCCTTTTCTTGTCGTGTCTGATTGCTGTTATTTTGCTAGATGAACAACTCCACTGTTAGGAAGGTCCCTTGTTTCTTTGTTGACTTCGCCCACCTTCCGTAAGATGCATTTCCACGCAAGGCTTCATTTCTCGTCGGAAATAATAGAAAGATTGTTTGTTTTCCTCAACGAGAACGGCCCTTGTCATCATCTTCTCCCAAATACTCGTATTGATCCCAGCCATTATATTCAATAACGCAGGAGCAACAGAAAGCAAAGAAAAGCGATTCTTTTACTTCAATAACTAGAAGCGGACCAAGTCCAAAAAGCAATTGGACATTCGCCGTGTGTGTGTCGGAAACGAATTCACGTGGAAAATATCTCTGTGGCGAAAATAATTTAAGAAATATATCCTTTGTTGCTAGACGAGGCTGGTTGGTTCACAGAAAAGTAAGGGCTTTTCTTAAAGCAAAAAAGGCTGAACAATATTAAAGGCTTTGAGACATTTTCTATGATACACTCTTACCGTAACATTTACCATATCCATGAGCGTATGCGCATTCGTGTCATCATATTACGTGTCGTCACTCGTACATATTATATATAAATTTGAAAACTTGCTGAAGTTGAATTACAAATTTCTGAAATTATGTTCAAGTTCTGATTCGATTACAAACAAATGACGATTTTTGCATTTAAAAACGTGTTGTTCGTATTCTTCTGTTTAGAATTTTTATTAGAGCTACTATAACTATCTCTGGAGCAAGGTCACGCATAGCGGCAGAGAAGGGGGGAAATCGAGTGAGCAGTACACGCTGCTGCAAAGGCTGGAACTGCAGCAACTTTGCTTTCCTGCACGCAATCCCATACCCTCTCACGTGTTCATAGATGGAGTCGTCTCGCATCGGGTGTCACTACTTGCGCAGAGACTTGTTTTAGTTCGCTTGCTCCAGAGATAGCCGAGACAGAGTATAGTTTATTTTCCCTTGAATGCGTTTTCTTTAGTATATTTTCAGAACCTACGCTGTTCTGTGTGACATACGGCAAAGTTTCCAAAAGTGTACTGAAAGACTCATGGGTATGATCAAATTTGACATGAAAAAAAGTTTTCGAAATTTTTCTGAACCAGATTCGGAACTATAAATTCCAATATTTCTATTTGCATTTGACCCTTGGCTCCTCTATATGAAGTTGAGCTATCGCCCATTCGATTGTATTAGTTTCAAGTTCACTTTATGCTTTGGAGCCTCGGAAGACCCGGGTTCGAATAATGGAGCAGGTGATCTGGACCAGGTATTTTCCCAGTCATATCAAAGTTCCTGCGCGGCTCTGAGGCCCACCCAGCCTCGTAAACGGATACCTGGGGGTAAAGGCGGCCGAGCGTGATGCTGATCACATCATCCCAAAGAATATGTGGAGCTGTATACCTTTACCTTGCCACTTTATGCACAGATAGGCTAATCTGGACTGTAACTATAGTTTAAAGTGGAATCCGAAACACTACTTGTTTCCACAGGGTATCGAACTCGGGACACCTTGCTTACAAAGCTTCGACGTTACCGCTACGCCATCACGGAGACCCAATCATCCATTTGAAATGAAAACATGGCTTGCCATGAGTCTCTGTTTACAGAGACAAGGCAGTAGCTGACGACGTTTTCGCAAAATTAATGTTATTTTGGCATTTCGGGTGAACTAACTTTGCACTGATTCAGTGCAGGCACATCGTATTCTAGAAGCGTCTTTCCACGAGTTAGCAGAGGAAATCTTTGACTTTAATAAACAATGGAAGGGAATTACAAAGTTCGACGCAAGCTCAACCCGTTTTAATCTTTAAAGTGATGTGAGGAGAGGAAAGATATCAACACTAAAATTTGCATCAATGTACTGAATCTTTTGTGGATGCATTTGGATCATGGCAGGGGGAAACGAAATTATTATGAATGTTTTCAGAAAAGCAATCAAAGTTGAAGGCAGAAACTGAATATCAAGATTCTAACATTATTGAATTATAAGGTTAAAGTAGCTAGTTGCAGTATCATGAAATTCTTAAACCATATCAAACTTGTACATTTTAATGTTCTCTTACGTTACAACATGATTCACATAAGCATAGGCGAAATCCTTAAAGACCGTTGTTGGATGAAACATATGTTGAGCATATATTCAAACATTCTGTTTTTTCCTTCTTGAAGCTACGAAGCCAGAGGTTCCTGGGTAAATTATCATTGTGTTTATCCATCGTCCATTTCATCACTTTATCATGTATCCTCATCGCCGCAATTAACCAAAACAAATAGAGAAGCGACGTCTATCTGTGTACAGTTAACTACGTGTGTTAACACCATTATTTTATACACATGGCGTAATGTCTATTGCCGGATTGTGTTGCTTCTCTTGTTAGGGAAAATAAACTACTCCCCATCAGGAAATTTAGTCGGAATATTGGTCAGTTACCAAGAAATATGAAGTTTGAAGAACAAGTTGTTTGATGATACTTGAGAGCACTGCCAATAATAAGGAGCTTAATATTTCAAGGAAGGATCTTTGACACTCTTGTACAGGCCAACAATAGTGACACTTTCCGCTTCCCAATTATTTGGTTACCTAGCGAGTGTTTTCAATTACCTGTATATACAGAGACAGTTTCAATGAAAAAGGAAAATGTAGTTTTATCCGATGCTCACGTCTTTCTGTAATGGGAATGCGCAAACAATGTATCACAAACGTGTTTACTTATACAAGTCAAGGGAAGTTCCGTGTTTGCTAATACATGTTTGCTCACACATGGCGTAATGAAAACGGTCGTTTAGAGATATTTCGGTTTAAATTCCGCAGTCTGTCGACCTCCATGAAGTCTTCAAACACAAGTATGCATGTATCTTGAATCACAACATGCGAATTCATCATTCCTGCAGTTTCTTTCCTTATTTCACTATTTCCATCGCATTTAATGTTTAAGGGATTAAATTACGTTAAATCTACCTATTATGCTCAGAATGTAACACTTTGAATACGAATGCAGTTATTAAGAAAGAACAGGAAGCTAGGTTATTGTATTAATCGAGTTAAATACATATTCATTTGTGTGCATTACGTCTTGTGCAAATTCGGTAGTGTGTGTTATTCTCTACAGTACCAGAATTGGAATACTAAAATTATTACCGACTCCTCGGTGGTAGAGCTCTTGAACAGTCACAATCTCAGAACCATGCGTTCCAGATTTAGGTCTTAGCCTGGTGATAGATGTTCAGTTCCATCATCAATTTCATGTAACCATTTCCAGGGTATATGTGTATGTGAATATATTAGTGTGTGAGAGATAGAGAGGCAGGAGGGAGAGATGGTGAGAGAGAGAGAGAGAGAGAGAGAGAGAGAGAGAGAGAGAGAGAGAGAGAGAGAGAGAGAGAGGATGTGTCTGTGTTCATTGTGTATGTGTGTACGTACGTGTAAATGTAAATATGCTGATGTTAACTTCAGTAATTGGAGACTTGTCTCTGTTGAGAGTGAATGAATAAATAAATTAATTGATTAATAAATAAATAAATTTCATCCTCATTGTCGTAACCCACACTTGCAATACAGCGACCTAAATGAGAAAAAAAATACAATGTAAAATGAAAACAGTCTGCGAAGTGAAAAATATTGAAAACCACGCAAAAGCATTTATTAATCCCAGTAGTGGAAACGAACTTTAAAAAAATGGAGATAGATCACTGTAGGGGCAAAAATGAACGATAAAGCATCTTGAGTGACCAGAATGGAGAAAAATAATTTACGTTCACTCAATTCTCCTCGCATACCTATAGGATCTAAAAAAAAGTTTTGTTATTATTATTAATATTAAACCATCTCACGTTTTATCGTACGTCTCTCTTAAACACACGTCTAAACAACACAAAATGTAAACAAATTTATTTGAATCCTCACATAGGGCAAAATGTTCTACTTCACTGGAAACTGAACACGTGGATTTCTTGTATTGGCGAGCCTCCTCGATGGGTAGTGGTAACGCTCGTTTTGTAACGATGTCCCGGTTCGATCCCCGGTGGATTGGTTGATTTGGCTTATTTCACTTCGCTTTGCTGCCACTTTTGGCTAACTTCGAAAATGAGGATGAGTGATGATATGATGAAATTGACGAATAGACAGACACTAACAAAGAACACCAATGCTCAGCTCGGGATTCGAACCCGGGGCCCCTAGCGTCGTAGCGCTATGTGATAACCACTCCATCTGGAAGGTCGGCCGGCGATACCCGGAGGAGGCAATTTTCGCAGCTATTCGTGTGAGTTTGAGCACAGTGCCTCCACCACGAATCGAACCCCGGACTCCTTGATCTCAAGGAGACGATGTTACCACTTCGCCATCAGGGGACTTCCGCAGAGGTTCGTGTCCTACTTTATACTGTAGGCCAGTCGCGATTAGCCTATCAGAGCATAAAGTGAACTTGAGCGAAACTTCGACGGGTATTGGAAATATGTATATATATTCTAGAGAATCCTCGTGTGCATTGTACTTATGGCTGTCTAGATATTGCATATTAAATTCACGGAGAGACAAGACTACTACATTTGTCTCAACACAGCCACAAATGCAATCATCCGAAGGATTCTCCTGAACGTATAGGTGAAATCCTATAGATACATATTAATTTTTCAGAATTTACGATATCAACTTAGCACTTTCACAGGCGAGATGTTTTTTTAAAAAATCGTCGCTGCTGAGATGGGAAGAAAATGAAACAGTATAGCGATCCTTATAAATTTTAAAGATGATTCAGGGTTTCCATGTATATTACAAAAACTGCATTTCTCCCCTGTGGACTGTCGACACATTTGTGTGTGAATTTACTTATATAATTCAGGTAACACTGAATGCAGTGAAAGTTACATACTTGAAACTATGTAGGAATGACGTCTCTTTGTTTGCAATGTTGAAAGGGTGGAAATTTTGTTGTCCTACATTTGCTTCTGAATATTTTCTTCGGAGTAGTAAGTTTGTTTCCTGCGCAGTATTTCCAGCTCTGCTACAAATTTACCGGAAAATTATATATTGTTTTAATTTACGATAATTTTCATTCGATCAACATTTTGTTTTGGGGGCCAGGGTCCCTAACGACGTCCCTGATCATACGCGACACATGTTGCTACCGAGATAGAGTTGACGAATTTGTATGAGATCTTCACGCCAGCCACGCGAAAAAAGTGGTAACACGTATGAGAGTATAAACCATTCACACGTTGATTCCACTCAACAGTTGATACATTCATCAACGCGTCCATTATATGGCACGAACGAAAAATTGTATGCTTCGAGGCACAGATGTTGGAAGTTCTTTTCATGATACATGCATTTGTCCCCGAGTTTGCGACGCATGGATTTGCAATCCATTGTTCCACTTGGTGAACGCTATACGGCTGAAATTTAAATGACAGGCCGACTGACAATTGCGGTCGCTCTACAATGTAGGAGATGAGGTTGAAAAGAGAGAATTTGACACACAAGATCGCTTGTTGGTCGCACGTGATATTTTCTGATTCAGGTAGAAAACTCTCTCTCTGTACCAAAGAACGATACGGTTATATGCCTTTTATGGCTATATATACACACACACCTGTATGTTATTCCCACATCGCGCTACGACGCCAGGGGTCCCGGGTTTGAATCCTGGCCTGGGCATTGATGTTTGTGAGTGTCCATTCATCAATTTCATCATATCATCATTCATCCTCATCTTCGCAAATTAGCCAAAAGTGGCACAAAAAGCGAAGTAAAATAAAGCAATCAATATATGTATGTATGTATATATATATATATATATGTTGCTGTCTTTAGGTATGCATCTGCTAGTTCTTCAGAAATATATTGTGTGTTTTAATCAGTGTTCCAATATGACAATTTTGGCAACACGTTACAGAAATAGAAAATATATTTAAGTATAAATGGAATATTTACGTATTTATATAAATAAAAACCAGTTAAATCAACACTCGTTAAAACTCCAGAGGAATGAATTTTGGTTGCAAAACGTTACTTAACATGTAAATTAAAGCTACAAAACCATGTGCTATGATGAATGGAAGTCAAATGTATGAAACGAGGAAATGACAAAATAGCTTTAAACACTGTCTCGATACACACACAAAGTTATGAGAATTAAAAACAGTGGTATTTTTCTTTACCTTCTTCTGGTACCACAAAAGAAAGCAGGTTGTAAAGTCCACCACAGCTTCAACATTCCAGGATATGCCACCAACCACTACTTCCTTATGACAGATAACTGACTTACCAGTTTTTTTTTACTGACTTTTACAATTGATTACTCATTTCCTCACACATTAAAAATGTTTTCAAAGCTTCAATGGCTTTACTGAAATTTCATGTTTTCACGTATTTGCTAGTGATTTTTTGTATACAACATATTTAGTTTTTGTACAAACAAAATATCTGTAGTAAATTATATTTACATATAAAGTGCGAAAACAATAGGGGGATAGAAACATCCCTGGCCTGGTAGTAATGAAAGTTAACTTTTATTGCCAAGAATATTTGGCTTCTATGGGGGTATCCCTGATTCCTCCATCCCCGTTACCTCACGCACACTAGTAGTGGGATTTGTGATATTACTGGGGCGATAAATGATGAGCCCCCCTCAGACTGATTTGGCTACACTTAAAAGTATGTCAAGATGTCCATATGAGCTTATTGCTCAAGTGTGCCACTCTGTCTAACCCAAGACTTTTGTAAAAAAGCCCTCGGGAATTTCCCGTGAAATGATGACCCCCCTCAGATTGATTTGGCCATGTGTACAAAAGTTGCATCTGCCAAATTGTTGTCCATAAGCTTGTTAAAAATATGGCCCACTTGATATTGTTTTTGCTACACTTAAAATTAGGCCAAGATGCTCATAAAACCCACACCCACCCACACATATTTACTTCCGGTCCACTTCCTGTCTACTTCCGGTCCACTTCCGGTCCACTTCCGGTTTACTTCAGGTCCACTTCCTGTTTACTTCCGGCCCACTTCCGGTCTACTTCCGGTCCACTTCCGGTTTAAGTTCAGAGTATTAATATGTTAACCCGAATATTTTAATTGGGCACCAGGCTCAACTTGTATATCTAGTACTAAGACAATGTAATATGCAGAGGTTTTCTAGAATTGCTCTGTGACTCTCTCATTTCTTACATCATAAACATATGATTTTTCACCTATAAGAATAACACTACATATGGTGTCATCAGGGAGTGTATCATGGAATTCACAGATAATTTTAATGTTTGTCCTGTCATTAACCACAACTTGTTTCCTTTTTGAGGTGTTGATGACAAACATGGGTCTCTGTGCTTTGAATTCATCTGGTGAGTAATTTCATGTCGGTATTCCCGGTTGTAACTCTTTTGTATGCTGTATCCGCCTCATATAATTTGAGGAAATCATCATTGGACATGTTTAAATTATAATTTTCTCTAGGAAAATTCTGCCATTTTAAGATATATGTGCTTGATGTTGCAGCTATCAAATTTACTTGATTTTTTTCTTGATTATTGTGTCTTCCAGTCTGAAACAGTACCACCACAAAATCTGGCATGTCATATTGTATACTGGAGAATGAGTTTGTAGCATCAAATTCATAATAGCTACCAGTGGCAGGCTTCTGCACACATTGATATGTTTAAAATTGTAAAGGCACCTGTGGATTTTTTAGGATATCTGCTTTGTATTTAAGAGCATAACTAGCTTCATATTCAACTACTGGAATTCTTAGCTCCATAGTCTGAATAAGGCATTTACCTTCATCAGGTAGCGTATTAGGCAGAGCTGCCCCAGTAGAATTTAATGTACTATACCTCATCAAAGCATTATTATCATTGGCAGCTCTTCTAAATGTAATTCTTAAATCACCATTCCACATAATTTCTTTGTAATCTGAGAAGAATCCTGGCAACAGGCGCATAGGAAACAGTACTGTGTGGCTCTTAGATATTATTTTATCACCAGCCTCAAATCCACCTATTTTGTAGTATGAGGCCTCGGTTTTGGAAAATTTGGATAAGAGAGCTGCCAGGTCTCTTACGAGTCATCAGTTCCCACAATCCAGGTGTTCCAGGATACTCAACAAAACCACCTCTTTCTCGAAGATGAGATTCTGAATATACTATTAGATCATCTCCCATAAATGTTACTCTAAAATTGCCAATTCTGTGTATGATGCTACCATCAACCTCTGTGTCAGCATATAAACCAAAAACCTCATCTTTGTTGTCTTTAGGTGTGCTTAAATATTTCTGAGCAAGAAGACCCAATTCAATAGGATCCTGAGTAGCTTAAAATTCTTCGAGGAGGAACAGGACTAGGTGTATGAATACTAGAAAGTGGGGTGATTGGATAATCTAATATGTTCCTAGCAGCTACAGGTACAAGCTCTGTGATCAAATTTTGATTCTGCTCTGTAACAGTTTTGATATTTTTACCCAGTTCACTAATAGCATCAATAATAGGCTGTTCTGTTTGCTTGTGTTGTTCATAGATTCCTCGGTTCTCTACTTTCCATCCCTTAAATCTTTTTACAAGATAGTCTCTTAATTTTAGATCATCAATGATTGGTCTTTTCATGGTTATTTATATATGTTTCAATGTCTAGAAAATTGTTAATTTTATTTCTATATTTACCACTATTAGGTTTTCTTGTCATATCAATTGTGACAAACCCATAGCTGTCCTGGTTCCAGCACCTACTGCAAAACTTAGAAAAATCATTGTAGCTCAAGTCCCCACCTACATATTCATCATGTATGTGTTTGAGGTTGGTATGATCTTGATGAAACACACATATAAAGTTGCTGTTGTCTCTTATCAGCTGTTTTGGTATTTTAGAAAAAGTTTGTGCCAGGTAGAAGCAATCTATATTTTTGTGTCGGCCCTGTGTAAAAAAATTTCTAACCTTGTTTTGGTTTTCCAATATAATATCATCAAATACAACAACAGAGTTATCAAGATATTCATGGAGTGGCTTAACATCTGATTCAAAAGTGGCTATATCCAGTCCATCATATAGCTTCATTAGCTGCTGATATTTTAATTGTTCTAAGCTCTTAGAGAAGACATACAAATGCCTATTTTTCCAGTCTAACCAGTTAGGTGCCAATAAAAAATTATCAATCATTAGTGTAGTTTTACCACAAGCCGATGGCCCAACAATAAGACATCTAATATTATCAGGCAGCAGCTTGCCATTTCTCTTAATCTGCTGTTAGGGCTCTGGTAGTCTTTTTATAACATCCCAGGTGTTCATAGTATCACTTTGTCTGCCTCGATCCAGCTGTGTTCTGGGAGACCTAGCCATTTGACCAGTATCTTGTTGCCTTTTCTGCGGATAACTTTCTCTATCAAATATGTGTCAGGCTGTTTAGTTTTGCTCAGTTCTTCTTCATAGAACCTGCCTTTGAGAATTTCCCCTCGATGGTCTTTTATTATATATGTATTACGGGTCCCAGGTTTAACTTGAACCACTGTAAATAATTCAGTACTCCAGTTTCTTGTAAAGCCTCTTTTAAATAAGTGCTTATATTTGCTAATTCTTACTTGATCACCAACATTGTATTTAGCTTTTTTGTTGTTGGTTGGTATTTAGGATAGTAAACAGTACTGATAAATTTTTGCTCATCAGATGAAGTTACATCAGAGGGCCTCATGTTGATTGTGGTGTGGACCGAGTTGTTATATCTATCTAGAAGTTCTGGTAGGATTGTAAGCCATTTATAATTACCTTGAAGGGTAAATTGTTTATACATATGATATTTTAGAGTTCTGTTGAATCTTTCTACAATAGAGGCCTTGAGATCACTGTAACTCAAGTAATGTTTTATTGACTGGCTTTTAATAAATTGTTGAAACACCAAATTATAGAATTCTTTGCCATTATCTGTTTGTAGATAGCGTGGTGATCTTCCACTCTGATTAATAATTGTCCTAAAAGCTTCTGTAACACATTTTCCAGTCTTAGATTTGAGCGGCAAAGCCCAGGCAAATTTTGAAAATGTATCTATAACAGTAAGTATATACTTGTATCCTTTGTTGACCTTGTCTAAGTTTTTCAGCTGTCCCCCATGAGGGGCCATCTCAACCAAGTCAGACTGCCATAAATCATCTATGCCTTTTGTAACCACTGGCAATCTCTTAAAGTTATGTCTGGCTGGTTTGTGTAATTCATCAACAATAATTTGTCTAGACATAGTATGTAAACAAGAATATTGCAACTATGGGGTGTTCAGCAGCTGATACTACAGGATTTTCTAAATATAATTTGTCTCCTATTTGTATATTAAATTCAAGAGAACCATCATCTTCAGCATAAGATGTTTCTAATGTATTGGGGTCTGTAAAATCTTCTAACTCTACACTGGTGACCTTTGGTTTGTTGTCAGCATTAGTTATTGATAAAGTAGGGTAGTGGTGAGCCTGTGGTTGTAGCCAATATTTGATTTTGATTGGTCTGAGTGTGCCCCCAACAAAAAACTGGTACTAAAATTGTGCAGGGGACAGCATATATATTTTGCCACCTGGTGTAAATGGTGAATCATATTCTTTGTTGGGGATACTGTACAATTCAAGAATTACTGTATGTTTAGGATTCTCGATTAGGCCAGTTACTTCTTTTTCTGCTGTAAGCAATCTACTCATTACAGATTCAAGGTGCTCATTGATAGTCCTAACAATCTCATCGTGCCCTGGTTTAATTCTTATGTCCACAGCAAGTTTCTTGTATTGTTGGACAATCTCTTGAAGCTGGGTGGCAAAAACAGACAGAGCATTTGCTTGGTTGGATACCATGGTCCCTAGCTGTTGTTTGATGTTGGCTACAATTTGCTGTAGATTTTCAACAACTGCCAATTTTGAACTTTGAGCAGTAAGATCATGGACTTGTCTTCTGATATCCTCAAACAGAGCATAAAGTTCATTAATATGTTGATTAGTTGGTAGAGTGGCCACTGTCTGAGTAAGCTGTTTGATCTCTGTCTGGATATTCTTGATATCTTCTGATTTCAATATGGGATTCATAGTTCTCTTAATATTTTTAAGTTCCTGTGATGTAGGCAGATTTGCTACAGTATTCTGAAAAGATTCAAGTGCCAATTTCACATCATTTAATTCAGAAGCATCAGCCACACTACGCATAGCATCTTGGAGCAGGGCTATGTCTGCCTGAGTAGGTGTTGATTGTTGTAAAATTTCAAGTTTTGTTTGGATATCATCGATCAAATGATGAAAATGAGATAGCTCAGATTCAGTGTTGAGGTTTTCAAGTTTGGTGATCTGTTGCTGAACACTGACAAGGGTGTCTACAATACCAGGCAAGCGAGATTCTAGAGTTTCTTGTACATTTGTCAGATCATTTTGTACTGCTGCCATGGTACCCTCAAGATGGCTTATGGTACTCTGAATTTTTCCAAAATCTTCATATGTTTCAAGTTGCAGCTTGATGTTGGCTACACTGCGAGTTATAGCACTCAAAGCATAAGAAGATGATAGGTTGTTCATAAAATTTTCAAGTGTCTCAATTTTTTCTTTAACCTCAGCTATGGCATTGTTCAAAGGGTCCAGATTAGGTATTTGTAGTGATTGAATTTGTTCTTTTAGAGTGGAAATTACTAGATCAAAATCTTATTGTGATTTTATGCTTCTGACGATTGTTTGGAGCTGTGTCTGGACACTACCAATCTGTTCTTCTAGTTGTTGTTTCAATTGCTCAGAGTTGGTAGCCTGAGTCTTAAATTTGGCTTGAAGAGCTGCTATGGCCTCCTCTAAACTTTGAAAATTATCTAATGTAGCCAAGTCAGTATATTTTTGAAGCAGTAATTTGAGTTCTGAGTCAATTTTAAGAGGAGGGTCCATGCATTGTGACTGTAAATTTGTAATTTCTAGTTGAAGACTGGGATTGAGTGTGGTTTGTAAAGCTTGTAAATCACTTCTTAATTTTTTGACTCTGACATCAAGCATCAGAATCTCATCACTGTGATCTTCATGCCTTGTATGGTCAAATATATCATTAGGCATTTTTTATTTTAGTGTTTATTTATTATAAAATATCTAATTTTTAATTCTATAAAAAAATATAAGCTTGTCATAAGTAGTATGAATGCTTCGTTCTGGAAGGGTCCTTTGACCTACTTTTTATTTTACGACGTTTTATGCACTAAACTAACCTACAATGAGAGAAAAATGGACAGAAAAAGCTCTGGCATCACTTTTTAAGCTATTTTTTTACGTTTTTCAAATCTTGCTCTTATGCTACCTCGTCTTTTGACCTACTTTTGAAATGCCTTACGGTATTTTCCTGTAAGGCTGTCCTCCCTTACGATGTTTTTCTGTAAGGCGTACTTTTGACCGACTTTTGAAATGCCTTACGACATTTTCCTATAAGGCTGTCTCCTCTTACGATGTTTTCCTGTAAGGCGCACGTTTTAGCAATGCCTATTGACCTATTTTTGAAATGACTTACGGCATTTTCCTATAAGGCTGTCTCCCCTTACGATGTTTTCCTGTAAGGCGTAAGTCCTAGCAACGCCCATTGACCTTACGGCATTTTCCTATAAGGCTGTCTCCCCTTACGATGTTTTCCTGTAAGGCGTAAGTCCTAGCAACGCCCATTGACCAACTTTTTGAAATGACTTACGGCATTTTCCTGTAAGGCTGTCTCCCCTTACGATGTTTTCCTGTAAGGCGTAAGTCCTAGCAACGCCCATTGACCAACTTTTGAAATGACTTACGGTATTTTCCTATAAGGCTGTCTCCCCTTACGATGTTTTTCTGTAAGACGTAAATCCTAGCAACACCCATTGACCAACTTTTGAAATGACTTACGGCATTTTCCTATAAGGCTGTCTCCCCTTACGATGTTTTTCTGTAAGGCGTAAGTCCTAGCAACGCCCATTGACCAACTTTTGAAATGACTTACGGTATTTTCCTATAAGGCTGTCCTCTCTTACGATGTTTTTCTGTAAGGCGTATTTTTGACCGACTTTTGAAATGACTTACGATATTTTCCTATAAGGCTGTCTCCTCTTACGTTGTTTTCCTGTAAGGCGCACGTTCTAGCAATGCCTATTGACCTATTTTTGAAATGACTTACGATATTTTCCTATAAGGCTGTCTTCTCTTACGATGTTTTCCTGTAAGGTCCCTCAGTGTAATCTACTATGTTCTGGAAGGCGCCTTTGACCTACTTTTTATTTTACGACGTTTTACGCACTAAACTAACCTACAATGAGAGAAAAAATGGACGGAAAAAGCTCTGGCATCACTTTTTAAACTATTTTTTTACCTCCTGCAAAATTTTGCTCTTATACTACCTCACCTTTTGACCTACTTTTGAAATGACTTACGACATTTTCCTATAATACATGAGTAAGCACTGTGATTACAAATAGTACCAGTGTTATGCCCCCAACTCCAACTGGACAACTGGGGAAAATAATTGTACAACAATTTGTACCTAATTGTACAATACTTGTACCTAATTGTACAACATATACACAGACATAAAAGAGAGAGCCTTCCCGTAACTTACTTCATGTACAATTTATATGATTTTACAACTGTGAAAAGAAAGCATATGTGTTCTGTATGCACACATTTATTCTTATTTTTCGAAGTTGAATGAAAGCACATGTTTTTACGCTCTCGTAATACTAACCTTGCTCCACTGATTTTAAATTGCTTCCATCCCCTTTTTTTTTTCTGTGATATTTCCGCATGCACGCAACATTCGCTTTCAATAGGCAGAATAATAAAAAGCACATGTGAATATTTGCGTGTGTTCATGTTATATGACGACTGAGTAAAAAAATAATGTTGACTCCCCGAAAGATAAAAGTTCCTAGTTCGACATCAGATGCATGCAAATCGCTACGCTCCAAACGCAATGTCTCGACCCCATTCTGAAAATCGATTCCGAACTGAAAACGCTCATAAAAAATTATGTCGACGTACCTTCTTACGACAGCGTTCAAAATATACAGTTGAGTGTGGATTCGCTTCAAAATGATTTGGCCAAATTACAGCAATTTCAATCGAAAAATAAAAATTTGGAAAAATTGAAACTCGAAATCGAAGAACGAACTTCGCATTGCCAACCTACTGGTACTTTTACCATAGCTTTTTACAAAAAAGAGAGAGGAGAGAGAGGGGGAAGAGTTAAACAACCGACAGCTGCCAACACCCACCTACAGCTTTTTTTTTATGGTCTAACCTAACCTAAAGCAAGGAGTTGGTAACTTTGCTTGAGGCTTGCCTTACAGTACATAAAGCAAAGTTACCAACCTACTGGTACTTTTGCCATAGCCTTTTACAAAAAAAAAAGAGAGAGGAGAGAGAGAGGGATGAGTTAAACAACCGACAACTACCAATACCTACCTACAGCTTTTTTTTTTCTTGGTCTAACCTAACCTAAAGCAAGGAGCTGGCAACCTTGCTTGAGGCTTGCCTTACAGTGCATAAAACAAAGTTGCCAACCTACACACACTAAACAAGGAGAGCCGGCAACAAACACACACTGCCGTAAAAGAGAAAAAGATGGGTGGATGGCAACACAGTATGTGTGTGCGTATAATATGTAGCATTATTAACTAGAGTGTGTTGGCAACCCACTTACAACTAAAAAAAAATAGAGATGCCAATGTTGCTGTAAGATGAAGAGAGAGAGAGACCTATAGCTGGCAACAGTGGTGAGCGAATGTTATCGTAATTATCCAAGTCTGGGACCTATGTTTATATATCGTGATATTTGTAAACCTCTCTCGGGAACGATGTGCCACACACACATGCGCGTGCATGCTTCTTATTATTTTTGTATTGTGACGCAAGCAAACAAACAATAATAATTGTTTTTTTCCCACATGTATGTAATGCGATTTAGGAAGAAGAGTGGGGGACTAAAATTTTTGAACTTACGGCTGGAAAAATGTTACGTGGTGGAGTCTGCTTAGGGCTTCTCATCAATTTTTTTGCAAATGTGATGAGAAAACACTGCAGTACGTGAAATACTGCGATTTTCATCTATTTCATCCCGAAATATGATGAAAATAATAGAGCCTTCTAGCTTTTCAAATTACGTACGTGCGATATGGCGCCGGAATTTTCACTTGTTAGCGCTTTATGTTGTGTTAATAATCAACTGTTACCAAATATCAAGAAAAGAAATCAAAAGGTAGACCTATCAATATGTTACGCGGTAAGGCGCAAATAAATAAGAGTAGAGTTTTAACTAGGTTATTCGGCGATTGGCTTGTGAAAAGATGAGAATTAACATTAGGATGTTGCATAAAGGTTGGTTAAATATTTTAAAGATGTGTTCGGTACTGTCGTCACTCTGTTACGCGATTGTTGAACCTAACTTATCAAATTTCCGGGAGAGTAAACAATTGGATTGCTGATAATGTTTTGTCAAAGTCACGGGGGGAGATGAGAAAAGAAAACAAGCAACTTAGTGCTAATTTTAAGCTAATCAAGCATTTTTCCTACACATAGGCTAATCATAGAATCATGGCGCAATCTAGATTTATCCACCCCAATATTCTCGAAACTATCCAGTTTCAAGGTAACATTCACGAGGATGTATTAAAATTTATTGACAAATTTGAAAGTTTAGCTATTCTTAATGAGTGGAATGACTTAAAGAAAAGGCAATTGCTACCGGTATTTTTGGCTGATTCAGCATTGGAATGGTTCAATACTTGGAGTTGAACTCAGGAAGCACAGGATATAGATTTTGTAATTTTAAAAACTAAAATTGTGGAAGAATTTACGGAACCGGGGGATATTTTTCAATTAGAAGAACAAATCAGATTATGTTTTTATCAGGAAAATGAACCTGTTTCAAAATATGTGAGAGAAAAACAGTTATTGTTATTAAAATTAGATCCTGCCATGGATATTAGTGAGCAAATTAAGCAAATAAGCGGGGGTTTACAACCTAACTTTATCAAAGAAGTTTATAACAGGGAATATGATTTAGTGCATGAGATGTTACGAGACCTGAAAAATGTTGAACAATTCAAATATCTTGTGCAAAAACGTAAAATTCTAGAAACTGAATGTGAGACAATGAAAGCTATGTTGTGTTCTGAATCGAGTCGAGCCTACATGCCGACTCAGCAAGCTATCATATTGTAGCGCACGGTTAATGGTTATGTTGACATAAGTTATTCTCAGGCTAATCGGGAGATCGAGGAAAGATTAAATGCACTACAACAAGATCTTGATCAATTACAGTCGAACGCGGGATTCCAATCTCATGAGTCAGATTTAGTTTTGCAATTTTAGAATCTTGAGGCTAAAGTAAATGCACTTGCAGAACATCGGAAAAAACATTTATTCACTGAGTTATTATTCTCATATACAGTTAGAGAAAATGAACATAGAAACAATAGGAGAACCTATTATCATAATAGTAATCATAGAGCTCAGAATAGAAATACTTAACATAACAACCACAATAATAATCTCGACACACAGTCACAACGTTTGCCTAGGGGGCGATAGCGCAATAGTGGTAACCCTCGATTTCAGCGTTCGCATTTTTTTTATTTTCATCGCCGCGAATATTTTTAGAGCAGCAACAGGGGCGCGAAGATCCAAATAACCATACTAATCAGGTTGTTAATGCAAATTACTCTATTTTTCGTAAGAACAGAAGCAATTTTAAACGAGTAAGACCTGCATATGACGGGGATCTAGGTGTAGGACCTACGAAAAAAACTCTAACGGTCTCTATTTTTTCTTTTGAAGATTTGATTTACATCAATGTGAAAGTAGATAGGGAAATTTGACAGTTCATCCTAGATAGTGGAAGTCAAATTTCGGTTACGGGAGATAAGAACATACCAGTCAATGCCAAGCGATTTAACATAAATACTGCGATTAGAGGGGTTACTAATAGTCAACTGACGGTTAAGGAAATTGTGTTACTACTATTCTCTATACATAACCAAACATTTGTTCATCTATTTAGAATTGTTAAGGATTTTAATCAAATTACTATATTAGGAAATGATTTCTTGAAGGGGCAAAAGGCTAAGTTAGATTTTGAGGAAAATAAGCTTATATTGCATAGATTTGGCACACCTCCTAGAAACCAAATTAAAAATGAGAATAAGAAAGCTTTTGACGTCTCAATCAAAGTTTCCTATTTGTTACACCATGTTTTGCAACCAGAATTTGTAGCTGCTAAAAAGATAAAAGTGAAACCCAGGACATATTTGTATATTCTATTGAAATTGGCTAATTCATGTGACAAAGATAGGACACTCTTGGAACCAGACCTACAGTTTCAAGAGAAAACGGGATTGATGGTTGCCAGAGCAATTATTAATCCGGATTCGAATCTTATTTGGATCACTAATTTTTTAAATTATAATGTTACAATTAAGAAAGACACTATTATCGGGAAAGCTGAAACATGGGATAGGCCAATCATGAGTAACAATAATGATGAGAATAAGGATGAAATTGGTGAACAAGCGCAGGTTTTCGCGACGGAAGAGTTAGGGAACGTCAGTGACGCACGGGCGGACCCTAGTCGGTTTGATGTGAATCCGAATTTAGAACCTCAGCAAAAGGAGCAACTTTTGGCTGTTTTAATGAAATATCCACATGTTTTTGCGTGGTCAAAGGATGATATAGGTAGAGCCACGAATTATAAACATAGAATTCAACTAAAAGATGACACAGAAATTCACTTAAAATCCTATCCAATTCCAGTTCATCTTCGTGATGAAATTAAAGATTAGTTGAGGAGAATAGGAGAGAGAGTAAGGTCTGCGGATTGTGAGAGAGGAGCAAAGTGGAGAACGATTATTGGACGATGGTGTGTGACAGATTCGATGTCTGACAGGAAGATCAGACAAGCGATAGTTGAGAGGACAAGCTAGGAACAATCTCCTCATATTTGTAAGGCAAGTAATATTTTTTTTAACCAATCCATATCGGTTCAGTTATGGAGAGTATAAAACCCATATTTAATCTAAGCTAATTTCTATCGCTATTTTTTTTAAAAGGTAACCTCTTGCATTTATCACATTCAGGCCAAGTGAGTGATAACTATTTGAGAGAGGAATGAGGAATAGCTACATCACCCAATTAAATCTAGAGGTTCTTGGTTCGATCCCAAACGCAGCATGGGAGTTGCGTTACGCGCAACGCGAAACGCGCAACATATATGAAATACACGAAGACGAAGATCTTACTGTTTTCGACGTGAGTGCCGGCGATAGGCTGATTATTCAAAACACGAGCGAGGTGCTATTTTTTTTAATCCCATCACGCTGGTGCTTCTCTTCAAAAGTAATCTCTAAAAATGTCAAGGCAAGCCATCGTCCAAGAATTGCATAAACCTGCACGCCACAACTACGAACGTTTAGCGGTGGTAACCAAGGGAATCGACGACCTTTGGGAAAGCGACCTCGTCGAGATGAGTAGCGGCAAGTTAAAAAACGTACATAAATTGAACAAGGGTAACAAATACCTTCTCACCGTTATAGACATATTTTCGAAATTCGCATGGGTTCTACCTTTGAAGGCAAAAACAGGAACGTGCGTCACGGAAGTATTCAAGACAATTTTTCGCGAAAGCGACGGCAGACGACCTCGGTTTCTGCACACGGACAAGGGGAAGGAATTTTACAATACCGTATTCCAAAAGTTTATTCGGAAACACAACGTTCAACATTACTCAATCTTCAGTGACGTCAAGGCCGGAAAATCAAAATGAAATTCGCAACTTTTTCACGCAAGGTCGTCACAAAGGAATGGATTGTTTTTACCTAGCTCAAACGTTTTCCAAAATTCAAAAACAGTTACTACGCGACAACGCTAATTTCATATGTTTGTTTCGTCAAGATCACACCAACCTCAAGCACGCGTACGATGACTACGTAGGTGGAGACATGAACTACAATCAATTTTCGGAACAATCCATTCCTTTGTGACGACCTTGCGTGAAAAAGTTGCGAATTTCATTTTGATTTTCCGGCCTTGACGTCACTGAAGATTGAGTAATGTTGAACGTTGTGTTTCCGAATAAACTTTTGGAATACGGTATTGTAAAATTCCTTCCCCTTGTCCGTGTGCAGAAACCGAGGTCGTCTGCCGTCGCTTTCGCGAAAAATTGTCTTGAATACTTCCGTGACGCACGTTCCTGTTTTTGCCTTCAAAGGTAGAACCCATGCGAATTTCGAAAATATGTCTATAACGGTGAGAAGGTATTTGTTACCCTTGTTCAATTTATGTACGTTTTTTAACTTGCCGCTACTCATCTCGACGAGGTCGCTTTCCCAAAGGTCGTCGATTCCCTTGGTTACCACCGCTAAACGTTCGTAGTTGTGGCGTGCAGGTTTATGCAATTCTTGGACGATGGCTTGCCTTGACATTTTTAGAGATTACGTTTGAAGAGAAGCACCAGCGTGATGGGATTAAAAAAAATAGCACCTCGCTCGTGTTTTGAATAATCAGCCTATCGCCGGCACTCACGTCGAAAACAGTAAGATCTTCGTCTTCGTGTATTTCATATATGTTGCGCGTTTCGCGTTGCGCGTAACTCAACTCCCATGCTGCGTTTGGGATCGAACCAAGAACCTCTAGATTTAATTGGGTGATGTAGCTATTCCTCATTCCTCTCTCAAATAGTTATCACTCACTTGGCCTGAATGTGATAAATGCAAGAGGTTACCTTTTAAAAAAAATAGCGATAGAAATTAGCTTAGATTAAATATGGGTTTTATACTCTCCATAACTGAACCGATATGGATTGGTTAAAAAAAATATTACTTGCCTTACAAATATGAGGAGATTGTTCCTAGCTTGTCCTCTCAACTATCGCTTGTCTGATCTTCCTGTCAGACATCGAATCTGTCACACACCATCGTCCAATAATCGTTCTCCACTTTGCTCCTCTCTCACAATCCGCAGACCTTACTCTCTCTCCTATTCTCCTCAACTAATCTTTAATTTCATCACGAAGATGAACTGGAATTGGATAGGATTTTAAGTGAAATTCTGTGTCATCTTTTAGTTGAATTCTATGTTTATAATTCGTGGCTCTACCTATATCATCCTTTGACCACGCAAAAACATGTGGATATTTCATTAAAACAGCCAAAAGTTGCTCCTTTTGCTGAGGTTCTAAATTCGGATTCACATCAAACCGACTAGGGTCCGCCCGTGCGTCACTGACGTTCCCTAACTCTTCCGTCGCGAAAACCTGCGCTTGTTCACCAATTTCATCCTTATTCTCATCATTATTGTTACTCATGATTGGCCTATCCCATGTTTCAGCTTTCCCGATAATAGTGTCTTTCTTAATTGTAACATTATAATTTAAAAAATTAGTGATCCAAATAAGATTCGAATCCGGATTAATAATTGCTCTGGCAACCATCAATCCCGTTTTCTCTTGAAACTGTAGGTCTGGTTCCAAGAGTGTCCTATCTTTGTCACATGAATTAGCCAATTTCAATAGAATATACAAATATGTCCTGGGTTTCACTTTTATCTTTTTAGCAGCTACAAATTCTGGTTGCAAAACATGGTGTAACAAATAGGAAACTTTGATTGAGACGTCAAAAGCTTTCTTATTCTCATTTTTAATTTGGTTTCTAGGAGGTGTGCCAAATCTATGCAATATAAGCTTATTTTCCTCAAAATCTAACTTAGCCTTTTGCCCCTTCAAGAAATCATTTCCTAATATAGTAATTTGATTAAAATCCTTAACAATTCTAAATAGATGAACAAATGTTTGGTTATGTATAGAGAATAGTAGTAACACAATTTCCTTAACCGTCAGTTGACTATTAGTAACCCCTCTAATCGCAGTATTTATGTTAAATCGCTTGGCATTGACTGGTATGTTCTTATCTCCCGTAACCGAAATTTGACTTCCACTATCTAGGATGAACTGTCAAATTTCCCTATCTACTTTCACATTGATGTAAATCAAATCTTCAAAAGAAAAAATAGAGACCGTTAGAGTTTTTTTCGTAGGTCCTACACCTAGATCCCCGTCATATGCAGGTCTTACTCGTTTAAAATTGCTTCTGTTCTTACGAAAAATAGAGTAATTTGCATTAACAACCTGATTAGTATGGTTATTTGGATCTTCGCGCCCCTGTTGCTGCTCTAAAAATATTCGCGGCGATGAAAATAAAAAAAATGCGAACGCTGAAATCGAGGGTTACCACTATTGCGCTATCGCCCCCTAGGCAAACGTTGTGACTGTGTGTCGAGATTATTATTGTGGTTGTTATGTTAAGTATTTCTATTCTGAGCTCTATGATTACTATTATGATAATAGGTTCTCCTATTGTTTCTATGTTCATTTTCTCTAACTGTATATGAGAATAATAACTCAGTGAATAAATGTTTTTTCCGATGTTCTGCAAGTGCATTTACTTTAGCCTCAAGATTCTAAAATTGCAAAACTAAATCTGACTCATGAGATTGGAATCCCGCGTTCGACTGTAATTGATCAAGATCTTGTTGTAGTGCATTTAATCTTTCCTCGATCTCCCGATTAGCCTGAGAATAACTTATGTCAACATAACCATTAACCGTGCGCTACAATATGATAGCTTGCTGAGTCGGCATGTAGGCTCGACTCGATTCAGAACACAACATAGCTTTCATTGTCTCACATTCAGTTTCTAGAATTTTACGTTTTTGCACAAGATATTTGAATTGTTCAACATTTTTCAGGTCTCGTAACATCTCATGCACTAAATCATATTCCCTGTTATAAACTTCTTTGATAAAGTTAGGTTGTAAACCCCCGCTTATTTGCTTAATTTGCTCACTAATATCCATGGCAGGATCTAATTTTAATAACAATAACTGTTTTTCTCTCACATATTTTGAAACAGGTTCATTTTCCTGATAAAAACATAATCTGATTTGTTCTTCTAATTGAAAAATATCCCCCGGTTCCGTAAATTCTTCCACAATTTTAGTTTTTAAAATTACAAAATCTATATCCTGTGCTTCCTGAGTTCAACTCCAAGTATTGAACCATTCCAATGCTGAATCAGCCAAAAATACCGGTAGCAATTGCCTTTTCTTTAAGTCATTCCACTCATTAAGAATAGCTAAACTTTCAAATTTGTCAATAAATTTTAATACATCCTCGTGAATGTTACCTTGAAACTGGATAGTTTCGAGAATATTGGGGTGGATAAATCTAGATTGCGCCATGATTCTATGATTAGCCTATGTGTAGGAAAAATGCTTGATTAGCTTAAAATTAGCACTAAGTTGCTTGTTTTCTTTTCTCATCTCCCCCCGTGACTTTGACAAAACATTATCAGCAATCCAATTGTTTACTCTCCCGGAAATTTGATAAGTTAGGTTCAACAATCGCGTAACAGAGTGACGACAGTACCGAACACATCTTTAAAATATTTAACCAACCTTTATGCAACATCCTAATGTTAATTCTCATCTTTTCACAAGCCAATCGCCGAATAACCTAGTTAAAACTCTACTCTTATTTATTTGCGCCTTACCGCGTAACATATTGATAGGTCTACCTTTTGATTTCTTTTCTTGATATTTGGTAACAGTTGATTATTAACACAACATAAAGCGCTAACAAGTGAAAATTCCGGCGCCATATCGCACGTACGTAATTTGAAAAGCTAGAAGGCTCTATTATTTTCATCATATTTCGGGATGAAATAGATGAAAATCGCAGTATTTCACGTACTGCAGTGTTTTCTCATCACATTTGCAAAAAAATTGATGAGAAGCCCTAAGCAGACTCCACCACGTAACATTTTTCCAGCCGTAAGTTCAAAAATTTTAGTCCCCCACTCTTCTTCCTAAATCGCATTACATACATGTGGGAAAAAAACAATTATTATTGTTTGTTTGCTTGCGTCACAATACAAAAATAATAAGAAGCATGCACGCGCATGTGTGTGTGGCACATCGTTCCCGAGAGAGGTTTACAAATATCACGATATATAAACATAGGTCCCAGACTTGGATAATTACGATAACATTCGCTCACCACTGTTGCCAGCTATAGGTCTCTCTCTCTCTTCATCTTACAGCAACATTGGCATCTCTATTTTTTTTTAGTTGTAAGTGGGTTGCCAACACACTCTAGTTAATAATGCTACATATTATACGCACACACATACTGTGTTGCCATCCACCCATCTTTTTCTCTTTTACGGCAGTGTGTGTTTGTTGCCGGCTCTCCTTGTTTAGTGTGTGTAGGTTGGCAACTTTGTTTTATGCACTGTAAGGCAAGCCTCAAGCAAGGTTGCCAGCTCCTTGCTTTAGGTTAGGTTAGACCAAGAAAAAAAAAAGCTGTAGGTAGGTATTGGTAGTTGTCGGTTGTTTAACTCATCCCTCTCTCTCTCCTCTCTCTTTTTTTTTTGTAAAAGGCTATGGCAAAAGTACCAGTAGGTTGGTAACTTTGCTTTATGTACTGTAAGGCAAGCCTCAAGCAAAGTTACCAACTCCTTGCTTTAGGTTAGGTTAGACCATAAAAAAAAAGCTGTAGGTGGGTGTTGGCAGCTGTCGGTTGTTTAACTCTTCCCCCTCTCTCTCCTCTCTCTTTTTTGTAAAAAGCTATGGTAAAAGTACCAGTAGGTTGGCAATGCGAAGTTCGTTCTTCGATTTCGAGTTTCAATTTTTCCAAATTTTTATTTTTCGATTGAAATTGCTGTAATTTGGCCAAATCATTTTGAAGCGAATCCACACTCAACTGTATATTTTGAACGCTGTCGTAAGAAGGTACGTCGACATAATTTTTTATGAGCGTTTTCAGTTCGGAATCGATTTTCAGAATGGGGTCGAGACATTGCGTTTGGAGCGTAGCGATTTGCATGCATCTGATGTCGAACTAGGAACTTTTATCTTTCGGGGAGTCAACATTATTTTTTTACTCAGTCGTCATATAACATGAACACACGCAAATATTCACATGTGCTTTTTATTATTCTGCCTATTGAAAGCGAATGTTGCGTGCATGCGGAAATATCACAGAAAAAAAAAAGGGGATGGAAGCAATTTAAAATCAGTGGAGCAAGGTTAGTATTACGAGAGCGTAAAAACATGTGCTTTCATTCAACTTCGAAAAATAAGAATAAATGTGTGCATACAGAACACATATGCTTTCTTTTCACAGTTGTAAAATCATATAAATTGTACATGAAGTAAGTTACGGGAAGGCTCTCTCTTTTATGTCTGTGTATATGTTGTACAATTAGGTACAAGTATTGTACAATTAGGTACAAATTGTTGTACAATTATTTTCCCCAGTTGTCCAGTTGGAGTTGGGGGCATAACACTGGTACTATTTGTAATCACAGTGCTTACTCATGTATTATAGGAAAATGTCGTAAGTCATTTCAAAAGTAGGTCAAAAGGTGAGGTAGTATAAGAGCAAAATTTTGCAGGAGGTAAAAAAATAGTTTAAAAAGTGATGCCAGAGCTTTTTCCGTCCATTTTTTCTCTCATTGTAGGTTAGTTTAGTGCGTAAAACGTCGTAAAATAAAAAGTAGGTCAAAGGCGCCTTCCAGAACATAGTAGATTACACTGAGGGACCTTACAGGAAAACATCGTAAGAGAAGACAGCCTTATAGGAAAATATCGTAAGTCATTTCAAAAATAGGTCAATAGGCATTGCTAGAACGTGCGCCTTACAGGAAAACAACGTAAGAGGAGACAGCCTTATAGGAAAATATCGTAAGTCATTTCAAAAGTCGGTCAAAAATACGCCTTACAGAAAAACATCGTAAGAGAGGACAGCCTTATAGGAAAATACCGTAAGTCATTTCAAAAGTTGGTCAATGGGCGTTGCTAGGACTTACGCCTTACAGAAAAACATCGTAAGGGGAGACAGCCTTATAGGAAAATGCCGTAAGTCATTTCAAAAGTTGGTCAATGGTGTTGCTAGGATTTACGTCTTACAGAAAAACATCGTAAGGGGAGACAGCCTTATAGGAAAATACCGTAAGTCATTTCAAAAGTTGGTCAATGGGCGTTGCTAGGACTTACGCCTTACAGGAAAACATCGTAAGGGGAGACAGCCTTACAGGAAAATGCCGTAAGTCATTTCAAAAAGTTGGTCAATGGGCGTTGCTAGGACTTACGCCTTACAGGAAAACATCGTAAGGGGAGACAGCCTTATAGGAAAATGCCGTAAGGTCAATGGGCGTTGCTAGGACTTACGCCTTACAGGAAAACATCGTAAGGGGAGACAGCCTTATAGGAAAATGCCGTAAGTCATTTCAAAAATAGGTCAATAGGCATTGCTAAAACGTGCGCCTTACAGGAAAACATCGTAAGAGGAGACAGCCTTATAGGAAAATGTCGTAAGGCATTTCAAAAGTCGGTCAAAAGTACGCCTTACAGAAAAACATCGTAAGGGAGGACAGCCTTACAGGAAAATACCGTAAGGCATTTCAAAAGTAGGTCAAAAGACGAGGTAGCATAAGAGCAAGATTTGAAAAACGTAAAAAAATAGCTTAAAAAGTGATGCCAGAGCTTTTTCTGTCCATTTTTCTCTCATTGTAGGTTAGTTTAGTGCATAAAACGTCGTAAAATAAAAAGTAGGTCAAAGGACCCTTCCAGAACGAAGCATTCATACTACTGTCATAATATCCCGGGACTTCAATATATAAGCAATCACCGGCAGAGATAGTATATAGAGTGCCAGAAACCATGTTTGAGTGCTTAATTCTATAAATATTTCTGCCTACTGAAACCTTGACATTGCCCTCGGGAGTTGTAATAAATTGTAATTGACCACCTACAGGTAACTGGTAGTGGTTTAAGTTATTGTTACGAGGGGGGGCTGAAAAGTTCATGAAATCACCTAGAAGAAATACAGCTGGAACAACCATTTTAATACATTATTCAACGTATTCCCCCCGAAGCTCAATACACTTTTTACAACGATGTTTCAACATTTGTGACCCTTTCAAATAGAAGGTTTTGTCCTGCCGTGCGAACCAGCCCTCCACCTCCTCAACCAGTGCCTCTTCGGACCTAAATTGTGTACCTTTGAGATGTTTTTTGAGGTTTGGAAAAAGGTGATAGTCGGACTGGGCCAGATCAGGGGAATAGGGTGGGTGGGGTACACAGGTAAAGCCCAGATCCGTCAGCAATTGCATGCTTTGATGGGCCTTGTGCGAGGGCGCATTGTCCTGGAGAAATTGCACACCATTGCTCACTTTTCCCCGACGTTTTTTCTTCAGAGCCGCCTTCAATTCAAGTAAATTTTGAGAATAAACAGCAGCATTGATGGTTTCACCCTGTTTAAGATATTTTATGAGGATCACACCGTCCTTATCCCAAAAGACCGATGCCAGAACCTTCCCCGCTGATCTCTGAGTTCGGAACTTTTTCGGTCGAGGAGACCCACTGTGGCGCCACTCCATGGATTGCTGTTTAGTCTGTGGGTCATAATGGTGAATCCATGTTTCATCTTCAGTTACCAGACAGCGCAAAAAATCATCAGGCTGTTGAAACTTGACACGATCTCCCGTGACACCTGCACCCGTGTTCTCTTCTGGTCAGCATTCAGACATTTTGGGATCCATTTCGCACTGAGCTTCCGCATGTCCAGATACTCGGATATTATGACACCCACACGCTCACGCGATATCCCCAGATACGCAGCAATGGTTTTGGTGGATATGCGCCTATCCTCCATAATCATGTCGTGCACTTTGTCAATGTTTTCCGTGGTCACTGCACTTGCAGGTCTGCCAGAGCGGGGTTCATCTTCTGTCTCACCATGTCCCGTCTTAAAACGCCTCACTCATTTGGCTACTGTTGTATATCCTGGGGCATGTTCCCCCAAAGTTTCATGCAAAGTTTTATGGATGTCCAAGGGGGATTTGTCTTGCAACACGAAAAACTTGATGACACTGCGAAGCTCATTCTTCTCAAATTTTCTTAGGTCCTCCGCCATCTCTTCTTACTGAACCTGAAACAAAAAAAAATAACAATGACAAAAGGATCATATGCAGGATAAGAGGTTTACAATATATGTTCTTTCTAACTGCTACAACGATTGCTTTCAATTTTTATTTCTTCTGGGTGATTTCATGAACTTTCCAGCCCCCCCCTCGTAAATATGTACAATGTTTTACCTGTTTTATCATCAACATCTGTAAGTATGCTGTTCATATGAATAATTAACAAACCACTTAGTTTAGATATTATAGATTGTATATCAGGAGAGGGTGATGGTGTTGGCAGGTCCATAATAGCTTGTTTTTTGAACCCAAATAAGTTCATTGGCATGTTTATTTATTTCAAATCATGCTCTGTGATTGGGCATTGTTTGCCACTTCTCAAGTCACAATGACCCCATGGTAGAGTATGTATGCCACATGATAAAATGCATCTCTTATCGTCATGTGGGTCCAGAGCCACTTTTCTTACAACATTTGTAGTCAACAAGTGATCCACACTCTGAATTCTGCATTCTG
Source organism: Lepisma saccharinum (assembly GCF_977018435.1). NCBI lineage: Eukaryota > Metazoa > Arthropoda > Insecta > Zygentoma > Lepismatidae > Lepisma > Lepisma saccharinum. The sequence continues at coordinate 183,798,867 of NC_139230.1, read as the reverse complement.
ATGTTCTGATTAAACTCTGTGATTTGAGACAATCTTCATAATCTTTAAATTGGAGCTCTTTAGTAGTGCAGATTGGAGAGTTCACAAACATCTATTGAGGATCGCCTTAATGGATTTCTCTCGTAAGGCATAATCCTCACAAGAGGACGCAGTGTTGCCAACTCCTTACTCGAAAAAATCACCAAGGTTTTTGGGGTAACCTAACCTAAAGCAAGGAGCTGGCAATTTTTGCTCGCAGTGTTGCCAACACTGCGCCCGAAAGTAAAGCTCGGTGGGGCTTGCCTTAATGGTTTGCTCTTGTAAGGCATAAACCCCCCCCTCTATTTTCGGACACAGTATTACCAACATTTTACTCGAAAAAAATCACCAAGGTTTTTTTTGTCTAACCTAACCTAAAGCAAAAAGCTGGCAACCTTGCTTAAGGCTTACCTTACAGTGCATAAAACAAGGTTGCCAACCTACTGGTACTTTTACCATGGCCTTTTACAAAAAAAAGAGAGAGGAGAGAGAGAGAGAGGGAAGAGTTAAACAACCGACAGCCTACCTACAGCTTTTTTTGTCTAACCTAACCTAAAGCAAGGAGCTGGCAACTTTGCTTGAGGTTTGCTTTACAGTGCATAAAGCAATTTTTGCCAACCTACATATACTGGGCAAGGAGAGCCGGCAGTGCCGTAAAAGAGAGAGAGATGGTTGGATGGCAACACTACACGGGTTCAACGCCAGAAAGTAAAAATCGCCTTAATGGTTTTCTCTTGTAAGGCATTCGCTCATTACTGTTGCCAGCTATAGGTTTTTCTCGCAGTGTTACCAACTCCTACCTACACTTTTTTTTTTACTTGGCAAGGGCTAGAGAGAGAGAAAAACTTATAGCTGGCAACAGTAATGAGCGAATGCCTTACAAGAGAAAACCATTAAGGCGATTTTTTAACTCTGGCAATGTTTGTATATCATAACCTTTGTAAACCTCTCTCGGGGGAACGATGTGCCACACACACACACACACACACACACACACACACACACACACACACGCGCGCGCGCGCGTGTATTGTAACGCAAACAAACAAACAAAATAATAATTGTTGTTTTTTAGGATTCCTGGCCCCCATAACCCCGCCAGGAGTGCGTGGTGCTCAACCAAAAAAGTAAAGGTTTTCCCGTACGGCCTTCGAACGTAAAATTGATTGACGTGGGGGGCGAATCTCTTTGGGGATGTTTTTCAATTTGTATATTTACCCGTGCATACTATTTATTATTAATTTAGCCGTGTTCTGTTTGGCATCTATTTCGAGCAGTTTGCCCGGCGGTAAAGTCTTATTGTTTTTACATTTTTTGATTTTTTTACGCAAGGCCATGATCTTGCGTATGCACGTGGCGTTTAGCGTGTCCTGTGAGAAATACACGTGAAGATCAGCTTCCGTGCAACCGGCTGGATTCGTGACGCCGCGATAAACATTAACTTCCGTGCCGGGCGGAACGGACGTTCCAGTTACATTTGACATGTTTGACTAATCGCGAATCAACGTACGGAAGCCGTTGAAAGGGGAGAGGCCGGCTGCGACCATGATGCTCGGGTAGAGTGACGTAAAGTCCAATGTCAAAATAATCTCATTCTCTGTTCTGTTTTTGAGTGCCACGTTCATGTGAGGGTTACGGTGTACGTAACCCCCGACCAGCTTGTGATGATACTCGAGATGCTGCCGTGGGAAACACAAACATTGCTTGTTCTGCAACGCTTCGCTGAAATAGTAATGCGAGAGATGCCAGTTGAGTTTGTGCCCTCGAACCTGGTCCGCTCGCAACACGCTCTGGCAGCACAATTTGGGTCGCCCTAAACTCAGAGGCCTAGTGAGTTGGCAATACTGACACGACCTAGTTTTTGCTTATATTGTCACCGCAACCGGATGCGACGACGGGTGGAGAGAAGAGAGAGGGGGGAGATGACTTTCGTTTTCTGTGGAAACTTCTGTAGAGAAGAGTAATGTTTTTTTTGCAACTGCACGCGATTATACAACTGTTTTGTGTGTGTTAAATTGCTAGCAGCTTTTTGTAGGTAAGTTTTGTTTTTTTTTTTGTTATTTTTTTTGCATGTGTGTGTAATAATTGCGAGTTGCGTTAGTGAACAGGAAGTAATATTTTGATTAAACATCGAAATTTACGCTAAACAAAAAAAAATATGAGCATACATAACGTGCGCTTGAAAAAACTATTTTTTATTGCGAATAACATAAAAGCGAGGTAACAATCGGAGGGAGGGGAAGGGGACGATGATCATAATCATGCTAGTTTACTCATGGTGGATGGTATTGACGCGTGTACTTTGGGTTGGATTTGTTGTTTTAAGTCTACTTTATACACAGTAATGTTAATCGAAACTGGACCTACAGTAAAATCTGCCGGGTATCGAACTTGGTGTTTTAAATTATACAAGTACACAGGGGGAAACTTTATTTTTTTAATTTGTTGATACTCTGGTTTGGATTTGTTTTTTTATGTCTACTTTATGCACAGTAAAACTAATCGAAACTGGACCTACAGTCACCAAAAAAAATCGACAAGGGGGGGGGGAGATTTTTTGATAACTCTTTTACTGTTTCCAACGTACTTAGGTTTTTTGATAGACGACAACGACGGAGTCATCAATGAGTAAACATCTGTGAACTCGGTGAACAAGTCAATTTTTTTTTCAGTACGTCAATATTTTTTTTCTTATTTCTTAGTGAATGGGTTATGGATGACTTGCAACGACGAAGGCCTTCTAGCAACATGTACTTAGCTTATGCCTCTTCCACCGAACATTCAACACAAGAGGGCTGTGTTAAATATACAGAACAGCGATAACAAGTGTTTTTTTTTGGTGTATATTGGCTGCACTGCATCCTGTTTATTGCAAAAATAATCCACAGTAAATTGGATATTACAAACAATACGAGTCCGAGTTTTGAAAGTGTAATGTCTGGCATCGAATACCCGGTGACTATTTCTGATACATCAAAATTCGAAACACGAGCACGAGATGCAGAAGGAAAACACTTAATCATCAACGTGTATTCCTATACGTTGGATAAACATGTTGTGCATCCCCGTCAGGATAAGCGATGTCGACGATGATGATGCTCGTGTGATTAATCTTCTTCTAATTTCAAACGACAGTGTTCACTATTACTGTCTCAGGAATATTATGCTTTTTTTTTCTCTATAAAAAAGAGAGATTTGTGTTGATTGTTTAGTTAAAAAGAATTTCCTAATTATTTGTTTTTTGTTACAAGAATTGTTTGAATTTCAAACATTCCTAAGTGTTTGCTTAAAGATTGATGCATTAACCTGTTAAGAATGTCACATTAATAATACCGACTCGGAAATGTCATGTCCTCTTCCTCTATAAAAAGTCATATAAATGTGCTAATTGGTTGGTTAGGGGGGGATTTTTTGATTAGTAAATTGAGGTTATAAATACGTACGTATAAAGGTTTTGCTAATATGGAATGCTAAAGCTTAGTACTTGGCTCTCTCAGAGATTCGAATTCTATTAGGTTAAACAGCATAGAAATTTCACAGCAAGAATTCTCATATTTACTGACGATATTCTTAACAACCTGTGTTTTGATTCCACTACAAAAACTGTATACAAAATATGCAGTCCCTAGAATAAAATGGATGAGACTTATGAACCTCGACCTATACAGTTGTACAATCTGGCAATGAATAGATGTTGTTTTTTTATTAAGCATAGCAGAGTGTTTTCGCTTATTTTAATATCAGGCAACAATGTTAGAAAGTGGCCCCAAGAATAAAATTTAAAATCACTAATGTGATATGAACTTTTTTACTTGTGTGTATTTGAATATGAAAGTGAGGTATTTTGAATAATTGAGGGGGACAATCACAAGTAAGCTTGCAATGGTATTGGGAGGTGTCACGAGTTCAAATTTTAGACGATTTCTGTTAATCTGCTAAGGCGATATCAGTACGAAAAAATTTGTAAAAAAAAAGAGGCTAATGGCAACGATGAGGATGAATAATGATAATTATGATGAAATTGATGTGTGGCACTTAGAAAACAAAAACTTCAAAGTGTATTGCACCAACAGCTACAATTGTCCCCCTCCCCCCAAAATACAAGGCAGTTAACAGAGGTGTGTATATTTGTTGGTTTACGAGTCTGAGGGCTTAAGTTAGTATATTCACTATAGCTATACATATTAAAAAAATGAAATGACCTGAGCAATAAAATATAACAATACCGATTCTGGCTTTTTTTGTCGGATGACGTAGTGGTAACGTTTGTTGCAATCACACCTCTGATGGTGTATAAAACTTAAATGTTTTGCATAACATGAAATATTGTTAATGGGAATGTGTTGTTTCTAATGTTAAATATAGAAAGCAGATAACAAGAAAAAAGAAGAAAAGAAATAATGTTGCAGGTAGATACGGAGCCTCAGCCCAAACACATATATGATCAGACAGGAAGTCAACGATGCATTCATAACTAACATGTGATTATTCAAAAATTGAAATAGTACAGTAAAAAACAACTAACTAACTAACTCTCTATGTTTTTTTTAAACCGGCACGAATGGAAGGAATAAAGGAGATTTTTACAGGAATCTTGTTGGGAAACCTGATGGTAAAGGACCAAAACGAACATGGAGATGAATCTAAAAGAAATCTGTAAAGATTGGAATAGAATATATATAAATTTTGCTCAGGATAAGTACAAATTGAACTGTAACTACGAATTTTCAGAATCAAGAGTGCTAGAGAATTAATTAATTAATTAATATTTAATATAATGAAGGTAGTAATATAGTATTCTTATTGAGAAGAGAATTTCTAAAAAACTTATTTTTCCTCGTACGTTTACTAATAGCAGTTACATTTGACATGTTTGACTAATCGCGAATCAACGTACGGAAGCCGTTGGAAGCAGTTTGAAGACTGAAATGGCTATGGAAGGACACTTATTATAATGTTAATATCTTAGTATAATGTTTTGAGAATTGCTTCTCGATAATGTTTGGTATATAATTTAATCTGTTGTTAGATAAAATACATAATTATCAGAATTTAAGGATGGAAAATATGAAGAGCGAATGAATGATACGTTTGACTAATCGTGAAGATAAGTATCACAGTACGTTTTATCGTTTCTTATATAAACGTTGAAACGTTTAAGAACGTATAAGAACGTTTACTGAAACGTTTCAACGACAATGATACGGACATAATTGATGAATGTGTACTGACAAAAAAAAAAAAAAAACATGATGTAGCGCGCTGTGCCCCGATAACATAGTGCTAACAACGTCGCCTTGTAATGAAGGGGCACTGGGATCGATACCCGGTGGAGGGACATAGTGGCTCGAATCCCATTTTAGGTAGGGTTTAAACTGTAGGTTTATTTTCGATAGCGTATTGTTGAGTCTTAAATCCACCAAAAGTCCATAACAAAAGGCATTGTTTCAACGTATGTTGAATGTATAATTGCAATTAATTGTGATAAATTAATCCTTGAGTAAATATAAATTTGTAATTCTGTTTAACAATAAGATACTTCACTTTACTTTACATCTATTCACTAGAGCATAAAAATAAAACTTGAAAATTCATTTCCAAATGACCAATCTCTTATTCATATCTTTTAAGTATGTGAGTGTGTGTGTTTTCTGAAATCTGGCAAAGTAGGATTAATACGAGGGTCACTATTTATATCTTGAGCCTAACAAAAGCAGTTTTTCCAATCTTCTTGAGACACCTACATAATATGGTTTTTGAACGCATCAACTGCGTCTTCCGCCGACGAAAATCGTTGTCCACCCAATTTATTCTTGACATTCGGAAACAAGAAGAAGTCATTGGGTGCCAAATCAGGACTGTACGGCGGATGACCCATCAATTCGATTTTTTGACTGTTCATAAAGTCGGTTGTTAGACGAGATGTGTGACAGCTGGCATTGTCTTGATGAAGAATGATCCGACGGCGTTTGTTTGTTTTCCGTATTTGACCGAAGACCTCTGGCAAACAAATTGTTGTGTACCATTCAAAGTTGACCGTTCTACGTTCCTCTAAAGGCACAGTTGCCACATGACCAGTTTTCCCAAAAAAACAGGCGACCATTTGTTTCGATGTGCTTCGAGCGCGAACAACTTTTGTTGGATTGGGTTCATCTTGAAACACCCATACAGTCGACTGCTGTTTACGTTCCGGCTCATATGCATATATTCATGATTCGTCACCTGTTACAATCTTATATACGTCTTTTGAAGCACCACGATTGTATTTATTGAGCATATGTTTGCACCAATTGACGCGAGCGTCTTTTTGAGTTTTTGTCAAATTGTGTGGGATCCAACGAGAACATACCTTTCTCACAGCTAAATGATCATGTAATATTTTATATATGCTGGTGGAACTAATGCCTATGGTTGCCTCAATCTCACAGTATGTCACATGACGATCTTGCAGTATTAGGTTTTGCACAGCATCAATGTTTTCTTGGACAACAACTGATTTTGGACGACCTTCGCGAATCTCGTCGGTGAGCGAATGGCGGCCATGATTAAATTCGTTATACCAGCGTTTCACAATGGCAAAGGATGCGGCTTCATCGCCAAATGTGGAAGTAAGTTGATCGATGCACTCTTGTCTTGATAATCCACGTCGAAAATCGTAAAAAATCATCGCAAGAAAATGTTCTCGAGTTAATTCCATTTTATTCTTGTCGCGCAATCTCCAAGGCAACATAAACAACACAAATCAAGCTATTGAAAAAACATTTGAAGTACGTTATGGTCAATAATGCCAGACGATTCCGTGCAAACATCAAATCGGGCCTAACTTCAATTAGTGTTGCCAAGGCACAAAATATAAATAGTGGCCCTCGTAATGTATTCACTTCATAAGTGTCTATTACATAACAGAAAGCATCATTGGGTATTTAATATCAGACGAATAACGAATTCCATGGGAATTTTTCTGCGAGTTCGTGGATGTGAGTTCAGCTCTCAACGACAAATGGTTTTGGTTTGACCCGCGTTAATGTCATTGGTGTTTCCTTTGTGTTTGTTTCTATATCACAGTATTTTTTTTCCTATAGTTTCGGTGTCCTATTTTTTTACCAACTTATGTAAGATTTGTTTAAAATTAAGGATCATGATAAATATACGATGAAAGGCAAGGCAAAGTTAATAACCCGGAAAAGACAAATTGAAACTTATACTGTACTTAGTTGAAAGAACAATTGGTCATTCTTTATTACAATTATAGAAATAACTTGATCGAAATACTTGGTTTTCTTTTACATACATTTTTGTAATTCTTTTTGTGCACCTTTCCATTCCTACGTGAACAGGTAGCCTAAAAATAAAAAACTCGGCATGATTTTCTTCAATTCATTATTACAGTATAGATCTTCCATGATTCTCGTGGCTTATGATGCATAGAACTAACAATTAAGGATTTTTCTTTGTTGTTCTTGTATATTGATTTAACAAATCTAGTCACCTTATAATTTCATTAACTGAGACTGGTTGGAATGATTTCTCCATTCGCATGGACGTCCGGAAGGGAGGGGCCAAGCGGGGCCACGCCACCCGGAAATGAAAGTCAATGAAAAAGTACATATTTCACGCATATAATTTTATTTCAGTCTTAGTAATATATGTTAATTATTGTAAGGGCGTTGCAGGAACATGATAACGTGAAACTGAAGAATTTTTTTAAAGGGAGTAATACTATTTTTTTGGGGTGTTTCTGCCTCATTGTTGTTGTCCCCCCTCGCTTAGAAAAATGCCATGCTTGTCCCTTCCTGGAAAAAATCGTGAAGACGTCCATGTATCAGCGGCGTTAAAAAAAATCATTAAATGTCCATATATCACCGTTGACCAGTGGCGTACGGTGCTAAATCAGGCAGGGGAACAGGTGACCTGCACTTGCCCATCCTTCCCATACCTGTCGTAATAAAATACAGTAGACCAAGTATAATTCAACCCTTACTAAAATGAACCAAATAAATATACGATACATATGTTACAAATTGTCAGAAGTGACATACATGAAGCACGTTAAAATTATGACAATAACGTTGTTAAAGCAAATATGATATAATGTAAACAAAATTTTAAAACAAAATTCTTGATGCACAACAATGAAAAAATAATGGAAGCAATTTATGAGTGATCAGAGGGAAAGAAATGTTTTGTCGAAACCTGTTTCATCTCTCCATTTGTAGATTAAGTTGACATTTTTTTTTGTAGAGTTGAGTATTCTTGTAATTCAAACGTCCTCAATGCAATAATAACATTCAGATGGCCGAGTTTTTTCATGCTAGATTTGTAGAAATTGTGATAAAACCCGAACTGTTCCAAACTCCCTTTTCAGGAACAAACAAGGCAACAACAATTTGCCGCTGGAAGAGAATCCAGTTAATCATTTTACAGAGTTCTAGTAAATTGTTAAAAAATGCCTTGTGTATGATTTCGTTTTAGTTTTTAATCCAGTTAGGATAAGTGTTGGTTTGCTGTCTTGTGTCTTTTCTGTAAAGTTCAATGAACTAAAAGCTTTCCTCTTCAGCCGGTCGATCATTCAACTAGAAGAGGTGAGACAAGAAACTCTCTCACCCGTGTGCTGGGTCGGAAACGCCCCATAAAACACGACCTCGCCGAAAAATCAAGAGTGATATAGACGAGTTCGATAAGTGTGTTGTTAGGCGTGTTGTGCACGAATTTCACATTACGGATGGAGAAAGGCCAACGTTAGAAGGTATCCGAAGGGTTTTGAAACAAAGAATAGGGTTTGAAGGCAGTGTCTGGTGTGTGCGCAAGATAATACGTGATCTAGGGTTTAAGTGGAAAAAAGCAGAAAATAATAGACAACTGCTTATAGAAAAGGACGAAATAAGAAGTTTACGTTCATCTTACCTCAAAGCCATAAAAATCTTTCGTCGACAAGGGCGACCCATTGTTTACGTTGACGAGACTCATTTTCACAGCTCGACAACAAAGAAAGAAGCTTGGATGGAACCGCGGCTGGCGTCAAAGCACCGGTGTCTAAAGGGCAACGTGTAATTGTTGTCCATGCTGGCGGCGAAGAGGGTTTTGTTCCAGGTGCACTGTTAACATTCAAATCTGGAAAGTCTTCTGGCGATTACCACCATGATATGAATGCCCACAATTTTGAGAAGTGGCTACGAGAGAAGTTGATCCCAAATTCGACACCAAACAGTGTGGTTGTTGTTGACAACGCCTCATACCATAACGTACAAATAAATCCTGCACCTTCTTCCTCCTCCCGAAAAGATACTATGATTCAGTGGCTAGTTCAAAACAACATCCCCTTTGACGCACACATGTTCAAATCAGAATTGTATTCGTTGGTGAAACTTAACAAACCCCGTTTGAAGATGTTCAAAATTGATTCCATCTTAGCAGAATACGGTCATTCTGTTGTACGTTTACCGCCATACCACCCAGATCTTAACCCGATAGAACTGATATGGACAGACATGAAACAATACATTTCGAAAAAGAACGTGAAGTTTACTGTGGAATCAGCTACTAATTTCTGCACAGAATTTATAGCCACGTTACCACTTTCAGCGTGGGAAAAAGTGTCAAATCACGTTAAAAATATTGAGGATAAATATCTCAAGGCAGAACCGTTAATCGATAGTGCAACAGAGAGACTCATTATCAATATTGCCGACGACAGTGATTCTGACGTTGATAGTCCCTTGGAAGATGATAGCTCCTTGGAAGATCACCCCATCAACGAGGATGACATGAGTGGCATAGAAGACATAACCGATAGCGACTAAACTTTATAGTGCAGGTATGCTCCCCTACGTATGGCTTGGGCGTGAGGTCGCGAGGAGTTTCTTGTCTTGCCTATTCTACTTATACAACATTCTCAGCCCTACGCTCTAGGGATGTGCAAGACAGGATTATTTTGGTCGTTTCAACAAACGTTGAAACGTTTCAGTAAACGTTCTTATACGTTCTTAAACGTTTCAACGTTTATATAAGAAACGATAAAACGTACTGTGATACTTATCTTCACGATTAGTCAAACGTATCATTCATTCGCTCTTCATATTTTCCATCCTTAAATTCTGATAATTATGTATTTTATCTAACAACAGATTAAATTATATACCAAACATTATCGAGAAGCAATTCTCAAAACATTATACTAAGATATTAACATTATAATAAGTGTCCTTCCATAGCCATTTCAGTCTTCAAACTGCTTCCAACGGCTTCCGTACGTTGATTCGCGATTAGTCAAACATGTCAAATGTAACTGCTATTAGTAAACGTACGAGGAAAAATAAGTTTTGTAGAAATTCTCTTCTCAATAAGAATACTATATTACTACCTTCATTATATTAAATATTAATTAATTAATTAATTCTCTAGCACTCTTGATTCTGAAAATTCCTAGTTACAGTTTCAATTTGTACTTATCCTGAGCAAAATTTATATATATTCTATTCCAATCTTTACAGATTTCTTTTAGATTCATCTCCATGTTCGTTTTGGTCCTTTACCATCAGGTTTCCCAACAAGATTCCTGTAAAAATCTCCTTTATTCCTTTCTCATTCGTGCCGGTTTAAAAAAAAACATAGAGAGTTAGTTAGTTAGTTGTTTTTTACTGTACTATTTCAATTTTTGAATAATCACATGTTAGTTATGAATGCATCGTTGACTTCCTGTCTGATCATATATGTGTTTGGGCTGAGGCTCCGTATCTACCTGCAACATTATTTCTTTTCTTCTTTTTTTCTTGTTATCTGCTTTCTATATTTAACATTAGAAACAACACATTCCCATTAACAATATTTCATGTTATGCAAAACATTTAAGTTTTATACACCATCAGAGGTGTGATTGCAACAAACGTTACCACTACGTCATCCGACAAAAAAAGCCAGAATCGGTATTGTTATATTTTATTGCTCAGGTCATTTCATTTTTTTAATATGTATAGCTATAGTGAATATACTAACTTAAGCCCTCAGACTCGTAAACCAACAAATATACACACCTCTGTTAACTGCCTTGTATTTTGGGGGGAGGGGGACAATTGTAGCTGTTGGTGCAATACACTTTGAAGTTTTTGTTTTCTAAGTGCCACACATCAATTTCATCATAATTATCATTATTCATCCTCATCGTTGCCATTAGCCTCTTTTTTTTTACAAATTTTTTCGTACTGATATCGCCTTAGCAGATTAACAGAAATCGTCTAAAATTTGAACTCGTGACACCTCCCAATACCATTGCAAGCTTACTTGTGATTGTCCCCCTCAATTATTCAAAATACCTCACTTTCATATTCAAATACACACAAGTAAAAAAGTTCATATCACATTAGTGATTTTAAATTTTATTCTTGGGGCCACTTTCTAACATTGTTGCCTGATATTAAAATAAGCGAAAACACTCTGCTATGCTTAATAAAAAAACAACATCTATTCATTGCCAGATTGTACAACTGTATAGGTCGAGGTTCATAAGTCTCATCCATTTTATTCTAGGGACTGCATATTTTGTATACAGTTTTTGTAGTGGAATCAAAACACAGGTTGTTAAGAATATCGTCAGTAAATATGAGAATTCTTGCTGTGAAATTTCTATGCTGTTTAACCTAATAGAATTCGAATCTCTGAGAGAGCCAAGTACTAAGCTTTAGCATTCCATATTAGCAAAACCTTTATACGTACGTATTTATAACCTCAATTTACTAATCAAAAAATCCCCCCCTAACCAACCAATTAGCACATTTATATGACTTTTTATAGAGGAAGAGGACATGACATTTCCGAGTCGGTATTATTAATGTGACATTCTTAACAGGTTAATGCATCAATCTTTAAGCAAACACTTAGGAATGTTTGAAATTCAAACAATTCTTGTAACAAAAAACAAATAATTAGGAAATTCTTTTTAACTAAACAATCAACACAAATCTCTCTTTTTTATAGAGAAAAAAAAAGCATAATATTCCTGAGACAGTAATAGTGAACACTGTCGTTTGAAATTAGAAGAAGATTAATCACACGAGCATCATCATCGTCGACATCGCTTATTCTGACGGGGATGCACAACATGTTTATCCAACGTATAGGAATACACGTTGATGATTAAGTGTTTTCCTTCTGCATCTCGTGCTCGTGTTTCGAATTTTGATGTATCAGAAATAGTCACTGGGTATTCGATGCCAGACATTACACTTTCAAAACTCGGACTCGTATTGTTTGTAATATCCAATTTACTGTGGATTATTTTTGCAATAAACAGGATGCAGTGCAGCCAATATACACCAAAAAAAAAACACTTGTTATCGCTGTTCTGTATATTTAACACAGCCCTCTTGTGTTGAATGTTCGGTGGAAGAGGCATAAGCTAAGTACATGTTGCTAGAAGGCCTTCGTCGTTGCAAGTCATCCATAACCCATTCACTAAGAAATAAGAAAAAAAATATTGACGTACTGAAAAAAAAATTGACTTGTTCACCGAGTTCACAGATGTTTACTCATTGATGACTCCGTCGTTGTCGTCTATCAAAAAACCTAGGTACGTTGGAAACAGTAAAAGAGTTATCGAAAAATCTCCCCCCCCCTTGTCGATTTTTTTTGGTGACTGTAGGTCCAGTTTCGATTAGTTTTACTGTGCATAAAGTAGACATAAAAAAACAAATCCAAACCAGAGTATCAACAAATTAAAAAAATAAAGTTTCCCCCTGTGTACTTGTATAATTTAAAACACCAAGTTCGATACCCGGCGGATTTTACTGTAGGTCCAGTTTCGATTAACATTACTGTGTATAAAGTAGACTTAAAACAACAAATCCAACCCAAAGTACACGCGTCAATACCATCCACCATGAGTAAACTAGCATGATTATGATCATCGTCCCCTTCCCCTCCCTCCGATTGTTACCTCGCTTTTATGTTATTCGCAATAAAAAATAGTTTTTTCAAGCGCACGTTATGTATGCTCATATTTTTTTTTGTTTAGCGTAAATTTCGATGTTTAATCAAAATATTACTTCCTGTTCACTAACGCAACTCGCAATTATTACACACACATGCAAAAAAAAATAACAAAAAAAAAACAAAACTTACCTACAAAAAGCTGCTAGCAATTTAACACACACAAAACAGTTGTATAATCGCGTGCAGTTGCAAAAAAAACATTACTCTTCTCTACAGAAGTTTCCACAGAAAACGAAAGTCATCTCCCCCTCTCTCTTCTCTCCACCCGTCGTCGCATCCGGTTGCGGTGACAATATAAGCAAAAACTAGGTCGTGTCAGTATTGCCAACTCACTAGGCCTCTGAGTTTAGGGCGACCCAAATTGTGCAGAACAGAGAATGAGATTATTTTGACATTGGACTTTACGTCACTCTACCCGAGCATCATGGTCGCAGCCGGCCTCTCCCCTTTCAACGGCTTCCGTACGTTGATTCGCGATTAGTCAAACATATCAAATGTAACTGGAACGTCCGTTCCGCCCGGCACGGAAGTTAATGTTTATCGCGGCGTCACGAATCCAGCCGGTTGCACGGAAGCTGATCTTCACGTGTATTTCTCACAGGACACGCTAAACGCCACGTGCATACGCAAGATCATGGCCTTGCGTAAAAAAATCAAAAAATGTAAAAACAATAAGACTTTACCGCCGGGCAAACTGCTCGAAATAGATGCCAAACAGAACACGGCTAAATTAATAATAAATAGTATGCACGGGTAAATATACAAATTGAAAAACATCCCCAAAGAGATTCGCCCCCCACGTCAATCAATTTTACGTTCGAAGGCCGTACGGGAAAACCTTTACTTTTTTGGTTGAGCACCACGCACTCCTGGCGGGGTTATGGGGGCCAGGAATCCTAAAAAACAACAATTATTATTTTGTTTGTTTGTTTGCGTTACAATACACGCGCGCGCGTGTGTATGTGTGTGTGTGTGTGTGTGTGTGTGTGTGTGTGTGTGTGTGTGTGTGTGTGTGGCACATCGTTCCCCCGAGAGAGGTTTACAAAGGTTATGATATACAAACATTGCCAGAGTTAAAAAATCGCCTTAATGGTTTTCTCTTGTAAGGCATTCGCTCATTACTGTTGCCAGCTATAAGTTTTTCTCTCTCTCTAGCCCTTGCCAAGTAAAAAAAAAGTGTAGGTAGGAGTTGGTAACACTGCGAGAGAAACCTATAGCTGGCAACAGTAATGAGCGAATGCCTTACAAGAGAAAACCATTAAGGCGATTTTTACTTTCTGGCGTTGAACCCGTGTAGTGTTGCCATCCAACCATCTCTCTCTCTTTTACGGCACTGCCGGCTCTCCTTGCCCAGTATATGTAGGTTGGCAAAAATTGCTTTATGCACTGTAAAGCAAACCTCAAGCAAAGTTGCCAGCTCCTTGCTTTAGGTTAGGTTAGACAAAAAAGCTGTAGGTAGGCTGTCGGTTGTTTAACTCTTCCCTCTCTCTCTCTCCTCTCTCTTTTTTTTGTAAAAGGCCATGGTAAAAGTACCAGTAGGTTGGCAACCTTGTTTTATGCACTGTAAGGTAAGCCTTAAGCAAGGTTGCCAGCTTTTTGCTTTAGGTTAGGTTAGACAAAAAAAACCTTGGTGATTTTTTTCGAGTAAAATGTTGGTAATACTGTGTCCGAAAATAGAGGGGGGGGTTTATGCCTTACAAGAGCAAACCATTAAGGCAAGCCCCACCGAGCTTTACTTTCGGGCGCAGTGTTGGCAACACTGCGAGCAAAAATTGCCAGCTCCTTGCTTTAGGTTAGGTTACCCCAAAAACCTTGGTGATTTTTTCGAGTAAGGAGTTGGCAACACTGCGTCCTCTTGTGAGGATTATGCCTTACGAGAGAAATCCATTAAGGCGATCCTCAATAGATGTTTGTGAACTCTCCAATCTGCACTACTCTCTTTGTCCACAGTTACTCTACCAATGCCCTTGGCTCTTTTGGCAACAGCACCACTACATGTTTCAAAGCTGTACATCTTAGCCCTTAACCCAGCAAATGCCACAATAACATCACCAAGTGTCTTATCTTTTAACTTGCCAGGCACCTTTTTGTTGTGGGGTTGAATTTTTGTATGTTCACTGGTATCAAAATATTTAAGCAATGCAGGCTGTGATATATCTTGATAGACATCTTCTGTCTGAATATCAAGGATAAAGCTATCTGTGTCCATGTACATCAGTTTTACACGATCACCATAAAAAGGCTTCAGCACATCATAATAGAGCTCAAGCATGTGTAATTTGGCCAATTCTAATATCACGGCCCCTACATAAATAGGCTTATCAAATTTAATCTTTGTTTTTTCATGTTGAAGAGTGCCATATTGTCATCATAAATTCTTCTGTAGTTGAAATTAGGCTTTGCTATCAATTTTATGCTCCGGCTGGGGTCAGTAACTAATTTAACATCAGTATGTGTTCTGACATTTTCTATGGTTTTGCCATACACTGAATTGACCATCAATTTAAACAAGGTCTTATCAAATTGGCTTACTGCACATGTTCGAAGCTCGGTGTTTGTATCAATGTATGGCTTCAACCATCTTGAGTGCCTGAACCTTAAGACTTTGCCAACTTTGGTCACTTGAACACCGTGATGCATCAGGAACTGGAGGTTTTTATAATATATGACATAACCCTGTTTTGGTTTTAGAGTCATCATTAGTTTCTTTTGTTTAGAGCCAGGTGAACACTGGAACTCAGCAATAGGCGGCAGATCAGAAAACGTGTTGTGTAAATCTTCAGGAATTGTCAGATCAACTTCTAAGAACAGGCCGTAGTCACTGTCATCAAAGTCCTGAAGATCCTCAATGTTGAAATCTTCAACCCACTCAAGCCCTGCATATGGCAGTTTATCCATCATAGCATAACCATACAGGCTGTTGGCATCCACATAAAGTACATAGTTTGATGGCCGTGATAGATTATAATCGGGAATATATTTGTTGTTGGCTTTGCTATATCTCTGACAGCATTGCACCATGCCTCCTCTTATACATTGTTCCATAAACAGATACATGTCCTGATCGTGGATTAGATCCAATTGCATTTTAGTGTTCAAAAACATAGCAGACGATGCTATGCCTGGAGCACTGTAGAAATACATTGGATCCAGCTTATAATTTTCCATCGATGATTTTCTAAATGCCTGAAGTATATTGGCTAAGAGAGTTACATCAAGTTTTAAATATGCCTTATGATAATCACCAAATTTCTGGCATTTTAAGTTGTCCCACATCAACTTGGCATGGTGATAATCTTCATCAGTGATTCCGGATGCCCTGAGTTTACTGTAGAACTCTTGTTGTGATGGCAGAGCACACTCATGAAATTTAGAAAAATCAGTAACATAGTCATATGGGTATACACCCTTCCGCCTAATTAATTTCAGGTCCTGATTTGGAAACATAGCACATGTGATTTTGAATTGATCATCAGATAATTGACTGGCTAGAGTGGCAAGGCTAGCCGACAGAATTCTGTATGAATCTAGAAATCTTAGGTAAATAGGAACACCATTCACTTTAATTATTTTGCTAATAGCTATATATTTCTCATCATTTTCTGCTAAAATATTTAAATCCTGCTTGTCAAACCCCTTGTACCTGATCAGATGATGAAAATCATAATTGGATGCTCCGTGACAAAATATTTGGACAAATTTTGGTCTCTGGATCTTAATATTACAGCTATTACACAGGGCCATTTTGAATTTACCATCTGTATGAGAATGGTGAAGCACCTTGATATTTGTATCTGAAAATTCAGAATCACATACCGGGCATTTTTCTGCATTGTTGAAATTTTGAATCTGTTCTTCTGTTAAAGGCATCATAAGTTTTGATTTTAATAAGATATTAGATGCTATGTCATAACACTCATTTTCTATTCTATGTGCAAATTCTTTGATAGCATTTGGTCCCATGTATAATTGTGGTTCACTAGCAACTCCATTCTGTATAATTATATAACAAAAACTAGAAGGTTCATGTAACTGGTATGATGTACTTGAAGATTCATCAGGATCTGGGTTGCAGAATGCAAGGGGTTTGAGGTTTGATTCAAAATCACAGACTATATATGCTGGATGTTCCAACAAGGCTTCAAATGTTTTGAATTTGGCATTTTCATTTGGCTTAGGCATAACCATATGAACAGGTTTATGGTTGCCACAGTATTTTAAATGTTCAACTAACTTATTTTTAGCAATTTCTGTATTCTGTTCACAAACACTATTTTCCATTTTTCTAATTTTTTTCAAATACAGTCAAACATCTTCTACACAACTTGAATATTGTATTAGATTTGCCTTGTTGTTTTCTGACTAAAGCTTTAAGACTATGTATCAAAGTGTAATGGTATGTCCCATCCCCTTCAATTAAGAGCAAATCTATTGAGACAGCAAAATCATCATCAAGTGTACTGATTCTGAGAGGTTCTATCAGGCAATTGCGACGACCAGTAGAACAAATAAATACATTAATAGATAATGGCCTACCATTGATATTTCTGGCCTTTTTTTCAAATTTATCAATATTCTGAACAGACATTGGATATTCTAAGCCCTTCATAGCATCATCAAAATCGTGTTCATGTTGTTTATAATAACTTATTCTCTCAGGATTCCTTAAAACTGGATACAAAGCAGCTAAAATACACCACAGAAAACATTTTTCATCATTATTTTCTAGGTTAACCACGGCTTTTTTGTTTTTGATATTGGCAGGTAATGGCAAATATGTGGAACCTTGTAGTGGGTTAAATTTAGAAATATTAATATATAACTTTAGTGGAGTTCCACATAAACTCCATCCTGATTCTTTTGCAGCAAATTCAGAATGTTTAATATTCAATTGATCTATCAAACTGCTTATTATTTTGTCTAAATTTGTATTTGAATATATAGCTACAGTTTCTGTTATGTGGGGGTGTGTAAATTTTGTTCCATTTGGTTTCTTATATTGTGTAAACAATTTGAGGGACAGCTTATAAGAGCCATTTTGTTTATTTAGAATATCCTGCACATCAGGATTTATACTGTTCAAAAAATTCTTAATATCACATCTTGGCTCTGATACAAAACTGTAATCCCTTAGTTGGCCAGCAAAACTGCTATGGATGGGTGCATAGCGTAGCTGCTTTGCTGGTCTATGATTATTGGGTATTTCAAGCTTCCTTTTTAGACCAGATGAAGATGTAGATGGCTGTGATGAAGTAGAGGGCTGTACATAACAAGTACCTATATGTTTATATGTGAAATATTTCATGCTATATTTTCTATGGCATTTTGGGCATATTTTTGTGGGTGTTCTGCATTTTTCTGGATCACAATTCCTTTGGTGCCTAGCCCACTTAGGGCTGGATATATTCTTATTGCATTGATTACAATATTTCTGATTTGGCATTTTTGTTGTTGGTTTATTATATAAGATTTCTTGGGGTTCAAATCAAAACTCTATACTTAATACAAAATATCAGTTGGGTTCAGCAGTGTGCTTTGTATACTAAGTGTGTTAATATGTTTGGATTTGTTGTTGGTTTATTATATAAGATTTCTTGAGGTTCAAATCAAAACTCTATACTTAATAAAACTATGACAGGTTGTAAAGCTAATAGCCTACAAGCACAAAGGTAGAATAAGTATTGATCTACACAAGCACTGACCTAGCACAAATGCCTGTGCAGACATGTATGTTGTGGTGTGCATAGAAAGGCATTGACCTAATACCGTATGTCATGTATTGATCTTGTATAACAAACTGGGACAGATATAAGCCTGACTCTAAATATGAGTGGATTACAACAGACAAGCTGGATGTGTCAAATATCACACTCCTTTATACAAAATATAAGTCTTTTGTTCAGTATATCAGAAATATGTTTAATATGAATAATAAGAAATTGTATATATTAAACCAAACAGACCTGTATGAGGAGCACTGCAACAACATGTCCATACTCTTCAACCACTCTCACAATACTAACTGATATGTAATGCAAAAGCTCTTGTATAATAATTTGTTGTATAATATTGGATAATAATTTGTTGCACAACATGATGCAATAGAAGTGGACCGGAAGTGGACCGGAAGTGGACCGGAAGTGGACCGGAAGTAAACCGGAAGTGGACCGGAAGTAAACCGGAAGTGGACCGGAAGTAGACCGGAAGTGGACCGGAAGTAAATATGTGTGGGTGGGTGTGGGTGTGGGTTTTATGAGCATCTTGGCCTAATTTTAAGTGTAGCAAAAACAATATCAAGTGGGCCATATTTTTAACAAGCTTATGGACAACAATTTGGCAGATGCAACTTTTGTACACATGGCCAAATCAATCTGAGGGGGGTCATCATTTCACGGGAAATTCCCGAGGGCTTTTTTTACAAAAGTCTTGGGTTAGACAGAGTGGCACACTTGAGCAATAAGCTCATATGGACATCTTGACATACTTTTAAGTGTAGCCAAATCAGTCTGAGGGGGGCTCATCATTTATCGCGCCAGTAATATCACAAACCCCACTACTCACACTGTCGTGTTACACTCTTCCCAACTTGATTTTTGTGAGCAATGTGTAACGTTATCTTGTTATGGATCACCACTATGGATGAAATTAAAGTAATCGACACCTCTTTGCCCTCTCATTCTTGTATGAAGAACACAAGACTCGTCTTGCCTCGTTGTGTCGCTTTGTGTATCGTCGCGTTGTGACTCGTCGTGTCGCTTTGTGTATCGTCGCGTCGCTTTGTGTATCGTCGCGTTGTGACTTGTCGTGTTGCGTTGCGTCGTGTCGGATCCGGTGTGCTGCTGGCCTAATACTCCAGAGAACAACAAATATTCATTATCATTGTATTCTTTCATGAAAAGATCAATTACAAATATAAAACTTTACACAGAACACAGTATTATTGTTTGAAAACCAAGCTTCTATGAAGATATTTGTATTTTAATTATTTTACCCCTAAGTTAGTTCAAACGTAGAAGATGGATTGCAAAGGGTCGAAATGCAAAGCAAAGAAGGACAAACAAAGAAGCTTGCCTTGTCCGCAGGGCCAGCGATAGAAAATTAAGGTGGGTAGGTATAGGCATAAATATATGGCATTTTCAAAGTTCCAAAAAGCATGTATTTTCTCTCTGTATCATTCCGATTCGGTCGAGTCTTATCTTGTCTTGTCTTCGAGATTTCGACCTGTGTATAGAACCGGTGGCCACCCACCATATCGTGAGGAAATTAGACAGCTACGAAAGAGTAGCCGTATCCCGGTCATGGAAACCTACGACGACGACTGGGGATTCGTCGTGCTGACCACGCGTCACTCCGTAACTGGTTGGATAATCACACACCTCTGCTGAGGCATGTGGGAGTCGGGTTGTTGCGCCACGAGTTATCATTCCAATTTCTTATCCCTTTCTTCCTCTCTCTATTCTTTAGGTCTCTCTTCTCTTCCATGTTTTCCTATTCAAATTGTTCTAACATTCTCTCTCCATATGCCCCCTCTTTTCCATTTTTTCTACTGCGCACGTGTATCTCTCTTCAAATCATCATACGTGGTGGATTTTATTTAAATATTCATTCTACATACACAGTTAATTTGTCTACAACAAGAAAATGGCCAATAAGATAAAAATTCGTGAAAAAAAAAATAGAACACACCTTGAACTCTAGGGAAATAAATTTATGCAATGAAATGAATAGTAACACGTATTGAGTTATTATTGATTGGTTTATTGGATTGTGTTATTTTACTTCACATTTCTGCCACTTTTGGCTAATCGCGAAGTTTTGATTTATTTTACTTCGCTTCTTGTGCCACGTTTGGCTAATTTGCGAAGATGGGGATGAGTGATGATATGATGAAATTGATGAATAAACATCACAAACGTCCATGCCCAATCCAGGATTTGTACCCGGGACCCCTGGCGTCGCAGCGCGATGTGCTAACCACTCCGCCACGGGGGCCGGCAGCTAATCGCGAAGACGAGGATGAATAGTAAAAAAATGATATGGATGGAAGGACATTCACAAACACAAGTGGTTCGGATCCCACTTTAAACTGTACGTCCAGTCCCGATTAGCTTTCCTGTACAAAAAGTGGACTTAAAATCAAAACTAAAAAAAACCTCAAGTAACACACACACAAGGAAAGCATACAACAAAAATACCACAGAGAATTATACTGGCTGTGAAACTAGACGCCAGAGCCTCGCTAGTCTGCAAAATGCACTCAAGGGTGTACTTCGTGAAAGAGAGGTTGACATTTGGGTGTCTTCCGAGAGGGTCACCCCTGACACACCTTGAGTTATTATTATAATGTTACGTTATATTTATTGTTTTTTCGACAATTACTATTACCTACCCGTATAAAAAGAGTAAATTTTCTTGCAAATGAATGCATTTGGCATCAAACCTGAATCCAGCAATGGACGGCATCCCCCAGAAGCAATAAATTAATTCGGACGCTGGTAATAGTTGCATCACTGATGCTAAGCAAATAAATGTTTTCCTCAACATTACCGATTATAAATATCAATATCTGGTTTTCCTCCCTGGGGCATCTGGTGTGCTTTACTCTCTGCACATTACACGCAAAAGTACGTGACATTAAACAAACGCCTCAAGCATTGGCTATTACTAAACGTGATTTTCTGCTTAATGAACTTATTAAACATGCGGTGGTGAACGAGAGGAAAAGCACGAATTTAAAACAAGAAGACAACAAGCAGGAAGCAACGATGTGTTGTTTCAAGAAGATTCAATGTTTATTAAATATAAGTATATGAGTAATTATATCAGAGGGTTCGTATACTGTGTTATCAATATTTTCGTGTGGCTTTTACAAATTCTGTTTCATTTGTTTTTATTTAAAGTGAAGTTATCAAATTTGAAAACACACAGTTACTATTTTGGTCATATTATGATACCTAAGCTGTAGGCTGCACTAAATGCATCATATATTTTCTAGTGTACGGAAAAAAGCAGTTAAGTTAAAAAAAATCAATTTTACAGCAGACAGTTTATACCGGGTGTATCATAAGTAATAGTGCAAACTGGCACAGTTGAAATTACACGATAATAGAAGCAAAAAAGTCTCGGTAAACATGGGTCTGCAAACGAGCCGTTTTCGAGATAATTGCGAATGTGTGGTTAAAAGCCGACACTAACTTCATTGTTTGTAAATGTCGTCCTAGTTGGTAAAATGTTAATAATGTGTGCGAATGTGTGGTTAGAAGCCGTCACTGATTGCATTTTGTAAACACCGAGTGCTTTACTCCTTGCGCGTTCCGAGGTTTGCTCTTTGTTTACAAAACAGAACATTTCCGAGAGGTGGCGTTGTAATCAGTACACAGTCTAATCGTACTGTGGGAGTCACGTCAGTGGTGCTGTACTGTGTAGTGAAAATGGAACCTGACAGCAACGAAGAGTACATTTTACCAACTAGGACGACGTTTACAAACAATGAAGTCAGTGGCGGCTTGTAACCACACATTCGCAATTATCTCGAAAACGGCTCGTTTGCAGACCCATGTTTACTGAGACCTTCTTGCTTCTATTATTGTGTACTTGCAACTGTGTCAGTTTGCGCTATTCCTAATGATACACCCTGTATTTATTTTATTAATAGCAATCATTACAGATATGATATACATGTTGGATCATCACTATTTAGAATCTTTACACATATGCCAAATATAAAATTGCACTGATATTTTCTTTAATTGATTCAATGTAACTTTGATGAAAGCAATAGAAAATCGCAGCTTGTGACTTATGTGACTTTCCCCGAACATCCTAGATTTAATCACTCTTCATTCTTTTTTAGTTTTCTCTGTGTCTTTTCCATTTCAAATTATTATAAAATGTATGTACTCCAATATACTGTGTCTTTAAAATTGTTTCCTTCTTCTCACCAGAACATTTAACTTCAATGTTTAAGAAATCTTGTCTACTCTGCTTTAGTAGTCATACGTTTGATACAGTAAAGATTTGAAACTACCCCTTTAAGAGTGAGTGGTTCTAAACTTTAATATTAAGCATGAATTTCCATGAAAACACAGCCGTATTCAAGAGAGGCAATTTAATTAATCGTTACAAAAGACCAGCAAAGGTGAAAAATTAACCTTACTTTTATTTGAATTCCATGTTTGTTCAATAAATTACAAAAGAAACTGGAGGAAGATGTTGAGATTATCGGGACAATATATCGGAAGGAGGGAGAAAAGGTGGGGGGGGGGCTTATTCTTGGAAAACTCATTGCTTATTCAATTTACTTCAGTTATTGTCAGGTTCTTTCATTTTTTTAAAGAATAATTTGTTCCCCCCCCCTTCTTTCTCTTGTTCCGGGATCTTGTGAAATAGAAACTTAAATAGCGTATTTCTAACATCAAGACAACTTCACTTTCGAAAGGAACAGTTGACTGTCGACAGAAGTGTTCTTCTTTTACAAACAAGAACTTCTCTTGCTTCGATAATCGCATTTCAAACATCAAAAAGAACGCCAGCGCCTAGCCTCGGCCTCAGAGAGATCCGAGAGCTTCATCTGCAAGCTAAATCGCAAACAATGAAAAGGGAAGATGCTCTCTGCTTAGAATTCATTGACTTAGAGTAAGGCAATACACTTACTCGACTGTCACGTGCACCAAAATATGCAAATTAGTATTCGAAGTTTAAGTCAGGCTCCAAAATGATGCATTCAAAATATTGTCATTATCGAATAGCCTACGTTATATAGAGAGATAAACTTCTTCAATTTGTAATCTTAATAGCGTGTTGAGGGCTCTGTTCACCAGCTCGAAACCAAATATTACGGGTTTGAATCCAGACATGGGATGACTGTTTATGGAAATAATCTTCATTACGTCATCGTGCATTCTTGTCGTTGCGATTATCCAAAAGTAGTAGAAAGCGACACTGAACTAGAAAAATGCAAATCTTAATAGAAGTGGTCCTATAGTGTTGTTTAATTTAGACAACTGAGAAATCAATATCATCATTATCCCTCGCCTCACAAGAGGAAATACACGATGACCCAAAAATTGTTATTTTTCTGTACAAATTTTGGACCTGTATGTTTAAGCTCTAGTTAATTTGCCGGTGCTAGAAGTAACTAACTACAAGTGATGTTATATGTTTACATTGTATCTCAGGCGTGATTCTATGCAAAGTGTAACCTAAAATCTCTTTTAAACTACTGTCTAAATATGGTGGTACGTATCAAATGCTGTTTTTATAATAAAAATTAAAACTTCCATAAAACGAATTGTAATTTCACAGTGGAATTTCTTAAATTTGAAAATATATTTCTGTACACCTCCGTTTACACTCGCCCCACGTGCAGGTCCGTAAACTTAGCTGGCCACTTGTCTAGAAAAATAACCAAATTTTGTCCATCGTTAGTGCTACGTTAGTGCTCTTTTCTGCCGTAAACAGTTTCGTAGTACTAACGATGGGTAAAATTTCGGTGGTTTTGTGGAAAATTGGAAAACCGTGAAGATAGACCGCCCCATTTTGGAACGGCTCTTGTTCCAAATATATAGCAGCACTAACGAAACTCTTTACGACAGAAAACAGCACTAACGTAGCACTAACGATGGACAAAGTTTCATGAGATTTCTAGACAAGTGGCGGGCTACGTGAACTTAGCCCGCCCCATTTTGGAATTTCCCTAATTTTGGAATTATAGGAGTACTAACAAAACTGTTTACGGCAGAAACGAGCACTAACGTAGCACTAAAGATGGACAAAATTTGATTATTTTTCTAGACAAGTGGCGAGCTAAGTTCACGGACCTCGTGATAGCCTTGAACTTTCTTCTTTCACTGATATAGGTGTGTTTCACCTACGCTACAAACTGTTGCATTGTGGGATCGAGCAGCCATAATTGAGGCCAGTTCTTGTAAACATACCGAATTCAAGCGAGCGGGCGGGAGATTTGAACTTTGTTTAAGATGGTACGGTCTTCGGTTGTTTAAACAGAAACTCACGTTTATCCTTGAATTTTCCGAGAAGGAACAGAAGGTGCGCTTCACGGCACGGGTTGTGCAAGGTCTCGATAATTGTAGATCAGAATTCACCTTGGAATTCGCTTCTAGTGGGCGAAAACTGATTGATTGATTGATTTGGTGTTTTAAGTCCACTTTATGCACAGTAAGGTTAATCGGGACTGGATGTACAGTTTAAAGCGGGTTCCGAACCACCATGTGTCTCCACCGGAAATCGATCCCAGGACCCCTTTATTATAAGGCGACGACGCTACCAGTTGGCGAAAAATAATCGTGCCAACATTAAGGAACAAAGCAAACATTACGGAGTGTGGAGTGAACATTTCCTCTCAGGTAAGTTCATATGTCACTTTTCTCTGTGACTTTTAGTACAAATGGATCGAACTGGTGTGTTTAATCATACTTGCGTACTGATACTTCCGATAAGTTTAACGATAAAAATGATAACATGCAAAGTTAAAGTCATCTTGATAACTATATGTTTGTACTTGATTATTTACATTAATTGTTATTAATTGTTATTAATTGTTATTCGATCCATGAGAAAATATGCCTGTATAGTAGACTTTGCGTACTGTCAGGCGAGAAAAACACTGTTTGGTTAAAACATGTATCAAAGTATCCCAAATTGATTGAGGGCCTCCCCGATGGCGCAGTGGTATCGTCGTCTTCTTGTAATCAAAGAGTACCGAGTTCGATACCCGGTGGAGGCACATAGTCTTTCGGATCCACTTTAAGCTGTAGGTCCAGTCCCGATTAGCCTTAATATGCACAAAGTGGACTTAAAACACCAAATCAAGTAAATTGATTGATTGATTTGGTTTATGTTACTTCGCATTTTTGCTAGTTTTGGCTAATCACAAAGACGAGGATGATGTGATGAAACTGATTGAGCGACACTCTAAAAACACCCATGCCCAGGGCGGGATTCGAACCCGCGACCTCTGTGCGCGCTGTGTTATCCACTGCGCCGCGGAGGCCGGCATATCCCAAATTGTTAAAGCAAGGAGTGAAACTACTGTTTTCGAGCAGCTAAACATTAAAAATTACAGCGCTTGAAAAAACATTAAAAAGAAACCGTGACGATAATGACAGAGCCTTGGAATTTACAGTTAATCTATACTGGATGTAAATATTTCAAGCAGAATCCGAACCAATAATAAATACGAAAACGAATTGATTCCATGTAGCTGGGTCAAGTGAATGAATAAACACACGTGAACTAGAATTGGCCAAAGGTTTACGCCCCTTTTCATTCCGTTATCGTCCAGTTCATATAGATCTACACTGCAAAATAACTTTCTTTTATCATATCTTTTTCTGACGACTAAGAAAAGAGCTTGAACATATTAAAAATTACAGCAATTTCCAGATGGCACAACATTCTCATTAATTGTATGCAATGTTACCGACATTTCACACAAATGTACAGTTGGTGAAGGTATAACTAAAGCTACATGATGGGTATTTCCTTGCAGAGGACAAGCCAACTTGGCCGCGAACATGGCGGCGGTGCAAATCCTGACGTCACATGAAACCCACCTATAGTCCGTGTGCGACCATCGACCCAAGTGCGCATGCGCTGACGGGACGGGTCCAGTGGTAATTGAGGTAGAACGGACTGTTCAGGTTCCATAAAAATGGTGTTTTGCTGAAACTTAGGCTCTGTCCGAAAGGTCCAAAAAGCAGGCTTGAAGTACGGTCTTGTTGGAAGTGACGTCACCTAGAGCAGTTCGAAAGTTAATTAAACGAGACCACAGCACGGACACGCATCGTTGCAGGCTTTCATACTTGACACGTGCCCTTGTTGTTCGTTTGTTTGAAATCATTGAAGTCTAAAATCAGCCAGATGTTGGTTGTAGTTGTTGTAGTGTGTGGAAAGGTAAGTGTACGGATATTATTATAATGCTAGGTGATTTCTGTGGTGAAAAACAAGTGTTTATATCGTAGAGAAAACAATATTTTCTTACTTTTATCTACTGATCTATTTGGCGCTACAGTCGGAGTACAATTAGAAAGACTTTCACTTCCAGTCCAAGACTGAACCGCGAGATCATTCTCGGAGGATGATCGCTTCAAGCTAGGTCTTGCACCTTTCGGACACGGCCATAGTAACGTCGCCTGCAAATTCGATAAGAAGGAAGTTAAGGCTCCTTCATACCGCGAAGAAAACGCGCAGTGCAGACGTTCCGTTTTGAACAGATTTTTCAGTTACGAGCAAAGATAGGACCTCGGGGTTTGTTTTCTATCCTTCAGAAATATGGCTGCGTAATTCCTACAAAGCCGAAATTTTAAAAAAGACCCTGCTTAATAAGTAAATTTGGCATAAAAATGAGGAAAATCGTAATTTTTACATGCAATTATCTCGTTAACCACACAAGCTTATGCAAAACTGTTTTGTTGGGGTCATGCAATATTCATTGTACTTGACATGAACATCATCACTGTAGAAATCAGTTTTCCTATTTTGAGACTGTTTGTGGAAAACGAAACCCTTGCAATACGTAAAAGTGTCCCTGCACTGTGGCGACACCTCGTGCAGATAGTTAGAAGCGTTCTAAATCCCACCCACAGTAGAACGCGGAGGGATACAACAAAATAGCTCGTGAAGACAAGACACGATCGCAAGAGACAGGGAAGTGTGCATGCGTCAACTGGACGTGTTCAATTGCAAAATATAGGTGAATGGCAGCAAGTGTGTTTGGCGTAAGATGTGGGCTCCGAGAAAATCGTCTGCTGCAGAAACAATGAAGTTTCAAGCGCTACAAAATCGCTGGCAAAATAACTACAGGGACGTTCACGTATTGTGGAAGGGTTCAGAATGAAATATAAATAATACCTATCCGTTTAATACATCATCAAATGGGGAAGTATTTATCGCTTTCCATTAGACGTTTACATTGTATGTACGTAAACCAGTAACGTTATATTGAGTAATTCAAATAAATCGATCTCCTTGGCAAATATTACGCTATAATACGTAGAACAAGTTTGCTGGGGTCCGGACCCCCCCCCCCCGAAACGATTATGAAGTACTAAAATTAAATAATGTAAATATACTCCTTTAGCAATTTTTGCATATTCGATGGATAATTTCCTCTGAACGCGTATTGGAAGGGAAGGATTATAGCTTTGAAGTATAGCACCCGAAATACTTATCAAGTACTACTATTTTCAGTAGCGTACGCAGGATTTCATCAAGGGGGGGGTTATTTCGAAAACTTTCTACAAATTCACATTACCATTGTTTTATTATACTTTAATAATTAATAATAATAATAAATAATACTTACAATTAATTAATTAGTTTAATTACTACTAATAATACTACTAATGCAGCTGCTGTTGCTACTTATATCAAGTAGTAGAGATCTTCATAAATATATTTATGAAAGCAATAGAACAAAATTACTTTTTTTTTGTTACGAAATAATTGTCTAGTCAACTGGTATTTGTATATGATAGGTGAGACATTCTAAGTGCGAAGAAAATCCATAAAAACAAGCAAATATATTAAATTTATTGAAATAATCAAAATATGAAACTCATTCAAGGGTCCGCGGTGGTCTAATCTGACAGCCTCGTGGGAGATCCGGGTTCGATTCCAGGTATTGGTTGGAATTTATCCAGCCTTGTCTCCGCACCCAGCCTCATATCAATGGGTACCTGAGAGCAACCCTGGGGATAAAGGCTGCCGGAGCATGGTGCTGATCACATCCTTGCAAAATGGCCAAGATCGAGAATGTGTTGGCCCCAGCACACCACTACATGTGCCTTCATGTCACGGTGCTATATGCACGGAGAAATTTACAATACCTTTACCTATGGAACTCACCCAGGATGATGATGAGGCGCGAGAATACATGTTACCAACTTCCACTTTGTCTATCTTTGCGTTCAAAAGTAAGTTTATAGACATTCCAACACGTTTATCACTTCTAGATGATTCACAAAGCACTTCTTCAACATTATTTAATGATGTGGATGTAGACTCAGCATCACTTGAGAGTTCACAAGGGGATGCAAAATCAGTACCGGGAAGAACGTTTGCAATAACGTCGGCACACTGCGACGAAGCAAGGAATTTTCACAATTCTCGCGAGAGACTGCGCGACTATTTGCAAAAGAATTGCAAAATTGAACTTTGTGGCCGCTTAGATTGTGTTTGGAATGTTGTTTTTCTCCATGCTGCATTGGAATAATAATTCAAATTATTATTATTAGTATTATTATTATTATTACTGTCGCAGTTCTTTGACTGTGATAAATTAGCCATTTTTAATTTTTTCTACAACATTTTCCATAATATTTCAAAAGCTCAAGGTGGGGGCTTAAACCCGGTAAACCCACCCTTGCGTACGCCACTGACTATTTTTACTCTGAATATATTGGAAGGCAATGATTAGGATTGACATCATACGGCTTGGAAAGACATAAAGGATTTATTTAGGGCGTCTGGACCCCCCCCCCCAAACGAAAAGATTACCTAGTAATAAAATAATAACAATACTCGTTTAGCATTAGTGAATTTATTGGAAGGAAAGGATTATATTGGGATCGTACGGCTTTGAATGATATTACAAAAAAGGTTTATGCATACTACAACTCATAACAATATGCATACAATATTAATCAGAAACTTCGCTGTATCTAACATTTATTTCTTTATGCAATAGTATTCAATTCTTCTTCTATTTGATATTAATTTAATTGCCAGGCACTTGTTCTTATGTAAATGTTTCTACTTTTAACTACAGGTAAGCTACAGAATGAATATACACTGTTTGCCTCTTTACCTAGTCACGTAATAATAATATATTAATTTATATATTGAAATTAGTATTACTTTAATTCAATTAAAATATTATTATTATTATTATTATTATTATTATTATTCGTAGACACTTCGTTCATATCCCCCCCGAAACATTTCTGGATACGCCACTGATTGTGCAGATTTTTCTTTGTTCCACTTCGAAACGGTTTATTACGAGGTGTAACAGCTATCACGAACACAACACAGCGAGCGAAAATAAAACTACACAAACAAACGCACACAGATGAAATATCACAGCATTGTTTACAGCGTGTTTCTACCTGCTTCCCTTCTCGCGTTTGGAATAGTCCTTCCAGATGGTTTTGTCTCCCGTGGCCAGACTGTCCAGACTGTAACTGCTACTGAAGTGTCGTGTGCGTTCCATCTTTTAGTGGAGTTTGCAACAACATGAAGCCGAATATAATTGTGGAGGGCTTTAAACGAAGTTTGGAGTTGTACGGTGTGAAGTTCGCTACTCTTGTGGCTGATGGGTATTCAAGCGTGTATGCAAAAATTCTAAGCCAGACCTTACACCGATGTCATAGTGGAAAAAATTGAGTGTACTAATAACTTTCTGCGGACGGAACTATTGTAAGAAACTGAGACTCATTAGCACTAATATGAAAAAATATAAATATGCTGTCCAAGGCAGTAATTTATTTCATTAAAAACATAAACTAAACGAAACGTTTCAACCTTCTAGCAAGGTATTCTGCAGACTCTGTTATCAAGTACGTTACGTTTAGTTTATGTTTTTAATAAAATAAATTACTGCCTTGGTCAGCATATTTATATTTTTTCATAATCATGGAAACAAGGCTTAATGGTGTTATAAAAAGCACTAATAGTAAACTGAAGTATGTTCACCTGAGAAAACGAATCGGATCCAGCATTCTGAGATTAGGAGGAGGAGTGACAAAGGCCGTGAAACATCGTATTAGTCAGGACGGTTTGACATCTGCTTGTCGACATACAGATTTGTATAAGGATATTATCAACGGGCCAAGCCGTGTGTTCGGTGAACATTTGCATTGCTTTGAGCGTGGCTACTTCTGCTCTAGAAAATCTGCAGAAGAAATTAATATTGTTCCCGAACTTCAGGCAGCCAGTCTGTACCCGCATATCATGGAAGCAGTGGGCCAACTCGCAATTCACTGCAGAAGTCTCCTCAAGAACTTAGACAACAACCTTGCGGAACAGTTCAACTCCATAATAGCAAAGTTTCTTGGTGGAAAACGAGTGAACTATGGGTTGAAGAGGTTTTACGGGGCTAAATGCTCCGCTGCTCTGGTTTCTCATAACACACACACTCCATTATACAGCCTACACAAAGAAATGTGGGCCGAGAACAGCCCAGGATTTTTCACAAAGTTGCTAGAGTCAAGGTGAAATCGTCGACTAAGCCTCTCCAAGAACCGGCAGCATCCCAGAACCAGAAAGAGGTTGCGACTTGAGCCTACGTCTGCATAATTGGTAATATGCATAACAAGGATTACGGTCAAAATTCCCAAAAACCAGACCTTTCGTCTGATATGCTATAGCAAAGATATCAAGAGTTCCTGCAGTCGTTATCACGCACAGAACAGGAACGCCATGAGCTCGAAAGGAGCACTGTAATGCAGAGGAACTGCGGGCTTTGGAAGCAAGAGAGGCGTAAGTTAATCACAGCATCCCATTTCGGGGTAGTGTGCAAGAGAAAGCCCTACACTGGCTGCGAGAAAGTAGTCAAAACCCTACTCTACAGTGACTGGGACTGTGAAGCAATGCGGTACGGTAGGGAAAAATAACTCAATGCCATTGAACATGTGGAAAAGGAGGTTAACGTGACGGTAACACCGTGCGGCCTGTTTGTTGACCCCACCATTCCATATTTAGGAGCGTCCCCAGACGGCCTGGTAGGTGAGGATGGCATTATCGAAATTAAGTGTCCCTTTTCTGTCAAACATGTAACACCTGCACATGCCATCAAGACGAAGAAAGTAACTTTCTGGAAATTTGACGAAGAGCTTAACGCCAATATCGTCAACACCACACATAATTACTATTACCAAGTGTAGGGTAATAGTAATTATTACACGGAGAAGGTACTGTATCTTTGGTCTGTGGACAGAGAAAGGTGTTAAAATAGAATACATCCAGAGAGATGATCAATTCTGGAAGAAGAATATGGAAACGCAGCTACAACAATTCTATGTTGAGTGTCTACTACCAGAACTTGTCCATCCACGGCACACACGTTCAATGCAGATCCGAAATCCCACGAGAATAATCCAAGCCCAAAACAGAAGGAAGGCGAAGACGTCAGATGGGAAGAAAAAAAAATCACCGGCAAACTGATCATGATGGATAATCTTTCTGAACGAGGTAACCTTTGTATGTAACGTATGCACTGTTTGTGGCATAGTTGGAAGTCGTTATTTCTGGGAGGCTTACACATAACGTACAGCAACAGATTTTACTTTTGTAAGTATTTTGAGGCTAATTTCTTCATGAATTTGAACTTATTTATGTATTGCAGTGCACATGAGGCGTTTTGTATAGCAACAGAGAATATGTTTACCTTTGAGACTGATTTTGTCATATAAATTGTTCGCAAAGTATTATTTATTAGCTTATGTAACGTAATGTACAGAAACACAGAGCGCTTTCCAATTATTGTGAGAGTTTCGTTGTCATGTATTTGTTCTTATTGTATCACATAGTGTATCTACGTGCACTGCTGTTCATGAATTTTTAAGAAGCTCATTGTTTGTGTCCGTGTATTTTTTTGTAGCCCAGTAATTTTTTACCTGTTTGTCAGAATTTTTTTTCTTTTCTTGTTATTTGTACTTCAAATAAGCAAAAATTGGAATAGTATACAGGGTGGGCCAGACTCAATTGGGAAGTTTTCGAACATTGTTAACCAAGAAATCCAACAGCACACGGAAAAATTGGAAAGTACATTTTGATGTCGATAGATGACTGCATCATACGGTATGCTGTGAACGAGGTTGATCGCTGGATTGGCCGTCGAGGGCCTGTGGAGTGGCCAGCCCGAACACCCGACATCAACCCACCATACTTTTTCCTTTGGGGTTACCTCAAACACAAGGTGTATGCTAATCTCATTGACAGTGAGCAACATATGCGTGAGGTGATTGTTCAGGAGTAAGGCGTGTGAAAATGTTGCTTTCAGTCTACAAGCCTGTGTTGACTTAGATGGTGCCCAGGTCAACCACTATCTTGAAAATCAATGACTTATGTGTGTGTGATTCCATTTTTGTAACAATTTTGTAGCCATTGGAATTGTTAACATTTGTCAATAAACATAAAATAAATACAAAATAAAAATAACATCTAATCAAAAACTGCATAATTTAGTCTGGCCCACCCGGTATATATACATAAGAAACTGTTACTTAAGCAAGAAAAATAAATGTACCTGGAGAAAAACCAGTCTACTCCGTTCCCTGCGGTGTAGATGGCAATGTCTGTTCATCATCCCATTCATTACTCTTCACCACGAAATAAACTTTATCTGCAGAAAATAATACAGAAAGACTACTAATTCAGTAACGCACAACTTTGCTCTTCCAGTGTGAGCGTTGTTCGTTGTAAAAGCAAAGTTGTAAAACTACAATTTTAGCATACGTGTAGTTAATTGTACATGATCAGAATGAACCTGTTGTGATCACTGACTGAGCAAACTAAAGAAATGTTTAATTCGTGCTCTGTTTTAAACTAATTAGTGTCACATCCAGTGAAAATATAAACAGTTCATATTACTAGAAAACTATTGTTAATAAATGTTATAATAAAAACAATGTATTGTCGGCCCCCGTGGCGGAGTGGTTAGCAGATCGCGCTACGATGCCAGGGGTCCCCGGTTGGAATCCTGGCCTGGGCATGGTTGTATGTGAGTGTTCATTCATCGATTTCATCATATCATCACTCATCACCATCTTCGCAAATTAGCCAAAAGTGGCACAAAAGGCGAAGTAAAATAAAGCAAATCAATCAATCAATCAAAAACAATGAATTGTTATTATTACTATAAATACTAAAATCTAAACAAACTTGAAACACCTAGTAGAGAGGCAGCACTTCGTTCCTACGCGTCAGCAAAAATTTGATGCGACTGGTGTTATGTTACATCCGGTCGTAGCGGGCCACGAGCGGTTTTATTGTTGAGTCAGCAGAACGTGTCTGATCACGTTGAAGACATCGGAAGCGGTGGGGGGAGGGGGTCAATGGATTTGTCACGTTGTTTCTTGATGTATGCTAACCTAACACGTGCATATGTTTGTGTGTGTGTGTGTGTGTGGAGGAAATGCGCGCGCAACCATTGTGTATGATGGAAAGACATGAAGAAATGATTTAAAGATGGCGCCGAAGGTGCTTTACCCCGAAAGCTTAGCGGCTAAGGTTATTGCTCTGTAAAACAAGAGGCGTCGAGGGTTCTATTCGTGGTAGAGTCAATATTGATTGATTGATAGATTGAGTTAGTTTTTTTTGAAAAGTGGTGATTCGGACCACTATGTGCCTCCACCGAGTATCGAACCTGGGACCCCTTGATTACAAGGCGACGATGTCAATATTGAATGGTCTCGATTAGCCTGTGTGTAAATAAAGGCAACAAAATGGTTGAGTTCGAAAATCGAGTTGGGTTAGTGGTTAATGTTGTCACCTGGCAATGAAGAGGTCGCGGGTTCGATTCTCTAGGTAGTTAAATTAGGCCAATTGTTTAGTCCCGCCATTATAGGTCCCCGATTAGTCCATCTGTGCATAAATAGTGTTTCAATAAAATCAATATGGCGGCTTTGGGTTAGTGGTTATTGTTGTCGCCTGGTAATGAAGAGGTCGCGGGTTCGATTTTCTAGGTAGTTAAATGAGGCCAATTGTTTTGTCCCGCCATTATAGGTCCCGATTAGTCCATCTGTGCATAAATAGTATTTGAATAAAATCAATATGGCGGCCGCGTTTTGTGTTTAGAGGCGGCGGCGGCGACTGGGCGCGGCGCGGTGCGGCCCGGCGCGGCGCGGGGGGTGTTTTTTATTCCGCGAGATGTTTTAACCAAGTGGTTGAGGGTTCGATTCCCAATGTTGGTGAAAATTGGATATTCAATTGTATTTGTTTAAAACTTCCGATTAGCTTTTTGTGCACAAAGAGAAAATGAACTAATTGGAAATAGGATGTTTATGCTGTAATGAAAAGGTCCCGGGTTCGATTCACAATGTCAAATTGGCTGATAATGATGTTGTTTTTAAAATAAAAAAAAGAAGTGTGTTGAGTCCCCATTACTATTTATGCAGGAACAGATATTCAAAATCAAAACAAAATGGCTGTGACTGGTGTTTAGTATTCGAAAGGTTCCAGGTTCGAGTCCAAATGTTGGCAAATTTTTAATTTAATAGTTATAAATTTTTTTTAGTTTACAGAATTCTTTCCCATTTATTGCATTTTGGCGAACATGTCCCCCCCTTTGTGGCATTTGGACATGATGGAGATATACATAGAAATTGTTGTCAAAGTGCCTAATAATGATTTTCTGTTTAAATAAAAAAAAAAGTGTGTTATCAGTCCCGATTAGCACGAACAGATATTCAAAAACAAAACAAAATAGCTGATATTGTTGTTTAGCATTCAAAAGGTTTTGGGTTCCAATGCTGGCAAATTGCAGAATAACATTGATTCGTTTAAAAAGTGAGTTACTATTCCCGATTATCCTTGATACACAAATAGAAAATGGGTGATTTTGGAGTTTTGCAACCAACGGGGGTCGAGCTTTCGATTTTCACTAGGGGCTAATGTTGGCGTTTTTTACGCAGTCCCGATTAACCGTAAGCTGTTTCAACGAATATCGAACCTGGAACCTTTTGATTACAATGCAAAGATTTTTACCACTAATGTATGCTATGTTTTAAAACCAAAAATAAATAATAGTATCGAATTTTTTAAAAGATGCGTTACCACTCTCGATTAGCCATTATGCACAAAGAGATGTGTTTTGAAACCAATGGGGTCGAGGGTTCGATTCCAACTGGGTATGTGTGTTGAGGAAACTAAAGGTCAACAGGCATGGAAAGTTTTTACTCGCCATCTCAAAATAAGTTTTTGGGCTTGGTGCAGGTAGCTTTTTGTAGAAAGCCCCACAACGGCATCAACGTGGCTACCATCTGTGGGGGCCTCTTTTTTTTAAGTTGGAGAGGGGCACAAGGCCGCTTGTACCATACAACCTTGCACCGAAGAACCAACTTGTCAACTAGTCACTCACTCCATCATTAAAGTGCACAACATAATATCAGATTTGCACTGATAATAAGCAAAGAATTATAGCGGCTGCATAATTATATTTCAATGACAGCAAATGGTTTCAAATGAATGGTTTTCATTTTATTTTTTTACTAAGTAACATAATTGGTAATGAAAAGCTTTAACATTTGCATATAATATGAGATTTCTTTTGGTATCCAGTTTGTATGTTGACCAAATCACAGATATACTATTACTAAGGATAGCATTAACTTAATCTAATAAAAATATATTCCAGTGCATTACAAAATTAACTCATTCTGTTTTCTGTTGTTTGAATCCATATGGTAAAGTCTCGAAACTTGATGCACATCTTTTTCTTTTGGTATATACCACCTGAAAAACCCTTATTTCCGGCTTACTAACAACGGAATGTCTTTTTGTGCGTACGATTTTGTTCGAGTTGAGTAAAGTTAAAGAGGAGGTGTTGTTGAGAATAGCATTGGTGAGTGATTCGAAATTGATTGTGCTGCTGTTTTTATGGTTTAGACATATGCCTTTCACCTTGCAAACAGTAGTAACATTAGTATTGTCTGGATTTACTACCTCAAATGCATAACTTTTCGGCTCACTGGATGAAAATGCTCTGAAATAAGCATTTTTCCCATAGAGTTCTAGTTCATTTGTTAACTCCCCTAGGTAGTCTCCAACAGGCAGATCAACATCACCTGGCCTTTGAATATAAGTGACACTATCGGTATCATAGTACAATACATTTTCGCCTAATGTATCCAAATATTCATAAAGCTCTAATCGTGCATGGGTTGTAGTGTATGCTGCAATAACTACATTTACAGTCGATAATGGAAGTGCAGATTCTTCGAGATATTGCCAGTGAACTATCAACATATCTTCATTTATAGGTATAACTTGATGTACTTCAACATTGGGACTTTCTAGTTTATCGAAAAAATCCTTAGGATTGTTGATAATACTAACTTGACCAGGGTTTTCTCTCTGTCCAAATTTACCCCAAAATGAATTCAGCATAAGTTTTGCTAAGCTTCGTAATCCAGGATTAGCACATATTCTGTTTTCATCCAACAACACACCCTCCTTTTCAAAATAGTCAGCTATGTATTTTTTTTTGGATTCTTCATCAATACACCACAATGGCCAGCTTTGCTTGCTTCAACTTCTGCTTTGAGAAATGTATTGATGTACTCTGCAAAAACACCACCTGATTTTTTTGCAGGATCATATTGTTCAACATTATATTCCCATACCTCATGTAATTCTAAAATTTTGTATATCTTTTGAACTGCCTTCTGAACTTCATCCACAACCCAGGTTCCAGTTATAGCTCTTTCCCTAGCAGTATGGTTACATTCCGCCTGGTTTATTTCATCGGCACAAGTTCTACATAGAGGAAAAGTTAATTTTGAATTGGTTCGATATGGTAACACAGGATGGTACAGATCTCTCGGTGGAAGTATTGTTGCTTTGACAAGCCCTTCAAAAGAATAAATATCGGGGCATTCTTCCCCCACATAAATTTTCACCGGATGGCCAACTGGAAACTTTTTAACTTTGCAACAATAAGGGTACAGGCTACATACATCCTTATATTGAATTGTTTCATTTTCTTTCACAGTGTAATGTAGTTTGGTAGCATTAGTTCTACCACCATAAAACGCCTCCCGGGGAATTATGGGGGCTTTAATTGATAACGGATGGTTTTCAACATAATGTTTCATGGTTTTGTTATTTCTCAACTGCTGATGAAATTCGCACCCCCACATCTCATGGACAATGTAGTTAAGTGCTTTTAATCTGGCAATTTTATTTTCTGTTCTTTCATACCGAAAAGACAAAGTATCATATGGGTCATCATGAAGAGGTTCTGTACGTGAAATAGGGAAACATTTGACACAACCATGTGTTCTGCATCCTTGATATTCAAATACATGCTCTTGCCCCTTTTGATTTTTAAAATATCCATCTACTTTCAAGTTTCCTCCAACTTTTACTTCTGGTCCTCTGGCTGCATGTTGGATTTCGATTTTATGTTTTTTTTCCTCCCATACCAACCATTGAATAGCCTCTATAGACTGAATATCACACCATCTGTATCCGTTTTTAGAAATAATTCCTATATGTTCTGCTTTCAAAAATCTTTTACGGAATACTTTATTACAAGCTGAAGCGATGGTGATGGCTTCCAATAATGGGTTCACTGTTGTTTCTTTTTCAAAAGTGGTCATGAATTTCAAACAGGCAGCACGTAGTACATTAACATCTTCTACACAGTACTTTCTCAACTCCTTCTGCATATCGAAAACTACCCCTGTTTTCTGTTGTTCACTATGCCATTCCAAAAAACTGCTTCTCTGATTCTCCATCATAGAATCAACAGCGTAAAATTCAGTACCAGGGACACATCCGACATATTCTTTATTTTTCAAAGTATTAAAAAAATGAGGAAAATACCCTTTGGACATTGGAAAAAGTATTGCAGAGCAATACAACATTTCTTTCTGACAACAATTTCTATGTATATCTCCATCATGTCCAAATGCCACGAGGGGGAGGACGTGTTCGCCAAAATGCAATGAATGGGGAACAATTCTGTAAACTAAAAAAAGGAATTATAACTATTAAAAATTCCGATAGCAGGTGTTTGGCTTATGCGTTGGTTGTGGCAAGAGGTATTAATGTTTACAAAAATGAACCTAAAAAACGTTATCAGTATGTTAGACAACATAAATGTGTTATGGAAGAAGAAGTGGATAAACTGTGCAGAGAAGCTGGGAAAAATTTGAATGGTGGTGGAGGAACTACCGAAATTCAAAAATTTCAGGACTATTTATCTGATTTCAAAATTACCGTATATAATGGATTTTCCGGGAGTGATGTGATATATGAAGGTCCTTTATTACCTAGGCGCGAAACTTTAAATTTGGTGTACATAAACAACCATTTTAATGTTATAACATCTCTTACAGCTGCATTCTCCGCTAATTTCTATTGTGAAACTTGCCATAAGAAATATGATCATGTTTCTAGACACCTAGGATCCTGTACAGCTGTTTGTTCACAATGCCAAGAAAAGCCCAAATGTACTGTTTCAGAAACCAAAATAAAATGCACTGATTGTAACAGATTTTTCTATCGTCAAAAGTGTTACAATAATCATAAAACATGTTACAATAGAAAAAACTCTCTTTGTCAGACAGTAAATTGTTGTGAAAAATGCATGAAAGCGTATGCTATCCGTACAAACAGAAATCCTCATATATGTGGGGAGAAATTCTGTGTCAGCTGTAAAAATATGGTACCATCTGAACATCTATGTCACATCCAAAAAATTTATGGCAAACAAATATCTTCTCTTATATCAAAAAAAGCAATGCTTGTTTTCTACGATATTGAATCGAGGCAGGACACAAAACTAGAAGGCACTGAAAACAATTTTCTGCATATTCCAAATCTTTTGGTATGCCAAAATGTATGCTATAATTGCATTGAGAACAAAGATATGTCTCAATGGTGCAGTGTATGCGGGAAAAAACAGCACATTTTTGATAGTACAGAACCTGTTTACAATTTTCTGCAAATTTGTTTCAGCTCACCGCACCAAAATTAACAATATTGTGTGTATTGCACACAATAGTAGAGGGTATGATTCGCACTTTGTACTGCAAACTATGATCGAAAAAATGAAATGGACACCGTCTGTTATCATGAATGGAGCCAAAATATTATCTTTGAAGATGCATAATATCCATTTCATAGATTCTCTCAACTTTATTCCAATGGCGCTCAACAAATTACCGAAAGCATTTGATCTCCCAATGTCCAAAGGGTATTTTCCTCATTTTTTTAATACTTTGAAAAATAAAGAATATGTCGGATGTGTCCCTGGTACTGAATTTTACGCTGTTGATTCTATGATGGAGAATCAGAGAACCAGTTTTTTGGAATGGCATAGTGAACAACAGAAAACAGGGGTAGTTTTCGATATGCAGAAGGAGTTGAGAAAATACTGTGTAGAAGATGTTAATGTACTACGTGCTGCCTGTTTGAAATTCATGACCACTTTTGAAAAAGAAACAACAGTGAACCCATTATTGGAAGCCATCACCATCGCTTCAGCTTGTAATAAAGTATTCCGTAAAAGATTTTTGAAAGCAGAACATTATGACAATCAGTTTTTGTCACCTACGTTTTTATTATTCTTTATCCTAGGTTTTCATTATTTTATATTTTCGGTAACCTTCGTAATCTCTTGAAGCTTCGGCAGAAAAACACCACGTTTCTGAACCTTTTGTGTTTCTCTGCCTTTGTGGACTTTTCCCCCTTTCGGTCGTAGGAGCTCGGAACCAACAGTGTGCTGTGATAAATCTTTCACTGTTTTTGAGCGACTTTTGTGCATTTGGCGACGGAAAGTCAACTTGGGAGGCCAATTACTGAAGGAACATGTTACGTACCGGATGAGGGTAGAACTATTCTTTTCACCCCATTCTAACGCAACACGTGTGCTTGAAGAAGCTGGACCAGGCAAAAAATGGACGCTTGACCACCAACGTCGTAACTTCAGATTCCCGCGCCTAAAAGTCAGTCCGTTGTATTCGAAGTTTCAAGCTGTCTTTATATAGTGGCAGAACGAACAAACAAGTACAGTCTACCGCCAGTTTTCGAACCGACAACACCTCTGCGACAGTCGGAGTAAAGATTCGGGACTTTGTCTTTTTTCTACCGCGCCGTGTATTTTATCCTGCGTGAGTGAGTGACAGTGACTAGTTATACGAATACGCAGTGTTAATTAGTGACCTGTGCACTGGATTCGCGTTATTCGTTTTGTGACGAGGAACATTAATACAACTATGGCGGGCTAAAATCAAGAGAAGGAGGGCTATGGGTCTTCCTAGCCTGCATGAAGCCGACAACGCAGCAGATCATCGCTCAGCGTCGCGACGTCACACCACTAAAACGCCGCCACAAGCGCTACAAAAGCCACAAACGACACATCGCCACAAACGACGCCCACAGCCCGATTAGAAGCCATGAAATTATACCGCCGAAAGCCGCCAGTCGAAACAGCATTCCTAGAGTACTTCGACGCCGACACCGACGCCCGACGAGAATTCTACGGAGAGAGAGAGAGAGAGAAATTGGAAGATGAAGCGACACCTGCCCACACTTAGATCTACCGTCTAGAAGAGAAGATTGAGATAATGAAGCGACACCTACTGCGTCTTGAGACGACGCCGACGTCCCGCGTGAGATTAGCAGCGAGAATCCACGAGTACCCCCGGTAAAGGAACTTCGCCCGTTTTTTCGCCGTCCCCCCAGAAAGAGAGAGAGAGAGACGATGCGAATCAATTAATCGCTCCATTACGAGGCTGACAAGATGATCGCCGTAATGTTGAAGCGTAAAAGGAAGGTGTGTCCCAGAAGATTGCGAAGTGCCGCTACAAAGAAGTAGCGTGGGGAAGTGTTAGTGTTGCAAAGAGGACCGCGGATCGACGTCCCGCCGCCGTTTCGAGGACTACGGTAAACGTCGCTGAAACGTCTAGAACGCCGAGATGGTATAGTATACTACTGTTAATTTTCTATATGTGTGAGTGATCATCTACCCAAGCCTCCAAAGATCGGCCGTCGGACGAAAAGATACCTGTATTTAAAATTAAAATTTGCGAAGGTATTGATTATAATTATTTCTCGCCAACACCATCTAAATTCCACGACAATTGCTAATTCGGAAGATATATTCACAGCATACTGTTGTTTTTCCACGCTCTGCGCCGAACTGTTGAGTAATAATTTTTATTTATGTCACCTTATATGCTTTACTCGGTAAAATATTTGATTAAAAACAGCATAAATCGTGTATCTCTTGCATAGATCACCTCTCAAGTTTGCTAGGTGAGGAAGTAAGTTAACTTCGTGCTATTTTTAATGTATTCATACATCAGAGTCTTAATTTTTATTCTGTAAACATGTGTGCCTTGCAGTTGATATCTAAGCCTAATGTTATTGAAGTTCCAAGGCGCATTAGTGATAATTCTACAATAATTATTTAAATGTCTAAATAAATTGCAAGAATAAAAAGTTTACGTGTCATGCCCGTTGGCAGAATGTAATGAGCACGCGCAGATGAAAGTTTAGTATCTTTAATTCTAAGCAAATTAACGTCTTCGGGCGTTCTTTTCTTCGTAAGAAAAACTAAATATTGCATGGTGTCTAAAAAAGGGCCAATGTATTTATCTTAATGTAATTTTTCCCCTGCGGTATGAGAGAGTGTGTGAATGCTTGAATGATAGTGAGGGGTTGTGTAATGTGTCTATTTTTTGTGTGTTATATAATATACATTTTTGTTATCTATGTTTGACTATGATTTGTGTTCATACAAATAGTATACTAATCCTCATAACTGGTGGTATTTATATTTTAGTTCAACGTTAAGTCAGCAAAGCATTTCTGCTGGCTAACATCAATTATTATTATTATTGATTATTATTATTATTACTATTCAACGTCACTTTATGCACGAGTCCGCTATTCGTCGGGGGTAAAAACCGATCCGGTCACACGTACCCTGGAATCAAAACCGTTAGCTGGGCCCGACACCTAGGAAGGGGACTTCGGTCTCCGGACTAAGTGTCAAACAGAGGTCATGTACCTAAAGGTCCCCGGTGAGAACATATAGGAATTATTCCTAAAAACGGATACAGATGGTGTGATATTCAGTCTATAGAGGCTATTCAATGGTTGGTATGGGAGGAAAAAAAACATAAAATCGAAATCCAACATGCAGCCAGAGGACCAGAAGTAAAAGTTGGAGGAAACTTGAAAGTAGATGGATATTTTAAAAATCAAAAGGGGCAAAAGCATGTATTTGAATATCAAGGATGCAGAACACATGGTTGTGTCAAATGTTTCCCTATTTCACGTACAGAACCTCTTCATGATGACCCATATGATACTTTGTCTTTTCGGTATGAAAGAACAGAAAATAAAATTGCCAGATTAAAAGCACTTAACTACATTTTCCATGAGATGTGGGGGTGCGAATTTCATCAGCAGTTGAGAAATAACAAAACCATGAAACATTATGTTGAAAACCATCCGTTATCAATTAAAGCCCCCATAATTCCCCGGGAGGCGTTTTATGGTGGTAGAACTAATGCTACCAAACTACATTACACTGTGAAAGAAAATGAAACAATTCAATATAAGGATGTATGTAGCCTGTACCCTTATTGTTGCAAAGTTAAAAAGTTTCCAGTTGGCCATCCGGTGAAAATTTATGTGGGGGAAGAATGCCCCGATATTTATTCTTTTGAAGGGCTTGTCAAAGCAACAATACTTCCACCGAGAGATCTGTACCGTCCTGTGTTACCATATCGAACCAATTCAAAATTAACTTTTCCTCTATGTAGAACTTGTGCCGATGAAATAAACCAGGCGGAATGTAACCATACTGCTAGGGAAAGAGCTATAACTGGAACCTGGGTTGTGGATGAAGTTCAGAAGGCAGTTCAAAAGATATACAAAATTTTAGAATTACATGAGGTATGGGAATATAATG
The DNA here is from genome assembly GCF_977018435.1 of Lepisma saccharinum. Lineage (NCBI taxonomy): Eukaryota > Metazoa > Arthropoda > Insecta > Zygentoma > Lepismatidae > Lepisma > Lepisma saccharinum. The sequence continues at coordinate 183,755,192 of NC_139230.1, read as the reverse complement.
TTGAACAATATGATCCTGCAAAAAAATCAGGTGGTGTTTTTGCAGAGTACATCAATACATTTCTCAAAGCAAAAGTTGAAGCAAGCGGCTGGCCATTGTGGTGTATTGATGAAGAATCCAAAAAAAAATACATAGCTGACTATTTTGAAAAGGAGGGTGTGTTGTTGGATGAAAACAGAATATGTGCTAATCCTGGATTACGAAGCTTAGCAAAACTTATGCTGAATTCATTTTGGGGTAAATTTGGACAGAGAGAAAACCCTGGTCAAGTTAGTATTATCAACAATCCTAAGGATTTTTTCGATAAACTAGAAAGTCCCAATGTTGAAGTACATCAAGTTATACCTATAAATGAAGATATGTTGATAGTTCACTGGCAATATCTCGAAGAATCTGCACTTCCATTATCGACTGTAAATGTAGTTATTGCAGCATACACTACAACCCATGCACGATTAGAGCTTTATGAATATTTGGATACATTAGGCGAAAATGTATTGTACTATGATACCGATAGTGTCACTTATATTCAAAGGCCAGGTGATGTTGATCTGCCTGTTGGAGACTACCTAGGGGAGTTAACAAATGAACTAGAACTCTATGGGAAAAATGCTTATTTCAGAGCATTTTCATCCAGTGAGCCGAAAAGTTATGCATTTGAGGTAGTAAATCCAGACAATACTAATGTTACTACTGTTTGCAAGGTGAAAGGCATATGTCTAAACCATAAAAACAGCAGCACAATCAATTTCGAATCACTCACCAATGCTATTCTCAACAACACCTCCTCTTTAACTTTACTCAACTCGAACAAAATCGTACGCACAAAAAGACATTCCGTTGTTAGTAAGCCGGAAATAAGGGTTTTTCAGGTGGTATATACCAAAAGAAAAAGATGTGCATCAAGTTTCGAGACTTTACCATATGGATTCAAACAACAGAAAACAGAATGAGTTAATTTTGTAATGCACTGGAATATATTTTTATTAGATTAAGTTAATGCTATCCTTAGTAATAGTATATCTGTGATTTGGTCAACATACAAACTGGATACCAAAAGAAATCTCATATTATATGCAAATGTTAAAGCTTTTCATTACCAATTATGTTACTTAGTAAAAAAATAAAATGAAAACCATTCATTTGAAACCATTTGCTGTCATTGAAATATAATTATGCAGCCGCTATAATTCTTTGCTTATTATCAGTGCAAATCTGATATTATGTTGTGCACTTTAATGATGGAGTGAGTGACTAGTTGACAAGTTGGTTCTTCGGTGCAAGGTTGTATGGTACAAGCGGCCTTGTGCCCCTCTCCAACTTAAAAAAAGAGGCCCCCACAGATGGTAGCCACGTTGATGCCGTTGTGGGGCTTTCTACAAAAAGCTACCTGCACCAAGCCCAAAAACTTATTTTGAGATGGCGAGTAAAAACTTTCCATGCCTGTTGACCTTTAGTTTCCTCAACACACATACCCAGTTGGAATCGAACCCTCGACCCCATTGGTTTCAAAACACATCTCTTTGTGCATAATGGCTAATCGAGAGTGGTAACGCATCTTTTAAAAAATTCGATACTATTATTTATTTTTGGTTTTAAAACATAGCATACATTAGTGGTAAAAATCTTTGCATTGTAATCAAAAGGTTCCAGGTTCGATATTCGTTGAAACAGCTTACGGTTAATCGGGACTGCGTAAAAAACGCCAACATTAGCCCCTAGTGAAAATCGAAAGCTCGACCCCCGTTGGTTGCAAAACTCCAAAATCACCCATTTTCTATTTGTGTATCAAGGATAATCGGGAATAGTAACTCACTTTTTAAACGAATCAATGTTATTCTGCAATTTGCCAGCATTGGAACCCAAAACCTTTTGAATGCTAAACAACAATATCAGCTATTTTGTTTTGTTTTTGAATATCTGTTCGTGCTAATCGGGACTGATAACACACTTTTTTTTTTATTTAAACAGAAAATCATTATTAGGCACTTTGACAACAATTTCTATGTATATCTCCATCATGTCCAAATGCCACAAAGGGGGGGACATGTTCGCCAAAATGCAATAAATGGGAAAGAATTCTGTAAACTAAAAAAAATTTATAACTATTAAATTAAAAATTTGCCAACATTTGGACTCGAACCTGGAACCTTTCGAATACTAAACACCAGTCACAGCCATTTTGTTTTGATTTTGAATATCTGTTCCTGCATAAATAGTAATGGGGACTCAACACACTTCTTTTTTTTATTTTAAAAACAACATCATTATCAGCCAATTTGACATTGTGAATCGAACCCGGGACCTTTTCATTACAGCATAAACATCCTATTTCCAATTAGTTCATTTTCTCTTTGTGCACAAAAAGCTAATCGGAAGTTTTAAACAAATACAATTGAATATCCAATTTTCACCAACATTGGGAATCGAACCCTCAACCACTTGGTTAAAACATCTCGCGGAATAAAAAACACCCCCCGCGCCGCGCCGGGCCGCACCGCGCCGCGCCCAGTCGCCGCCGCCGCCTCTAAACACAAAACGCGGCCGCCATATTGATTTTATTCAAATACTATTTATGCACAGATGGACTAATCGGGACCTATAATGGCGGGACAAAACAATTGGCCTCATTTAACTACCTAGAAAATCGAACCCGCGACCTCTTCATTACCAGGCGACAACAATAACCACTAACCCAAAGCCGCCATATTGATTTTATTGAAACACTATTTATGCACAGATGGACTAATCGGGGACCTATAATGGCGGGACTAAACAATTGGCCTAATTTAACTACCTAGAGAATCGAACCCGCGACCTCTTCATTGCCAGGTGACAACATTAACCACTAACCCAACTCGATTTTCGAACTCAACCATTTTGTTGCCTTTATTTACACACAGGCTAATCGAGACCATTCAATATTGACATCGTCGCCTTGTAATCAAGGGGTCCCAGGTTCGATACTCGGTGGAGGCACATAGTGGTCCGAATCACCACTTTTCAACTGTAGCTCCAATCCTGATTAGTTTTGCCGTGCATAAAACGGACTTAAAAAAACTAACTCAATCTATCAATCAATCAATATTGACTCTACCACGAATAGAACCCTCGAAGCCTCTTGTTTTACAGAGCAATAACCTTAGCCGCTAAGCTTTCGGGGTAAAGCACCTTCGGCGCCATCTTTAAATCATTTCTTCATGTCTTTCCATCATACACAATGGTTGCGCGCGCATTTCCTCCACACACACACACACACACAAACATATGCACGTGTTAGGTTAGCATACATCAAGAAACAACGTGACAAATCCATTGACCCCCTCCCCCCACCGCTTCCGATGTCTTCAACGTTATCAGACACGTTCTGCTGACTCAACAATAAAACCGCTCGTGGCCCGCTACGACCGGATGTAACATAACACCAGTCGCATCAAATTTTTGCTGACGCAGGAACGAAGTGCTGCCTCTCTACTCACCTCGCGACAAAATTCTGCGTAATACAAAAATTGAAATTTCTATTTAGGAACTGTAGGTACAAAATAGGAACAGTTTTCGGTTTTCCTTTCATTGCTCTTTACGGAAGATTAAAAAGAGAAAGAGAGAGTGAGAGAAAGTGTCTTTTCCCCTCCCTGCCTCTCCCACATAATGATATATCCAAGATTCAAGACATGAAAGCGCGGCTGTGATTACTATCTTCCATTTCATAAATGTTTGAGAATCTTTTGTCATCAAATTACGGTTTTACTATACATGAAAAATTCGTTACGTGTTAAAAGAACGATAATTCATGTTTACTTTCTTCGCTCGCCTGCGCGCCAGATGGTCAACTGCTTCACAACAAACCAATTTTCGTCCTTCCACCCTTGCAAGCGATTGTGTTTGTTTCCCCTCAGGTACCCACCTACCCCACCCCAACTGCTCTCCCGTCAGCCGTGAACAGTAAACAGCGAATGCCTGCCTACCTTCAACGATCTCATATGAAGATCTGTTTCCATGTGTAGGTAATCTTTTATACTTTTTTAAAATCATTTCGCTGTTTCTTTAACATAACTTGTGTAGGTTCGTTAGGGACTATTTACTGTGTCGGATCTCTACGAGGCAGTAGAAGCTGGGACCCAAGAAAACTGTGAAGACTGCCAATCTCGTGTCGTACTCTGTTACGTCAGAGATACGTACAGAGAAAGCAACACAAAAACCAACCCATATGACCCTGTTTTTTTCCCATCTTCCTCAGATTCGACTTTCGTCAAATGTATGAAGGAGCCTTAAGAGCTGTAGATTGATTGATTCATTTGCTTTATTTCACTTCGCTTCGCTTTTTGTGCCACTTTTGGCTAATTTGCGAAGATGGGGCTGAGTGATGATATGATGAAATTGATGCATGGAAACTCACAAACACCCATGCCCAGGCTGGGATTCGAACCCGGGACGCCTGGCGTCATAGCGCGATATGCTAACAACTCCGTCACGGGGGTTTGTGAGATTTGTAGAAGCCATCGTATAATCAGCAAAACGACCGATAATAAAACAATAGAACGCATACTAACAATATACTGTTCTGAAACCTACATAGTTAACACCATTAAGCCTTGTTTCCATGATAAACAAAGACTCAATATGCTGACCAAGCAGCTGTCAGCATATTGAGTTTTTACCTACATAGTTGTATCAGGCATGTTCATACCAACTTCCCGCACCGTTTGTAAATTCTTCCCCACCTGAATTCGCCCACCCTGGGAATAGAACTCGGATCTCCAGCATGGTAGTCAGACGCCTTACCGAATGACCACCGCGGATTAATTATATATCATTTATAAATAATATATATTGATGTATAAAATTAAACTATTAAACGGGTTAGGATAATATCGAATGGCGCAAAGCCTTGGAAGAAAATTTATGAACTGTTCAAATTATTTAATTGATAGTCTTAGCAACACATAGCCGTGGTAGCGAAAATATATTTTAAACAAACACAAGACAAACTGGTGACCTTGGCACTGATGGTTCTTAATCCACTGCATGCTGAATGAACCAGGATGATCTAACAATTGGATGTCCTAAAAAAGTTAAAGGATTAGCTGCAGCAGGAACATAGTGGTCTGCGTGAACAAAGCATTGTTCGAATTGTCCAACATCATGCACCAGGTTCGTTCGTTTTTGGAAAATGACAATGTGGTAATTCGTGTGGAAGAAGACTGGACTCAAATGGTTAACATGATGCCGTTGTATATTATAAAATGCGTTCAGAATGCAATGCATATTAACAAAAGTTACTACATTGCTGTTCATAGCGTTTAAAGAGTTGTAAGATATGTGATCCAACAACGCCACAGGTGAAAAGAAGTGGTGGTGTTACATATTTCACAGACTTTATTGCCTGATTGGTAGATTTGGTTTATTTTTCTTCTCTTTTCTGCCACTTTTGGTTAATTGCGAAAATAAGGATGAATGGTGATATGATGAGATTGATGAAGGAACAATCACAAATATAAGCAAGTATGGACGATAGAACTCGAGTCCCCAAGAGAATTATACTGGCTGTGCGTCCAGACGGCAGAGCCTCACTAGTCCGCAAAACCCAACAAACTTTATTGTTAACACCTCAAAGAGCAGTAACTTGCTGAATGATATGGGCATGTGTACGGGGCCTAATGGGTTCTGGGGAGTTGATACGGTGAAGGACTTGCAGTTCGGAAGTAGCAAGTTTACATCCCGCTACCACCTATCCTCACTTATGTTTTTCCATGGCTTTCCCCAGCTACTCAAGGTAAAAGCTGTTTTTGTTTCTTTTAACTAAATTTATTTTCGTATCATAGTCCTCTCACTGTCCTCTCGCGGTTGATCTAATTAACCAATCAAACAGACACGAATTCAGTTACAGAACGTTTCTGTGATCGTGTTTCTTTAATATATAATCTCTACAGTTGAGCATCATTCGTGCCCGACAAATTTAATGTAATACAAAGGGTTAAAGTTTGTGTTCTGTCTTTAAGTGCGCGTTCCACTGTTTTTAAGGTGAATGGGATTCTGCTCAAGAATTCCCGCGGCCACTTTCACAAACTTCTGAACTGCTGCCTTAACGCTACCCAAGCCAACGTTTGATCTAAGTGAAATTTCCCGAGAAAGCTTTGTGAGTTGGCGAAGCGAATTCTTGCTTGAAGTGCCTTGTGGAGCGTAAAGCGCCGCCCGACTCAATTCGAAGTCGCTTTGACTCGCATCCAAAGATTCTCGGATTTATCTTTGTTTTACTTCCAACAGGTATTGAGAGGTACAAAGCAAGCCTTCCAAAGAAAGAACCAAATTTTGTTCGATATCGATGCAATTCGATTTCCGACTTTCAGGTAAGCTTCAAAATTCCTCGGAGAAACTTCTTTCTTGCGGGAGCGTAACAGATGAACCGTGTTTTCCCGTTTCACCTTTCTCATTTCGCCTTATTCTTTGAGCACATAATAACCGGTTGATTGCCAGTGGTCAACTAAGGGCGAAACGAGAAGTCCCATTTCGCCTTTTTCCGCTTCGCCTTAAAACCGCAGAGAGGGAAATAATACACGGGAGGGATATTCCACAGATGACTTTGGCCGATTATTTAAACGCCAGCAATTTCGTTTAGAAACGAAAATATATCTCGCCTTAATTATTTTCCTTTCTCCGGTTTTAAGGCGAAACGGAAAATGTCGAAAGGGGACTTTCCATTTCGCCTTAAATTGACTACTGGAGATCAACCGGTTTCTGATAAGGCATAAGGAGAAATGGGAAAAGGCGAAACGGCATATGTACTATTGACTTCAAAGCCCAGGGATCTAATCCTGTGTATATTCTGGTTCCTTTCATCAATTCAAATTATTAAATTTCTTGTAGATGACCTATATAATGTCAAACTTTGACAAGTCCATGTTACGCTAAAATTAACTAATGGGAACTGGACCTAAAGTTTAAAGTGGAACCCTAAGCACGGAACCATATGACTCCACACAGAATAGAACCCAGAGCCCAGAACATCTATTACAAGGCGACAGCGATAGCCAGTGCGCTACCAGGGCGGGTCTTTATATGTAAAATAACTCTAAAAAAAGAACAAATGTCACTTGTTGCATATTACAATGTTTCTCTGGAACGTGTTTATTTCTAAAACCACTGAAAGTCGTCAATTTACATCGCTATAAATTTTTACTTAACGTAAAGTTATAAATATGTGTAAGGTTACAAAAAAGGTCTCTTTCTATCTCCGCCTTCAGTGGTCGACTCTCGATGTCATCACTGAAAGTTCCAGGTTTGAGTCTTGGCATAAGGTTTTTTGGGAGTATTCTTCATCAGTTTTATCTAACTTTTGTCGCGATTAACTAAAATATAAGAAAAAGATATAAAATAAGATTATTTGAATCACATTAAATCACGAAGGGTTTGACGAGTTCGGTAAGCAACAGTAAAATTGTTTCTTGAATATTAAAATGCTTTTCATTGCTTATATCTCATTGTTTTGTTTCATATATCGAATTGCAATAAACATGAATGCACCAATGTGGATATTGTTTAATGTGGTAAATAAGTAGAATAAAAGCATAACAACTTTTTCATCTCGGGAATTATTTTGTAAACTGTCAAGAACTAGATAAGATTTAGACTTATGAGTGATACCAAACTCACAATACAGCTTGGGTTCGCACATCAACTTTTCGAATGCGAAAATATCAAAATTATTTTGGATTTTCAAACTGAGGGTCGGATATGTTTAGGCACTAGAACCACTCGCGTTTTATCATAGGACATTGGTTCAAAATATCTGCAAGATACACATACCTTATATATATAGTCAAGTTCAGTTATTAATTTGAATACAGTCACCCATCTTTTACCACCGTAGCAATTAACCGTTACAAGCGGCATAAAAAAATGAACAATCACATAATATAAAATTCAACATTTATATATTTTTCCAAAATATATGTAAAAATTTTACACCTTAAATGCACCATATTTAATCCATTAGATGAAGAAAAGAAAGTGTTTAAGGTTATTTTCGAAGGGGAGGGGATTCTGAAATAAACGTTTAGGGGGGGTAGTATCCCACTCTAGGTCTTAGATTATGGCGGGTATTTTAGTTAGGAGGACTGAGTATTGAATTGAGGGGTATCCAATTCTTGTGTATTACTATTGTCTTAAACTGTTGCGGAAATTCTTGTGTGGAGACGGAGAATTAATTTTTTGGAGGAGGCAATGTCCACTCTTCAATATCAACAGTAAGTCGAACATTGGCATGGAAATTTTGGTGGTAGGATTAAGTATTAAATTTAAAGGAGGAGATAGGAAGCTCTTGATAAAGTGTTAAATCTTAGACTGTCAAGGGATTTCTATAGTGGAGAGAGAGTTCGAACATTAAGTTTTGATGACTGTATTTAGCGATATGGTATCCACACGTTTTCGACCCAGAAGATGCCAAAAGAGAAGCTGAAAAAGACTAAATATCTTGGGATCCTAAGAAAGTATTGCCACCCTATTAAATTAATATTCTTGAAAGCCTGCAAAGATTGATTTGATTTATTGTTTTAAGTCCACTTTATGCACAGTAAGGCTAATCTGGACTAGACCTACAGTTTAAAGTGGGATCCGAACCACTTACCTGCCTCCACCGGGGATCGAACCCAGGATCCCTTGACTACAAGGCGGCGACGATACCACTGTCACTGTGCCACCGGGAAGGCCAAAAAGCCTGTAAAGAAATGGATGTAAAAATTTTCTTGCTCACTTTGCTTGCAAAAATGTGTTGCGAGAATGTGTGTTTGGCGCTTTATTGTGGTGAATGTGAAGTTTCATACTATAGCTCCATTACAAGACATAAGCGATATTCTCGATATTCATTTAATAACATCACTTCTTAAAATATAATGCTTAGTGTTTGTATACTGCTTAATTTAAAGTAGTAGCCGGCCCCCGTGGCGGAGTGGTTAGCACATCGCGCTACGACGCCATGAGTCCTGGGTTCGAATTCCGGCCTGGGCATGGATGTTTGTGAGTGTCCATTCATCAATTTCATCATATCATCAGTCATCCCCATCTTCGCAAATTAGCCAAAGTGGCACAAAAAGCGAAGTAAAATAAAGCAAATCAATCAATCATTAATTTGAAGTAGGTGCATCATTTGAAACAAAAATATATCGAATCCGCATTTCTAACTTCTTTTTACAGGAAACTTTTACTTTAACAAGTTAAATTTGCACTGAAGATAAAATTCATTATTGTTATTGGCTACTAAAATAATTATATTTACCCCAAGAAAACGTGAGGGGGGAGGTGAGTTCTTTGAAAGAGGAACCGTATTATATTATCGCCCTGAGCTTAAAAATTTCTAGCTAGGTTCTATAATGTCTCGTGAAACAATAATTGAATCAGTTATACGGCTGGAGCATGTTATTTGGTTTACCAAAGTTGAAATTTCTATCTTTATCTTAAGTTGTGTAACAATTTGTGTTAAATACTCAAATTGTGAGTGTTATAAACCCACTCACAAACACTACTTAAATACATATTTACATAATTTAATTAACTACATTTAACCAATAAGTGTTTTTTTTAGGAAATCGAACAATTAAAAAGTATGGACAGTTTAACATGGTATTTCATTCAAATAGACATCAATTATTACGTATTCTTCCAAACTATTTTGAGGGGTTTATGATGAACGATTTTAGAGGCGGTCTTGAGTGATGGGCACCACTGTTTAGGGAGGAGGGGCAGATCAAGTATAGTGTTCAGTAAAGCTAAGAAAAAGTTACTTTAGGTAGACACGCTGTCGTAATTAAGTACTTTGTGGGGATTATGATATTGTTTGAGGCGCGAATGATATGATTTAGGGGGGATGCGCGATTGGCCTTGGGGGGATGAGCACTCCTGGCTGTATGTAATTGACTACAGAAAGAATCGCTAATTGAACGTACAAATTTGCTTTCCCATGGTATGCAAAGAAGCTTGCAATGATTAGGTGTGGAATATATTTTTTGTTTTTTCGTCCATTTCATTCTCATACCCATTGTTGCGGTAAATCAATCAAACCAATCATATGAATCTAAGTTTATAATAACAAAGTACATATCACAGTAAGCAGGAACCAGTAGGCCATTTTTCCTCTGTACGTAGGAGAGGGAAGGGAGAAGGATTATAGAAGCCCTCAGGGTCTCTTTGCATGCATCCATGATAAATAGTGAATCTTCTTGATCATCATTCGGTTGCAGAATGGTTAAACGTATTTGCCTCTTTCTACAATCTTTTGTTACAATTATTAATGCTTGAGTGCATCAACCACAATGTCACATTCACCTGTAAAGTTTATGAATCAACTGGTGCTGAAAGCAGTTACCCACATAATCCAAAGATTACAAACATTCACTTCAGAGACTGTTAGCCGGATTTCTATTCTAATGAAATATGCTCTTTAAGTTTCAACAGCACAACAGTGAAACGTTTTCGCTATATCCTCTTTTGGGCTGCGAAAAATAAACACTGCTCTTCATCTGTTAGGAGCTGCCTTTGTTACTCCTACAATTCACGCTTTAATGTGGCCTGATTTTAAGCAAGGCAAACGGCTAGTGCCCCAGGTCAGGAGGAGTAGTGTTTATCTTGTTGCTAATCACACAACAAAATTACGGTCTCATGGGATTTGCGGGCAAGCATACAATTGTACTATTGCAAGTCTTTGCACATGACTGGTGTTAATGAATTTTGATATGTTTCGTTTCTTATTTTGCAGGAAAAAGCCTTTTCGGCAATTGGTAGAGTTTAAATTAACTTCTTTTTGCATGGTTCTCATTTTTACAGTATGGTTTACCTTTGGAATTTTATGTTCTGTTTAAGCACTAGGACAAATCGAGCACCTTCAACTGTCGACTCTGGATCTCATAACAGAAAGTTAAGAGGTTGAGGGTTTTGGAGAGATTTTGATCATCAGTTTTATCATATTGAACCTGCAGATTATGTTTGAACATGTTTCATGAGTTGTGTCTTACCTAGAATAAAGTAACGGTAAACTGGGTTACTTTCTAAAGGAGTAACTTTAACTTTGTTACTTTTTCAGCAAAGTAACATTAAATATAAGTGAGTTCGAAAGCCTGCTCAAGATGATGTGTAGAAGTAAATTGCAGTTTCGAGAATAATTATATTCTTGTTTTTCGTTATAAGAACATTCGGCTCAATTCTTTGGAACCAATTACAAAATTAAATCCTGAGAAGCAAGATTAAGTAAATTAGTTTGAGCTACAGCAACCTCATTGAAACCTTACAACCCCTGCTTCTCTCATTCTGTTTTTCCGGCTTAGACAAGAGAAGTGAAAACATCAGATCTGGAACATCAAGGATTCATTCGAGGAAAACAATCGTCATGGAGGCTTCTTTCGATCTATCAAACTGAAACTTAATGTCGGTATAATTGTCCTTGTGCAAATGATCACGATGAAAGATTCCGGGAACTAGATAATGAAGTCAAATTAATGAAGACATCATGAGTTCCAAGAAAACAGCAAAATTTTGTTTTTTTGCTGTCCACTTTAAAGACGTATAGTTTCAATTATTTCTAAATATATTTCGAAATTTTTTTCTGTACTTTTATTTCATTACACTGTTTACTTCATTAGAAAAATCTCAAAGATAAAGATATACCGGAAAAGATAAAAATATCCACTAACACTGGATTCGAACCCTTGGCCTCCCACTACACAACTGAGTCTCCTCAAAAACCCAAAGTTGTAATGAATGCTAATGTGTGTTCGTAAGAGGTGGGTGAAAAATGTTATGCTATTCATATATTTTATAATTTCAATAATTACCGTGAAAAAGTTTACTTCTTTTTCTTTGTGGTGAATACTTCATTTAACTAAAGTAATTGAACAAATACATTTTGTATCTGTGAAATAATCATAATTTGCACCAGGTTGTAAAAAATGTAAGATGTAATAAATAGAAAGTAACAGAAACCAGAAATAAATGCTAATGTTTGCGTTCCTGTTCGTTGTTTTATTAAATTATCACAAAGGATAAATTAATTTTGGTATCAAACGTGAGCTGCGTTGCTTGAATGCATATATACAAAATAAAAATGTCGTTTTTATGACTCTCGATGCTTAGAAGTTAAGTCTCAAAGAGAATAAATGAAAAACGTTATTGAGAAGTTGTTCACAAGATGTTCAACGCACGCTATAAATCTTTGTCAGCGTTCCATATATTGAGCAAGAATCAATTGCGAATAATAATGGTGTAACATGTTTCGAACTACTGATATTTACGCTTGATAGAGATCACTATATTACCAGAACACTGACATAACTTTTTATTTAATGGATACTACAATCTCACATTTTTCATAACTCATATAGCACATCATGTCTTACTATAATTAGCGAATATGTTACAAATGTAAATTACATCCCTTTGCAATATATGTAATAATAAAGCAATAAATATCAAATGATACAAGGATGAAGTAAAGTTTAAAAGAACTGCATTTTTTAAAAAAAACAGTTTCTCTCTTTAAAAATTCCAAGATACAGATATTCATTCATTGCTCCAGATTTTGCTTCTGTGGTTCAGGATTCTGCTAAAGCTGAATTTTCGAGGAGCGGTAACTTACGTTGAATTGTTCTTTGTTTCATTTTCCCACCAGCGGGAAAAGCTTTTCGTTTTGCTCCACAGCTTCAAGAGAAAAAAACGTGCCGGATGTTAGAAAGCAGTTGGGGTGGGAGGAGTCCTAATTCCATATAGAGAGATGGTTGTGCAAAAAACCTAGACAGCACATTCATTTGTTTTTCTACCATAAAACAGCAATATTTCCTTCACTCAGAGCAGCTGACAGTATATCTTTGTGTGAGTTTGTTAGTGTGAGAAAAATGTGACACTCCTTCCTTTATTTATGCACTCCGATTCATGTTTGGAAATTCGAAACTTTTACGGTTTCGTACAATTGTCTCTACTAACAGTTTTGTGAAAATAAAAGTTAACTACGTTGTACAGTTGTGGCAATGCAACTCAGTAGTTTGAAGAGTGTTCAATTGGAGCCGACTTCACTGGCTGAGTTAGCACATCGCACTATGACGCCAGGGGTCTCGGATTCGAATCCCGGCCTATGCATGGGTGTTCTTTGTGAGTGTCCCTTCATCAACTGCATCATATCATCACTCATCCTCATCTTTGCGATTAGCCAAAGAGTGGCAGAAAACCGATTTTAAAAAACAAAATAAACAAACAATAATTGATGGACAAGCTCTAGTATTTTATTGAATTTAGAATATTTGGGAATTTATGAATTCCAAAAAGATGACCATTGCTTTTAGAGGAGATAACAGGAAGAGAGAGGTTTAGTAATTATTTTGATGTAGTTGGAATGATTGTTATTATATTTGCTTGTAATATTCGCCTGGCTTTTCTATGCCGATAGATTAAATGCTACGACAATGATAAAACAAATAAAAATGACAACACTTTGTAATAATCGAAATTAGTGGTATATACAAACGTGTATGTTTGTCCAGTGTACTTAGTACACGACTGAACTTCAGTTGGATTTCAAGATATTCATAAGATTTATATAGATGCTACGTTTCGTATATTTTCATTTTCGAAGCAAAATATGAACGCTTTTGGGTAAGAAAAGTTTATAATTTGAGACTTGCTTGGCTGTATTATTATTATTATTATTATTTGCATTTCACACATTTATATATATATATATATATATATATATATATATATATATATATAAGGACATATTATTGGAACTATTATTTTCTTTTATCATTATTATTTTCTTACTATTTTCGCCGCCATTATTTATGTACCGTTTTTTCCTCTTCTTTTTCAATTTTTATTCCCTTATATGACAATAGAAATCTCGTCGCGATTAGCCAAAAGTGAAAAAAGCGACACTAAATAACAAAAATCAAAGCAAATTAACACAAGATAAATCTTAAGAATGTTGCAATACATTTCGAAACACATCTGCTTCAAAGACAAGACAACTTTACATTTAATTACCATATCAAAAATATAATAATTTTAAATGTGTGTTATCTTGCATGAGATGATATTGTACGATTCGTTCTAACCGTTGTATGCATCTAGATACGACTCATTGGCCGATGGTATGTAAATTTATTACGCATCAATTTTTTAAAAAAAACGGGTGAAATGCACTTATCGAATTATCAAGGTACGTAATATAATTTCGCTGGATGAACGAAAACAAAGCAAGGACAACGGGGAGGAACCGACAATAGCAAAAAGGTTCAGAGCAACAAAGAAAGGTGGTCCCTTTCGCCATCAGCCATCAAAGAACAAAGCACGGAGTAGTCAAAGAAAAAGGGCCGAGATGATAACCTCTTGCTGACGCGAGTTGTCAGGGCCTCGTTAGCCTGCACTTAATGAAGTTTACATCATGTACTGCAAGGATGTTTGATCAATATTCAAAAAGAAAACGCTCCTTTTATTCATCAACTGGAATTGTGGTCTGTGTTGCAACGTATTAGAAAAAAACAACTTTTAAATATTTGAGCTTAAATGAGGTATAGTTTATTTTGGTTGATTTTCTGCCACTTTTGGCTAACTGCAACGATGAGGATGAGTGTTATGATAAAATTGATGATGAGACACACAAAGAACACCCATGCCCAGGTGAGGATTCGAAATTGGGACTCCCTTCTTCGTAGCGGGCTGTGCTAACCACTCTGTTACGGAGGTCGGCGAGATTCTGTAGTGTTCACACATCATTGTTTCATTTCATGAGGCATCGTGTCGCCGTTTCGTGCATTGGATTTAAGAGCGTCAAGTACTCCAGATGTTATTTTTTGTCATAAACTCTATATGAAGGTGAACTCGGCCAGATTATGGAAAGGAAATAAAACAAAATAGTAACCACACAAGCGTTGTTGAATATTAATATAATATATGAAAATATTATGCTAAGAGAGTGTAATGCCTTTGCAAAAATAGCATGTGCACGACGGAAAAAAAAAACAAATTCTCTCTACGCACCAGGTCAGTAATGTTTAGAAAAAAATATGTTTAAACACTATGTTTGTTTAGGAAAACTTCCATTATATACACAGTAAGCAATTAGCAACGTTGCTGCTGAAAATTAATTCAATATTCATAAAATACTGTCGGTGAACGGCACGCCCGTTACGCACGTAATGGTGTTATGAATGGAAGAAGTGCACTATGGTATTAATGTCATCAATGTGCGTGCAAATGTATGTAACACGGTATGGTGTTAACACATGCATAACTGCACCGATATCAATGTAAATTGAGTCGTTTTTGTGGGTTTCATCACTGCTCTTTCCAATAGCCGGTGTAGCTACTCTGCTACCGTAGAAGCCTATGACAAGCAAAATTTCGCTGCATCGAAGAAAAGCAAGGTCTCACATTAATTTAATTTCAAAAGGTTAGACACCGGTAAACCCTTGGACTACTACCAGTCGTACTCCAGATATGGCGAGTAATGTCTCTGGCAGGAAGCTACCCACAGTAAGACCCATTCAACTTGAGAGAAGAAAATCCGGAAAGGAGTATAGAAGGTGAACATTTCGTAAGAACACAAATGTCAATCTCTCTTCCACGTAGTACGTACATCCGGGACTGCATATTGCATTCTAAAGATACTCTGAAGTCTGGACTCACAGTTAGTTTAATTCACTGTCGGGCTTGTGTCCTGTCAGTTTGTGATTGTCGATTCATAAATTGATTGATTTGGTTTTTTTACTTCGCTTTTCTGCCACTTTTGGCTTATCGCAAAGGTGAGAATGAGTGATGATGAAATTGATGAACTCATAAAGAACACCCATGCTCAGAATGGGATTCGAACCTAGGACCCCTTGCGTCATACCAGCCTGTGCTAACCACTCCGCTACGGAGGTCGGCGATTGTGCTTTCACCAGTTTCATCTTACCACTCTTCATACCCATCCTTGCGATTAGCCGTAAGTAGAAGAAAAGATAAGTAAAATAAATCAGTCACTCAAATCAAGTCAATATCCGGAAAAACTAATTACACCATCATCAATCAGGATTTGAATTTGGAAATTTATCACGAAAGTAATCCACGCCATGTCTTGCCTCGTCGAACATTCCAATGTTGTACTAAAAGTAGAAAACTTGGAGGCACATAGTGGTTCGGATCCCACTTTAAACTGTAGGTCCATTTCCGATTAGCCTTACTGTTCATAAAGTGAACTTAAAACACAAACTCAAACAGTGGAAAACTAAGAAAAAATATGTTAGATGTAGATGGCATTTAATGGCGACTACAGAATACCGTGCGATTTACTACCGTTTAAGAGTTGAAAATTGTACTCAAACCAATTTCTCAGACTACAGAGGTCTTGACACCATTTTGCATAATATAGTCACACTTAATGTTTTAATGTATTGGGGTAAGGAAATCACACATCTGATTCGACCCTTCAGACTTGAACAGGAAACGGGTATATGTGTTGTATTCCGTTCAGTGACATTCCAGAGACGTCACGTGACGTGTCTTCCATGGATTTTTCTGCCTTTGAAGTCCTGAAAAGGGCCTTGGGAAGAGACGTCCGTGCATATAAGGAGGAGAGGGAATATGTGAAGATGCCTCCAAAGCTGAAAAGCATTCCGAGATTCGAAGCTATTGCTACGATGAAGGGCTTTCAAATACAGCCCGATTTGTGGTGAGAACAGGGATTTTCCTCAGTTTTTCGCTTGTGAAAATCGTTTCCAGAAATCGGAAGCAAAACTCAGTTTACGAATAAACTGAAAAGAAAAAAGAAAAAAAACTGGAAGCCTTAAGTGCATCTTGCCCGCGTTTGACTAGTGTTTCTCAGACCGATGTGAAGCTTACGGAGCACTTGATCGCATTTGTTTCGAGAAAAAGTGGGCAGAAAGTTTTCCAATTCAACTTGAGCCTTAAGAACAGATTATTATAGCGGAGCATTGTTTGAAATTTTTGCTTACCGCATTGCCGTAATGGAAAAATAATAAAAAAAATGGCTTAGTCTGCAAATTCCGTTTACTTCTTACTACCGTCCAGGAAGCTCACTACGGAACTTTGTGCTCGACTAATGAGCTGGTAGGAGAGAGGAAATTATATTGTCAGTAGTACTCAAACTACTTCAGGTATACTAAATATCGTACCATTACTCTTTGTTCACAATGAAATATTTTTCAGCATTAAGTGATCCTAGTTTGTAGAAACAGTGCCATCACTATAGTACGAGGCATCATGCAGTTGTTCAGACTTGTAGCGTCAAATATATTTACCCTAAAGATGTCCCTGAAACTTTTGCAAACTGCATTGACTTAAATACTGGTGGTAATTAGACGAAATGTCCAGGATTACCTTGAAGATTTTGCGTAAGTATGTGGTGTTCATATCCAAATGTGGAACGCTGCGTTGCAGAGTGCCGTCGTGGCCCCTGTAATGTTGCTGATGAGGCACGTTTATGATAAGCAGGCATACAGTTCATTAAGTCATCAACTCGTTGATCGACAGCACAAAAATTAGCCACAGTAGTACGGACAAACGAGAAAACAGTTTTGAACATCTTGAAATACATTCTCTGTTGTTGGCAGTGGGAGGTACCACATCACTTGATAGATGAGCAAAAGTGGTTCGATTACGTTCTTGACAGTGATTAGGTGCTGTAACTTCGAAACCTTTGCGAGGTTCAAAGAACCCCTGCGAACAAAGCCGATTAACATATAAGAGATGGTATCCTGGGACTAACAGGGTGCACAGTTGAAAGCATCGATTAAAATGACTCTGGTGACATTGTCAGGATCCTTCGCAGTTTTAGAATTGAATAAAACTTCATTCCAGAGCAAAAAATTAAAACTTGTATCATATACATATGTGTATGTGTGCATATATACAGCACAAACACGTGAAAACACATTATTAAAACTTTACTTTCAAAGTAAAGTCTGCTATTGGATCTAATTCGTTATATCAATGTTCAAAATTTAGACGGAGAGACATTTGGATTTTTTTATGCGTGGTTTGAGTTTTCTTGTCATTGTTTCATAATAGGAACAAATGTAATCTTTCAGACATGAGCTATAATGCATTAAATACAGATTCCTCGTATTTATACTTTCAGAACAATTATGTTTTCTTGCAACTATTGGATAATTAAGTATTAGTTACATTAGTTGATCCTAAGGTATAGTGGTAAAACTGTCAACTTGAAATCAAGGGGCCATGTGATCAATGCTCGCTACAGGGATATTTCACAGTGGTTCGGATCTTACTTTAAACTGTAGGTCCAGTCCCGATTAGCTTATGTGAACATAAAGTGGGCTTGTAACAAACGCAGACAAACTTTGGTTAGTTGCACATGATCTAAAGGTAACGGAAAACGATGAAGAAAGAAGGATATAACATATAATCATAAGGAGAGGGCACTTTCTTTCCCCTGTTACGGACTTTAAAATATATAACCTGAAGGGGGCTTAGAAAGGGATAAAATTCCCTCATTTCCCTCATCAATTCGTACAATGCACGACACTGCAGATACCCCATCAACTCATGTAAGTGGTGTTGTAGTTACATTTGGAGAACCTGAATGCAAAGGGTTAGAGTCCTAAGAGATTCCTAGATAATTGGTATTCTGGCAGATTTTCAGCAAATCCCGCTCCAATTAATTTGAAAGCGCGTCCGTTATTAATTCATCTTGCTTGCAGATCATGCGTGATGCATGGGTGCGTGAGTAGCCTATCCGCAAGATTGATTTCGTGGTCAAGCCTTCAGATGAGACTCGTACGTATGCCCTAGAACCTTGGATATTACACGCTGAACATACGTCATCACTTTTGCAGATACACTTTTAGGGCAGCCTTAAAATAAAGTAAAATAGTACCCTGCGCATTGTACCGTGACATGAAGGATCTATGCCCGTTTCGCCTTTTCCTATTTCGCCTTATGTCTTATCAGCACACAGAAACCGGTTGTCAATTTAAGGCGAAATGGGAAGTCCCCTTTCGCCTTTTTCCGTTTCGCCTTAAAACCGGAGAGAGGGAATGACACGGGAGGGATTTTCCAGATGTGACCTTTGCCTATAATTAAACATTAGAATCAAATATAAATGTAATATAGGCTTACTTAACAAATCAGCAACACACTTGTACTAAACATTTAGTAAATGACACGCAAATTCAAATATAAGACACTGATGCTCCACCAATACGAATGCACATGTGTGTACTCGCAGGTGGGAGAAGAGAAAGATCCATTTATTCCCCAAAATATTCACTGCACCACTTCAGTCTCACATGTGTGTGTGCGCACAGTTGATATGTTTAGAAACGAAAATATACCTGGCGTGAATTATTTCCCTATTTTCTGTTTTAAAGCGAAAAGGGAAAAGGCGAAATGGAACTTATCCATTTCGCCTTCAATTTACCACTGGCGATCAACCGGGTCTTACGTGCTGATAAGGCATGAGGCGAAATGGGAATAGGCGAAACGGGAAAATACGCCATAAAGGCACATTGGGGCTCTTAACAAGTAAGCGTAATCAGCACAACACTCGGGTAGTCTTTACCCTCGTGGTTTGCCCCCAGGTACCCATCGATGAGAGGCTGAGTGAGATCTACAGCCGCTTATGTAGGGACATCGACAGTCCTAAAAATGAACCAATACCGTCCCTATGAAACTAGATAACGAGAATTTTACACACGGTGTTCGAATTTAACAAAATACTATCGGCCTTGACGGCCAAGGACACTTCTAGGCGAATAAGTGTCCGTGACTGTACTTCTGATGAGAGTATTGGAATGAAATCGTGATAGGTGCAAAGCATACACTTCTAGTATTTTATTTAATTGAAATAAGTGTACTCAATATGCACTAAATATTGTTGTACCTGCTTTGGATAAGATCTACCACCATTTTAAATTCATTCTCTGAAGATGAAAGTGACTTTAGCTTGGATTGATTGATTGTTTGACTTGGTTTATTTTAATTCGTTTTTCTGCCACATTTGGCTAATCGTGAAGATGAGGATGAGTTGATATGATGGAATTGATGAAGTGGCACTCCAAGAACAAGCATGCTCAGAACGGGGTTCGAACCCGGGACCCCTGGCGTGTGACGTTAGCTCTGGGAAGTTCGGAAGCTTATCTAGAATTAACATGGCTTTTATCCTGACAGGATCTCTCTATTATTCGCCGGAACGAGAGCTTATTTCATTTCATTTCCTTCGATCTATCTTAAAACAAAAATAAATAACAAATGTCTGTTGCTCGAAGTAGCTCTTTAAATTAACGATAAGCACTTTTCAGGCAGTCTTGAAATATTTTCCAAGAGCCCCCTCTGTTAGGAAACATCTTGGAAACGATGCCAAGGGAGTGGCACGGAAACAATTTAAGTTCCTTCTCAGGATTTGGCGTTTCAATATTGGTCCATGTGGATTGTACGTGCAGTAGATGATGATCCGATCGACTTGTGAGACGGACACGTACCCAAAGGAATTCCATGACTTCCGCAAGGGGTAGCAAAAGGGTTAATGGGATGGGCGGTTTCCTCTCCTGATGATTTGGATTCATTCGCAGTTCCGAAGACTGGCATCACTTCGGCTGCAAACCACCACGTTATAGAGAAAATATATCTTAGCGCGGCATCCATGTATAGCAGCCATTGTGAGGAAATATCTGGAAGGTTATTGTGCGTAGTGCCGTGAAAATTGAAGCCAGGAAGAACGAGACCGAAATATAGATCGGGTCTCAATATAATGGAGACACATCATCACCGGAAGGAAAAAAGACGATTTCATCCCTCTTTTCTGGGTTTATAGCTCCTTTCACAAGAAACTTTTTTATCACTCCCAAAAGTGAATCATGCACTACATCTTGTTTTCTTTGTGTTGTTGTTGCTTTTGTTCTCTTGTCTATATAGTAGTTGGTTTGGTACTTCACGGCGTTTCTAAGGATGATTTCATGATTTCTCGGTATGTGTGTGTGTCTGTGTCCTGTGTATAAAAACTACAGCTTCTCAAATAATTCACTTACCACCAACAAATAACATGTTTGGTGAAAATTAATAAAAAAAGGATTGATTCCTTGTTTGCATTTACTCACTAATATAACAAAAAATATATTTTTTTAGAGTTTAATTTTTTTGCTTTAAGTCGCTTTAGGCACAGTGGGATCCGAGACACTATGAGCCTCCACAGGGTATGGAACCCTGAACCCCATGGTTACAAGACGACGTTACCATTACGCTATCGGGGAGAACCAGCTATATTTTGTGGAAAGTTGAAGAAAACCTTGACAGTCTGTATTAATATGTAAGGTATAGAGGTTCCCTGAGCACTGCACCGTGACATGAAGGAACGTTGGGATGTGGAGGCAGGGCCTCACATATTCTCGATCTCGGCGATACTGGAGGTGACGTGATCTGCACCTAGCTACGGCCGTCCTTACCTATTACTTAGAAGCTGGGATAGTCATTAGTCACTACCACCTACTAACTAGACCACTGCGACTCCATGTGTAATTTTATAGTTACATATAGTGTTTAGTAACCTTTTTTAAAGCTTTATACAGGGTGCTCGGAAACTCCCCTTACAAACTCCTAGGGCAAGTAGAGGGGACTGCGTAGACAATATTTGGAATAGGAACCCAAGACCGGAAACGTACAGTTTCCGTGCTACAACCATGATAATATGTCGGATGTGCCTGTGTTGGTATGCAATCGGGTAGGCAGTACATGACGTCACAAGATCATCTGATGACCTAAAGTGTAATCATTTATTACAACCACGTCAAATGAGGTGTTACGTAAGGTACAGAAGTGAATGACGTGTGACTCAGTCCATAATACAAACAAATTTATTTGGTAACAATGCCAAGGGAACAAAAAAGAAACGTACTACTGTATTCATTGATCAACACCTGTGTCGACAGTGGAACGCAACAATTTGTAGACGGCACGTGCCATCAGGTGATCTTCTGACGTCAAGTACTGCCTACCCGGTTGCATACCAACACAGGCACATCCGACACATTATCATGGTTGTAGCACGGAAACTGTACGTTTCCGGACATTGGTTCCTATTCCAAATATTGTCTACTCAGTCCCCTCTACTTGCCCTAGAAGTTCGTAAGGGGAATTTCCGAGCAACCTGTATATACAAATATTTTGGACATTCCTGCTAAAAAATAACACGTCGGGGGAAAGCCTTGACATATCTTTCCACTTTATGCACAAATGGGTTAATTGGGACTAGACGTACAGAAAAAAATAGCATCCGAAGATCTGAAACCATATATAACAATTAGAGACAACAAATGACAGTTTTCTGTTTTCCTAATGAAGGCACAAATAATTTACATAAATAACTTTACTACTTCACAACAATTTTCTCAACGGATGTTTTCCTGATTTTTCACACTTTAATAACAAGTTCCCTTGCTCTCTGCAAACTTTAGTTGACTCTGATAATTCATCCACTATTGGGATTTATTTTTTCTGTCTTGCACCAGTAACTCGAAAGCACTTCAAAGCCCTCCATTTGAAGATGTTCGATGCGTTTCTTGAGCATTCTTGACTTTTAATTAGCGTCCATAAAGTGGGAGAAATTAAGAGAAGGGGGCAGGGTGGGAAACGACAAGTAGAAACAGCAATTTGTGTAGTTCAAAACAAGTCTAATAAGAAAACAGAATAATATCGATTTCTTATCTGGAGTTCTTAGACTAAAGAGGCCTTTAAAAAAAAACAATTCGCCGTTAAGACGACTTGTGTTTATTAAAGCCATTTGCTGCCAATTTACAGATAATGATAAAAAGATATAACAAGAGGAAAACAATATCGAAGAGAATGAAAGCAGTAGACAATCATTCGAATTAAAGTTTCGACACCAAAGGTTTGGGATTCGAGTTTCGGCCTTGGTGTCCGTTCATAAGTTTCATCTAATTATCATTCATCCTCAACGTTGATATTAGCTAAAAATTAGCAGAAAAGTATAGTCAAGTAAGAAAAAGGTAAAATACAGATAGAAAAGATATGGGGGCAAGGTTAGAAACACGACGCCAATGGCAATGTCCCTTTAGGTTTTATGCACCGTACTATATCATCGCTCTTATGCATTTGAGCGAAAAACCTTCCATGGTGCGCCCTTCGTAATTTTGCTGTTTAATTTTGGTTGCCTAACTTGAAAACCAATTTCCAAAGTTTTAATTGAAATAAAAAGGAAATTATACATAATTACTCGTGCATTATGTTCTACTGAACTTTGTTTCTATTTAACTGAATCTTAGACTATCATATCAGAGCAATTATAGACAAGATTAAATATATCATCTTCATGTGATACAAATTAATTTTCGTAAAATGAATTTTCTCTGTAACGTAATATTGCCATGGTTTTGTAGTCATTCTTGATTTGGTTTATTTTACTTCGCTTTTCTGCCAATTTTGGTTACTCGCGGAAATGGGGATGAGATAAAATTGATGAATGGACAAACACAAACACCCATGCCTAGGCCGGGATTCCAACTCGGGACCCCTGGCATCGTAGCCCGATGTGCTAACCACTCCGCCACGGAGGCCGGCTGCATAATGATAACAATTTGATCTCATATAACTAAGTTGTTGGATACAATTTACAAAATTAAATGACGCTTTAAATGTAATTGTGTTAGCTTTAACATTATTGATTCTAATCTACGAAAGTTTTAAAATATGGTAAATATAATTTGTGTGCAAGCCACTTTACAAGGGCGTGGTATTGATCACCTAATAGCTAGGAGAATTTGTTGATCAATAAACAGTTCTTATCACACGACAAAACCACTTACCTTTTCATCCCAAAATGAGTAGATGATTTTACCTTACACCCACAGCACACATTTAGACAGTGGTCAAAAGTAGCGAGCTACTTGTAGCGTCGCTACTGTAGCTAGCTACAAAATTTGTAGCTGTAGCTGTAGCGACGCTACATTTTTAAAATTGTAGTTGTAGCGGTAGCGAAGCTACAAAATTCCTGTAGTTGTAGCGAGAATTTCGCTACAGCTACATTTTTTCTCAGCATTTTCAGGTGAATTTTGAATGTGGCAACAGCATCAGAAAAAAATCGACAATAACCCTTCATTTTGCAGGAGGTTCATAAAGACAGTCTATTACATGGACATACAGATTATCTAGATTGTAGATTATAGATATCTGCGTAATTTATTTAATTAGTATCTGAATAATTCAGATATCCAGATAAGTGACATATATGAATATATTCTTGCTAACAGCTACGTTTTTTTAGCTGCATCGCTATTTTGGGGAGAAACATGCCTCGTTTGCTGCACCACTGGAAAAAAGTGCCTCGTTTGCGTCACCCCCGGAACAAATCCTGTGGATATTCATGGTGTAAGAGACACCAAAATGTCATTAATTGCTGTGTAAGACACAACTTGCAGTGCAAAAACGAGCGATGGATTTTCCACTGCACTGACAAGGGAATAGTGCCAGCAATAAATGGCTCAGTACGTTAATAGCATTGATCATCATCAGTATATAGAATCTCACCAGCAAGAAATTATTGTTACAAGAATGATAGAGTTTCTGGAATTACAATTATTTTCGCGATAGTATTTGTTCACAAATTTTAAAATTACAATACGTTTAGAACACTCAGGTTTACACGACAGTTTCCTCAATAATTATCATATTGCAAAAAGTATGTACGATTTATTGACTTTCCTGCAAAAAGGACAATTTTCTTTAGTTAATATACATAGTTTTCAAATTTATGTATTTCTCCTACTTTTGCGTCACTTTTCTGTAACTTTTGCTAATCATGACATCATCATCATCCTTCGCTGTTTCCTGCCTCTGGCTGGGTCGGCATAGAAGTCAAGCCTCTCCATCTTTTCCTGGTCTTCCACCACTCCTCTTTTTCCACGTGTTCCAATCTTGTCCTCTTCTCCTAACACTCTCCACTATCTGCTCTTTCCACCGACATCTTGGTCTCCCCCTTGGCCTTATTTCCACTCCTTGTTCATTGTAAGTTCTTACTGGCAGTCTTTATGCACCCATCCTCTTTCAAACCATCTCATCTGTGCCTGATCTCTCATGTCCTGAAGCTTCACCACACCCACTGTCTGTCGGATCTCCTCATTCCTTATTCTATCCCTTCTAGTCTTCCCCAATATACTCCTTAAAAAATCATCTCCACTGCCTGCATCTTTCTTTGTCTCTCTGTGTCATTGTCCAAGTGTCTGCTCCGTACGTAATTATTGGCATATAGTATGTGTTATATATTACCTTCTTGCATTTCATAGGTACATCCCTGTTCCATATTAATCTTCGAACGCATTGATATAGTCCACCACCCATTTGTCCTCTTCTGTTTACCTCCTCATCTATTCTTCCACTTCTCTCAATCATGACAATGAGGATGAATGGTTTATTTAATTATTCTTTTATCTATAGTCGCTTTCTGCCACTTTCGACTAATTGTGAGAACGAGGAAGAATGATGAATGATCAGCAGTGTGGGGATTGAGGAGCAGGAGGATCTCATCCTCCCAACTTGGCGTCTTTCCTAGGTTTTGTTTTGAGTCCATTTTATGCATAGATAAGCTAATTGAGACTGGATCCTAACCACTATATGCCTTCACTGGGTATTGAACCTGGGGCCCTTTTGTAGTAAAGGGCTCCAGGTACTTTTCATTCAAAATGCTGACTTGATATTAGTCTATAAAAAATGAAATATTTATTCTCAAGAAAAATATGTTGATGTGAACATAAATACGTAATCCTACCAAATTTTATTTGTGTATAGTTGTAATAATTAATTTGGGTAACACCCTAATTGCAATATTCATATATCAAATTTGAATTGATATGCCACTTGCATAGGTATGGTATTCTCAAAAACTATAGTAAAAATAAGTAACTGAAGTAACACTGCTATCAAAATTATCGAATGACTGGAATCATGATAATAAATAACAGAATCTATTTACCAGTAGTAGGGGATTTTTTTAATACCCATATGGTTGTTTTCATTTTTTTTATGCAGAAGTAGCGCAAAAAGTAGCGAAGTAGCGAGTAGCGAACAGGAGTAGCGTAGCGAGCTACTTTTTGGAAAATGTAGCTGTAGCTGTAGCGAAGCTACATTTTGGAAGAGTAGCTGTAGCTGTAGCGAAGCTACTTTTAAAATGTAGCGTTCTGATCACTGCATTTAGACAATGAAGTGTAACAACCGTGTGAAAAGAAATGAATACATAATAATTTATGTTCTTTATTGCCTGGAACTTTAATTAATTGTTTTGTCATTGTCAGGTCCGTTGACCTTAAAATCGTGTGGGAACAATGTACTGTGTGCGTATGTATGTAGTACCTCGCCTTTGTGCCACTTTTGGCTAATTCCGAAGATGGAGATGAATGATGAATGAACACTCACAAACATCTATGCACAGGCCGGAATCCAAACCCGGGACCCCTGGCGTCGTAACGCGATGTGCTAACCACTCCGCCACGGGGTCAGGACAAGAGCATTTCTAGTCAGGAGATGAAGTGGATTGACGTGCAGATACATACCAACAGGAATAAGTAAACTTGGAATTCGATTGATTGGTTGGTTTAAAAGTCTATTAGATGAAATATTTTATTTAATCTATTTTACGTCACTTTTAACCACTTTTTGCCCACTTAACGCGTTCGACTACCGACACAACATGGTTAAAATGACCATATTGCACATTTTTTAAAAAAGTTATCACTTTAAAGAATCCCATTGAGATGAACTACTTGTTATGAAGGCGGTAAAACGTGTAAATTATCGATGTTTCAAGAAACATTGAGGTCGTACAGACCACACAAGGGATTGTACTGGATCCATGTGCTATAATCTACCAATATGCAGTTTCTAAATGGAAGAGAAGTCGAAAGGTGCCAATAAAAGTGAGACGAGCGATTCTTGTCCTTCGTTAACGACATCGCTTCAGCATCCGTGTGAAGTGACAGAAAAATATCGACGAGAAACCCGATTCCAGAATTCTGATCAGCTACGTTACGAATAGCGACTTGTCAATTTAGCTGCACACCAACCCCAAAACTTTTCAGTTAGGCTCTTCAAATTACACAACAAATTGTTGCATATCATGCATTGAACATTTACTAATTTATATAGAATTTCTATCTCTGTAAGCTAAAAGCGACGATAAGAATGAATAGTGATTGATGGCACAGATGTAGAAACAATCATAATGACTGATTGTTTATTCTGCTTCGCTTTTCGGTCACTTAGGCTAATCGCAAACATGAGGATGAAAAGTGATAAGATTAGATGGACGAAGGGCCAATCACAAACGCAGATGGACGACAAAACACGAACCCAACTGAACTGTGAGATCAAAATGTAGTCTAGGGTGTTATACTAAGTAGAGATATTGACATTTGAGAGTCTTCTGAACTATCACCTCTTACAGCCCCATCAATCAGATTGGATCGTCGTGCCAACGGTTTGAACCCAGGCCACCCGGCTTCGTAGCACGCTACGCTAATCACTCCACGTCGAAGACTGGTAAAGCGTTAGGGAAGTTCGAGAAGGTTAATAACTTACAGTTTACAATTAATGTTAAAAATTAAACATGCAGGAGGAAACAAACTTTTTGCTACGATATGAGAGTAAAATCCTACATGTTATGCAACGTGCCAATGCATTGTGTAATTTGGGTTGCACACCTGGAAGGATTCGATTCTTATTTGAAATTCAAAGCTTAAAATTCTACTCTGTATATTTCTTTACTTCAGAACAGGGAATCATTTTTGGTACTGATAGGCCATTTGCCCTCCACGACTGAACTAAAATGCATTTTTATATATTTCTTACACTGACCAGAGTTTCTAATACAAAATTTGGATGGTCAATCACAAATGAATAGTCGTGATCAATTTAGAGACGAACAAAACGGATAAAAATAAATAAATCGAAATTACAAAGAAATTTTTTGAAGGTAATATTTTGCTCACTGTAATAGTGACTATTACGTGATAATAATAATGATTCTAGAATTTATGTTTCTTTGTTCAGCGATTATATTACTATTATAAAATAATATATTTCAATTAATTTAATTCATTAATATGAATCTGAAAGTGCTACAAGTATCAAAATAATAATTAAATTATCATCCATATTAAATATGTGAAATGATATGATAGGAATTAGTATCAAGTGTGCACGATTAACATTTTAATTAAACTGAGTTACTAATAATTTTGTTCTTGAGAAAAAAAATTCTAACTCAAATCTTCGTCGATTTCGTTCAATGCAAGGGTAATTTACTAGATACATATTAAACTCATATTGACTTAATTAGTTTCGTTGTGTGCAGTAGATGATATAATGATAATATGTAGTGGAAAATTTCATTAAAACGTTGATGTTCATAGAGAACAGTTCAAAAACCAGCCATAAGCGATTCTTTTAAAAATAATTTCATGCTCACATTTTTGTCCGTATAAGGGAGAAAACTATTTTAGAAATTTCATGTAGTTTACTTGATGGTCCTAGTAGAGACTTTGTATAAGGCATCATAGAAGCTCATCATTCCGAAAAAAGCTTAGGTTTTTGCACACTAATGAACCATGGAATTCCGACATGCACTTTTAAGTATAAATTTAATTTCTGTCCAAAGTTTGCTTAGGCTCAGTTTGAACTGTGATCCGAACCACTGTGCAATGTGTCTCCATCGGGGATCGAATCTTGGACCCTTTGATTACAAAGCAGCAGTGTCTGGGAAGCTAGGGTTTTAGAACAAGTCCGCCCTGAGTACTAATGGAAACTATTCTACAAGATTTTATCTGCACTTATCTGAATTTCTGTACTTATTTAATCGAGCTCGCTGTTCTGCTGGGACCGTACACAATCCAACGTTTTTACACTAATTTATTGAACCATAAAGTTCTGCCGCACAACTTTTTGTTGCATCGTAACACAAAGTTTATTTGGAGATCAATTTAAAGCGTTTCATAGATTTATTCTGAAGATACGTTCTTTTATTCACGCAAACTCAAGAAACCATTGAAATCAAGAAATCTTCATTTTTAGATAACCATAAAACGTTACGAATGGAGAAAAATATGCATCGCAAATGTACTTTCCAATGATGTTTTCATAATTGATAACATTTGAATACATAAGCAGACTTTCCAATCTAAAAATCGTTTTATTCGAAGCACTGCATATCTCAGCTTATTTCCCTTTCAATTATATTTCCCAAATGCCTCCAGGAAATAAAACGATTCATATTCCTAAGGCATACAACACAAATATAAGACAGGAAAATACCAAAGAAACAACACTTCTTTTATTAACGGAACAATACATTCTCTCGTACTCAAGTGAAAACATGGAAGGCATCCAATTTGAAACGTTTTTATGGAAACCTTTCCCCTCTCCATTAACAGTTTGCTAAGGTGACGTAGATATTAGCACCTCTAGCTACAAAATGCCAAAAGTATGAATAAAACTGTAAATTCTAAGTGAAACTCGCATACCTTCTTCTTTTATATGATTACCAGACCACATTCACTCATTGAAAAGCTGCTTGGTAATTGTAACGTGAAGATCAATTTACGAAGATGAAATTCGAAAAAAATAAAATAAAGATGAAGCCGATGTATTCAATTCTGAGAATTTCGAAGAGTTGATATTGCGATACGACTCTTAGAATATGAACAAATAGCATGAGAATGCAAGAATACTTTTGACGAAGTCAATGTAACAAATATCCCGAAAATTCATACATGGGTTCAATATATGCAAAAAGAATATATTTCCTTCAAAATTGGAATGAAGATTTACTTGAAATAATATTTTTATGCATTTTTATCTATTTTTGTATCATTTTTAAGTCATAACCAGAGACCTTCGGTGGCTAGACGATCATTTTGACATTTCATGTAATTAATGAATTCCACATCGAGGATACATTAAGAGCATAAAGGATAAATAACGGTATTAACGATTACTGAAAACACACAACTACTCAGTTGATTGGAGTATGAAGTAGATGAAATGATAATCACAAGTATTCACGTAGTTATGCAAAGAAGCTTGCCCATCCATGAAATAACGAGTTCGAACTGGCATTCCAATTAAGAGACCCGTGGTCAGCTCCAAAACCAGACTGCCAACTGGCTACTTCTTCACAGATCCAAGCTACTGATAATTATAAATAGAATATACGCTGCATGTAGAAACAGTAAATATTCGGATATTGCGAAAATGTTTGCAGGGCATGTATCGTTGCGTTGTCAACCCTTTTATTTCTTCGGACAGTATGGTTTCTAGTAAGCTTAGCTAGTATAGTACCGTTATTTGGTTTTTGGATTCTAGAATATCCGACGGTAATCCGCAGCATCTGGGAACCGAATCTCTAAAGTCTGTTTGTTTTCTTTTCAGTGTCCTTTTGATGAGCGGTAATTGCGACTGGTATTCCACGGGTTTGCAGAAGCCCCCTCCCCCTCCAGCCACTCCCGACTCCCCCGTGTTTCGTGCAGTCGAGTTAACAAAGCCGGTGGTAGCGGCTGGAGCGTAACTCCTCGTTGCAGAAACCCAGATTCCACGGTCTATAAAGCTATTTCGGCGGTTCAATTTATTTACCGAAGCTCTTAGCAAACACCAGCTTTGAATAACTTTGTCCTCGAGCCTCGGCTCTTGCATTCCTCCACTACCCCCCACAGATCTCGTCTTCTGCCACTAAAAACAACAACAATGTGCGCAAGCAATTCGATCTTTTCTTTCAATCGGATTTTAGTTTTGGTTACGTTATGATGATGCTTTCCTTGTTCCCGCGTCGGGAAGTGGTCGATATCCAAATTAAATTGTAATTGGAAATAAAAAAATACAGTTTCAATTATGGTGGACTTTCCTTCCCGATCTAAGCTCTGTAATAATAAAATATTCTGCAATATCGTTGCTGGAATGGCTTATTGCTCCATGTGCAGAGTTTGGTACTTTACCAGAAGTAACATGCTACCGTTATTTTGCTCAGAAGGTAATGTGTTAATTTTTTCAGAAAGTATCGCGCTATTTTCCACACAGTAATGATTTAACTATTGACACAAGTGTGATATTCTCTGTCCTACGTGTTTCCTATTGTAACTTCACATGCACATGAGATGAAACCGGTTGTTCACCACCTTCCCAGTGGAGGAACATAGTGGTTCTAACCTCCCTTTAAACTGTAGGCCAAGTCCCGATTAGTCTTACTGTGCATAAAGTGGACTTAGACAACCAACTCAATCAATCAATCAGTCCCGATTAGCCGATCTGTGGATAAAGTGGAGTTTTAAAAATAAAACTTCCGAGATGCCCATGTCAGAACCTAAACGATATTTGATACATGCCTTCAAAGACACTGCTCACAGACCAACACTAACCCTACATGCGGATTTATCTGAAATGAATACTGAATATATTTCAGTATGTGTAAAGTTTTCAAGCAACATGACTATTCCCCCCCTCCCCTTACACACACACACGGGCGCACAATTTATACATGTATGTCTTTTTTTAAGACGGAAATAGTCACATATAGGAATCGAGACTATCGAACTACATTTTTCTGTCGAATAAACATCTGTGTCTAAGGATCATTTTCCCGAGAGTTCCTATCTTGCTTCATGGACTCGGCATGCTAGCTCCTCAGCATATCACAATAATTTCCGTTCACTACGGGGTACATTTACACGTGGAGTGCGGTACACTTCAATTGGACCCAGGTGTGCAACAGGTGAAAGCCCAGCAAAAACACTGAAGCACCAAAATCAATAAACGAAGCGGTGTACCTGAGAAAGGTACATTTCTGGATTGGCTGTCCTGCTGAACGGGCTAGCTGAGTAGATCGAGGTAAAATAGTTGCCCCAGAGCAAGGGACCAATCTGTTGCTTACTTCTCCGTTTGCCATAAGAATGGGCGAGTGATTGTGCTACCACAACACTACTTAACTCTGTACCTTGCATCCTAGGTGGATTTCAAGTGTATAGGGAAAAACTGGTATGATGATTGTCAATGTTTTGGATGTTATAATTAAAGTTATTTAACCTTTCGAGACGAGCGCTAATTTCACTTACGCGAGCAGTCACGTGTTGTACTTTTTACAACATACGAAAATTAGCTGCTTTCACAAGCATAATTTATATTGTGCAGCTTGACTATATTTATTTATATTTTTATATTTATGTTTTATTTTATTTTTATTTGTTTTAATTTATTTTTATTGGGTGCAATTCTTTTGTTATTTTATATTATTGTTTACAGTATTTTAATATTTCACTTGATATTAATGAAAACAAATAAAAACTAATGCAAAATTGCACAAACAACGTAATTATAAAATAAAAATGGAATTTATTATTTAAAAATGCTTCAATTTCATTTTTTTACGTCCAGGGCGCATTGTCTAGGTCCGGGAAGCTTCTTGAGAATGTTTTTTCTTCTAGTCTTGGAAATGTAACCAACTTCTCTCGTGAACCAAATAGTTTCTAAATCCTTACTAAAATAAATTCTGTATCATCAAATTGTTAAAATTTTAAACCTCCATCTTCTAAACTTTCACCAATACTTTCAATCTAATTCTCATCAGAATCGTCATTATGCTCAATATTTTCTTCACTCAGGTCACTTTCATATAAATCACTAATTACGCCTACATCATTCTCTTCGTCTGAAGATTCTTGAACAAATTGTTTTATTACCCTTGTATCTAATCTGTGTGACATGTTGAATAGAACAAAATCACTCACAAACAGTACAACAAACAAAAATAAAATAATTCACGAGAAGGCGCGTGTTGTAAAAAGTACAAAATTCGCTGACGCTCATTGTTCGAAGCCTTATTTGTCACGAACTAACCGTTAGGGGAGTTGCTTGAACATATGTAAGTGACGCGGGAGAGTCAGAAAAGGATTAGACGCCGGCGCCACGTTGCAACGTTACCAAATGCATTTGTTAGAAAGAGAACAACAACGCTGTTGTACAATTTACAACGGCGCGCGCTCAGAAAGGTAAATAATGATAGCCCCAAAGAATATAGTAATACCTAAAGGCTGTGAAAACAGGTAATAGACAATGGAATGCAAACAATATCTTGATCAGTGTGCTTTGGAATTACCTAGAGAAAATGCCACATCAAATTAACACCTAAGTGATAACAGTGTAGTCCATAAGAACAATACTGAAATCAAATCTCAGAGTGACTCAAGTGAATTTACATGAGCATGTGAAGACTCAGGTGATCTTAAGCTTATTAAATATGAACACATTGACACATATATTCACATAGTCTAAGTCAGTTGCATAACCCACACTCAGGGAAACACAGAAGAACGAGTAGAAATAAGTTTTGGAGATTTTCTCTTCCAAGGAGATGATGCGGCAGATTTGCACAATATTAGTGACCAAGTTTTAGACTACTGGTGTTCTGTTCAAAATTACATAGCTATAGAATTTAGGACGGTGATTGATGAAACTTGAACAGGATAAGCCAGTAAACGAAGTGTTCAGTAAAGAAAAGCATTTGAGAATACTTGTATCCAGATACAGTCTAGTCCTGAGGCTATATCAAAATGTTCTTCTGTGTTGAATCGATTTCAAGAGATAAAATATTGTCCTTATACATTGATTGCAATAATAAATTAGCTTCTCCTTTGTAGCATAATTAATTTTCCTTTATCCTGAAACATGGCATTAGATCATGATGAAAGATATAGGACATGCCATCCTTCCTAAGGATTCGTCTGGAGTCGGCTAAATTATGAGCAAAATACCCACGATGCTAAGCAGAGTTACCCTAATTAGAGAGAAAATTAAATGTTAGATTTACAAGTGTTGGTCATTTTGTATGTATACCAGTATGCACTATCTTTGATTTATTGCATTTGCCTCTGTATCATGGTTGGGTGGTTAATTCAAAATTCCAGGAAACAGTTGCTGTAATAGGGAATCATAATACAATCATCTTTCTGAAATGATAATAACAAACAAAGTGTCCTCGGATCCAAATTAGTAATCATTCTTCTAATAGCAGAATAACTTCTAGATCGCACAGCCTCACAACTTATGAACTACATAATACTCTGAATGATGATGAGGTAGCCATATTATTTCGGAACAATCACATCATTACTGTTACTAAGGCTGGGTACTCATTGTGCCAGCTTGTTGCTGAAGGAGGATATTTGAACGAGCAGTGTGTTGCATGGGAAACAAGTAGAGAAAGTGATGGAATATTTGGGAAACATCAGTTTCAGCAATCACCTCAAGATTTTAGTTCATACTCGTCAGTTTACCTTGTGACACAGAACGAAAGAGCAACATATATCAGCTGACCCTCAGCTGGCACTAAGTTTGACAGAGAAAGAAGCATGTTATTCAAATAGGTAAAATCCATCTTCTCCAGATGGCAACAAAAAGAAGAATTATGTAAGATGTTTTTGATTAAGGAAGTACGTATTTTTGTCTCAACTTTGTACAAATTGTCCATCCTTTTTTTTTCGATTTTTCTTTCTTTCTTTCTACTTTTTTTTACATCGAATGTGTATATTCTTTTGGGGGTATATTGTTTCTGATACCATCAAGGTCTCCTTTAAAAATATCCTTGAAGTTAAGATACCTGTGTAAGAATATGTCACTCGGAACCTTTCCTAGTAAAACTTTTCAGCAAACCTGGGCATATCCTACGGAGACAACACGAAATATGAAAATGCTACCTCTCCACTCGTCTCAAGCATTTTAGTGGAAGTAACGTTGCCTCCTACCGTAAGGCTATCCTTCCTTTACAAATTCATACCCTTCGAGACCTGTATGAAAGAGTAACGACCTCGGTGGCTTAGTGGTAGCGTGTCAAGCTACGTGATGGTTTGTGGATGTTTTTTTCTTGTGGGAACTATTAGTTTCACCTTGTACGTTTGTGCATATATATGAATTTGAACTGATATCAATTAGTTAAATCATAACACATACTATTGAGAATTTTTAAAAAATCCCGGTGCATTCTCTTCATTTCTAACAGCATTTATCAGTGAACAAATGCATACTGCCTGTCTCCTCTTCCAGCATTCTTTGACCCTGCTGACGGCGAAGAAAAAAGCCCGCAATGCCGTTCCGTGCATAACTGCAATGCAACAAAGAGAATTTCGTGACGTTGGTCTTCTGGTAAGGGTGTAAATGGGTTCAAGATTAAATTTGCTCGAGCTGTCCGGGTGACCGGGCTTCACTCACGTCACCAAAGGTTCCAGGATCAAATCCTGGCCTGAGTATGGGCCCATTGACAAATTTCATCATCTTCATCTTTCTGATTAGATAAAAGCGGAAGAAAATCGGCGTTAAATAAGAAAAATGGATTTGCGCGTAATGTGTTCTGGCAGAAACAATCATGTAGCAGCCCGATACCCATATATTGGCAACACACATAAACACGAAGTGCTGCTTATATCATTAGTTTGACAACTTAGGATTCGTTCATAACTATGACGGCCAACCTGCGTGAGGAGTGAGTGTCTCTTCATCAATTATCATAATATCATCACTTTTTCTCATCATCGCATAGCCAAAAGTGGCAGGAAACCAAAGCTAAATAACAAAAATTTAAAATATCACAACTATAGCAGTCACGACCCCAAAAGAGGTAATGGGGCGGACACCCCTTTATCGACTGGCTGCCCTCCTCCCTAACTGCGCCCAAGCAAATATAAAATAGATGAATAAATGCTATTCTAGCTCAAATACGCATTTTTTGTATGATATTTAGAAGTATATCTAATGTAGTACCTCCCTTTCCTTACTCATATTTTCTGCCGTTGTTCTTCCTTTGTTAGAATACCTAACTAAAAAAACAACGTTACAGCTAGCTATTCTAGGCTATGACACGAATCTCTACGACTTTATATACGTTAAAAGTTAATAAATCCTACCTGAACGGTCCCCACTAAGTCAGTCTCGGTTCACCGCAATTTCACCCTTACCAGAACATGTAGTTCTTTCTTGTTGCAACTTGATAGTTGTATTTCAGTAATTCATACGTAGAATAGGGTGTGGACTATTTATTCGAGGATTGAAGATTTCAATCACCGAACTCAACATAGAGAAAACAGTCTCACATCCCCTGTCTAGGACCTCTTTTTATTTAAAATGCAGTTGATTCTAACATCTTCGTTCTATATTCTTCTATTTGTGTATTCAGTCGGTGAGTAACATAACACAACAAGTTACTTTCCAGTGCTTGCGTTAGTAACGCATTACTGTTCCCGTACTTGTGCTATTAACACATTACCAACATTACTATTATGAAGGTACTTCGTTACTTTGCGTTGCTTTGGTGAATTCAGAATTAGGGGACTCATTCGCCAGGACGAAATATGCTTTGTTGTGGAAAAAGGAGAATTTTACTTCCCAGAATTCTGCAGGAACGGTGGCCTAGATGCTGATAAACATTAAAGGGGAAGGGAGAGGATATATTCTGGTGCTTCTCTTAGGTAAACCTGTCAAGTCAAGCATAGCTTACTTCTGACACGCAAAGAAAGAACCCCTGTTGATGTCCACCACCTTATAGGAAATAGATGTTTACACACTCCTCTTTGTTCAACTGAGAAATGACCACACTAACATTAAGTTATAAATGTGCTGTATAAGAATGTGTGAGAAAGTTATTTTGTCAGTTATTGCCCATTCAGTCGATTGCACAGTTACCGATTTTCTTCTTAAAATTATATTCTAATACCGTAAATACTTGGTGAATAGTAATAACAATATATGATGGCATATACAGGGTAAACCAAATTGATTCATGCAAATACCAATGACTATATTTTGTTTTAATGAAGATACAGCGGAAACGTGCTCATAGAATAAAGAAAACAGTCCAGAATTTTGTTTACACACCTTACAAATGTTCTGTGACTCCGCATGCTCGCACGGCTGATTGAAACGATAAT
Organism: Lepisma saccharinum; assembly: GCF_977018435.1. Classification (NCBI taxonomy): domain Eukaryota; kingdom Metazoa; phylum Arthropoda; class Insecta; order Zygentoma; family Lepismatidae; genus Lepisma; species Lepisma saccharinum. Next base: position 183,718,236 of record NC_139230.1, on the reverse strand, counting down.
CAAATTAGACTAATAGACTAATAACACAGATTTTCTTAACATTTCATCAGTCCTTTATTAACAACTAAATTCAAGAAATCCTTTTTGAAATTACATATTAGGTTTTCTCTAGTTACGGTGTGGATTTTGAATTTGATCGTTACTACCGATCGTTCCATCTGCTTATTCAAAATCATCCTCAAGCGTTATATCATTAATAAAAAAGCAACAGGAATAGCTGTCAATGTAAAAATACTTCCTTTATTAAGGAACTAATTTCAGAGAATTTGATTTTATTGTGAGAACGGGCGTTGGAAATGAAAATGAATGTATGGGTGAGGAGGGCCATGCACCTCCATTGACAGACTCAACCTTTCCACATCTGTTAAAACTGTTTATAAGACAGTTTTATTTTACGCCCCACACCCGCTGCAAAAATTTCTAGAGATAATTACGAACAGAAATTTTGTGTTAAGTAATGAAAGCTTATTAGATGCATTATAAAGATACTGTCAAGTACTTGTACTCATCATTGATCGAACCGAGTACTCTTGGTTACAAGACGAGTCTTAAGCACTAGCCAGTAGCGGAAGTCATATAGAAGACACATAAAAAAATCAACAGGATTCACTGAATTTTTTAAACGATGCCTCAGTAACTTCACAAATTATTTTCAGTTTTGTTCTTTGAAGCAGGAATAAAATTGCGATTACAACAAAAAAATATACAAATATAAAAATTTAAGCATTAGAGTAACGGAACGAACCTGGAACCCGTTAAACCTACAAATCTAACCTTTTGAAAATAAATCTCAAAGAATGAAAAAATCCGAAAGTTGTTATCTGTTAACATACGATAAGATTTCCCTACCAAGCAGGAAAATTAAGTGGAAGGAAAAAGGGAGAGACAGAAAATTAACTATTGATTCAGTTGTCGTTTTCCAATATTTATCTATCAAATTTGTCGCATCTTTTAAAAGGATTCTATCTGACAAATTTCAATATTTTTGACGGATATCATCATACTCATGACGGATTACTTTACGTAGTTAAAGTAGGTAAGGTATCTGCACTAGACTATGTGTATTAATTAATTTATAACTTAAATTAACCTCATCAGAGAAAATTTGAAAACGTTGTATGAATTCTTTTATTAGCACCATTTCTTTTGCAAGCCAAGACATAACCTTTTAAAACTTGATCAATATTTAATAGAAATTTCCCAACCAAAAAATTATATTTTATATTTTTGAAAAAATATTCTGGAACTTGGAAATAAAGTTACTTAAATAATTCCTTCGTAATAACGGACTAGATGACACAAAATAAACACAGTGGCATACATGGATGTCTAGAAGGGTGGGCAAACGGGGTAACCTCCCCCCCCCCCGGAAAATGGATGTCAACCTAAAATTACATATTTCACATATATAATTTCATTTCACTCACAATAATTTATGTTAATTATTAAAAGAGCGTTGCATGAACATGATAACTTCAAACTGAAGGAGTGTTTTTTTGGAGGGGCAAAACTATTAGGGGGAAAATATGCCTCGTTTGTGCCCCCCGGAAAAATACCTTGCTTGTTCCTCCCTGGAAAATATCCAGCGGACGTCCATAGTGGTAAAATATAAGCAAACTGTTGTAGTAAAATTAACTTATTTAGTAAATATATATTTTTATATAACTCTATTTCATAATAATCTTCGCCATGTAAAACCAGAGCTACATAAATGAAGATGCAATATTGCAAAAGGTTTGATATATCTTATTGTATTAGTATGATTGTGTGACATTCTGGATGTAATCCCATTCCTGTCTGAAGGTACAATTTATTCCTACAAACCGCATCGAATCATGCGTATCTCTCTTCCGAGAATTCTGCTCTTAATATTCAACGTAGAATCGTACTTAGTCAATTAACTCGAAATTGATGTCTTCTCTTCAGATTTAATTGGAGAGATTCTAATGAAAGATTAAATTAACGAACCCAAAGTTCCGGGTTTCTGCTTCGTAGGAACTTTTTTCTAGACACGGATATTCAAGCCGGCCTCCTGCTCAACCCATCAAGAGCTTGAATTGAGATTCGGTTTCCCGAAAAAAGGTATAATGAATATATTCAGCAATTTTTTCTTTGGACAGAGAATGTTACCTAATTAATAATGGCGGAATAGCGAAAATACTACTGACAAAAGTTGTCACACATTTCCTTTAGATGTGTATTGAGAATATGGTAAAGTTCTGTCTGTTTTTGTGTGCACCAGAATATGATTTCTTGTTCGACATTTGGACTAATTTGCTCAAACGTTAATGCAATTATCCCTGTTATTATACCTGACAACACATTATGATTTACCTTTAACTAAAATAGCTAAACAGGTTCTCTTCGGAAGTACAGCCACGGACACGTATGGATTGTAACAATTCCATAGCAAATCAATGGATCGTTACAACCTAGAAGTATCCGTGACTGTACAGTCACCGGCAATAAAAATGGGACACTAAGTCCGCGTCGCTAGAAGTTGCCATTGCAAATTTGCTATTAAAATCCACTTCCTACCTCAGAGTTAGGCAACACACATAACGCCTTGCACGGAAGCGAGCATTTCAGGACCCAGGTGTCCCACCTTTTTTGCCGGTGACTGTACATTTACTGAAGAATGACATGCCACAAGTTCTTGGCGGTATACTTCTGATTAGCCTTTTCTCCAAAAGATGGTGTGCCGGTATAAAATAAAGGAATCATCTTCTTAAGAAACTCAGGGCTAGTGTAAATCCTGTTGCCTTGTCATCAAAGGGTCCCAGTTTCGATTCCCGATGGAAGCAAATTGCAAAGTGATTTGGATCCCACTTTAAACTGTAGATCCAATTCCGGTTAGCCTATCTGAGCATAAAGTGGACTTAAGGTTTGAAAGGAGACTCGCTCCAATTACATCCTGGGATATTTAAATGTTCTTCAGCCTCCATGATGGCTTAGTGGTAGCGTCGTTGCCTTGTAATCAAGGAGTCCCGGGTTCGATACCCGGTGGAGGCACATAGTGGTTCGGATTCCACTTTAAACTGTAGGTCCAGTCCCGATTAGCCTTACTGTGCATAAGGTGGACTAAAACACCAAATCAATAAATTAAATGTTCTTCATTTATGGCAAATTAAGCTATGTATATTATGTCATTTGATGGCATCCAAGACCATCAGGCCGGCCCCTGTGGCGGAGTGGTTAGCACATCGCGTTACGACGCAGGTGTCCCGGGTTCGAATCCTGGCCTGGACATGGATATTTGTGAAGTGTCCATTCATCAATTTCATCATATCATCACTCATCGCCATCTTTGCAAATTAGCCAAAAGTGGCACAAGAAGCGAAGTAAAATAAAGCAAATCAAATCAAAATCAAACCAACACCATCGGCTGGACTTTCCGCAGGATTCAACATTTGGGAAAATGTCTCTCGTTTCGAAAACAGACACTCAAAATTTAAATTCTAAATTATAAGATGTGTTTAGAATTCAAATTAGAGCATTCTGTAAAATCCCCATGTAGATTGCATTAGCTGTTGTGTGCTTATTGCCAACAGTGTCGTGGGGTCTTGAGACCGAATTGGTCAGAATAATGTCCCACACAAAAGTCTCAGGTTCCATTGGTGGTCAATGGAGGTAAAAAATAACAATCTTCAAATGAAGAGGAATTTTTGAAAAACCTTATTCATGCCGGTACGGCTAACACCCAATACATGAATTCAAAGCATGTGGCCTTGATGGGATTTTCAGGCAAATGGTATTACGCAAAATTATCTTGAAATGAGACCTCCGTCTACATTGTTCATTATTAGCAAACACTAAGTTAAATAGCTATTTAATGAAAACGTATTTCATGTTGATTGGTTTACCAGCACTGGACTATTAGCAAGTTTAAAGATTAAATACACTTACTTGATTTTGATTTATCTTGTTATTTTAATTTTCAAAATGCAGGTGTTTCGAACGAATGAACACGTATGACTATGTAGAAAATGCTACGAAGAGTAAGAAATCACAGAGCCAAATTAATGAGAATTTTTTTGTGAAATTGTCTTAACTTTGTTTTCCATATGCGTTATTTTTATATTTTGGAAAACTGATTGCTCTTTTAGAGAAGAAATCGTAATTAAAAATGAATGTTGTGTTATTGTAAAGCAATAAAGTAAACTTTTGAATAATACAAATTGAGAGTCGATAAAGGATGAAAAGATGGGAAAATTAATGAAGGATGAAGTAGAAGAAACAACATCTTTCTGCAAACTCAAATGTCATAGAGAGAGAAATGAAGAGTAAAATCGCAGCCAGATTCAGACGCGTGGGATTGGGACTCAATGCTCTCACCAAATCGTATAATGAGCAGAGTTTCGCGTTAAGCGAAAATTACACAACGTTTCACACGAATTCAAAATCTTCACTTCTTCCTTCAACCACGACATTCGAGAGTTTCATAATGAAAAGTTCACGGTTATTAAAAAAAATAGAACTTAACTGAATTCGCGTGTTGGACGAAGTGCTCGCTTCGCTGGACGTTCTGTAGGGATTTGAAGCGGGGCAAAGAAGCACGTATTCGGATGCTCTTCACGTTTGCACGAGAGACACGCTTTTCGTGCGGAAGAAGGTTAATGCTTGATGGTGCAAGATGCATAATTTATAACTTGAGACTTGACAGAGCTGAACAACTTTTGGTGCGAATCCACAATTTGCACGACGCATTTCTGAGCATGATTTGCAAAGCTATCCAAGTAGACTAATAAGGCATAAAAAAAGGATGCGCAAGAACAAGGCAAAAACCGACAGAGAAGTAGACACCTTAAGAAACAAAAGACAGGTACGTGAATGCGGGGGAAACAGCTACCACACTCTACTGCAACCAACTCAACTTCTCATTGGACATCATACGTGAGGTACTTCAGACTTTGACAATAGGGATGTAAGGCGTGACCCTTTCCATGTGAGACCCAAATATCAACGTCATTTCTATGTAGTACATCTTGGACTACATTTTTCAGACTTATGAGGCTCTGGCGTCTAGACTCATGGCCAGTATAATCCTCTATGGGACTTTGTTGCGTGCTGTCCATATGTGTTTATTCCTTCATCTGTTTCATCTTATCACAGTTTCTCCTCATCTTCGCCATTAGCCAAATGTGGCAGAAACATGAAGTAAAATAAACCAAGTCAAAGACTTTGACAATACTGCCCTATGATAATCTTACGGGACGGGTATTTATGAACAAGTCTCAGTTCTTGAGTACGCCTTACAGATTTTGTACAATTTCCATTTATGGTCGCATTGTTAGTTCGCTCAAATGCTGCGACATTGATGGTTTGAATTAAGAATCTCTGTATGCGTCAGTACTTTGTCTATTTGCCTCATCACAATATAGAGAACAAATTAAAATACTAAGTGTCTGAATTAAAACTTATCATTCGCAGATGAAATTATTACCAAAAATGAAAGGAAAAATCCACGAGGGCTAAAATTAAAATCTCCATACCGTTTAAAGCTAGAGATAAATCACAGGACAACACGTAGTCTCCAGAGACGATTATCCTAACTTAGTTTCAGGCGATAGAGCATCATTAGCCTACAGGAAAAGTTGATACTAGAATGTCCAAAAAGTTCGCCCCTTCATACATCACCTGCGAAAATTCATATTCGGCAGTGACAAAAATATTCAAACATTTTTGCACATATCTGAGTGTCAGTTGGACAATCGTTCTCTCTTAAGAGGGTTCTAAAGCCATGCTAGAGCATAGGCCCAAATTTCAATGGATAACCGTACAACTAATATAGATTTGGTAAGGAAGAAATTTTCCGATATAAAAGATTGTGTTATTCACTAGAACCTACCTGTGATCCTTATAATTTTGTTACAATTGAAGATATTGAAGTAAATAAAACAAAATATAAGGTCTCCGTCATGCGTACAGATGGCTCTGAAGTAGTAGTTTTGATGGTTTACAAGAAATCAAGAGTCCAAAATATACTCAAGAAATGATGTTGCAAGACTTCTTAATATCTGGTTGCAAGTAGTCAACAATTGGGAACGGTATGTTAGAGAAACTGAAAATAATGGGATTGGTATAACTTGTCTTGTCTGTCAAGTTGTAGCACACATTCCTTGAATTTTTTTCTAGTTCCAGTTTTTAAGGGCATTTGCCTAAAATCTTAAGATATTCATTGCTTTCTCAATGGAATGATGATTCCAAGACAGCAAGAAGCGTACTTATCTCTGAGAGAACGACATACTGTCTTGCAGGATGAGAAAGAAGGAGAATGAAGTTACATTGAAACAAAAATGTTAATGTGAATTTATTCGTATATCCCGAATATATAGTTTTAATAGTCTCTTCATGAATGATTTTAATTTTATTCTAATGGTAATTATTTCCATATTGTATCTTAGAAAACTTCTCTCATAATTCTTATGTGAGTAATGTTGAAATATAACATATCAACAGTGTTTGAAAAGTTTCTTTTCAAAAGTAATTCAAAGTTAATCACTTGAGAAATTAATTCAGTTATAATTACTGTTGCTTTAAAAAATATCTAATTTAGTTGCTATTACAATTATTTTATTCTAGATTAGTTATATCTCGTAATACGTGGTTCAGGTCATTACAGATGACCACCAACAACTTGGTATTAAGTTTCATATATAATTATAACTGCTGGTCTCCGTGTTGGAGTGGTTAGCATAGCGCTTACGGCGCTAGGAGTCCGTGGTTCGAATCCCGGCATGGGTGTTCTTTGTATATGATCCTTCATAAGTTTCATCATATTATCACTCACTCTCATCTTCGCGATTAGACAAAAATGGCAGAAAAGCGTAGTAAAATAAACTAAATGTATCAACCATATATTTATAACTAAGTTAATATATTTTATATGTAAATACAGAGGCAATAAAATCCACATCTTTTACTTAATTAGAAAAATAATATTTTATTGTATTTTTGTTGAGCAAACAATATGTTATTCAGAATTACTGTTGAACTGTGGTATACCAATGAGGATTGTTGGAGATTATATAGCATTATGTCAAAATTATTTCAATTAAAATACGCTTGGAATACCTAGGTAGATACATTCTGGTTCTTGTCAATAAATAAGATTGTTCCATGGTTTCACGATTTCAATAATCACTAATTCATCCATTCTTTCAGGCGAGCATATGATTCAACAAATTGTAAAAATGGAACAGAAGAGAATTCCTTCCTATGCGAAAAAATAGTAATTGTACACTTCTGTTCAGATCAAGTGGAACATACTTCAACTGTTCGACACAATAAAGAGTGACACTTTATGCAAACAGGAGTGTACAACTAACTTTCAATTTTGTTACTAGTTAGGTGGAAAAATAACTGAATTTCAGGTACTAATTTCATAATGTTAGTAGTTTACAGTTACTGTTACTTGAAAATGTTACTGTTACTTCCAGAAACAGCTGCAGAACAAACCCGTATAATTCGTGAAGAACTTTGAAGAAACAGGATTTTGGACACTGTGCGAAAGCAACGTGTGTATAATTGTACCTAAGTACAAATAATCACTCTGCTGCTCGTTTACATTTATTCCCGGTTTTCAAATAAATGCCTCCCCGATGGCGTAGTGGTAACGTCGTCGCCTTGTAATCAAGTGGTTCGATACACGGTGGAGGCACATTGCACAGTGGTTCGGATCCCACTTTAAACTGTAGGTCAAGTCCTGATTAGCACATCTGTACATAAAAAGGACTTAAAAATCAATTTAGGTTCTCAAATAAATAATTTTCTTATGGTATAGTAATTTGAGCTTTAATTTCCATCTTCAGTTTTCTTTCAACATTGCGAAGAAGAACGTTTGCAGATTTTAATATACCCGAAAATACTATAAACTAAAATATTATTTGGTCTTATCTTAACTTCTCTGCCGCTATGTGCAGCCTTGCTGCAGCAGAGATAATCGGAACAGAGTATAAAATCTCCGATCAAAGGTAGAAAGTACTGTCATACAAAATGAAGTGTACAGTCAACTTAGCATTTGTTTCAAACGAATCCACAAAATGTTTTCAATTATTTCAATTACCGTCCTCACTTGGCCCGTTTCGTGTTTGAATTAACTGCACTTATTATTGTATTTCCCTCTCTGCGTTCTGAATATTACAATAAATACTTAATATAAAACAACGGATTTATATTAATATTTTGACTATTACTACCTTCCACTGATGATATATTGCTTATAACATCTCATGATTTTCAATTTTTCTGATTTACTATATTTTCTTTGTAATACACTAACTCGCCTCTAACCAGTATGGTGTCATCTCACATCGAGTACCCTAATCGACCAACCTGTATGTATCTACCTGGGTTATATTTACGCGGAGATCTGGCAACATGGCCCTCGGGTGCCATGGCAAACGGTGCTGCCATCTGTTATCGAAAAATTACCACAAAAGTGCCTTTAGTACGGTCTTAAAGAGAATTATGCAAATTTAGAAATGATTTAGGAAAATATTTAGTACAAGGAAAAGATGAAACATTTGCTGAGTTTTGAAGGTATGTGTAATTTTATTGGAACAACAAGGAAGCTGAATTACATATCCGAGTGCTGTTGTGAGAGCCTGATGTAAAATCACATGAGAAAACATTGGGTACTTAATGTAGTAGTAAATATTCATGTGTTAGTACATGGATACATAGATAAGATTCCCTTCTTTCATTTCTTAAAAATTATTGTTATAATTTGTAACAATAGCATCTTTCAAAATCTACATTATGATATGATTGATATTACTAATGTTGCGGAAAATGTTGAATATTTTGTTATTAATCCAAAAGATGCGTTGCGTCGATTACTAAAATAATCTAAAGAGTATCAATTAATATATAAATCTCACATCCTTAGTTCATTAATAACAACTGAGTTAATTTTACAGTTTGCAACTTGTTCAGCCTTTGCACCTTCTTTTTTGAAACTTATAATTCAAATTTTTGATCATGCATCATGATCAAACTAAGTTTACTTGCATGTCTACCATGAATTCTATACAACAACGTTCCACACGGTTTATAGGAAACACATTTGGCGGTGAGTGCAAGATGTTATTTGCTTTGTGATATCTTCAAAACTGCAACAAAATACAGAACTAATAAAAAAAGTCTGTTCAACTGATGCTCGAGAGGGTCTTCGATCAAAGTAGCGCGGTCCCAATAACAGGTGCTCAACTCCACATGGGCCATCTATCACAGAACAGGCTTACGAGGTTATAGGTTTCTCAGCCTCCACCAGTGCGTTCATCTTCACAATGCAATTTTGGGCAGACGTATTCCAATACCAGTAGTTCTTTTGCTTCGTATATGCGCACTCTCCAACGAAACTCTTCCATTATGTTATTTTGGCGAGACTGATGCTTTATTATTTCCAGCCTCCGTGGCAGAGTAGTTAGTGTAGTACTCTGCAAAACCAGGTGACCGTTGTTCGAATCATGGACATTTAATTGTGTTTGTCAATTCATATCTTTCGTCAAATTACAATTCATTACCATCGTCGTGGTTGATGTTTGGATTTGATAAAGTGTCGTAAAATATAGTAGAAAATTTCAATAAAGTAAACTGCTCCTTATGTAACCATAGATAAAGGATAAATGGTACGGAACAGCAGCTTGTAGCTGACCTCACCATCAAATAGAAAATACAATAATAATTATTATTATTACTGTATTCTAACTTTACTTTTTTTCAATGTGTATGCTTACATATGGTCTAGTGTGGTTGCGAAGATTATAATATTTTTTCTAGCAAGTTTCATGATTGTATATTAAATTAAAGAATGCGATGATGTTACAGGAACCTGGGTTGGCTATGGCTAATTTTATTATGTCACTGTCATTTAAATAAAAAGTGCAGAAGCACATAATTTTAAAGTGTACTTGTTTATACTTTAATTGAAGTCTAAAGCAGATTTGTATACGAGTAAAAGTCGGTAGAGGCAATGCAATTTTTAACAAATTACTGGGCTTATTTTCCTTCGCAGGATTTTCATAATTTTGTTGTTGATAATCTTCATACAAATCAACGTTAGAATGAACATACTGCAATTAGTACAACAAAATATTGATTAACGTTAAAAAATATAAAAATAACACATAATGTAAAACCTATTTTGAATTTAAAAAAACAGTGGTTGTAGCAATGTTGCAAGGGCGAAGTTAGCCATTGAACTGAAATTTTTTTTTATGCTTAATATTAGTTTGTGTGTTTGTGTGTGTGTGTACACATACACCTACTGACAAGTACTTATATCTATGCAAGGACACAGAGAAAACAGTAACTCTAAACATTTGTGCATTATTTTATTATGATTATGTTAATGCACTTACATTCCATGCATGGGAAGAAAGGTTTCGGTACTCTTCAACTTAGTTTGTTATTGTGTTCATTATATGAACTCATGGGCATTTGCAGAAAGGGTAGAGGGCCTCCCGAAGGCGCAGTGGTAGCGTCGTCGCCTTGTAATCAAGGGGTCCCGGGTTCGATACCCGGTGGAGGCACAAGTGGTTCGGATCCCACTTTAAACTGTAGGTCCAGTCCTAACCAGTCTGCCTGCAACTTGTGCAGGCATCAGTTCGTAGCGAGCTCCGCTCTTCGCGCGAGAAGGCTTAGTGATCGAACTGTCCGAGTTAGCTAGGGCCGTATACGGTTTGCTAGTGTTGTGTTAGTTTTTGGTTTTTTTTTCCTTTGGAGTTCAAGCGAGGTTTTGTCTACAATTACCGTGAGCTAGTGAAGATACGATGAAATAGTTCACGATGAATACACAAAGAGAAAACACCTTGAAATTTGTTTTCATTGATGTCAAAACGCGACCTACGTCATTGGATTTTCATTGATGGTTTCATGATGTCTACCAAGTGCCTACGAACCAAGTGCTCAGTTTTGAAATAGATTACTTTCTTAAGTGTTTGTACGTGAAATTTGCAACAAAAGTGGTAGGAGAACGGTTACTAAATGATTTTGGTGCTGAGGTAATCTATAGTGACGTAGATGGTGATCATAAAGTTGAAGTAGAATGGGCCCACCAGCGACATGTAATTGTCAGAATCCATGTAGTCCCCATTGAATTAAGTGCAGAAGTGATAAGTCGTGTCATGAGGTCGTATGGGGAAGTGTTAAAAATTGAAGACGAGACATACTCTGCAGATCACATTTACCCTACTCGAACTGGACGTATCTTGATCAAACTGATACTACGTAAACCCATACCCTCATATGTAATAATGAATGGAGACTCCTATTGGGTAACATACCCTGGGCAGGTATGTACGTGCCTCGCGTGTTCCGAAGAGGGTCACGTAGTTGCGCAGTGCCCCAAGCGTCGACCCTCTGGAAACCAGCCCCGGAGGGGGCCGGTTAATATACCCGCTGACAATGTACCGATGGTATATGAACCAACTGTGCTACCCGTACGGACTAAACCAAGAGATTCAGCTCCATCAGTTGCAGAAGTCCCTGCGTCACGAGATAACAATGGAGGGAACACGGATAGCCCCAGAATCACCGACGAGGAGACAGGTACCAGACAGGAAGTTAGTGTGAAGAATGCACCAACAGGAAGGGAAGAGATGGAGCAGCCAACATTGACCACTTCGGAGGAGATGCATTACATACCCCGCCCCCACCCCCAAGTGCTTTGTTCGCGGAGGCAGAATTCCCCGTAGTTACCTCTCCTAGGAAATGAAGGTCCAGATCTGTATCAAGGTTACGGTCAGTGGCGGAAGACCCCATGGTGCTACGTAGAAAGAAGAAGGAAAATAATGAATGCGTAAGTTCCACAATAGTTCATAACGAATTTAGAGTAGAACCTGGTTCCCCAAACCAAGATGTTTCAAAGGTTAGTTTAACAAGAAATTCAGCAAATGTAACTAAAGAGAAACCTTCGACGAGTACCAAACTTACCCCAGATTTATTTAGTGGAAAGCATAGTTAATGCATTATAGGCAGAAATTAGAGATTAGTAATGTTGAAGAATGTAAGTAAGTTTAGTTTTCTTTTGTAGACAGTTATAATCATGCAAACATTTACCTTGGTATCTATAAATTTAAATCAAATGCAAAGTAAGACCAAAATAATTGCTCTTAATGACTTTCTCATTAAATCGTCTATTGATGTGGCCCTCTTACAAGAGGTCGCCATAGACGATTTTTCTGTACTGAGCATGTTTACAGTATACAACAATTTTACTCCCTTTGCACAAGGAACTGCCATAGCATGTAGGCGACACTTGGATTTACGTAATGTAGTGCCCCATCCCACCCCATCCCACGGGCAGACAAATAAGTGCCAAATTAGGCTCAGTGTTTCTCTGTAATGTGTATGCTCGTCAGGAAGCCAAAACAGACGGGAAAGAGAAGATTTTTTTTCAACAGTTGTAGGGCCCGAGTTGACATCCCACACACTAGACACTATACTAGTGGGAGATTTTAACTGCGTAATTCGTTCACAAGATCAAAATCCAGGATACAACTTCTCACGTGCGCTCTATGAATTATAACGCAGGGGTTACAACTGCGTGACGCTTGGATACACGCCAATGGCGAAAGTCAAGGTTACACACATATCACCTCCAATAGTGCGTCAAGGATCGATAGGTTTTATGTCGCACCAAGATTTCAGGAATATATAATTAGTGTTCAAAATTTTCCAGTGTGCTTTAGTGACCATAGTGTCCCAATTCTTAAAAAAAAATTAGATTTGATCAAACCCCGACAAGGTAGCGGATACTGGCTTTTAAATAGCACATTATTACGCAATGGTAGTTATGTCCAGCTAATCAGGGAAACGTGGAACGAACTCAAGGCCTCTCGGCCAGTGCAAAAGACCCTAATCGAGTGGTGGGAAACTCGAGTTAAGCCTAAATTTCGTCAGGTCAGTAAATTCTTCAGTGCAGAGGTTAGTAGAGATCAAAGAAACAAATATAATTTTTTGTATTCAGTCTTGCATGATCTCCATCGACTAGCACTGCAAGGTAATTTTGATCGTCCCTATGCAAATGAAATAAAAGCGCAATTACTTGCTATACATAGGAAACGAAAATCTGCAGCAATAATAAAGAGCAAGATTCTTCCTATAGACCCTGACGAGCAAGCCACAATAAGTCACATTCTTCAAGAACATAAACACGCCAGGAGTCACGTTATTCATAAATTAACTTTAGATTCCGGTGAAGTTGTCACCATCCCTCATAGTATATATGACAGGTTTTTGCAATACTATAAACATCTTCTTGGTCAAGCCTTTACACCAACAGAAACGCAATGTAAATTTTTGAACTACCTCCCTGCATCACTGACGGAAAATGAAAGAACTGAGCTCACACAACCGTTTAGTAAAAAGGAGGTTCATGATGCAGTATTCAAAGCTCCGAGGAATAAAACTACAGCCGAAGATGGATTACCATCAGAATTCTATCAATGTTTCTGGGATCTAATAGGAGACGAATTAACGGAATGGGTCAACGAAGTGTTGACAACAGGGACAATAGGGAAGACCAGCAGTACGGGAGTTATAGTGTTAGTACCCAAAAAGGCAAATCCAAAGTTCGTCACAGATTTTAGGCCAATTTCAATATTGAGTAGTGACATCAAACTTATAAGTAGGTGCATAAATCAGCGTCTAAAAAATATATGGTTAAACTTATTGGCAATTTACAGTTCGCTTGTAATACGTCTCAAAGTATACATCACTTGCTGCAAACGATAAGAGACGTAATTATTACCAAACAAAATAAGAATGCAACAGAGGCGATTCTATCTTTAGACTTTTCTCAAGCATATGACAGAGTGAGCTACGAATATCTGTACACAGTCTTAGAAGCATATGGCTTCCGAGACACTTTTATTAATTGGATAAAAACATTATATAATCATATGCTACTCAAACTCAAAATAAATGGTTTCTTGACAACAAGTTTTAAAATGCGACGAGGTGTACTACAAGGTAGTCCCTTGAGTAGCACATTGTACGTCCTCACAATAGCCCCCTTTTTGTTTAGTATCCAGCATCATTTACAGGGCATTTCTATGGCTTCCACCACAATACAAGTTGGCAGTTTCATGGACGACATCACGATTTTTCTCAAGGATGAAAGAGATCTGTACAGTGTTAAAAGCCAAATACATACTTTTGAGCTCACATCAGGAGCAAAACTAAACAATCGAAAGTCATTCCTGATGCCACTTGGCAAGGAGAATCCTTTCACAAACAATACGGAGATCCCTGTAGACAAGAAAATAAAAGTTTTAGGTATAAACTTCTATGCAAATATCGATGAAACGATCGAAGCTAATAGTAAACTTACGTGCGAGAGGGCAATCTACGTCCTCAGAGTGAACAAGATGCGCTCTCTGAGTTTAAAAGCACGAGTAAGATTTATCAACGTTCTTGCTCTCTCTAAACTTTGGTATGTAGCAAAAATCCTGCCCTTCAAACCACAGCACTTAGCCAAGGTCAACAAAGCTGTTGGCTGCTTTTTGTGGCACGATACAATTTTCCGGGTGGCAATAAATGAGGTCACGTTATCAGAGAAGACAGGTGGGTTGGCACTAATACACGTAAACACACAGGCAAGAGAATTGTTTGTACAGACTGGCCTTCAAACAGCTTTCTCACTGCACGAGTCAACGACCCAAGAATGTATACAGACGATAATACGGAACATTCCATTAGAAGCTCCCATCGATATCCAAAGTATCCCCAAAAGGTTTTGGTTTTATAAGGACATCGCTTTGCAGGTATGCTACCAGTTATTACGACATGAGACAATTACACCATCTGTTAAAAAGTTATATAGTGAAATCAATAGTTTCAAGCGCACAGTACCACGAATAGTCAGGGATTTCAATACACATAATTAGCCACAAATATGGGGAAATGTGTCCGCCAAACACCTTTCAAAAGCTGGCCAATCAATATGGTACAAAGTGGTTCATCGTGTTATAGTGACAAGAGATAGGACATACCAATATGGAATCAGTGACTCGCCAAACTGTATATCATGCAACGTGCCTGACTCTTTAGCCCACAGGATAACGAAGTGTCGAAACTCCTCCACGGCATGGAACCAATTGCGAACAATGCTCAGTCGCATATGCCGCACCTCATTAACAAAGTTTACGGATACCGATATAGTTTTTCCTGATTTCAATTTTTTTCCACCAACAAAACAACGAGCAGTACAATGGTTGATAACAGAATACTTATTATATATATTTCACAATGACGAGAGCAGTTTTCAGAAACAATTCAGTATCTTCTTGCAAGAACAATACGAAAAAATTCCTCTCCAAGCAAGGAAGAAATGGTATGCAAATTTCTTATTAGTGCTTTATACTTAATGTAGGTCAAACAAAAATGTAAAGGTAAACTAGATAGAAATACAAATTGTAATAGCAGTAATACACTTATGTCAGAAACAATGTAATTCCATAACTTGTATATCAGAATGAGACAATAAAAAAAAATGGCGCAGTGGTAGCGTCGTCGCCTTGTAATCAAGGGGTCCCGGGTTCGATACCCGGTGGAGGCACAAGTGGTTCGGATCCAAATTTAAACTGTAGGTCCAGTCCCAATTAGCCTTACTGTGCATAAAGTGGACTTAAAACAACAAATCAATCAATCAATCAATCAAAGCAGAAAGGGTAGAAGGGCAGACGCTTAACCCTCTTTGGAATAAACAAAAATTACCTACTTCTCTTCCCTCCCTCCCTTCTAATGTTAACTCTTTCGTCTCCTTCCTTCCTTGCATCTTCTATCTCGCTTGCAACTCTTTCTCAGTTTTAGTACCTATTCCTTCGTGTTTACTTCTTCTCTTGTTGACCATTTCGTTTTCGAAGTTTCCCCTCCCATTTTCTGTCTGTTTCTTCTTTATTTTTTAGCTCTATCGATTTTCTCTTCCGTCTCTATCTCTCTGTCTGTTTTTCTTCTAAATTTCTCTTTACGTTCTATCTCTCGTTTTCCTATTTTCTTTCTTTCTTTCTCTATTTCTTCTTTCATTCTCTCTCTCTCTCTCAAAACTATATTTCTTTCTCTCTGGCTTCCCTATTTATTTATTTCTTTCTCGGTTCTATATTTCACTTCCCTTTCGCTTCCCCCTCTCTCTCCGTGTGTGTGTGTCGCTTCTTTAATTATCTTTCTTTCTCTCATTCTCTACCGCTTCTTTCATCTCTCGTGTTTCTATCTCCCTTAGCCACTTCTTCTTATGATGACATGTAAACATTATGTCAATATGTTTAACTTAAGGAAGCAGCTGTTCGATTTTGACAGCTCTTAGAAAATTTATTGTGTGCTTCCATGTAAGAATAATGGAAGTATGTTCATAAATGATCGTGAATTCATGTAGTTACACACATGTTAAAATAAAAAGTTATTCGTTTTTATTTTACCTATAAAAAGGAGACGGTACGGCGTACCTTTGCGTATCGCCAGATAAAAAGCACTGTATGTATACATGTATAATTTAACATAATGCAATAGTGACTTTAAGTCTTGTACAATGTACTGAAATAATGTCAGAGTGCCAACTTGCAAGTTCTGTAAAATATGGGAAATAATAATAACAATGTTTGGGCTCTCTTTTGCCTTGGTGGTATGATTTTCCTTTCAAGATATACAACTCCGGCCCTTGCGAATTCGGTCAGTGCCTTGCAATTCCCAACAGCTGCTCCGTCGTATTGTGGTTAACGTATGGAAATCTAACTTGAGGCCACGACACATCTTTGCAGCTCGTTCATTCGTCGACCTCGGCAGGGGGCAGAATGGAAGTTGAACTGCATTAGCAGACGGTCGGAATTTGCCTGTCGTCATCCAAGCGCATCGAGAATTGGGGGCTGAATGTAGGCTTAATGCTGTGTGTCAGATTCCTGGTAGCGAACCTCTGTGCAAGAAAACGAACACCTTCTGTATTCTTAGATCCTTCTATCCTGCGGCATCGATTTTCACTCTTTTTTTTGATTGGCCTGAGGCGGGTTCCTTTCCCTGCGGGAGATGTTGGTACAGTGGCGTACGATCGGATTTTCACCGAAATCCACGTCTCGGAGACAGCTGCGGTTTTTGGTTAAATTTCGCAGCGCTTCGGAAGACTTCATAATGAGATTAAATGCAAATAAACGTGACACTTTGCACACCCTTTTCAAAGGCCATCTGGAAAGACTTAATTGCAGGAAACAGATATATAAAAAAGAAACTCTTGAAAATTGAACCCACAAGAAAAGTTTCAAAATGAAATGTAAAAAGAAAAAGTGAGAAGTATAACTGATATTGGCAAAATTTCGTTTTGTATACATTGATTAAATCAACCTTGACTTGAAAGTTTTCCTGAA
Organism: Lepisma saccharinum; assembly: GCF_977018435.1. Lineage (NCBI taxonomy): Eukaryota > Metazoa > Arthropoda > Insecta > Zygentoma > Lepismatidae > Lepisma > Lepisma saccharinum. The sequence continues at coordinate 183,700,879 of NC_139230.1, read as the reverse complement.
ATTCAAGCGTTCCCTGTTAGATGGCGTGGTCACAAATTTCGTGGCCTTTATGTGAAACATCCTCATCGCCAAACTCATCACGGAAAGCATGTGGATAATCTAGTTTTAATAGTTCATTGGTTCAGTACTTCATACTTAAGCCAAAGTTCAAACTCTTAACACTCTCACTTGATTAACTTCTTCTCCCCGCCTTCATTACCTTTAATAAAATAATCTTCACTGTCCCTTAACACACTTACACATAAACAAAACTACACACACATAAACTCGCCAAACAACAATGCATCATGAGAACACGTCCACACAACGCCACATTTACCCACTCAACCCCTAACACTTTCTCAGTCAAATAGACGTACTGGAACGCACACTACATACCTAAGAAAACAACCACAAAACTAGTATCATATTAAGAAACTTTGTAAATCGGGTTTGTTCTGGACTCCCGAACAACCCCAGTACCAGATCCTGAGGATTACATTGTAGCTTGCAGGAATGTATCTATATGTATTCTTTGAACAAAATAAAGTCACGAGGAAATGAAAACGGGGAACCGATATTCCGTGGAAAAAAACGTTCTGGTCCATTTAGGTACCAGAACATAAGCGAATACCCTCGAATGCGGGTAGAGGTGGGCATCTTCCGGGGTCCCCCCCTTTTCTTAATAGTTCATTGGTTCAGTGTAATTTAGTTTAGTTTATTCAATTATGATCAAACAGAATAAGAAAGTTATACATTCAAGAAAGATTATGAACATTAATTTACTTAGCAAAGTAAAAAAAAAATACTGAATAAAATTTGAAAATTATATTGAAACATTTAAATGTATTTAAGTTTTCCAACCATATCTAACTTTACAAAACAAATTTTGTAGCTGGAGGACGCTGAAAAGAAAAAAGTTAATGAAAAAAATTAAAAATTGCGTAAAGGAGTTGATGACTGAATATAATCAGTATATTACAGTATATTTAACATGTAAAAAAATATATTTCATGTACATGTAGCTAATTAATTTGGGCTGTAGAAGCGTTAGGACTGATGCTCGGAGATTTTACCGAAATCGTGATCAGTGGTGTTTTCTGCCAAACTCTTATATTATGAATACGATTATATTTCAATATTTGGCAAACAATATTCGTTTAGAAGGTACTCAGTTAAGTACTGTCCATCTTGTTTGAACAAGGGAACTGATTAGGGTGGAACTCCGATTCAGCACAACGATAATTTCTCTGGGAGTGAGAAATCGAAGCGCTCGCAATACACGTAGCAATAGAGTGCAAATGAGATTCAATTGTACTATGTACATGTGAATCGCATTGGAAATGGACGGTGCAGCGTAATGGAAATGGAAAAGACGGACACTTAAGGCGCTCGGCAATGATTATCCATTGAAATTGCAACAGTAATCTAATGAAGGATATATCAGATGAAAATTTCCTATTGGTCTCTGTATTTTTGTGTAGTATTCTGTAGGGAAAGGGAGACGCTTCGATAATGGAAATCCCATATTGTCATGCGTATGGGTCTATTCTTGCAGACAGTTACAGATTATGCTTCACAATTTTGGCTATCTTTATACGTCTCTTTCAATCCAGACCTTTTATCCCACGATGAACTACACACAGTTGTTAAATTCACGATCATTTGCATATTTTAACTCATGGATATTATTGTGAAATATAACTTCTAATCCAAGTAAATTTATGTGTTGTTCTCTTGCAGGCGCTACTCTACTCACTAAATCACAAAGACAGGATAGTCACAATCGACTGATAAAGCATTTATTTTACGACTTACTACAACAATAATAGAAAATTAGATATTTTTATTTCATACCAAAAGTTCATTATATTGACTAGAAATCACACCATAAACAATGTTCATTCATTTCTCAACTTCCTGAATTATTGCAAGCAACGGAGGAGACAATTATTTTTTTAAAGTGAATGACGATTATCAATAAATGTATGCTATTGTGTTAAAAGCAAACCTCGAACACTTTAAGATTGGTAATTTTTCTTTAAGATGTTGCAATTTCTTTTGTACACGTGTGTCTCCTCCCTGTTCATTACAATTGTCAGTTTTACGGAAAACATGTAACTTAACAATGCATAGTTTCTATCTTATAATAATTCTTATGAGGCACGTCGAATTGAAAATACAAGTATGAAGAGCACAAATTCAGAACTACAGAAAATTTTATTTCATTCTGGAGGTATCTGCTGTGTCGTTATTGTTACAAACAGATATGCTCTACGTAGAAATTTTCAGCGAAAAATGCAGGCTCGACCAGGACTCGAACCCAGGTCTCTGACATACCGTGCCATTGCTATAACCACTGAGCTACCTAGCGATAGCGAAAAATCAGACGAGGCTAGGCCGGCTCGGTAGCGCAGTGGTTATAGCAATGGCACTGTATGCCAGAGACCCAGGTTCGAGTCCTGGTCGAGCCTGCATTTTTCGCTGAAAGTTTCTACGTAGTACATCTCCTGTGCGTGCCTAATCTACAAGATATGCTCTAGTTTGAACTAGCCTTTGAGTTCCAAAATAGCATCCCCCAATATTATCGAATATTTCTAAGAAACAATTTTTACCGAATAATTCGTTTTGGCAAGTGGAATGTATGAGAAAGAAATGTGTGCTATTTACTATAATTTAGCTTCATAAAGTGTGACAAAGAAGGAGCATGTAGTTAAGTAGATACGATCACTTTTGTACTGTTTCGTATCCTCGTGAACATGATAGCTATTATTTATATTCCACCTCTAATCGTACGCAGTGCTATTTTGCATTAATTTTTAACAATCTATGTTTTTGCATATAACGTCGTTAATGAATTAATGAAAATAGGACAAAATACTTACATAATACAGTCTTCTTTTTTAGACACTGGTATTTCTATTTGTTTTTCAAATGACAATTAACGAGCATGGAAAGAATAAGACATTGGAAAAGACATATGCCAGCCTCCGTGTAGGAGTGGTTAGCGTAACGCAATGTGAAGTACAGGGCTCTGTTTGAGGGATTAATGTGCTGTTTGTCAGTTTATCTATGTCTTCATCATCATCGCCACGATTAAAGTAGAAAGGTATAAAAGATTGAAAAACAAATTAGTAGAGATAACAATTCAGAAATGCACTGAGAATAAAAAGATAGGGAATATATCATACAATTAAATGACAGTGCCATTAGAAAGTATTAAAAAAAACATGTATACTACCAATCTAAGTCTTGTTACATTGAAAATGAAAGCGAATGAGATTGGCGTACTTAGTTATATTGCTTCACTGAAGTTCGTTCAAGAGCCACGTCCTCATAAAAAATATCCATTTTCTATCAAGATGACATCTTTGTATCTTTTCATTACACGCTCTATATTCACATTATTCATGATGGCACTTACTGAAAATTAGACGTACTCGTTTATCTTCTGGACCCATTTGGCTTCAGTAAAGTTTACCCTCTCGTTCGAGATAGGAAGAGACGTGATTAACATCTGGTAAGTTCAGTATTCGTGTACATCGTTTACTGAGCAAGGTTAATGGGTGAGTTAAGCCCTTCCATCTCTTTTCTGCCAGACAGGGGCCGGAGCGAGATCGTTTCATTAAATGGCAGAGTTTTAGAACCTTCTTTCCATGCTAGAAGGAGAAAAACGCTATTCTTCTTTTATCTCGTTCTTCGCATCTTCCTCCGTGTCATTTTCCATGTTAATTAATTTTCTACAACTTTTCGAAGTTTAAAGTGCATATATTTGAGAACAAAATTTATTATTTCATGAAAGTTGTTATCTAAATATTACTAGTTGTAGTTTCCTTTCGTTTCGAATCATTTATAAATTCATTTCTGACAAAAGCAGGTGAAATGTGCTTAACATTTTTGATGTCACATTAAGTAGTAAACATGTTTTGTACTGCAATATACTTGTGTGTATATATATATATATATATATATATATATATATATATATATATATATATATATATAGGGTTATTCAAGAAGATGGCGCCGCGACATAAGCAAATTTACGCGTGGCACAGAAAATTTGCGGAACATGGTTGGATCTGCAAATGGTCGTCCGCGCCTTCCAGACACTGTAGACCAGTTCAAGCACGTGCGGAACGAAATGAATTATCGAAGTTTGTCGCATCATACACAGCGTCCATTCTGACTGCATAAAACTGATTATTTATTACCACAGTTAAAGATATATCTTTATCTGAGTTATTACTCTCCTCTGTGAGGCTTTGCAAATGTTTGTATCTTTTACTGCGTGTACACAATAAAAGTTTGTAATCTGCTCCTTCTCTTTGGATAATCCTGTTTTTTTTTTAAATATATATACACACACACACACACACACACACACAAACACAGATCATTCCCTGACATTCGCTACGAGACTCGGCGGCAAGCTGCCCGGCGTCAGCGCTTGTCTTTCCCGGTGAACGGTGTCCGCGAAAGTCGCACGCTACGGTCTGTTTTTTTCGCTCTCCCTGCCTTCGCCTTCATTCCCTTTCTGTTGACGTTGCAGATTGACGCCAGTATAATCCTCCTTCGGAAGTTGTGTTATGTCGTGTCCGTGTGTTGAATATTGTGGCTTAATATGGCACCACAAAAGTTTACATTACAACAAAGGATTTTATCTTGTCGAGTGTTACTTCGGAAAGAGGAATTGTGGGGAACTGCGACGCCGTTTTGCAACGAAATTTTTTGGTGTTCCCATTCCACATAGGACCACTATATTAAACCTCGTAAAAAGTTTAGAGTAACAGGGTCAGTTCTGAATAATAGTGGAGAGAGAAACCCACGTGTACTTACTGAGGAAAAACTCCAAGCGATAGGACAAAGGTTAGAACAGTCTCCTCGGAAATCTATCCGCCGCCTCTCACAAGAAACGGGTGTTTCAAAAACCACAGCATTTAGAGCCGCTAAAATTCTTAAATATAAAAATAAAGAAATAAAAATCTAAAAAATAAAGTATACAAAGACAATCCGCACACCATCCGTGAGTTATTAGAGAGTATTGTACGAGAAATCGGGAGAATTACAGTAGACGGACTTGCACGTGTAAATGCCAATTTCCTTCGGAGATGCCAGGAATGTGTTGCAGCAGAGGGACATCATTTTCAACACCATCTGTAGTCAAGGTTAGTACACAATATGAAAACTGTAATTTTAATAGCCGACTCCAGCGACTGTCGCGGACCCCGTTCACCGGGAAATACAAGCGCTGACGCCGGACCGCTTGCCGCCGAGTCTCGTAGCGAATGTCAGGGAATGCTCTGTATATAAATATGGCGTGTGTGTGTTAGGGGAGGGGGGTTAGCGGCGGTTAGACGCTCTAAATTAGGTGAAGAGCTAGTAGGAGGGAAATAGGGTAATAAATAAAATCAGATCAATAGTTAGACATACTAACCCTTCACCTAATTCAAAAGCCACCAGAGAGAGTGGAGAGGGAGGCAAGGATGAAGAGACGGAGATAGGGGGATTGTATGTATGTGTGTACACTTGTGTACATGCTGTAAATGTTATTGATTGATTGATTTGTTGTTTTAAGTCCAGTTTATACACAGAACGGCTAATCGGATTGGGCCTACAGTTCAAAGTGGGATCCGAATCATCACTGTACCATGTGCCTTCACCGGGTATCGAACCCGGGACCCATTGATTACAAGGCGATAACGTTACGATGTAAATGTGAATATGATAGCTTCACCATCTGTAATTGTAGACATGTCTCTGTTGAGGTCAAAAATAAATATATAAGTATATTGTAGCTTACTCGATGAACTTATTAACACCAACGGTATACACACGCACCCCTCCACACACACACGGGATGATAAATTCCCGCGCAAACCGCGAGCTCCCCGTACGGAACTATGTGCTTCCACCGTGTATCGTACCCGATACCTTTGGATTACAATGAGACGACGTTATCCCTACGCAATCGGGGAGGCTTCATTTGAAATGTGTGATGACACTTCTCCGTCACTTGAATGTCAAATTACTTAATTTGCATAAGAGATGGTGGCTTTACGACCTATTATTACTTAAGTAGGTTTAAAATTTAAGGAAAGTTTTATTACAGCACTGAATAACACTTCTACTTTATCTCCAGGCAAGAAATTGAGAGATTTCTGATTTCGATATTGCGATATCACAGCAGTGGGCATTGGAAGCTAACTTTCCATGCTTCATCTATTTCTACTTTGAAGATTTCCGGGCTGGTATAAACTCCAAAAACCTCTCTCCCAGCACGCCTTTTCTCCACTTTTGGGATGTTAAAATTTGAATTGTAGGATTTAGATTGTACTACGGACAAGTGTTCTGCGTAATGCACGAGACTCTCGTAAAAAAAGCAATCAAACAAGAATTTATGTGGTTTTCCTTCATCAGCGAGCTGTCTGAATCAGTTTCGTCGTTCTGCTTAGTTGAAAAGCTTTAGGGAAAGGTTAAACTCACTCGTATCGTCCAGTTGACACCAAAAGTAAAAAGTGTTGCTTAAATTCATGACAGTAATTTGCATTAAATTTCTTGTATGTTTATCAATGGTAATCCAACACAATTTTTAACATTATAATGATGGCGTAGTGGTAATCAAAAGGTTCTGGGTTCGATACCCGGTGGAGGCACATTGCACAGTGATTCGGATCGCACTTTAAACTGTAGGTTCAGTTCCGATTAGCCTATATGTGCATAAAGTGGTCGTAAAACAACATTTCAACATTTCAATTATAATGACCGTGTGCAAGATACTTAAGTGATTTGGTGAATAGCTGGGATAATTGTTGGATAGTCCTTGAAGCGCAAGTAGCTTACTGTCAGTAATAAAAGGATTAAAGGTTAAACGGGCCTCCCCGATGGCGCAGTGGTAGCATCGTCGCCTTGTAAAGCAGGGGTCCCGGGTTCGATACCCGATGGAGACACATGGTGGTTCGGATCTCACTTTAAACTGTATATCCAGTCCCGATTAACCTTAGTGTGTATAAAGTGGACTTAAAACATCAACTCAATAAAAAAGGTTAAACATTTTAAATATTAAATCGGGGTTTAAAAGATCCATCTGTTTTTACAAGAGCTCGTAAGCAAAATGTATGACGGTTGTTCGTTAGCTATTCCCAATTACAAACTTGAGCGATTCAAATTAGGTTATTTCACACAAATCCAGCACGGGTTTGACGGTACCTGTGCAGTTACAGGGGTCATATCTGTTTAGGAAACCGAAGCGTGTTTCCTGAAAACAAATGCAAAGCTGATCACGCACTGCTTCCAAAGAGATAGGGAATCTTTGTCCGTCCAACCGGTTGCCTATGGCCTGGACGCCCGTTTCCACTCCAGCCGGAGTCGCAGATGCAATTAGCAGGAATGAACTGCGCACGGAAGCCGCCGTTTGTCTTCCATACCCGATTAGAATTCAAATGCACAGAGCTTATTGGTTCTTCAGCGGATGGAAAGACCATTTCGCTGGTGCCGGCTCCTAATTTACACTCGTAGAGAACTGCTCAACCACTTGCTGGATTCTCACTGATGCTCTGAAACGATTTCGAATACACATTCAAAGCGAAACTTTTTTTGAATCTTGTTTTGGAATTGGCGTGAGTCTTCTCAAAAAGTACAAGCAGAAAAAAAAACATGCTCAGAGTTGCCAAACTTGGATCGGAATTCTGTACTCTGTAAAGGGAAAAAGGTTACCCGTGCACATAGCTCCGTGCCATGAAGGAGGACTGTGAGGATAAGACCCCACACATTCTCGATGTCGGCAAATTTTCGAGGTGATGTGATCAGCACCACGCTCCGGCCGCCTTTATCCTCAGGATTTTTACTGGTACCCATTTAGTTGAGGCTGGGTGAGCCCCAGAGCCGCTTTATGTGGGGACAAGGTTGGGAGAATTCCGACCTAAGATCACCCACGCCGGGAATCGAACCCGGGTCTCCCAGTCAGACGCCGTACCGACTAGATTGTACTCTGTAGTTGAAAACAATATTTGATAGGCTCTTGCTTCTCTTTCACGTGACATTTTTACCTCTCCAGATTAGTCACTAGTTTGGGGATGAACGGAAACATCCGGAGTTTGAACCCGGAACCACTGATTTCGTAGCACCGGGGATGTATGTGCGTGTATGTGAGAGAAGGGGAGATGGAGAAAGAGGGTTAGAGAGCACGGAGGAAGAAATGGCTTCCCTTGAGGTTTCAATTCCATTCTTACATTTCAGTTTTACCTTCGCAGACCTTTCGGGTCAGTGAAATTGCGTGCCTGGTGGAAATTGACTGAATTAGGATTTCTGATCATCTAGAGATCGCGTGATGTGTTTGAATTACTTTCAATGAAAATTTATTTGCTGTGTATGTATGCATGTGAAACAAGTGGAGGAACAGTTGTACGTACGAGAAACCAAAATTTGGTAAATTCATTGCGAAAAAGGAAAAACGCATTAGTTATTCTGTTGATATCTGAATAAAGTATATCTTAAAATTACCTGAAATGAGTAATTGTGCTGATGATTCTTCCTTGTAGCTGATCAGTTGTTGTTGATTCATGTTGAATTGTTTGGAATTTTAACCGGATACTAGACAAAACGTCCTGAAGATCTTGTATTAAGTGACGATTTAAAATAGCCTATAGGTTGACGCATTCATAATTAATGTGATTTTATCGATGCATCAATATATCAGTTGGGAAATTTTTAACTGTATCAGTTCATTTTGCGAAAAGTCTAATTTCCTGAGTGTCCAATTTATTGGTTTGTAATGACTTGCAGTTGAAGTCCACTTCATACAGAAATAATGTAACCGAAGCTACAGTTTTGGAAGTGAGAACCAAGCCACTGAAATGTGCCTCATACAGGGAATCGATATCGGAACTCCTTGTAGACAAAATGACCACTTTGCAAAAAGAGTGTTGAGGAAATTGTATATTCCAAGGCTCACGATTAATGCTTAGAAATAAGTCTGACTTATAAAAAGAGTCAATAATTTAATGATACATGACTCCACCTTACTGCTAAGGATTAGAGGTGTAGATGTGTCGACCTGACTTCAAATATAGCTCTTCAGGGGAGATATATTAAACAAAACCGAAAACCATATTTTTGGAGTTACATTCCTCTGGTTCTCAAGCGACGAATTATTGGAATATTATATTTTGTTGTTGGTTAAGATTGACAATTAAATTGAGTTGTAAGGATATAGGAAGATGTCGATCAAGACTGAGGTAGTGTCCGTTGATGAGTTAAGATATATTTTCCTATACTCCATCTCGGCTCTCTCTGGAGCAAGCAAACGAAAACAAGTCTCTGCGCAAGTAGTGACACGAGACGGCTTTAACACGTGAGATGAAACGGCATTGAGTGGAGGGAGAAAAGCGACTGCAGTAGCACAGCCTTCACAGCAGCGTGTAATGCTTCGCTCTGGCCACTCGATTTCCCCCCTTCTCTGCCGCTATGCGCGGCCTTCCTCCAGAGATAGTCGGGACAGAGTATAATAATTCCGTGGAGCTAGTGAAGAAAATGTTTTTGGGTCGATGGTCCAAGGTGTGACCCTGTGACCTTTCTAATAAGAGTCCAAAGATCGATATGCCCATAATTTTCTCTCCCAAGGTTGCCTCTGACAACTCAAGATGTACAAGTCTTGGCTTAAACCCGCCACTTCCGAGTGAGAAATTAACCACGCTCTGTGCTTTCCCGTCTTGAAGACAGTTCCCGCTTTAATCAATCTTCCTTCTTGTTCCGCATTTTCGGAAGAATTTTCATTGCATCATTCACCAATATAACTTTGCTCTGTTCGCGAATCTACCTCAATTAAGGTCACTTAATGCGTATCCTTTAACAGTGTTGTAGAAGGCGGCACGGTCTTCACATTGTTCCTTTGTGGCCAACATACAAGTTTAATTTTGTGGAGAGAGGTCTCTGGTACAACGCTGTTGTAATGGAATGTCGTCTTTTGGGTGACTTTTGGTGCAATTCCCTTCCCCACTTCGCGTTTTTATGTTGCAATTGGACAAAGCTTACAGGTTGCTGTGACGGGGAGATATAGGTCACTGGTGAATTTATGGTAAAATTGCTGCGACGGGTTATGGCTGCAATCTTTCCTTCCAAGGAAAGTGGGAATGTGTTTTCTTCTTGTTTTTGTTACTGAGGTTCGCCTCAAATCTAATGCGTCTGACTTTTTTTTTTACATAAAGAAAATCGCAACAAAATGTATCATTATACAGTATGCTAAGTTAGAAATTCCTCTAAGTATCATGCTAACAGTATTTACTATCTAGAATATGAATTAAGTTTAAGCCTTCTTTGTGCAATCACTCGGAAACATATGTTGTCATATTTGACAAGCTTGTGATGACGTACTGAATTACTTTGAGTTATCCTTAACTATACCAGCCGATCTCCGTGGTGGTGCTGGTTATCACAGCGCACTACATTCCAGAGGTTCCGGGTTCGAAACCCGGCATGGGCATGGGTGTTCTTTATGAGTGTCTTCATTAATTTCATGATATCATCATTCATCCTCATCGACGCGATTAGCTAAATGAGGCAGAAAAGCGACGTAAAATAACCTCAATTAATCAACCTTAACTATACCTTTTATGGTACAGTAGCTATTTATATTTTTTGTTTCTTTTTTGTGGCAGGGAAGATTCTATCTTCTTTAAAATATTTTTAGATGACTTAATGGATAGCCCCGATGGCATAGTGGTAACGTCGTCGCCTTGTAATCAAGGCGTATTGGATTCGATAATACTGAACCCACCGTTTCAAGTGGTATCCGAACCATTATGTACATCCACCAGGGGCGCGACAATCAAAAGATTACCTGGTTTTGTTCATGTTGCCTCGACCTTCATTCACCTTACTTCAGGTGAGCCACGGCCGCTTCCTGCGTAAAAACCTCTTTCTCGACAAAATCTAGAAGCAGGTTATGACAAGTCTGGACAAGATTCTACTCGTACCGACGGGGTATGTTACGAAGTATCTGAGCGCTCAGCGAGTAACGTGATCGCTCAGCTACTTGAGGGTCAAATAAACGTTGTTCGGCGAGCTCTGCTTACTCACTCCCTGAGCGAGCTTGAACCTTGCTCGCCACAGGTTTAAGGCACAGAATATATCGTTTTGTGTTTTGATCTCGTGAGATGGCGGCTAATGAAGTATTTTGTGATTAACGGCTTGCAATGTGGCATAATTAGTGTAATTACAGAGGAAGTTCAAGTAACAGAAGGTAATATAAATTTCCATAGTTTTTCCAAAGTCGTGAAAGTGTGTGAAAACGAAAATTTCGATTAACGTTTGCTGCAAAATGTTTGATTTTGTTTTCATTCATTAGTACCCATCATTGTTTTGAGAAGCAATAATTTTTATAATATTAGTTTTGCAACGCGCAATCACAGACGATGGCACTGATGTTGATTTGTTGTTTTAAGTCCACTTTATGCACAGTAAGTCTAATCGGGATTGGACCTACAGTTTCAAGTGGGATCCGAACCACTTGTGCCTCCACCGGGTATCGTACTCGGGACCCCATGATTACAAGGCAACAACGCTAACGATGGCACTGATGTCTTAGTCAATGAGCAATGAGCAACCATCCTCAAGTAAATGATCTGTCTGCTCAACGAGTGAAAATTTTGCTCAGATACTTGACGCGCCCCAGTTTTCAAACCCGGGACGGCTTGATTGCAAGGCGAAGACGTTTCCACTGCGCCATCGGTGAGGCCCGCCATTTATTTTAACTAGCAATACTGAAGTTATAATTTTCCTTATTTAATTCAAAGATTCAAGGAATGCAGAAATATTAATCTGCTATCCAACTTTGTACTCTTACGTGAATTCCGCATAATTTCTGCCGAAATTAACCTCACAAACAAACACAGGTAAAATAGTATTGAAGCTTTCCTGATAACGAATGATGAGCAGAAGAACATGTTCAACGAAACACACATGCACACAAAAACTTAAGTACTCATACTCAACAACGGCTCGTACAGTAATGACGACACAAAATATGTATCTAAAATAGACTACAACTGATACAAGCAGCAATTAAAGCATTCACGAACATTGAATCAAGCTTGATGTTTTGGTGTTCGCAAATACCCCAGCGTTCACAAATAGCCCACGATCCCCTACTTGTAATCAACACAAATCATCTCATACTTGTGTTTCCGTGCACTTGTAATTCTCTAAGAAATATTAGGGAGTTTCCACCGACGTGAGATTTTGCACATCATATATTGCATGCCACGCTACTTCAAGACGATACTGGTTCTTCCCGATGGCGTAGTGGTAATGCTGTCGCGTTGTAATCAAGGGGTCCAAAGTTCGATATTTCGTGGAAGCGCAGTGGCTCGGATCCCACATTAATCTGTAGATCCAGTCCCGATTAGCCTGTCTGAGCATGAAGTGGACTCAATGCATGCTAACGAAATGAACCTTAAAAAACATTGTTAAGTTTCGAACAAGTATTCTAGTGTTATCAGAAATATTAATCTGCTATCCAACTTTGTACTCTTACGTGAATTCCGCATAATTTGTGCCGAAATTAACCTCACAAACAAACACAGGTAAAATAGTATTGAAGCTTTCCTGATAACGAATGATGAGCAGAAGAACATGTTCAACGAAACAATCTACATTAGAATCCCTGATGATAAGAGCAATGTATGCGCTCGAAATGTTGGACGCTAACGCAAATTTCACCTGGCTGGTAACCCGAGAAAACCTATTCGAATCACGTGGCCAGGAAAGCTGCAGTTCTTAATTGTAAAATTTGTTGTAAGTCCATTTTATGCACAGAGAGGATAATCGGGACTTGAGGTAGAGTTTAAAATGCGATCCGAAACACTACATGTTTCGACAGAGTATAGAAGCCGGGCCCCCTGATTATAAGGCGACGAAGTTACCATTACGCTAACGAGAAGGCCTAATCTTAAGCAACAAATGACCCTTTTAAATCAGACTGGTATTTGTTTCTTGACGTTCGTTGTGTCACGTTCGCGTGAAATCTCCTTTAGTTTCTGAAAACTTAATCAGTAAGTGATTCTATAACACTTGATCGTTTACATTTCCTTGTGACAGAATTTCCACTTGAACTAATCATTGAGACGCACACTAAACATGTCCGATAGCAGTGCTTAAGTTAGGAATTTATGTAATTAATGGGATACTAAAGCACAGATTTCTGCAGTCGACTCGAAACACCTGGAGCCCTTTCAACCGCCAGCACTGGATAGGGGCTTCAGGCATAATAGATCTTTGTGATTCTCCAGATAAGACTAGTATTCCCGAGGCTTCCAAGTTTCCTCTTATAGTTATTTATTAATTTAAGATTTCGCATTGAAAGTTTCGAACCCCTTAATTGTCTTTTAGTTCATTTATTCTCTACCATGGTAATATCTTCCAAGGTTATTTGTTCTTTGTTGTTATTAATAAATGGTGCCATCTGATAATAATAAATTTAACATGTTATCATTTTCAGCAATTTTTAATGTGAATCGCTCAATTTGTTTCTTATGCAATTAACTTCAAATGTAAATATTATGACTAGGGCTTGGAAGTTGGGGAAAAATCCTTTTTTTCCTAGTGTCCGTAGACGAGTTCATTTTGGGTCATTGTAGGCCAGAAAAAGGTGGGTTTTATTTGTCCTTTTCTGCCTTTTTCGGCGTTTTTTGGCTTATTGGTCCTTTTTTTTTAGCCTTTTTCAGGTCTTAACGGCTTCTTTTTGCAACTTCACCTTCTTTCGACTACGATTTTCCTGCCCATTCTCAATTCGAATCATCATCAGTTCATCACCTCTTAAACATCCTTTCTATAGTAAAAAAAATAAATAAAATAAATAAATAAATAAATGTATTTGAACCATCCCTGAAACGAGAGAAAAAAACATTTTTGGACTGAAAGAAGAGAAAGAAGATGCATTTCATTCATATAGTTTTTTCGCACTGTGTGTTCCATACCACCAGAATTTTTAATTTTTTTATTCATTAAATACGTAATTAAAACTGAAGTTATTAATTAATTTGGATCACATTTATACGTCCTTTTTTTCGTTTTCATGTCCTTTTTTATATATTTTTAGGTCATTTTTTTTGACAATTTATAGGTCTTCAACTTCCGAGCCCTAATTATGACATTTACTTGCAAGTAATGGTTACTTTCTTAATTACAATCACAGATGTACTGAAGATAGGATTTTAGGATTCAAAACCAGCCGAAAATTTTAAAAATGAGAAAGTTGCCCTCTAGATTTTTTTCTCAAAGAAACTTTTATTCACTTTTATGCCGAGTTTGTACACGTGCGTTCAGAATTGCAAAGCATTGTGGTAGTGACATAATGTTGAATGGCATTGTTTATAATTACATCGAACCAAATAACCTTAAAAAACCGCAAATATATGACCACAAAACTAAGAATGAAATGGGTTAATATTTACAGATACGGTGGTGATATAAAATCTCGTTTAAAACTGAATAAAATGCTGAAATCAATATCAATAAATTAAAAGGCATTTTTATGCCCTATGCATTAGGGGACATATTTGAACACTGTACGAATTCTTTTTGGTTTATTTCAGTCAAAACTGTTTTGTTATATTTTAATAGAAAAATAAACAAACAATCTTGTTGTTTTTACACGAAAATAAAATCAAAGTTATTTTGAAAGTTAATCCCATTATACAAAACATCGGCAATATCTTCAAATCTGCCCCATGCATGGGGGGGCATTTCAACACACATAGGACACTTTCGAACAGTGTCTTGATTTTTTTAATCTTTATTGGAAACCAGATATTTAATATTACACACATACTATTATTTTACATGATTTTCGTTTTAGTGTTGGTTACAACCCTGATGGTTACATTGATTGATTGATTGATTTTGTGTTTTAAGTCCACTTTATGCACAGTAAGACTAATCGGGACTGGACCTACAGTTTATAGTGGGATCTGAACCATTATGTGCCTTCACCGGTTATCGAACCCGGGACTCCTTGATTACAAGGCGACGAGGCTGCCACTGTGTCATCGGGGAGGCCCCTGATGATTACAGACGATAGCTCGAAATATTTGGAGATAGCCATATCTCAAGCTATACATAATGATCTTCGTCGTAAATTAGGTTAAATGTGTTGTTTCTTAACAATTCCAGATCATGGATTGTGATGTGTTTTCCAGGATTTGCTGTCATCCGGTCGTGTTGTGCCACTAATAGTTGTCCAGGTGGACTTGAGGCGCCTACACTCTCCTCCGTGTACACTCTGTCTCTAGAATCTGTGAAGATAGGCCGCGCATAACGGTAGAGACGGGGAGAAAGCGCGTGGGCGGAGCAATTCAGTACATGCTGCTTCAAACGTCTGGAAGCTGCAGTCGCGGTTACCCCTCCATGCACACACTTCTCCTCTCACGCGTTCATAGGTCAAGCCCTATCGAGTCACTACTTGCGCAGAGGAATTGTTTTCGTTCACTTGCTCCAGAGATTCCCGGGACAGAATGTACCATACATTTGTTTCTATTTCTATGCTCTGTCCCGGGTATCTCCCGAGCGAACGAAAGTAAGCCTCTGGGCAAGTAGTGACGCGAAACGACTCCATCAATGAACACGTGAGAGGGAACGGGAATGCGTGGAAGGGGAAGCGACTTCAGTAACCAGCAGTCGCAGCAGCATGTACAGCTTCGCTCTGCACACTCGATCCCTCTACCTTCTCTGGGTCTTGCTCAACAGATTCCTGGGATAGAGTTTAACTAGCTAGGATATTAAGTTAACGGACAATTCTACCAGGTTTCGAGTTCTTATCGATCCTAGAAGTTTACTCCAAACTCAGTGGAACTCATGTGTTTTCTTGGCAAAGTACCTCTCTCTATGCAAGTAATGTCGGTACCGTTGTTTCACGTGTTTTGGCAGTGGAGTAGGTAACGGAACAGCAAGCACCATTGTGCGGATAAAAACTCCTTTTTCAAGATTCAGAGCAGAATTGCCTAGACTCTTGGACCCTGCTCAAAGGTACCTATTTTCTGCTTTGTGATCACGTAAGTGCACCCTCATTTAAGTAAAGGGAAGGCTCCAGAGGATGACGGTCCTACAACGGTCTCGTTGGTGGAGAACTGACATAGTAAAACACTACGCACCAAGTTTCATTAAGTTTCTTCTTACATTAATCCATCTTTATAGTCCTGATTGATCTACACACAGAAAACTCAATGCATCATATCGATTGGTGCAATAAAGTGTGTTACATGTCATCTGCGAAGAATCGGGTTTACAGTTTGTTGTATTTTTGCAAACAACAAAGTGCATCATATGATGCAAGTGAATATTTCATTCTGTCGAGATGCACTTTATTGCATCATCTTTCTCAATGATGCACTTGAACTAATGCAAGCTTGAACTAATGGTAGAAGGAGCAGTTTGTAAATTTACTTACCAATACTATTAATGGACATTAATTTCGTAATGAAGGTAAAGCTCTCCCCAGTGCACGGTGCCGTGAAGCTATATGGAGGCTTGGAGGCATAGTAGATGGTGATCAGCGCCACGCTCCGGTCCCAGGGTTGTCCCTCAGGCCCCAAATAAGAGACCGAGTGAGCCCCAGGCCCGCTTTATGCACGTGCATTGTCGGACAATTTCCTATCCGAGATCAGCCACCCCAGGTATCGATCCTTTGATTACAAGTCGAAGATGTTACTACTACCTTTACGGCGAGGCCCAACATTCATCGAATCATGGAAATCAGTCTTTCTCTACTAACTGAAATGCAGCGACTCCATTAATTTCCTATACACATATAAATGCTGCCAGCCCCCGTAACGAAATGGTCAATAAAACACGCTACGAAGCCAGAAATCCAAGGTTTGAACTCTGGTTAAGGTACGATGTACAAATGTGTTGGTCACATCATTCATCAGTTCATCATTCATTCATTCCCAACGTCGTGTTTAACACAATAGGTATAAAAACTACGTGAAATAAGCGAAATAGATAGGACGAGAAACCAATAACTTTGGTTTTAATTGATTGAGTGATTTGGTTAATTTTACTTTGCATTTCTGCCAGTTTTGACTAATCGCGAAGGTGAGGATAAGTGACGATATGATGGAATTGATGAAGGGACATTCACAAAGAAAACCAATGTGCAGGCCTGGATTCGAACCCTGGACCCCTGGCGTCGTACACCAATAAATTTGAAACCACCTCAGATTGGATTCTCGATGGAGACACATTTCATTAATGAAGTGCAGTTTTTATAACCTGTAACTCCGATTAACTTATGTATGTACAGCTTATGTCAGGTTGTTTGCTTTTTCGTCAACCTACAACCACATATGAAGCTTGTTTTAAGTCCTCTTTGTGCTCTGAAATGCTAAGCGGGACTAGGCCTACAGTTTAGAGTGAAATCCTAACGTCTGTACAATGTGTCTCCACGGGGGATCGAGCTCGGGACCTCTGAATTGCAAGGCGACAGAGTTACCACAACCCCATCGGAGAGGACTGCAACCGCAAACTGTTAGTTATTCTCTTATCAGTAGTGGTGAAAATAACCTTGATGCTGAAGCACACAATATGGTTCCCCAGTTCACCATCCACTTCAATGCTTCCTCATGTTCCACCGCAGGCAGAGTCATCTTCTGACGAGTAGCGCCACCACAAATATCAAATATTGCAGGAGAAGAGCACATTAAAATATTCATGAAGCTTCAGCATTTCAGGCACCTATTTTGCCTTCGTAAGAGGAGAAGAAAAGCGGGTGGAATGGGTTGAAGCATCATGAATCCTGAAAGGAGAAGAGGAACTCTACATTGGCAGAGCCATCATTGTCCGGATCATGAAAATGCTACACCGACTAATGGAAAAAATTCTATATTTTTAACATGATGCGCAAGTATCATTCGGGTCTTGTTTATTCAACAATACATTCATCGGATAATACAATTACAGAAAAGACTACCTCGCATAGTCATCCTGAGAATCAGTCAGATAGAGAGAATACTCACAAAAGCTTTATCCACAGTCCCTCCAAAGCAAGGAAGAACTTCCGTCCTGTCGAATCAAATGAGCTTCTGTAGTACCACTACTCTCGTGATTCCCGCAAACGCCGGAATGATTAGAAATGGAAATGGGGAATGAATCGAAATGTTAAAATAGGAAATTACTTGAGCGCGGTCGAGAAAACCAGTCGAGCGGAATTTGTCTGCTGTGGGTTCTACATTACGCAACAGAGACCAGAATTTTGTTCGTCGTTACTCGGCGGAGTAACAGGTTCATTGGCGAGACTTACAGGCAAACCAGGCACTGTGTACTACTTAGAACGTCAGTTAGAAACTCCACTGAATAAACTGAAACGCTTAGCGCTGAACTCCTGCCTCAACCTGTGGAAATGAATTCAACACTCGCGGTACAGTTGTAGAAGTAAAGTGATGCATGGGTCTTTTCTGGCGTGATGAATTTCTCATAGTCTTTTTATTTATTTCTACCCTCGTTCATTTCTCATAATAATTCATTTTTACTGTTTGCTTCGTTATTGTTCACATTATCTGAAGGTCTTGGGTTGGAATCAGGATTGCTTCTTTCTTTTTCCATCTACTTCATACTTTCAAGAATCGAAAACCTTGATTTACAATTGGTTTTGCCGCTCCTATTGTGACGTACTGCAAATAGGCAAAACGATGACGCACCTGAATTTTAATTTCAACCACTCAAACATACAGAAAGTAGGATTCCGAGGAATACAGACTTGATCGGATCATAGTTATGCACAAAACCAAGATAAATTTATGTTGACAGTACGTTACAACATTTTTAATTTGTTTCACGTAGGATTTATTGCACTAACAATAAGAGAGAAGTGAATTTGATGTTGTATAATAAATAATAATGTACTAAACATTTGAGCATAATAAAATGAAAGTTATTCATAATGTAGAAGGCACCGGGTGTGACGCCCCCCTTAGGGTACGGAACTTAAATGTTATTTACCACGGCTACAGATATCTTAATCTCAGGGGATAGGTTCTTTATTCGAGAATCCCAAATAAGAAAGCGTTTTATAGCCAAAAGGATATAGTTAAATGCGGATCTATATTCTGAAAACTGTACACAATACAGAGAAATATATATATATATATATTTCTCTGTATTGTGTACAGTTTTCAGAATATATATATATATATATATATATATATATATATATATATATATATATCGAAGCTTGTATGTACAATTAAATATATTAAATATATATATATATATATATATGTTGATTCGAAAATTACATCGGTTATATTCTTCTATTATATATATCATTGAAAGGAAATCTTCTTCTTCTTTTCTTCTTTCTATTTTTAGGAAAATGCTTCTTCTTCTATTCTTCCTTCTATTAATTTATTAATGGAAAGTTTCTTCTTCTTCTAATTGGCTAATGGAAAGTTTCTTCTAGTTTATACAATTGGATTACTGGAAACGTCTTCTTCCAATCAGACTATGTACAAATCTCTTAATAACAATGTCAATTTAAGCCTTCTTCCCTAATGCGGAAAGATCTTTCTTATCTTTGCTCCTTGGATCATCATCATTGATACTTGGTTTGCAGTTCTCGTAAATGTGTCTCGACGATGATTATTCTTCTATTGGCATCAGCTTAAATTCTTTCTCCTTCCTTGATACATCGCGTTTCAAACCTAACGGGTCATGACTTATGGCGGGAGGTTGTATTGTCTCTCCTCCTTCTTGTTTCCTTCTTGCAAGTATAAATTCTCGAACTCTTCTTCCTGCCCTCTTTCCCTTTTCTTGGGCATGTTGGCCTAACCAAGGTATAAAAAAACAAATGTTTAGGGGCGTCTAACTATGGAAAGACAGCGCCACCTCCTGGGCCAATCGAGATAATAGAAGGAAAACCACAGATCGCTAACTGGAAGCGCTAGCCGTAGCCTAGTGCCACTAACATGAAGCGCAACCAAGAATGTGCTTTGGTGCGACTAATTTATCACAGCGCAATCATAGACAGAAACAAACGAAAAAAATTAGACAACCTACTCCTTGCCAGTGGTAAGAAAAAATTATTCCGATCCAAAGATCGGAAAGGGACACATTCTTGTAATCGTTTCTTCGATTATAAACTTTCCTTAAATTCTCCCATATGAACATACACTTTACATTAGTAATTTAATATTTGCAATATGTCTCTTGTTCTATTTATGCAATTTTATATTCTTACCACGTTTCTTTTCTAATTATTCTCATGTATACATCCATCTGACATCTGTTATCGCTCTCGTGAAACTAATTCGTCTCGCGCATAGTTTGTGTTTGCCCATCAGGCACGTAACAAGGGAATATTACGAACGACTGATCAATCGATTGATTTATTGAGTTGGTGTTTGAAGTCCACTTTATGCAGTTTAAAGTGGGATCCGAACCACAATGTGCCTCCACCGGGTATCGAACCCGGGACCCCTTGATTACAACGCGATGACGCTACCACTGCGCTATCGGGGAGGCCCGAACGACTGATCAAGTATTGCCAACTTGATAAACTCAGGTTGAAAGACGAACTTTCACACAAAATAAGTGCCTGTTTATTTTTTTTTGTTGCTCTAGCATTTATCGCCTGGTCTCTATTTATGTATAAGCGCTCATTGCGTGAAAGATTAAATATTTTTTTCTTTTTTTTTTGTGCTCAGTAGAAAAATGTTCATTTTTGAATCGGTTGCTCATTTAGAGAGAAAAAGGTTCCAGACCAGAGAATGATTTGGAAAATTTATTAATTTCAATTTTGTCCCATCGTAGGACTCATTTTACGCTTTCTTTTTGTCGTGCTCATGTTATATATGAAGGGATTCTCACACCGTTAAGATCTGACCCAATGAGCTTTGCCAAATGGGGCTTGGATCTCTTCTCTCCATTCTATGCCATTCACTCTCTTGCTTTCTCTCTCTCTCTCTCATTTATTTCTCTTCCCCCTCCACCTCCCTTGCGTGGAGCTTTGGTCCAGCTTCTCTTTAAATTCCTTCTTTCAAGCCTGATAGGAGGACGCAATGTTGGTTGGAGGCTTTAGGGTAGCTTCCTAACTATTGTCAGTAGAACGCTGCCTTCGGTAATTATGAACTGGTCTCGTAACAAAGAGGATTTGATCAGCGGACTTTCAGAACGTGGTAGTCTATTTGCCGAGTCTTGTGTTAATGGGCTTAACATTCAACCGAATCAAAGCAGCCCAGGGCTTAGCAAAGAGAAGAGAATAAACGGTCACTTTTAGGGCTATAGTTACTCCTAGAAAGTGTGCGTTAATGACTGTACTTTCTTCAGGCCATCGAGCATAATATATTTTTAAGCGACTCGGAGATCTGTGATGATTCGATCTATCCTCTTTAAGAGGTGGAAATAAAGGAAATAACCCGCCTATAATTAATGAAATCTAAGCTGAAAATATTGAGTTACACAATATTATATGCATAATTATATGAATTAATAGTTATTAATTGTAGAGTGTTCAAATTATGTTATTGTTCATCCAATTTTTGAATATAATTGGATTATCTTCTCTTTTGTAAGATGGTAATTGTATAATTAATTTTAATTCTTTATCTATCGTATGTCAAGTTGTGAATAGTTTAAAGCTTTACTAATTTTCCGGAGGTAGTTTTTGCATATGGTGCGAATAAAGTTTTTTGCTTTGGGGAGATGCCCCCTCAGTGGCGTATTTTTTACTTAATTTCGGGTGTTAGGTGTTTCATGGGTATACGAATTTGTATGTTACCAGTCAGTAAACTAAACTACTGCCTTGCGCTTCTAAGTACTTTAGAAGATACCTTAGAGTTGTAATCTAGTTTATTAAATCTTATAATATTTACACGGAATTTAGAAACAGTATATTTACATTCTAAAAAACCACAAACTCATACACAAAACGAGTTGGGTATGAACTAGAACTTGACGAAATTTGTAATGTCAAGTTCAAAGTTAATGTCAACCTTAGAACTTTCTTGTGAACACATGTAAAAGATAAGCTTTATGCCGATGCCATGACAACTCAAGTGAAAAACAGCCTGCTGTTGTCTCGGATCGGTAACGTTGATCAGTTGCAGAATGGTGTTCTTCCTTGATCCACAAGGCTGCAGCCTTTTCGGCAGGGACGTGGTACACTAATGGACACGAATGATTGTTCAGAACGCTGAAATAGGATCTCCCCGATGGCGCAGTGGTCGCAGTCTCGCATGGAACGCGTGAGTGAGCAGACGTTGTGCGCGCTGTTCCTGCATAAGCGGTTACTCTCCATTCGAGTGGCAACTTTTGTGTCGTGTTGAATAGAACCAGTTAGTAGGATGGTGCTTCGGCGAATTATACCCTGAAATTAAACTTCCGAAATGTTGCAACTAGACCTTCGACCTTAGACTTACATCGTTGGATTAACGACACGTTGCATCTAACGCCAGAACAAGTAGTGAGTATAGAAATTGATTTGTTTCATAAGTATGTGTTCCTGAAATTAACTTCGCGAGTGTTTGGTGAACGTTTGATACAGAACTCAAATGGCTGTGTTAAATATCACGACGATACCGATGAATATAGTGTTGACATGACGTGGGCAGATATGGACTATGTGACGGTCAGGATACATGTTGTACCCGAGGGACTCAAAGATGACGACATCCGTTCAGTTTTGAGCCAATATGGCAAAATTATTGACAAAATTCTGGACGAAGTGTACAAGGGCGAACATATTTATAAAGTTCGAACGGGGTGGACATTCTGAAAATGTCCTTACGTCACCCGATTCCCTCATGTGTTACAATATGTGAACAACTGTTTTGGGTGACGTATCTTTGTCAGGAACGCACCTGTGCTATCTGCGATTTGGGGGGGGGGGGGCACGTGGCAGGGAAGTGCCCCCAACGACGTCCTCTTGGGCCTGTGAAGAATCCCACCTTGTATGCCTTTGTCGCCAGATTTGGGCCCAATCAGATCGATGCCACTGAACCAGTGATGCCTGCAACCTTTACGAACCTATCTGCGCAGCACACCGAGACCGACACCAATAACTTGGATCACGCTTCGACCTCGAACTCCCCCAACAAAAGACAGAACAGCTACCAGTTGAGCCCCTGAGTGCGACCGTCGACGCAAGTGAAATGGAGGTGATAACGGAGGAGCCTACAGACCAGAACCAGAATGCAGAAGACACCCCAATACTGGAACCAGTGAACATGGATCTCGAGCAGCATGCCGCCACCTCAGTCGATTCGTCCGACGGTACGCCAACCCCGAGAGGATGGATGCTACAATGAAGATGGAAGGTGCGAACAGTGAGATGCCTATGTCCATAGATGCCGGAACAGGCTAAGGAAACGGAATGGCAACATCAGCGTCGTCGCCAAGCCACCTCTGAGCATCGCCAAAAGAAACGCAGTACGTCGAGATCGCCGACCGCGTCGAAGTGACCTCACCCCAAATGAAATAAGGCAAGGAAACCAGCAGTAAATAAGACAGTGGACACAGGTACCGGTGATAGTACAAAGATTAACAAGTAACTTTGACAAAGTATATAGATAGTAGTAATGGTAGTAGTGTCTGTTCTATGGTGTTTACTTATAATAGGCTATCTGTAACCAATAACTAAAGTTCTGACAACTCAAGCGAGTGTTATAAAACATCCACTTAAAGCAAGCATATGGAAGAGGAAATAATTTACCATGTGGCTACAATAAATATCAACAAACTTTCATCTTCATTTAAACGGAAAGCTCTAATAGACTACGTTCTTATAATTTAGATATCGTTTGTATTCAAGAACTAGGTATAGAAAATCACAATATTGGGTTTGATTATGTAGTATATAATAATAGTAATCATAACTCAACAGGAACGGCAATTATAGTTAGAAATAGTATTACAGTATCAAATGTACTACACAATCCATCAGGTAGAATAATTTGTGTAAATGTGGGTGACGTGTGGGTATGCAATATTTATGCTCCGTCTGGTAGTGACGCACGAAAAGAGAGAGGGGAATTTTTCAATACTCAAGTAGCTACAGCCCTAGGTGGAAATAGACAACATATATTGTGCACGGGAGAGTTTAACTGTACGTTAAGGCGAGAGGATCAAACCCCTGGGTTTAATACTTCACCAAGTTTAGAAAACTTTAGTGTCTGGGTTTGACCTAATAGATATGTGGCTAAGGAAACACCCTAGCGAAAAAGGATACACCTACATTAGAACAAATACGGTTAGTAGACTAGATAGGTTTTATGTAACAAAAGAACTGTTCTCGCATTCCACAAAAATAGAGGTACTTCCAAACTGTTTCAGTGATCATTTAGGTGTCCATTTAGATATAGCTTTAAATATCCCACACGTTCGGAAAGGACGAGGTTATTGGCGATTAAACCTTCAACTACTTCAAGTTGAAGCCTTTCGTAAGGAATTTGAGAAACAATGGCGAAAATGGGAAGCCATGAGTCATAGACAGACGGATTTCATACAATGGTGGGACTCCTATCTAAAACCCTCAATTAAATATTTTTACATGCAATACAATAAAGATAGAATGGCAGGTGCGGGGAGTAGAAGTCTACACAAAATCGTTTAGAATATTTGCGTATGCAGATGACGTAACTGTTCTGATAAATGATGACAACGACTTCCAGAATTTGCAGGCATTCCTAAAAACAACTCAAGAATTAACAGGGTTAAAAGTAAACAACAAAAAATCCAAAATCTTGGAGCTAGGGGGAAAAACCCAATAAACTGCTATTAAGATTCACCTTATGCTATTGCGAATGAAGTGACAATCTTGGGGGTAGTGTTTTGTTCAACGATACAAGAAATGAAAGATAGAACATATAGTGTAGTGATATCAAGACTAAGACATGCAGTGTTTAAAGATAAGCGAAGGAATATATCCATAATCTCTAGAGTGACTTATAGCAACGTGTTTCTTCTTTCAAAAGTATGGTATGTTGCTCAAGTATTACCACTACCACCAGCAAGTGCAGCAGAAATACGACGGCTGGTCACACAGTTCATATGGCAGTCCCATGTACTTAGACTGGCGTATACCACTTTGTGTTTACCATTAAGAACAGGCGGACTAAATCTAACGAATATTGAAATACAAGCACAGGCTCTCCTCAATCATAGATATACAGAGTGATTCTAAAGGTACAGTACAAACGAAAACCACAGATACCTCCCATGAAATAGAGACGAAAGTTCCCCTTCCACTTTGCCGAGAGATGCCTCCGTGAGGAGCTAGACAACGCCGAAAACCTGTGAAAATGAACTTCACACCTGTGTACAGCTAGTACCAGTGAAGATAGAAAGGCGGAACAAACGAAGTCAAAAGGAACACCAAAGTCGCCCATCCGAAAAACACTAGGCGGCAGCTGCGCAACGCATGCGCATGGGGTTCCACAAAGGAAATAGGAGTGTCCCGCAAGATAAGTGAAGGGAAAGGGTAGCGATCGACGACGGTAGGGAGAAAAGAAGCTATGAAGCATGAAGTAACAATTGCACAGAGAGAAACAAACACCATGACTGAAGCAGTGCAGTCGAGAAAAGTAGTGCGGGGTTGCAGAACCACGGGAGGACGACGTAGGATGTAAAAACACACTGAGAATGAAAGCAAAGTGGTCCGTGACACTCGACAGGCAACAGACGCGTACATGGTTCGGGACAGAAATGGCGGCGCTGGCGGTGCAGCGCAAGGGGAGTCCCCAAAATACAGTGGGGAGACACCGCAGCAAGAACAAAGCACGGTGCAACAAAAGAGAAAGAGGACCGGACGGGGAATGGTACCTGTCAAGGAGACAACAAATGCGGGACGAGGGATTCCCCGTAGCAGCACCGAGGGGATGTCACACAGAGGTCGTGTGCCAGCAGGACAAACACAGCAACTACGGGCACAGGAGGTTATTGCTAATGAAAGGTGCACGTACAGATAGGACCACGTACCCCGTACTGACGTTGTAACAAACGTCGTGATGGGGCCCAATCAGCCTCTTAGAAATGAAGCCGGAGGCACATCGCTGGGTGGGAGCGGGCGAAAGGCTGCTGGAGTGTCGTACGGACCCCACCACTCCGTACGGTGGACGACACTAATGGACGAGGTCGGAATGTTTCCATCCCGATCACCAGGTCCACCGTTCCCAGACCTGACGCGGCTGCTTGCTTCCGAGCGCAACCCCAGCCGAACAACTCGAGTCCCTCCTCGGTCGCAGCCTTCCGCTCCGAAACCAAGCGTGGCCTCACACCACCGCAGCCGCACACTGCCGCGTGGGTGTGAGACCGGGCCGAGCAAGGCTGGACAGATAAACTGCGTGGGACAATCGTGTAATGAAGCTACGTGGGGGTATGCACGTCGGTTCAACTGCTGGGTTACCCCACATTGGTGTACACAAACACCACACGATCGTACGTAGTGCTCCCCGTCGGCTCGAGCAAGACGGACGAAATACGTGTTGTGGGTGAATGGGGCAAGAATGAAGGACGCTACATGTGTTCCACGATGACAAGGCCCCAGAGTACATGGCCCCACCTGACGGCAGTGGTCAGGTAGTGAAGAGCACAGGCACGGGTGGCTCAGGAACGTCAGCTGATTGTACCACAGCGCCGTGCGGATGTGAAGGCTGATTGGAAGTGCAGCGTCAGGGAGCGTGTCAGTGAAAGAGCCGGTGCGGTGGTGGTGTGCTTGACGTACGACAATTGAGTACGTTGTTTCGAAGCCGTTGTGATCAGTGTGTGTATGTGTGCCACCTGTGCACTGCAGTACAGTATTCCATAATTGGCACTATCCTCACCGTACCATGGAACGCTACACATTTGTAGAACTCAGGGACATGCATTTTGTCTACGGCCTTGCAGATGGCAATGGCCGAGCAGCTGCACGCCTTTATCGCGGACGGTATCCGGAGAGGCGACAACCCGACATCAGGTTGTTTACGAACGTGCACCGTACCCTTGGTGAATCGGGTGTGTTACGTGCAGGCCATCATGTCGGTCACCCAAGACATGTGCGCACCGCGGCGGTCGAGGAGGACGTACTTGTTCGCGTGGACGACACACCGTCCACTAGCACCCGTAGCATTGCACGTGCAGTGGGAGTATCACAGTCGACAGTGTGGCGTGTCCTTCATGATGATCTGCTGTATCCCTATCATCCACAGCAAGTCCACGCGTTGCAGGCTGGGGATTACCCACGACGTCTGGAATTCTGTCAACGACTGTTGCAGTTTTGTACCGACGATCCCCGTTTTTTGCGCCATGTGCTTTTCACGGACGAGGCAACATTCTCCCGTGAGGGCATCTTCAATTGCCGAAACAGCCATGTGTGGGATTATGAAAATCCACATGCAGCAGTCGAGGTGCACCATCAGACCCAGTTTGCAGTGAATATCTGAGCAGGTATCATCGATGAACAGATTATCGGTCCATACCTGCTGCCACCACGTTTAAATGGCCGCCTCTATCGCACCTTTCTTGCATCAGTCCTTCCAGAGCTGCTAGAAGATGTACCCCTCAACGTGCGACATCGTATGTGGTTTCAATTGGATGGAGCGCCTGCACATTTTGATGGCACAGTGCGAACCCTTTTGCAACATACCTACCCACAGCGCTGGATCGGCAGAGAGGGCCCCGTCCCCTGACCCGCCCGTTCGCCTGACCTCACACCAATGGATTTCTTCTTGTGGGGCCATGTGAAAACACTCGTCTACGAGACCCCGGTACCTGACAAGGAAACATTGGTAGCGCGGATACTTGCAGCATCGGCCGAGGTGTGTACCATGCCAGGGGTTTTTGATAGGGTTCGCCAGAATTTCCTGCGACGCTGCAATGCCTGCATTGAATGTGGTGGTCGTCAATTTGAGCAACTTTTGTAACAACGTCAGTCCGGGGTACGACTACGTACTACGTACTATTCCTATCTGTAAGTGCACCTTTGCGTGGCAATAAACCTCCTGTGCCCGTAGTTGCTGTGTTTGTCCTGCTGGCGCACGACCTCTGTGTGACATCCCCTCGGTGCTGCTACGGGGAATCCCTCGTCCCGCATTTGTTGTCTCCTTGACAGGTACCATTCCCCGTCCGGTCCTCTTTCTCTTTTGTTGAACCGTGCTTTGTTCTTGCTGCGGTGTCTCCCCACTGTGTTTGGGGACTCCCCACGCGCTGCATGTGTTTGTTTCCCGCTGTGCAATTGTTACTTCATGCTTCATAGCTTCTTTTCTCCCTACCGTTGTCGATCGCTACCCTTTCCCTTCACTTGTCTTGCGGGACACTCCTATTTCCTTTGTGGAACCCCATGCGCATGCGTTGCGCAGCTGCCGCCTAGTGTTTTTCGGATGGGCGACTTTGGTGTTCCTCTTGACTTTGTTTGTTCCCCCTTTCTATCTTCACTGGTACTGGCTGTACAGAGGTGTGAAGTTCATTTTCACAGGTTTTCGGCGTTGTCTAGCTCCTCACGGAGGCATCTCTCGGCAAAGTGGAAGGGGAACTTTCGTCTCTATTTCATGGGAGGTATCTGTGGTTTTCGTTTGTACTATACCTTTAGAATCACCCTGTATTCAACTAGCGCTAAAAGATACACCGAACTTGACCGGACATATACTCCATGCCTTTTTAAGAGACATAGAACTTACAGCACCTGTATTACTGCCAAAATTTGACAGTGACAAAAGTTACTTCCGATCAACGGCATTAGAATTAGTGTATCTTCTGATAAGTAGTCCACAAATACAGACTGAATCAATTACAGTGCAATTATTGTATCGTCAACAGTGCGACAGGCTCAAGGTCAAATCCAGAATAGTGAACCAGAAACCTAATATTAACTGGTCAAATGTATGGCGAAACATAACAGCAAAACATATTCCAGCCTCAGTGCGCTCGATATGGTACTTGGTGATACATGATTCAATATTAACTAGAGAAAGAGCATATCCGATTAATCTAGAGGCAGAACCTAATTGCATAAATTGGGATCAAGAGGATACCCTCAGACACAGATTAACAACTTGTACTAAAATGACAGACAATTGGAAATTTCTCTGCCGCTGTCTAGGCAGTATATGTAGGAAACCTCCTGCATATTTTACAGTGGAACATCTCCTCATCCCAGATTTTATGCTTTTCCCGTTAAGAACATTGCAAGCAATACAGTGGCTATTAGCACACTACACCTATTATGCCTGTACACCAAAAGACATCATGTGCAAACAAATATTGTGCGAATATTTCCAATCTGTTTACTTACAAATTGAGGCCGATGCCCGTACATATTTATATGGAAACTATTTAAAAAATGTTTTATTTATAGGAATGTAAAACAGGGAAAGTTAGTTAAAAATGTAAGCAAGAAATAGAGGTATCTATTTATGTAAAATTGTGGATTGTGAAGAACAAATAGAAGTAACTCTGTAATTGTTTGTGAATAAATTTAAAAAAAAGTGGTAACGTCGTCGCCTTGTAATCAAGGGGTTCCGGGTTCGATACCGGTGGAGGCACATAGCGGTTCGGATCCCAATTAGAAATCCAGGTCCAGTCCCGATTAGCCTTTCTGTGCCTAAAGTGGACTGAAAACAACAATTCAATCAATCAATCAAAGAACGCTGAAATTGGGCAGTTGCCTGTTGATTTTGAATAAATAAATAAATATCACCAGTCATTTAAATGTTCTTCGTGGTATGATTCTTTCTGCAATGATCGAAGAGTCTGATTTATTTGTTACTTTCATGATTTTTGACGCAAGATATCACATTATAAAACTCGTAAGACTTTTGACTCGTCGAGCAGAATCTATCTCGCTTAAACAAAGCTAAAGTATCAGTCCTTGATACGCTTTTGTGAGAGGAAATTTAGAGTTTTTATCCCGGTATTGAATTTGACTTTAATGTATGAAGGTCTTATGGGTAGCTGTTATAGTTTAAGTGACCTTTGCACATAGTTCGTAGTCCCTACCATAATAATCCTGCACATTTTTCTTCTGCTCCGCAGATGCCATGAATTCTAAGTGTGCAGGAGAGAAGAATATTCTTGCCCCGGATTTTTTGACGAGCACACCTGCTGAGAAGACATCAGTAGAGCTCGGATGAAATCTTGTGCGCCATTTCGTCTCTCCTTCTCCAGGGTTAATTTGCCATTAGAGAAACTCCTCGATGGTAAATGTGTTTGTCGCATCATCATCGACCATTGTCGACCGTATTTCAACTAACGACCACATTTTTCTTTTCTCTTCCTCTACCATTATTTTCAAAGTTTGTATTCCTGACGATTTATTTAAGCTCAAGTTGTTTGATTTATTCCTTTGAATATTTTGACGTCTTAAAAGGATTTCTTCATGCTGATGTCACATACACAAGCTGTCCAATAAGTCCCTATATTTTAGTATCTTGTAACTCACAGATAGATCACTATTTCAACCATGACGACGAAAATGGACATTTCATGATGATGATACTGGCGTCGTTAAAGGGGGAGCACAGGCAGCACGGTCCCCAATAACCGACAACATATATGATGCATATGAAAAATAATTGTGTATAGCATGTAACACCACCTTCCTCCACACACATAACTCAAAAGCTTTGTAGATTCACGGACAGTTCTAGGTTTTAACGGCCACATCGAACGCTCATTACAACCCAGAAGTTTCAGGGATTGTACAGCGTCTCTCAAAAGTCTGTGGACAACGACATTTTAAACTAGGCAACCCAAATTACACAAGTCATTGGTGGGTTGCGTGTGGAATTAGGCTGAATCTCAGGGTTGCCACATGCACAATATATATTTATGAAATACGCGAAAGGAATAAAACCAAATATTATACCAGAATTATATGGCAAATAACAAAATTATTTCTGAAAGAAATAATTTAATTGATGATCAGTCTACACAAAGGAAAAGAGGAGAGAGGAAACGAAAGGGGACAAAGGGGCGGAGAAAAGAGAAAGCTAAAGGAGAAGAGGAAAAGTAGAGGATAAAAGAGGATAGGAGAAGTAGTGAGAGGAAAGGAAAAACATGCGAGGAAAGATGAGGAAAATGGAGCAAGGAGGAGAAGAGAGAAAAAAACGAGATGAGAGGATAGGAGAAGAGGAGTTTGGACAGGGAAGAGGAGACGAGAAGAGGGGAGTGGAGAGTAGAGTAAAAGAGAAGAAAGAGAAGAAAGAAGAGAAAAGGAGAAGAGTGCAGTGGAGTCGGAAATCGAAGACAGGAGAGGAGATAAGAGGAGTAGAGAAGAGTGGGATGGAGACAAGAGGCGAGAACAGAAGGGGGAGGCGATATGAGATAGAAGCAGAGGAGAAAGAGGGGTGAGAAGAAGGAGGGGTGAGAAGAAGGAGGGGTGAGAAGAAGGAGAGGAGAGGAGAAGAGGTAGTTGCAGAAAATATGGTCTCAGCGTTAATAATTGATGCATTGATCAAATTATCGACATGAAACATTCAATAACATTTTAAAATGTACAAAATGCCTTTTGGCTGAGTTCAGAGCCAGATAAAATCTTCCACGTAAGATTTTCGACTTTACCTGCGATTATACTACTAAAAATATAAATGTAATTTTCAAATTCATAAGAATTATCCAATTTTTCTCCACTCTGCAGTTCGTTGAAATGGAGATTTTATTCTTTCATATTTCCCCCATCGTTTATTCTAAACTTAATAATCATTCAATTTCACACGGCGTGGACAATGAACACAATGGGATATGTCTAAAACTTGCGACAAGTTTCTGCGACCGGAGGGGTTTGAACCTTCGACCATCAGGTTGACGATCCTTAACGCTAGACACTACCCTACAAGCTTTCGTTTCCGAAAGTATGTAGAAGGATCTGATCAGTGTGAAATGTAGATGCTACTTGCCCCCTGCATGTAATGTGCAAAGAATACTTGATTGTAATAAAAGGACGTATACATTTAATTGGAATTTGAACATGATGAAAACTGTTCATTCGTTATTTGAGCTGTAAGCGAAGCGCTGCATTTAACTCGAGTGAAAAAGGATGTGTTGAATTACCACAAATATAAATAGTTATTTTATTAATTTTTGTCAATGTCTTTGAATCCGTATACAATTATCATCAGAGTATCATAATTCACGATCTTGTAACCTTTATTTTCTATGTGTAAATATCCCTTTGAACGTGTGACAATTCATTTATTTGTTTATTTATTTTAGTAAATTCCAGGTGCAGATAAATGTGGCCACTTTACACTGCTATCAAAAATAATGTTACAATGCTCTTGTTTATTAACAGGAGGGTTTAAAAGAAATAGAACACCTCGTAAGCAGGATTGAACCTGGAACCGCTAACAGCCCAGTCGAGAACACTAACCACTACACCACGCCATAACATTCCGTTGGAACAAGGGGGGGGGGTGGAATCGAGTGAGCAGAGCGAAGCAGTACACACTGCTGCAAAGGCTGGTAACTACAGTTGCTTTCCCTCTCCTCAATCCCATTCCCTCTTACGTGTTCATTTGTGGAGCAGTCTCGCGTCACTACTTGCGCAGAGACTTCTTTTCGTTCGCTTGCTCCAGAGATAAACAGGACAGATTATAGACTGTTTTTTTTTTTCGGGTGTCATGCAAGACTCTATCCAGTAGCTGATTGCAGTGGAACATAACCTGCCCCACACTTTGACCCGAAGTTCCTAAAAATGGCACGTCTAATACATGAGTAAAAGTGGAAAAATACACGACTGATTACTAAAGAAATTAATATATAATCTTTCTTTTACGGTTATATCTTCTAACAAAATTCCTGAGTGCTCCTTCGTGAGCAGACAGTGACGCATCTTGAGGTACTGCAGAGCTAAACTGTCCCCTTGCGTCATGTCGCGTGCATCTGATCTAAGTGCTCTCATTTCAGAATAACAGTAAACCTAGACTGCACTGCAGTCATGTAGAACAGGGTAGGAGATTAACGAACCGGCAAGTCGTAAAGTTGTTTTACACTTGTTCTTTGTTATATATTCCTGTGATCCTTCGTAATGAAAGAAGACCCATCCTAACGTTTCTTTGGACTATTTTTAACCAGTTTTTATGTATCTCAAGGAGCCCTGATTCCGACGTACATGCACCTCATTTCATAATCCCGAGGACAGACTGATTAGTATTGTTCAGATAAAGCAAATGAGAGTCAACAAAGCATGCATATTTTATAACCCCTCCCCCAAAAACTCTTTTTGGGAACTCACCATAATTTATGGAAGTTGCGTTAAAACATATTTTACGGCTTTTGGGCTGATTCCGTGTTTGTCGTGAGGGAAGAAATATGAGGAGTACTATTAATGACTAAATGTTGTAAAGACTTTTTTGGAAAGTGTTACTGCAATTTTTCTTATCAGTCAGTGCCGTTCGTTCTTGTAAGCTTTTTGTGCTAATTTCATGTTTGCTCTTTCTGTGATTGTGGATTCCATTAATTTTGATCTGATTTAGGTTTACGTTAGTTTTTACTGGTTCTTGAAGTCAACCTTTTCACAATAAGCCGACCTCTTTGGTGGAGTGGTTGTCACAGGGCGCTGCGGTACCAGGTGTCCCGGGTTCGAATCCTGGCCTGGGCATGGGTGTTCTTTGTGAGTGTCCCTTCCTCAATTTTATCATATGCTCATCCTCGTCGTCGCGATTAGCCAAAAGTGGAAGAAAAGAGACACAAAATAACAGAAATCAAATCAAACATTTCACTATTAATGCCCAGTTTAGTGATTGCCTATTTACAAATCTCCCAGGAGCCTTCAAAGCAAGATCATTTGTTCAACCATACAAACACACAAGAGCCAATGAGGTTTTAATTATTTTAATTGACACACCTGTGTATACGCTCCTGTACCAATTAAGAATCACTCTCATGGCGCGGTGGTTTGAATTTGAATTCGAATTTAAAATTTTTGGGTGCGTCAGCACTTAGGCTATTTTGCACCCATCACATTATACGGAGTCCAGCCCCTTACAATAACAAATAACATAACTGTAACGTGGCATAACTAAAATATTAAAATATTCTGACTTAGGTTAAAAGCTGAGGCTGTGAAGGGACACTCAGCACACATAAGGACAAAACACAGGAAAACACACAGAATTATACTGGCCATAAGGCCAGTCGCCAGAGCCTCGTTAGTCTGTAAAATGCAGTACAGGATGTACTGCGTGTAAGTGAGGTTGACAATTGGACGTACTACGTGGAAGGATCCCCCTTACACCCCATGGCGCAGTGGTTTACAACTGGTGGCCGTAAATGAAAATTTCGCTCCTCAACTTTCAATTCACCTTGTAATCGAAGCTTTAAAATTTGTAATAATAATAAGCGAATCTATCTTCGATCAACTTTCAACCTCGGCACTAATTGTAATTCAGCTTTTATAGAGTCACACTTCTTTTTTATTTCCATGCGATGCGGAAATAGTATGCAATGAGACTGACAGTGTATCGTGCTACGTATATATACTATAATAACGCTTTTGCATATTTTTTTCTGTATTATATTATTACTAGGATTGAACCAAAGATTTGGAGTGAGGAACTCAAAACAAGGGGTGAGAAAATACTCCCTTCAACCCCTTCTCCTCTATCGTAGCCTTTGTTTACAGGTATTCCATTCCCTCCCCTTCAATTTTTCCAATTTCCAAAGAGGCAAAGCAATTACGCGCTACCGCTGAAAAATAATAATCAACAGCTTCGCGAATTTTGATTTTATCGAATTCCGTTAGATGAGGAAGACTCAATACCAAAAGGTTCCACAAGGAATTTAAGTTTAAAGCTTTGCAAATATCACGTCAATCAAAAGTTACGTAAAGTCTTTATGGTTATATATAAGAAGGATCTAACTTTCCACACAGCGTGGTACTTCTTAGCGAGAACATAATTAAAATGTTGTGGAACTAAAAATCAAATTTAGTACTGATTTCTTGGTACGATAATTCAGAAATTCTTCTTATCCAAAATAAGTTTCATCAAATTATTCTTGAAAATTGATATTGGTTGAAGATAGCTTACATGAAGACTTTGTAAACAGTGTAATTTCAGAAGTGTGCTCGTTATCATTTACAAGAATGTGTCTTGAGTTCGTGTTTTAAATCCACTTTATTCACAGAAAGACTAATCGGGACTTGACCTACAGTTTAAAGTGGGATCCGAACCACTATGTGTCTCCACCGGGAATCGAACCCGGGACTCCTTGATTACAAGACTACGACGCTACCACTGCGCTATAGGGGAGGCCAAAGTATGTGTCACCTTTATGACCTATTCCCTTTGTCGATAATTGCATTTTACCCAATGGCGTAGTGTTAGCCTCGTTGCCTTGTAATCAAGGGGTCTCCGGTTCGCTACCCGGTGGAGACACATAGTGGTTCGGATTGCACTTTAAACTGTAGATCCGGTCTCGATTAGCTTTACTGTGCATAAAGTGGACTTAAACCACCAACTCAATCAATCAATCAAATTCATTTTATGCTTTGAAATGACAACCTCGTTTTCGTACATTTGTAACCGTGCTTTCTTCTATTTGATTAAAGTTGTCAGTGACAGCATTTCTTTTTAACCTTACTCAATCACAGTTTCCTGAGCAGAGTAGTTTTAGAATGACATAATACATATTAAAATCTAAACTATTTCTCTATTGTTTCTTCTTCCAGATTCTCCATGATGATAATCGGGAATTTACATGATGAGTTATCCATAGTTGCGGCGAGAGAGAGACTTTGTGCACATGCTAAGTGAGTACTGTTTTCGATTGAGTCTTAATTTTCATATAAACTTGTGTGTTCCTCGATCATATAAAGAACTTTTATATTAAAATTGGAGTTTCGAAATAAGGAAACATGTTTCAGATGGTTATCTACGAGTTCGTTACATTTAGAAGGAAATTTTCTTCTGCGATACTGCTGATGAAAATTCTATGAGGAATCTTCTGAGCTTTACTTTCCAGGATGAGCTTGGTTGGAATCTCTTCAAAGCAGTAGCGAAATTAACGAGTTTAGACCTTGTGTAGGAACACTATACTGAATTTGTCCAACGTCAGTTTTGATCAACTTGATATCAACATCGCCAGATTTTCTGATGACTTCATTACGTAGGACGATACATGCTACCAAACATAGATAAAATACAACATAACAGGGATCCTGGGTTCGAACCCCGGCCTTAGCATGGGTGTTCTTTGTAAGTGTCCCTTCATCAATTTCATCATATCATCACTCATCCTCATCTTTGAGATTTGCCAAGAGTTGCGGAAAAGCTAAGTAAAATAAACCAAATCAATCAATCAAAGTACAACATAAAATTTAGAAGGAAAATGAACAATTCACCATTCTGTCGCTAATATCCTTCGCAGTGTTGCTGAAAATTGATTGAAGTATTTAGTATTTTCAGAGGGTCAAACTTGCTGATTCAATGAGTAGAGACAGTATTATTTCTGTTCTGTAATAATGCAATGACAATTTACAAATAAAATATCTAAACTTGGGTTTTCGAGTCTCATCTTTCCAGAAACTGTCAATGAACAATGATGTTATCACTATAGTTACATGATTGTCCGAATTTTTGTGCTTTTTGGGGTGGTGTCAATATTTCATTGCTAAAGGCACTGTTACGTACAATCCAGTGTCTGAATTTTAAGGAATTATTATATTGATTTCATGTTGAATTTACGGTGTCTAATATTCATAGACATAACATTACTTCAAGTTGACCTGTTCTACAGTATCAGAAGCTATGCAAAATTAAAACAATTTATTGAGTTACATCTTGGAGCAGAATAGAAACTCTTTGCAGTCTTCTTGTTCCAACGCCGCCATCAGTCCGGTGTTCCCTGAAACAGTGCTCCCTCTCCTATGGCGTAGGGTATAGTTTGAGTTTTTAAGTCCACTAAAATGACAATTTGCTTTCTGCTTACTTGCTGAAAAGGCATCTCAAACCGCAGTCCACTCTTTGCTTCTTTCCTTCCAGTTCCAGGTCTTGTACATTTATTTTCTCACCGATTCTCGGGTTTAGGTATTTCATCATTCATTCTTTCTATACCCTGTCCCAGCTAACTGTGGAGCAAGGCCGCGCATAGCGTCAGAGAAGCGAGGGAAATCTATTGGCCAGAGCGAAGCAGTAGACGCTGAGGAAAAGCTTGGTAACTTCAGTTGCTTTTCCCCCCTCCACGCAATTCCGTTCCTCTCACATCTTCATTGGTGGAGCCGTCTCACGTCATTACTTGCGCAGAGACTTGTTTTCGTTTGCCTGGTCCACAGTTAGCTGGGACGGAGTATAGCACCATTTCCTTTATTACCTCTACATCACATAGCCATACCGGAGTAGACTTCCACCTATGTACTTGCAATTATATCAAGATTTTTGTGAAGTTCATTTACGGGGCTCAATCACCGCAGTAACAATCTACGCGTAACGTGATTCCTGGGAGCTTCCTATTTGATTTGATTTTTGTTATTTAGTGTCGCTTCTCTGTCGATTTTGCCTAATCGCGACGATGAGGATGAGTGATGGTGTGGTGAAATTGACGAAGGAACCACTCACAAAGAAAATCTATTCACAGACCGGAATTCGAACCCTGGGCCCCTGGCGTCGTAGCGACTGTGTTAACCACCAGTGACGGTGCCAGCCTGAAATAAGTTGGGGGGCTAGAGATTTCGGAGTCAAATTCTCAGGGGCTAACTAATATCGGCCAAAAGGTATTTACTTAAACTTTACTATGGTATAATTTTACTAGTGACATATTTTAGTCAGACATAAATATAAATCACTGAGATGCTGCATTTTGTTTCATCATATACAAAAGTACTTTTAAGCATCAATCTTTCAATGCAATAATTATATTGTTTCCTTTTCCTAAGCCATTATTGAGTGGAATAATATCAGACTTAGTATTCATATGAACATTACAAAATAAATCTAAGCACTCAACCTCTCGTTACCAATTCGACTATGAAGGTAACATTTGATTTGCCGCAAGCAGCCGTTGATAGGGGTATCCCCATTTAAATAACACTAAGCTTATAAAGCTTGTAAAAGGAAATTTTGAATGTGTCAACCATTGCAAGCAGCTTTTGAGTTCCTTTCTGCCTCATACTGTACCGTAACTCTTAAACTGTCCAAATCACAACAGTAAGTGTATTAAGCAATAGTTAAGGTTTAAGATAGTTAGTAGGGCAAATATAACTTTCGAAATAGTATCCAATCTTGCCGAACGTAAGGATTTCGTGTCTAACTTCCGTCAAGAGTCCAAGAGTCTGGTACTTGCTGAAATGGGTTGGTACAAAGAGTTATTTTTATAAAAATTATTGTTGTAAAAATTTTATTACATACCACAAAATGTTCATGTTTTCATATTTGTCCCGAATGGTACCGAATTGTAGTTCATCGATGTTCCAGAGATGTTCTTGAATGTATACATACATTCAATATTATTTCGTTTTGTGTGTGCTTATTTCGAATAAAACAATATATTTTGACGGGTAGCTACGTTCGTGCGCTATTTCAGACCGTAACGTTTAGAAAATGTATAAAATTTCCAATGAAAACTTTATTAACATTTTTCACTTATCGGCTAAATTTATGAGAAGTAGAAAATGGATCTGCGCTTTGTTCTAGAGATTTTATAATAATAGAAATATAAAATAAAGTTACAGAAATTGAACTGACGATATTACTTTAAACCTTTCCTTGGTGGGAACAGTGTTGCGTGAAGGAGGGGAAAGTATATATAATTATATAATACCGTACAATAGCTATTATCGTAAGTTTTTCACAATTACATTGTAGTTTTTAAACACATTTTATATTAAGAAAATAAATCAACTGAGGAAACTAACCACTACATTTGTATATGTTTTAAGATGATTTATCCCTGAAGTAAAATCAAATGAGCATTTTCTAAGATGCATGAAAGTCTTATTTCTGCTAATATGCATTCTGCTTAATGTATTTCCCCGCCTTATAATGACAGAGAACCTTGTTTAGTTTAAATAATCGAAATATATTTACTTATGAATCAATTTCTGATTTAATATGGCTTATTTTACTTCGCCTTTCTGTCACTTTTGGCTAGTCGCAAAGATTATACCCTGTCCCAGCTAACTGTAGAGAAAGGCCACACATAGCGTCAGAGTAGCGGCGGAAATCGAGTGTCCAGAGCGAAGCTGTACACGCTGCTGAGAAGGCTGCTAACTGCAGTCACTTTCTCCTCCTTCACGCAACACCGTTCCCTCTCGCGTGTTCATTGATGGAGCCGTCTCACGTCACTACTTGCGCAGAGATTTGTTTCCGTTCGCCTGCTCCAAAGTTAGCTGGGACAGAGTATAGGATGAGTGTTGGCATGATGAAAATTGATGGAGGGATACTGACAAGGAACACTCATGCTTAGGGCAAGATTCGAACCCGGGAATCAATTTCTGAGTAAGGTAGTCTCAAAGTAATACAAACTTCAAAAACAGTGGCGGTGATTAGGGGGCACACTATGTCATCTTAATGCTAAAGCCTCGTCTATCAAGAGAAACTAAACTCTCCTTGCCCCCTCAGTTTTTGCACCCAATCACCGCCTCTGTTCACAAATATGTATCAGCACATGTTATGAGTTTAATACGGTCCTCCGTTGTGTTCACGAACAACAATGACGCTATAAAAAGTTTCCATTGTTATGAGATGCTCCAACAATGCAGATCCTCGCTCCATCTCTCTTGCCAAATTTTACTTGCCAGCAAACAAAGCTACGCTACTCGCAAAGATATTTGAATGCGAGGACGATTTATTTCTTCTTGTAGCTGAAACGCGTCCCTATATACCTGTAACGTGAATTCCAGCGGAGCTAGGCATCGCTCGTTTTGTATGCGTGGCACGGCCACATAGGGAATGAACCCAGGGCTCCTTCCTCCTGCGACAAACAGCCGTGCGAAAACTGCTCCAGACGGAATAGGTGCAGTTCTTCATGTCCTGCAGCGAGAATGTCACAGACGCCTGTTATGTATTTTGCACGGTATCAGCGTCGGAGTATGTGTTTTTCTTGCTCTTTGTAAAGCCAAAGGGTTTTGCGCGATTTTTTCGTAAACTAAGAGGACATCAATATTGCCGCATCCTACCCCTTACGGACACTTGGGGTATTCTCTCTTCGGAAACAGACGTTGTTTTGAGATCGCTCTTATATGTAATGTTCTCTACACTATTGTCTACCACGCCAGCAAGGCTGTATGACCTTGAAGTAGAGTAAAATGCTGATGGTACTGAACACCCATGCAGAGCTGTTAGAGAGTGTCCGAATATTCAAATGTTCTGTTGTGTTGTGCCCTGTTGCTTTCCTGTACCATTGTCCGAATCGACAAACCCCCCTGTTGCTTACATGTACCGTTGTCCGAATCGAATGGCTCCGTAGTAGTACAGTTGCCACTTTCCCCGCCAGGTGTCAGTGTAAACGTCAACCAACTTGCTCTGGGCGCAGACGCACAGTACTGAAGATTTAGGCAGACGCCAAACATCGTAATATTTTGAACCTATTTACTACAAGCGATCTCGGTAATCTCTGGAGCAAGGGAAGGAAAACAAGTTCTCTGCGCAAATAGTGACTCTAGAGGATAAGTGAGTGCATGGAGGGGGAAACGTGGCTGCAGCTACCAGCCGTTTGTAGCTTTCCCTTGCTTCGCTCCGCCCACTCGCTCTATCCCCTACTCTACCGTTAGGAGTGGCCTAGCTCCACAGATTCCCAAGACATTGTGTGCATGGTACTCCCATGCAGAGCTCGAAGGCAGTGTCGAAATCTGCAAATCTGTCGTGGTGTTCTGCCCAGTCGCTTTCCTGTACCAACGTTCGAATCAAGAACTTCCTTAGTAGTATAGTGCCACTTTCCCCGGGAGGTGTCAGTTCGAACGTCAACCACCATGCTCTGGGTCACAGACACGTAATACTGAAGAAGAAAACAGACCCCAAATAAACATGGTAATAAAGACTGTCTCAGAAATATTTTCGTTTTTGAATCCGCACTCTGGGGCAATTCGCACATTACGGAGAAATGAGATAGATCGCAAACGCTTGGCAACGTTGTTAATATTTAGTTCCCATGGAGCACTGTACGTGCTTTTCGTGTTCGTGCGTTTTATAAAAATAATGATTCTTATGTTGTTGTTGTGCATCGTTTGTATCAGCATCATTATAACCTGGCAGGAATGTGAGACGTCCCAAGTGCAAATTTAATTAAATATTGGGTGAGAAAGTTTGAAAACACTGGAAGCACTATGATAAGTAAATCGCCGGAACGTCCAAGGTCATCAAGATCGAACAGAAACGTTGACCGTGTGCGCCAGTCTGTTAATGAGGATCCTCGCCAATTGTTAAGACTGCGTGCAGCTTCTTTAAATTTGCATAAGTCGACAGTTCATCGCATTATTCGCAAGGATATGCATTTCCACCTATACAAAATTGTTATTACACAGAAATTAAAACCACAAGATCTCACGTCACCAATGAATCACTGAATGCTCTTCATCAGTTACTCCCAGAAAGGGTCATCAGTTGCAGAGGGGACATTAACTGGCCACCGAGAAGTCCCGATTTGACACCAGCAGATTTTTTCTTATGGAGTTACCTTAGGAGTAAAGTACACACCCCAATGCCACAAAATTTGAGATAATTGAAGCAAAGAATTACAAATGAAATCAATGCTATTCCTCGTGCAATGCTTCGGCGAGTGATCGAAAACTTTAGTTCAAGAATAACTGAATGTGAAAACATGAACGGTCACTATCTATCTTATCCAATACTCTTTTCGACAAATAAAAATTTAATTCTTAAGCTTTCTTTTAGTAATAACTTTGTCTTTATACAAAAAAATTAAGTATTTCTTTTAATAGTTTTAAAAACGGAAAATATATCTGAGACACCCCTTATTTTGAACCTATTTACTACTTAAATTGAAAATGTGGAATGTGATTTCTATGTTACATTTTGTTTCTAAATACAATGTTATGGACAAATTGCCAAAGTAGCACAGAGTTCTTGATCGTCCATTGAATATACATTGCCTCTACAAAGTGAAAAATGCAAAATGGCTGCCGAGCATATCGCTACAGAGTTGAAGCGTGCACTTGTTGAATATTCCACCTCTCCACCCAACTCCACATATGCCGCCGAATCGGACCATAACGATAACGGGTTTCCAGCAGATGGAACGGTGCCCTAGGCGCCAACAGCTGTCTATTCGGACACAGCCTAAGCAGCTTCATCGGCCTCGGGTCCGCAGTAAATGTAGATAGAAAGGTCAACATTTGTAATTCGAATGACAAAACTTTGCTGTTGATTACGTAGTTATCCGTAATATATTTTTTCTTCTTCAGAACCCAACCCTAACGTTAAACTGATCGTGGGCTTAATTGGTGGCTGACCTACTATTTGCTACGTAGCTTTATTTGTCCACCAATAGTATTCGAGGAAGAATGCCTCGATGAGTGCCAAGAACCTCAGTTGCGAAGTAAAAGTTGTAGGGGTAATATCGCTCTCCCAAAGCAAAGTTGCCAAGCATACATCTGATTTTGTCAGTTGTTTTCATTAGCTTGTTTGTACAGTATTTGAGTGTTTTGTGCACTAATTTTCCGTGCTTTGTGTACTATTGTACAACTTTTATCCAATCAACTCTCTCTCTCCCCCTGTTTTACAGTACGTTAGCAATGTGCTGTGTACTCGAACCTCATTGGTTTCGCTCCGCCAAGAACTTTCGGTGTCGTGTGACTCGAAAATGCCCGATGTCAATCGAAGAGAATTCAACTGATCGCTGATTCGTTGTTTCCCAGCTGCTAGTTGGAAATGCGAGCGGTATAGTTTGTTCAAACTCTTCTACTTCTTCCGGGTTCGATACATGGTGGAAGCACATAGTGGTTCGGATCCCACTTTAAATTGTTGGTCCAGTCCTGATCAGCCTTTCTGTGCATAAAGTGGACTTAAAACAACAATTTAATCAATCAATCAATCTTCTACTTCTTTCCCACAACTAAGAGTGATTACTTTTTCTAAATCATCTTATGCACATCTTTCTTTCTTTCTTTGCCATCTTATTCACTGAAGGGGATTAGCGGAATCGACTCATATTTTGTTCTATATTCTACCTGATTCGTTGCAATGTGCATTTTTGTTATTGGTTGGTTGTTGTTGTTTGAAGTCCATTTTATACACAGGACTGGACTTACGATTTAAGCTGGGATCCGAACCACTGTACAATGTGCTCACACCGGGTATCGAACCCGGGATCCTTTCATTGCAAGGCTACGACGTTACCGCTACGCCATCGGGGAGGTAAAGGTAAAAAAAAAGATAAAGTGTTCCCCTGTGCATAGCACCACGCCATGAAGGCGTATAGGGGGTGTGGGGGTAACGCCCCACACTTTCTTGATCCGGTCATGAGTGGGGGTGATGTGATCAGCATCACGCCCCTGACCGCCTTTACCCCCCAGGGTTTCCCCCAGGTACCCATGTTATTCGACGCTGGGTGGGCGCCGGGGCCGCTTCCATCGTTAGAAAAGTTCCCGGATTTGAACCGGCCGGGGATCGAACGCGGGACCTTGAGCATGGTAGTCAGACGCGTTACCGACTGAGCCACCGCGGCCACACGCCATCGGGGAGGCCCCCATTTTTCTTTGGCTTTAGCACATAATTTTGCAGTATGGCATGAACTCTGGACAGACAAATTCTGCTGAATCAAAAAGAAATCTTGAAAGTTCGTCAAACATTATAAGACGGACATTGCGTAGCCCAGATTTGTATGAAATATCAGATGTTACTTACAAAACGTTCGTAAGGCTGCAGTAATGATCATGTAAGATGCTTTTGCCATTTATAAATAGCACCTTCACTTACGCTAGTGGAGATTAGGAGTTTCATTGCTTCTAACCCGTACGACGTTTTTCTATGGATGAATATTCAATATCACAATAACGTATGCCTATCACTCATGTAGGTTTACGGATGAGGGAAAGAGTGTGACAATGATTTCAATGTGCGGACAGAAGGGATGATAGAAGCAATAG
This sequence comes from Lepisma saccharinum, assembly GCF_977018435.1. Classification (NCBI taxonomy): domain Eukaryota; kingdom Metazoa; phylum Arthropoda; class Insecta; order Zygentoma; family Lepismatidae; genus Lepisma; species Lepisma saccharinum. Next base: position 183,656,901 of record NC_139230.1, on the reverse strand, counting down.
ATGATGGATCTTCTCCTTCTATCTTTCTCATCTCCTCTCCTTTTCCATTTCCTCTTCTCTATTTCTTCTCTCCTCTGTTCCTACATCAAATTTCTACTGTTCTCTCCTCTTGTCTTATCTTCACTTCTGTCTTCGATTCCTGACTCCACTGCATTCTTCTCCCCTCTTCTACACTATTCATTTTTCCTCTCGTTTACTTTACTTTCCACTCCTCTCTTCTCATCTCCTCACTTTCTGTCCTCCCGTCTTGTTTTCTTCTCCTCTTTTCTCCCTCTTCCTCCTCTCCCCCTCTCATGCCCTTTCCATTCTTCTCATCTCTTCTCCTCTCCTCTTCTATCCTCTCGTTTCTTCCCACCTCTTCGTTTCTCTTTCGTCTATCGCCTCCTCTCCTCTCCTCCCCTTTCCATTCTTCTCTTATATTCTTTTGTGTAGACTCATCAGCGATCAAATAGTAACAAATCGATTTTCTCTTTTTAGTACGGGAACTCTACTTCTTTCACAAAGAATTTTGTCGTTTCGGATGTAATACTGAATTGTTTGTATTTTTAAATACGTGATACCTTTTGGTATCACAAACGTATTTTTTGTACGTGGCAACCATGAAATTGAGTCTAACTCTACACGCAACCCAACAACGCCTTGTGTAAGTTGGGTTGCCTAGTATAAAATATCGTTGTCCTAAGACTTTTGAGATATGCTGTACATATAAGTATACAGCGCTTCTTTTCCGGTACGCAACGGTACTCCATACCTTCATATTTTTAAAGGTGAGAATAAAAACTAACAATGTTTTACTTTTTCGAAAGAAGTGTGTATGTAACTACATGCAAGATCATTTATGAACATCAAAATATTATGAATGGTTCTTTCACGAATAAGTTAGATTTATGTTGGCATCACGTTCACATGTCATCATAAGAAAGAAAAGTATTTTCAGGAAGATGGAAATAGAGAGATGAAAGAAACCGTATAGAATGAGGGAAAGGAAAATAATTAGTGAATACACAGAGGGAGAGAGAAAAGGAAGGAAAAGAGAAGTATAAACGAGAAACAGATAAAGTAAGAGAACAAAAATAAGTAAAACAACATACACACGTAGAGAGAGAAAGAGAAATAGGCAATCTGGAAAGAAATAGAGAAATAGGGCTAGAGAGAAATAGAGAAGCTAAAGAAAGTAAGAAATAGAGAAGCCAAAAAGAGCCAAGGAAAGCTAAATAGAAATCCGAGAGAAGGAGGGAAAATAGAAAATAAAAAAGGGAAAGGTAAAAAAAGAAATATAGAAGAAATAGGCAAAATCGAGAGAAGGAAGAGGAATAGCAGAAAATTGATAGAGAGAAAGAATAAAGAAGAAATTGAGAGAAAATGGGTTCACATTATGAACACGATAACAAACGAAGTTGAAGACTACTGGAACCTTTCTATCTATAAAAAGAGCACTGTGTGTATATATATCGGTACCATGAATCGGTATCGATATTGGAAAATATCTGTTGGATTTTGTTTATCGATACTATTACAGAGTTTTGGTCTTTCTCGCACGATACTTCCGCGGGGTATAATTATCCTGGAAATTATGCAAAATTCTAAATCTCAATTTATTTTGCACCAATATTGTGTGAGAAAACTTCATTTTGTGATCACATAAGACGTATTTTAACATTACGATTTAATTCATGAATATTTTGAAGGAAAGCTCTGATAAATTGATGCTTATAATTGGAATAGACTACTCATCCACTGATATTAATTAATATCTTGAACCCTTTAATTATTACAATTTTCAAGCATCGGTTCGAAGTGATGTCGGCTCAGCCCCAATCTATATCAGCTTTTATTACCGTCATTTTCTTCACAGTTCAGGAGAAATCGAAATGCTCTTCTAATTGGCATGAACTGCCTTCACCGTCCACTCAACCACTCTCTCAGAATTCGATCTCGCTGGAGCCCGTCCGAGACCCTTTGATGTCTAAACCAATGAAAGGGTGAAACATCCAGCCGGGATATTATGTGTCATAAAAAGGAGAGGGCTGAACCAGCAAATTTGTTGCCTACCTAATATCTTCACTCGGATCTCTTTCTTTTAGTTTTCACTGAAGTGTGACTGTTCATAGGACACCCACGTTTCCTCCGCGCTTCATACATCTCGAAGGTAATAGAGGACAATGGGCTTACTGATGGGTTTAGGATTGATCTTGTCTCGCATAATGCCATTGAAGAATGCGGTCTACTGAACACACCTACGCATGGGCTTGAGCTGCTTTCGTCTGTAAATTGCGTACCAAGGGAGCCTGATGGGCTACCTGCATTTGAATGCAAGGCAAGGGTATGGAGAAACTGTGAAAGGGGTCGAAGTATTCTTGGATGGAATTTGAAATTAGATATTGTCATGTCTCTGTTTCAAGTGCATAACAGTCTAGAGCTTAGCAGTTTAATGTGAAAAAGATGGTTTTCAAGCTTTTCAGCTGAACTGGAAATGTTGACTTCAAATACGAAGATCTGATTATTGTGCTGCTAGCGTAAATAACATGGAAATCCATTTAAAATTACAAAGTTCAGATTTTGTTAGAGTAAATGTTAAAATTAAAATATAAGATCAAAGAGCAATACTGTTTATTTTAATATACTACCAAATAGTTGCATACATATTGGCACGCCAGTATGATCCAGCAAATGAGTTATGTAACTATTATTCATATACAGTTATTGAATTTTGTTTAACACTTTTGATTAACACAGGGACATCCGACAGGTTGTGATTTCCAATCTTCAAGTCATACCACATGAAGACTTGTAGATGTCGTTTGAATCGTTGGCTAACCGTGCCAATTGTTGTAGATGCAGGAAGGATGTACTTTGAGTAATAAACAGGCAATGTTCAAATATTTTGTTTCCTCTTCATTTTATAACGACTGGTCTCATTAGTTACTTGTCAGCCTGTGTATGTTCCTCTTATCATGTTTGATCAATTTAGCAACATTGAGCTACCAGCTGTTAAAGAAGAACATACACAGGCTGACAAGTAAGTAATGAGACCAGTTCTTCTTTAAGAGCTCAATGTTGGTAAATTGATAAAACATGATAAGTACATCACTTTAATTTCAACACCGGAGTTTGTATTTGTTTCAAATTTTTGTTTCAATTTTCCACTAGAGTTTCAGGAACTCTGTCGATACTTACGCTACTGAATAACGTGGGGCGAAGGAAATACATTTTCCCTTGATTCAGCAATAGATTACCTCTCCTTTTTTCTTTTTATCGCCCTCAGCTTCCTATTCTACAGGGACGTCTTGAGGGATCCACATCGTTTGACTGAAAAAGGATCTTGATAGCCCGAAGCGCTGGCTTCTAGATCGACAGGTTTATTCATCGTTAGTGGCATGAGCATATTTTATATCGCTTACGCACAAAAGAAATTCTTCCCAAAAAATGAAGAAATCGAGCTAACGTGAAATCAAATACAAGAAAATACATCATTGAATGAAAAATGAACTATTTAAAACTCGCGCTTTTTCTGATGATTTATAATTTTGCAAAAATATACTTTCGAATCGTTAGAAACTAAATACTTAACTTCATGAAAATAGAGTGAACTATTCTAAAACTTTTTCTCAAAAAAAAGTAAAAAAAATAAAGTAAAGTAAAGTAAAGTAAAGTAAAGTGTTCCCCTGTGCCCGCCTTTACCCCCCAGGGTTTCCCCCAGGTACCCATGTTATTCGACGCTGGGTGGGCACCGGGGCCGCTTTTCTCAAAATATCCTTTAATTTCATATTAATCGTTCAGAAAGTTCAACGTTTAAGTAAGTTTCGTAGGCCTCCATGGGGGAATAGTAATCGTAACGTGCTATGAATCTAGAGGTTTCAGGTTTGAGCCGTGACCGCGCATGAATTTATCATGATGTTTGTTCATCAGTTCAATCATCATGATTAACCTAAGAGGCGGAAGCGGTATAAGATAACCATTGCATAAATATTTTCAGCACTTCTTCAGATCACCCGCTGATACCGCTTCAGCCACACAATTGAGGAAACTTGATTTTATATGATCTTGGTATATTTTATGTTGCTTTTCTGCTTTTTTGGCTAATTGCGACTATGGGGACGGGATGAGATGAGATGGGTGAAGGGTAATAGCGACAACACAACACTGGTTGTGGTTCCGAGCGCCAGAGCCTCCTTAGTCTGTAAAAATTAAAACCAGGAAATAGAGGTTAACCTTACACACCACTGACGAAAATTGGAGAGACACTCCACTGGTTGGCCTTCGGTGAATGTGTCAGTATTATTTGGTAAATATCTGGTAAATGTTCATTTGTTATTCTCCCTAGAAACAAAAAAGGCAAAGGTATAATGAACGAAACGAGAGGGTATTTTTTATGTCTGTCTTAATGATAATGGATTGTAGAAATTTTGAACGGAAATGAAAATTCTTCATTATGTCTTAACGCGTTATTGGGTAAATCGTAACAAAATAATCAGTAATTTAGGGTCGTCACACATCATTGGCGGCGCCAGGATCAGTCATCTAGGGGTGCTGAATGAAATTTAGGGGATGCGATGTTGAAAATAAATAAAAAGGAAACATGCATGTTTACTTTAGCCATTATATCGAATACCAATCAACATTTAGTAGAATTATATAAAAATATGCCAATGACGTGATTACACTGGTCGCCATGGGTTCCGATGATTTTGATCTGTGTGTGTTTTATTATAGTCCCTTGGTAGCTGATTCTGGAACAGCTTTCAGTTTCTTTCCATCACCTTCTATTTTCGAGAAATTCATTTTTATAAAATTTTCCAGCTTTTCAATTTACTCAGTAAGTAACAGGGTGCAACCTTTTGATTAATTTGTCTGTGTAATGCAATTCTGTACTTGTTTGTTTTGTTCTCGAAAGTGAATGATCGGAATGTCAGGTCGAAAGTACAAGTGAGGTTTCATACTGAAGCGACAAGCGACACGAGACGCTTGAGGATTTCACTAATCGAACGCAGACTTGTGCGGCTTGTCTTTATTTAAGCAGGCGTGTTTCGGCCTCGTGGGCCGTTCTTACAACCAACCCTTGTCAAAGATACAATAAATGAATAAAATCATAGAGAAAACATTGATCATGATAATACAATAAAGATATATAAAGATTATACATAATAAAATGATACAGTGAACTTAAAAGATAAGTAATAAGTCTTCAGTTGTTCATGTGTGTCTGCGGGGGGGGGGGGGGTGCTAGGTATGCACTGTGTGATGTGTAAGTGCAGGTGCAATTGTTTACATATGAAGGTTAATGTAGTTGTTGGGACAATAGTAAGTTCTTTAGTTGTTTCTTAAAACTTTGATGGCAAATGATGTTAGTGAATGGTGCAGGCAGTTTGTTCCATTCCCTTATCCCTGTAAGAATGAAGGACTTGTTATAGGTGGCGGTTTTATGGTTGGGGATTTTTGGATTGTGTTTCTTGCGGATATTATGTTCGACCGAAGTTCTACGAGAGCAGATCTTATCGAATAAGTATTTTGGGGGCCACTCTTAAGTATTTTGTGCATCAAGGTGTGTGTTAAGTATTTTCTTCTATTGTTAATGTTTAGCCAAGAAAGTTTCTTTAAGTAGGGGGATACATGTTCTTTTCTTTTTAGGTTAAATATGAAACGTATACAAGAGTTCTGCATTTTTTGAAATTTATAGTTTAGGCCCTGGGAGATATTACTGTACACTGGAGCGCAATAGTCTAGTGTAGATAGAACGAGTGCTTGCATAAGGTGATCTTTAACATTAGCGTCCAGAGTATGTTTTAAATGATACAAAGATTTAAGTTTCCCCATACAGCTTTTTACAATACATTCTACTTGTGCCTCCCAATTTAAGTGTCTATCAAACACAATCCCCAATTTTTTGCATGTATCCACTTTGCTTAGCGGTATACTGCCGAGAGTTGGAGGAGAAGGTGCATTATTGTGAAGTTTTTTAAGTGTACCATGAGTTCATATGATCATGAAGAAAGATATTGTTGGATATAATTGAAGGGAGTTCCTCCGTGACCAATTTGTTATAGCATCAAGGTCGAATTGAAGTTTGGTCATCGCATTATCGTAGTTTTCTGTATTACACTGAATATAGATTTGAGAATCGTCAGCATACTTTGGACAATTTTGGACAGCACGGTCGAAATCAGCTACGTAAATCATATATAGTGCGTTCATTTCGATCTTCAGCCGAGAGATCGGGAGAAGCATGGCGGGCGGCGCTGACGGAGATGTCGACATTTACGGCCTGTAATGCCCACTTATTTTTATGGACATATGCAGACATTTATATAAATATTGCAAAACGAGCACTAACCTGTGTTATAACACGCAAAAGTTCTTCTGTAATTCATCACACAAATAAATACGCTTTAGAAACGATGTTAAGAGCCACAGATAAAACATTTTAATCATAGTTTTGACCAGTAACGTTCTGCTTAAGTTTATATCCTTGAAAGAGTTTTGTGTCGATGGGGATCGTTTGGAGTTTCGAATGTGCAACACTGTATCAAGATTACGCTGCAGACGAAACCGTTAAAAGTCAATGGTTTTCGTGATCTTCCTTGCAATCCGAAATCTCCGAGCTCGAGTTTTTTGTTCCCTCGCGACTAGATGAAGACAGAGCTGTGAATATAGTTTCGAGCAGATGTAAACCAAGAGCGTGTTAATTTCGTACTGTGCGCAAGAGTGTTATTCTTGGTTACTTGCCTTTATTTGTTTGTGTTATTGCAGTGTAGTAGGGTAAACTCTTCGTTTTAAGCCACGCCCAAAATTTTAGTTTACTTTTATTGTGTATACCTATACAGTAATATACTCAAAATCGAACTTTGACTGTTACAAAAGTGACATAATACAAGCGCAAAAAAAAAGGTCAAAGCTCAAATTCCAATTTTCATAGTGCAAAATTGCTAATTTTCGAAAATCCCTCTATAACTTTTGCTAAAATTTTATTTTTCAATAATTAAAGCGAAGTGCTAAGTTATTTCCGGTTTACTTCCGGTTTACTTCCTGTCCACTTCCGGTCCACTTCCGGTTTACTTATAAATTATTACAAATTTTAGCAAAATACCCCAGCATCCTGTATTTGTATATCTCTATATCACCATATGTGTACTAATTTTTATTTCTTATACTGTTAGGAAGTTGAGAGAAGAGGTTTGTTAAAATAATTAATTATCTAAAATTTTATAGTTTTGAGAAGAATCCTAAACCTCAACATATTTCATGCAAATATATTAATAAAATAACCATATAAATATTTCTAATTATGCCAATGAATGTGTTTGGGTTTAAGAAACAACATATTCAACAAATAGAGAAAATTCCAGTCAACATGGATATTATAAAAAATATTCTTAGTAAATTGAGAAGTTTGGTCATCATTCATCTAAATAGTATCTGGTACCAAATTGATGAAGACACAGGGAAAGAATTACATGTATTCAATAATAACAAACCATCATATAAAATTCCTGTCAGTGGGAAAATGCAAATAAGTATCTCTCCATCCAATGCAGCACTTGTACACATAGGTCAGAATTTGTATAGAATTAAGCATAATGCAATTAGTCCCGACACAACATACGAAGTGCAAGCAGGTGAATTCCTGTATGCTGAAACAATTGGGGAGTATAATAAATTAATTCCTCTCTTCATCGAAATAAGAATAATCTATGAATCTATGAATTTATGAAATATATAAAATACCGAAAACAAATTAATAATAAATAAATAAAATAACAAATATATTATGGACATATTTGGGAACAGGAGAAGACAGGAAATACCGGATAATTCCAATGATATTGCTAGATTAGATGAACGTCTAAAAAAACTTAAATCAGATTTATTAATTTTACAAAATTCATTAAATGTGAATATACAAGCAGAAATCACAAATCTTCAAACTCAACTGATTGACCCCATAGTGAAAATTGATGGAGAACTCAAATCTCTACTGGAAAAATATACCAATTTAGCCTCAATAGACAAGCTTCAAAACTTGGAGGAAAGTGTAGCCAAATTAAAAAATGAACTCGATAAATTTCGACAAATGCAGATAACCAATACCGAACAATTGAAACAGCAATTAAACGAGCAAGCGAATAGTATTCGCACCGAACTGCAAACCATTGTTCAGGGTATCAAAACTCAAGAGGAATTTGAACAAGTAAATGCGAGTATTACCAAATTACGAGAACAGGTTCAATCTTTCGAGATTCCTACACTGGAAAATATTAAAATAGAACTGCAGACAGATGAACTGCATTCAGCCATAACCGAAGTTCAAACCAAACTTCAAACATTGGAAGATTTTATTCATAATTTGCCTTCATCTACTGAACTCAATGTCATTGCTCGTAGTGTAACAAACATTAAATTGCAGCTGGAAACTTTTGAGGATTTTGGTAAGGTACAAGCAACCATAGCTCACATCGAAGATACTCTTAAAACTATGAAAAATGAATTAATTACTGTACAGGAAATTCTGGAATCAAAATTGCCAGGTATCACCGAAACTTTAGCGCTAGTACAACAACAAGTTGCTAAATTAGAAAATCTCAATACCGAATCTGAATTATCTCATTTCCACCATCTCATAGATGACATACAGAATAAGTTAGAAACACTGCAGCAATCTACGCCTACTCAAGATGACATAACCCAACTGCAAGAAATTTTGAAAACTGTTGCAGATGCAACCGAACTGGATGCTGTAAAATTATCTCTGACCACACTTCAGAATACTGTAGCAGGGTTGCCTACTTCACAGGAAATAAGAGCCATGAAGAGAGCAGTAAATCGAATACTCAAATCTGAAGATATTAAAAATATTCAGGGGGAAATTGTACAAATCAAAGAAACTGTTGCTAATCTTCCCACCAACCAAATAATCAATGAACTAAACTTATTATTTATGGACATCAGAAATCAAGTACACGATCTCGCTAGCCAGAGTTCGAAATTGAAACTAGTAGAAAGTTTACAGCAGATTATCTCGAACATTAAGGTGCAAATTAGCACCATTGAAGCAGCACAAGACTCGAACTTATCGAATTTCGCCAATCAATTGCATGATTTGAAAGAACAATTCAAACAGGTATATGTGGATGTGAAAATTAAACCGGGTTACGATGAGTTGGTTCGTACTATCAGCGAACACCTGGAACCGGTATTAAGCAGATTAGACGATGCAGATTCTCGTCAGTTTTATTCTATGGAAATTGTTAGGTTACAAAGTATTCCAAACACTCGAGGGCACTGGACATATGTTAATGCAGGTAATGTTTACAAATTATACCCGTACGCACAGGCACACGAATTTTTTTGTTGATGGCCAACTTAGATTTTTGAAGTTTAGATTTTTAAATAATATAAAACATGTCGAAGTTCCCAAATTTACTATAATAAGAAAAGATGGTATACACAAAGCAGTTCAAATACCTATAGCATACTGGGATGAATCTGCCAACAAATATAAAATACATGAGGATGAACAATTATCGCTTTTTCATATTGAAACTGGTGATAAATTAATTTTTGACATAAGACAATTATACCCTGAGGTTAATCCATTTTATGTAATATTTTCTCTTCGCACTAGATGTCTAGACAAGGTATAGTTAATGAATTACAAAGACCAGCCCGTCGTAATTACAAACGATTATCTGTGGTAACAAAAAGCATAGATGATCTGTGGGAGGGTGATCTGATAGAAATGTCTACGGGGGTTTTAAAAAATTTACATAAGATAAATAATGGTTACAAATATTTACTTACCGTGATAGATACATTTAGCAAATATGCATGGGCAATTCCTATAAAATCTAAAACAGCAACTTGTGTCGCTGAAGCTTTCAAATTTATTTTCGAGCAAGGTAGGATACCGAATTATTTGCACACAGATAGAGGAAAAGAATTTTACAATTCCACATTTACCAAATTAATGAATCAACATAATATTAAACATTATTCTACATACAGTGATCTTAAAGCAAGTATAGTAGAACGATTCAACAGAACATTAAAAAATCGCATGTGGAAACAATTTACTCTACAGGGTAACTATAAATGGGTAGAAATTTTACCTGACCTAGTACATAATTACAATAATTCCATGCATAGAACCATACATATGAAACCTGCCGAGGTAACTAAATTTGATGAACAAAGATTGATTTCTACTGTTTACTGTCATAAGTATAAATACACAACAGAGAAACCCAGATTTAAAATAGGAGATAAGGTGCGAGTTAGTAAATTTAAGCATTTATTTGAGAAAAGTTACACAAAAAATTGGAGCACCGAATTGTTTACAGTGGTTCGAGTTTTACCAGGCAACAGGTATACTTATATATTAAAAGATAATTATAATAAAATACTGAAAGGAAGATTTTATGAAGAGGAACTCAGTAAAACAAAATATCCAGATACATATCTTATTGAAAAAATATTAAAGAAAAAGAATAACAAATTGTATGTAAAATGGCTAGGATTGCCAGAAAAAAGTTGGATAGAGGCAAACCAGGTGATTCTATGATACCAACTTGGAACGTTGTGCAACGTTTGCCAGAGTTAGTAGAAACTAGTAAAAAAAATGGTGAGTTGTTACCAGACAATATTAGGTGTCTTATTGTAGGCCCATCCGGTTGTGGTAAAACTACACTGCTGGTAGATAATTTCTTGCTTGCGCCTAATTGGTTAGACTGGAAAAATAGGCACCTGTATGTATTCTCAAAAAGTTTAGAACAACCAAAATACCAGCAACTCATGAAATTGTATAAGGGACTGGGTATAGCCACATTTGGATCAGAAATTAAACCTCTCGACCACTGTTTAGAAAATTCTGTTGTGGTATTCGATGATGTGATTCTGGAAAATCAAAATTTAATTCGAAATTTCTTCACTCAAGGTCGACACAGAGGAATAGATTGTTTTTATTTGGCTCAAACATATTCTAAGATTCCCAAACAGTTACTGAGGGATAATTCAAATTTAATATGTTTGTTTCGTCAAGATCACACTAACCTTAAACATGTTCATGATGATTATGTGGGGGGAGATTTAAATTACGACCAATTTTCCAAATTTTGTTCATCCTGTTGGAACGATTATGATTTTGGATTTGTTACAATCGACATGACTAGAAAACCTAACAATGGAAAATATAGAAACAAAATCAACGATTTTATGAACGTTAAATCGATATAAAAAACGTTAAAACGTTATAAAAATAACCTCTAATCAAAAAATGACAAAACACAAAATAGAAGACAATTCTAAATTACGTGAGTACCTCACCAAACGATTCAAAGGTTGGAAATCAGAAAATCGAGGATTCTATGAACAACACAAACGTCAAGATCAACCAATTATAGATGCAATCAGTGGTCTTGGTAAAGAAATTAAAGGTGTCACAGAACAAAATAAAAATCTCATAAATGAATTGGTACCTCTTACTGCTAAAAATTATGCAGATTTTCCTCCTACACCATTATCTAGTATCCATACTCCTATAACACTACAACAGCCGCCTATTAAAACTATAGGTGAACCTGAGAAAATTGACTTGGGTCCTCTGGCAAGAGATTACCTAAGTACTGGAAAATTTGAAAAAGATGAAGTGTTTGGATTGTATCCGACCATGGAACCAAATTAAGGTGTAGTATGGAAAATTGGGAAATCTAGAGTAACATTTCAAGGCGATGATGTGAAAATAAATTTGGGTGAAAGAAATAGTTGGTCGAGATACCCGGGAACTATAGGGTTGTGGAAACTGATTACCAAGAAACACCCTAAAGATTACACAGATGAAGATTAGCAGAGTTACTCCGAAATTTTGATATTGTCCGATGCTCTATACCAAAATAATGATGCCAGTCAGAATAGAGTTAAATCGAGCAGTGGCGACAAATACAAAAATCTAATTAAACCGATCTGGAACCAACTTAAAACCGGTAGTGGTATCAAACAATATAATACTTTACCTAAAGAGTTTGTCTGGGTGGATGATGTGAGAAAACTCATAGATAGATTGCTGGTTATAGCCGGAGAAGAAAATGCTGGGAACAATAATTTCTATAATGAAAAAATAGGTATTGTAAACATGATCAGTGATAAATTAGCCAATTTTATTGTAAATGATCCAAAAGGTATAGGATACTTAATTAAAATTATCAATACTCTACCTCCTAAATTCTGGAATGTATCAGAAGGTCGAGGTTTGGTTAATGATATTATAAATAAACTTCCATTCGAATTACATGTACCTGGTTACCAGTATTGTGGTCCGGGCACCAAACTTGATAAACGATTAAAAAGAGGAGATAGGAGAATTAATCAACTTGATGCCGCTTGTAAAGATCATGATATTGCATACAATACACACACAGACCTCGACAATCGTCATGCAGCCGATCAAAAAATGGAGCATGCAGCATTTGGAAGATTAACCAGTAGAGATGCTTCTTTGGGTGAGAAAATAGCAGCATTGGGTACAACAATTGCTATGAACACAAAACAAAAATTAGGGTGGGGTTTATAGAAAATTTGTTAATTTTAGTTAGTAATTTAGTTTGTTAATATATAAATAAATACCCTTAAAAATAATTTTAAAAAAAATATGAAACCGAAAGGAGTAGTATATCAAATTCCATATCGGGATCTCAAAAATTTAAAAATTGTAAATTCAATTTTAACTAAAAAACAACAAGAGAAAAAAAAACAATGTATATCCAAAGGAAATGGGATGAAGTTATTACTTAGTACACCACAATTAAAACGATTGCAAATTATAAGAAAAAAAACACATAGTGGTGGATTCATATTCAGCATTCCTGCTATCCTAGCTGCTTTGGGTGCCGTGGGAAGTTTAGCTGGTGGCAGTGCTGCTATTGCAAAAACTGTACTCGATTAAAAAAAAAATAAAGCCGAATTAGAGGAACAAAAACGCCATAATCTGGCTATGGAGAGGGGGTAGTGGTGTGAAATCCAAAGTACTCAGAAAATTAAAAAAAAAGAAAAGCCGCTCACGAACCAAGACATTGAATCTTTAGTTAAAATATTTAAAATTCAACATTTCAGAGGAGTTTTCATGTCGGATTCTCTCCCTAAAAATAGTCACTCTCGAGAATGTGGTGTGGTCAATTTGGATAAGTCCGAAAATATTGGTACCCACTGGATCTGTTATTATAAACAAAACAACAATGTTTTTATTTTTGATTCTTTTGGAGGGAGACCACCTAGAGAATTAGTTAATTATTTAAAATATTGTAATATTTATTACAACGACCAGCGCATACAAGATTTTGATCAAATTATATGTGGCCATATTTGTATTACGATGCTCAGAATATTAAACAAAATACCACACATAAAATTACAAGATTTTCAAAAAGCAGTATTATACATAAAGTATGGGAATTTTTCATCTTTCTAGTGAAACTTCGATCTTGGAACTGCATCTCCACGATGATATTATATATCCAAAATCTATAGCTCTGAGAGCATTCTACAGCATGTATCTGATTCCGAATGTAACTTCATACAACAATACTATATTAGTAGGTACTGAAAAAATTATTATTCCTCCTGGACAATATAATTTATCTACTTTACAATCTGAACGTCCAAACACTGTATTACTATCTCAAAATTCTGTAACACACAGAGTGGAGATTGTATCCACCAATGAAACAGTAGATCTATCTAACATGGGTGAACTTCTAGGATTTGAGAACAATTCAAAATTAGAACCTGGTACTAGACACATAGGTAAATTTATACCGAAATTCCTAGCTATCGAGACGTTGAACATTCACTGTAATATTGCTAAAGGAATGATTATCAAAGCCGAAAAAAATTCAATTGGTAGTCACAAGGAAACAGGTATTATTGCTGCATTTAAACCGAATTCTGAATTTATGGAACCTATTTTCTATTCCCCAATCTCACCAATCTATTTTCCTGTTTACTATGATAAAGTTAATTACATAGAGATAAGAATTACAAATGAGAAAAACGAGATAGTCGATTTTGCCGGTGCTAATACCACTGCAATAATAGAAATTAATATTTAAAATTATATAAATAAATACCCAAAATGGAAAATATCGAAAGTTATGAGTTACAGTCATTCCCTCCAAACAGGAGGACATTTGCTAATCTTAATCAACCGAATAAGGAAGTACAGTTTGATATTTCTGTCGGGGATGGATTTATTCATCCTCATAGATCCGATCTGTATATAAAATTTGATATTGTAAAACAAAGTAATGGTGAAGAATATCCCCTCCCTGGGCCTAATATAAAACTTATAGATAATTTTGTTCCATTCTTGTTCTCACAAATTGAAGTCAGGAAACATGGCACAGTTATTGACAGAATTGATTATCCTGGAATTACATCCACTACTGTGGCAACATTAAAATTATCAAAATCAGAAAGTGTATATTATAAAATAGGTGGATTCGAAGCTGGAACATAAATTATGACAAAAAGTCACACAGTACTGTTCCCCATGAGATTGCTATTTGGTTTTTCTCCGATTATAAAGAAATTATGTGGAAAGGTGGTTTGAGTGTCATATTTCGCAGATCACCCAATGATTATAATGCTATAATGAGATATAAAACTTTAAATGCAGATGGAACAGCCAATGAGGCTAGTTTACCCGAAGCTGCGAAATGTGTGATCCAGTCTATGGAGTTACGCATGCCTATAGTTGAATATGAATCGAATTATGCTCTGAAGTACAAATCCAACATTTTGAAAAATCCTCAAATTCCAATACAATTTTATACATATCAATGCATACAGAAACCTGTAGAGGGTAAATTTTTCGAGTACGACATTACTAATCAGTTCCAATCTCTACAATATGACATGCCAGAATTTGTAGCCGTATTGTTTCAGACAGGGAGAGATGACAATCAGGAAAAAGATAGCAGCAAATTTGATAACTGTAAAATTAAAAATATATATCTTAAGAATGGTAGGAATGAGGTATTCCCACGTGAAAATTACAATTTAAATATTACAGAACAAGATTATTTAAAATTATATGAAGCATATTCTGCATTTAGAAGAGTAACTGAAGGAAATATCGATATGTATTATAACCCAGACGAGTTCATAGTTCACAGACCTATGTTTTTAATAAATTCATCAAAAAGAAAATTGGTGGTTATTAATGATCGAAGTAATATTAAGTTAATGTGTGAGTTTCATGAAACTTTACCTGAAAATACCATATGTAGTGCAATTTTAATTGTGGAGAAATCATACATATATGATGTAAAAAATGAAAGAGTGATAAAACAATTTTAACAGAATAGAATAAAATAGAACAAAATATAATAGAACAGTGTTAGGTTGCTGTATTATTTTAAAAAAAATATTAAAAAATTTAAAATAAATTATGTAATATTTGCATTAATTTTTGAATTTATAGAATAATTTTAATAAAAATATAATAGAATAAAATAATTTTAAATTGTTGTAATATTTATGTTAATTTTTGAATTTATAACATTTAAAACAAATTTTTAATGTATTATAGTGTCCATATTCTCTAGTATGGATATTGCAATTTAATACTTGCAATTTATTATCATTCCCATCGAGAGCTATTTTATTTTCTATTGTAGTATAAACACCATCTAATTTACTAGTAAGATGGTAGGCAGGCATGTATATTTTTTATTTTTATTTTTTAAACATTGTTTGAAATCATCTATTGCAAGTTTTCTTCTACATGCCTGTTTTACACCCTTAGCTTTTTTAATTTCTTTTTCTTCCCCATCCATTTTCATGCAATACATTTTCGATCTGAGTCCGGCAAATTCTGATATTATGGACCCTGCTGCCTTATCTTTCATTTTCCCAGGGATCATCTGGTTTTCAATATTGTATAATGGATGATTTTCTGATAATTGCTAAAATCAAAATATTTAATTATAGAGAACAAGTCATTGTATAAATTATTTGTTTCTATCTCGTATACAAAACTATCAGTATCCATATAAGCTACTTTAATTCTATTTTTGTATTTAGGTTTCATAACATCATAATGAAATTTATACATTTCCAATTTTGATAATTCTAAAACTGTAACACCGACAGCTATCGGTGCATCACACATTATATTAGTGTTGGATCTTTCAATAAGAGTTAGATTATTAGTAATTTTTGTAAAACTTTTATATGTGGGGTCGGCAATAAGTTTCAGAAGTTTTTTTCGGTCTGACACCAAATTACACCTCACTCGATTTCTTTTGTTCTCTAAACATTTTCCATATATGGAATTACTCATTAATTTATAAAGATTTTTTTCAACTTTAGAATTTGTTTGTATTCGATTATTTGTATTTTTCTCAATATATTGAGCTAACCATCTTTCTTGATCAAATTTTAACCCTTTATGGATTTTTGTTAATTTCATACCATGTTTCAAATAATACTGTAACAGTCGATAATGAAGTACATAATTATTTTTATTTTCAAATGATAATATCAATTTTGTTTCCTCTGTACCTGGTACTTTTTGAGAAACTGGTGCCATAGCAAAACCATGGTGTCGGTCATGTAGATGTGATGGATATTCCAAATCAACTTCCAGTAGACAACCTTTTGCATGATCTTCAGACCAGTTCAAGAAATCTTTGTCTTCAAGTTCTGTATCTGTCATCCATTCGTAATTGCCAATTGGTAGTGATTGATTCATGACATAACCATATAAATTGTTAATGTCAATATATAAAATATATTTAAATTTTTTATTAGCATTATAATTTCTAGATAAATATTTATTATTTGCTTTTGCATATCTTAAAGGACACTGGACTATACCACCACGCTTACCAGATTCAACAAACATGAACTGTTCGATATCGGTAACGAGACCAATTTCAACCTCTGTATTTAAAAGCATAGCTTGCCAGGATAAACCAGGTGTTGTGTACATAAAAACAGGATCCAAATTGTATTTCTTGAAACAACGATTTCGAAAAATCTCGAACACATCAGCTAACAAAAGACCATCCAGTTTTAAATAGATATCATGATAATCTCCCATTGTTTTACAATTTAATATATTCCAAATTGTCTGTGCATATTGATAATCTATTTCACTACATTCTTCATCCTGAAGATGGTTATAAAATTTATTTTTCGGTGGTAACTGTGTCTCATTAAATTTATCAAAACTATCCATGTATTGATAGGGGTAAACTCCTTTTCTTTTTAGCAATTCCATATTAACATTATTAAAATATTTTCTTGTGTGAATAAATTCATCATCGGATAATTGTTTCACCAGATTTGCCAAACTACTAGATAGAAACTGACATGAATCTAGAAACCTAAGTTTAATTATTTGTCCATTTCCTAATCTGATAGTTTTTTCTATGGTAATATATTTATCTTTACTGCGTGGTATAATATTAATATTTTCTGTATCATATCCTAATTCTTTGATAAATAAATGTGCATCAAAATTTTGTAAATTATGAATAAATACTGGAATAAAATTTGGTTTCTTTATTTTCAAGTTACATGAATTGCAAATTGTTTCAATATATTCTCCATTAAAATGGTTATGGTGTTTAACTTTTGGATTAAATAAATTAAAATTATTTTTACAATATTTGCATTGTTTGGTATCATAATGTTTCTGATGTTGTTCTGGTGTAAGTTTATTCATCAATTTTGTATTATATAAAATTGGAGCAAAATCTTTTACCCACTCTCTAAGTTTTTCAATAAATATTCGAGATGCATTTTTACCTCTATAAATAAATAATTGTTGTGGATTATTTTCTTCATAAGTTTTTACTAATTTTAGTACAAAACCACAAGATTCATGGTTAGCTATATTTGTTGTATATGATTCATTTGGATCGGGAAGACATGTTTGCATCGGTATCTGTATTGTTTCAAAATCAGCATAGATTACAAATGGATGTTGTACCAGCGATTCATAATTAGAAAATTTTATACTTTTGGATGGAAATTTGTAAGTTACATGAGGATAATAATAACATTTTTCAATATGTTCCTCTAATTTCTGTTCACATGATTTGTTACTTCTTCTATAAAATTTTGACAAGCATCTATCACATATAGTAATTTTATGATGATCTGATGTTATTTGATTATGCACCAATTTTGTTAGATTTTGTATGAGACAATAGTGTTTCTTATTTCTCTCTGTAACATATAATAATCTTATGATATGTGCACCAGCAGATGGTGGATGGTGTCCGAGTGGATAAATATTATTATTTATATCATAACCATAAACATGAACATTTATTAATTTTTTATTGTATTGTTGATATTGCTTTTCAAATTTCTCAATATCTGAGATTTGTACTGGATATTTTATTCCTGACATGGATTTTTTAAATTCTGTTTCAAATTTTTCATAATGGGAGACACGATATTTGTGATCAGTATAATTTTTAACTGGATGAAAATATGCTATGATGCACCAGAGGAAACATTTATTATCATTATTTTGAATATTTAATACAGCTAATTTGTTTCTGATCTCTTTAGGTAATTTAATATAACCAGATCCTCCAAGAGGGGCATTTTTTGCTATTTTCAATTCAAGTTCATGGTTTGTATCACAAAGAGACCAACCTGAATCTTGTTTTTCGAACTGTTGTTGTTGTAACTTAAGTTCTTCACAAATTCTATCATAAATATCATCTAAATTATTAGTATCATTATAGTATAATTTTAACACATGAATCTGATGATAAAATTTTTCTATTTTATTACCAGGATTTATATAATTTGATGATAAAATACAATATAATTTGAGAGAATATTGTTTAAGTTTATCACAAATTAAATTTTTAAATTTAGGTTTAAGTTTAGCTAGAAAATTTGGAATATCTAATTCTTCATTATCTACATGTGTTGTATTATATACAACATGATATAAAATATCTTGGTTTGGATTTTTAATTTGATTATTCATTTTGTTATAATTGGGTTTCATATCTATATTTTATAATTGGGTTTTATATCTATATTTTTATAATTTGGGTTTTATATATAAAATATTTTTTTAGGATTCTTCTTAAAACAATAAAATTTTAGGTAAATTAATTATTTAATAAATCTCTTCTCTCAACTTTTAATTCTCAAATAATAACTGAAAATAGCAAAATATTTGTATTTATAATCAGTAAACTCTCCGTTTTATATTTAATCGGGAAAATTTTTGATTTATATCTATATTTTTATAATTTAGGTTTTATATATACAAAAAAAATTTTTAAGATTCTTCTCAAAACAATAAAATTTTAGGTAATTAATTATTTTATAAATAATTTTTAATTTTTAATTTTTTTTTAAATTTTTTTTTTAATTTTTAATTTTTAATTTTTTAATTATTTTTTTCGATTTCGGGGTAGCCTAGGCCGGAAGTAGACCGGAAGTAAACCGGAAGTAGACCTAAGGTCAAGGTCAAGGCCAAGGTCAAGGTCAAGGCCAAGGTCAAGGTCAAGGCCAAGGTCAAGGTCAAGGCCAAGGTCCGGAAGTGGACCGGAAGTGGACCGGAAGTAAACCGGAAGTAAACCGGAAGTAAACCGGAAATAACTTAGCACTTCGCTTTAATTATTGAAAAATAAAATTTTAGCAAAAGTTATAGAGGGATTTTCGAAAATTAGCAATTTTGCACTATGAAAATTGGAATTTGAGCTTTGACTTTTTTTTTGCGCTTGTATTATGTCACTTTTGTAACAGTCAAAGTTCGATTTTGAGTATATTACTGTATAGGTATACACAATAAAAGTAAACTAAAATTTTGGGGGTGGCTTAAAACGAAGAGTTTACCCTACTCAGTGTGAATGTGTGTTGTGTCAGTGAGACGATTGGAATGCCAGCCGCAAGGTTCACGTTACGAGGGAAGGCTGATAAGTTCTCGGCCCGACCCAGAAGGACTTTAGCTACAGGCACGAAAGTTTCAGGCTATTCAACATATTCTCCCCGAAGGTCTACACACTTGGCACTTTGTTGCTCTAACTCTAGCTCCTCCAAAAATAATAAAAAAAAGATTTCTCCTGGTCTGCAAAAAACTGTTCGGCAGTTGCTAGAACCTCATTAACACTTCTAAATTTCTGTCCTTTCAGAACTTTTTCAGTCTAGGGAAGAGATAATAATCAGAGGCCGCAAGGTCTGGTGAGTAAGGTGGGTGGTCAATGCACTGAAACCCTAGGTCCTTCAGAAAATCCATTGTTCTTCCAGAGCCTTGTGAACGGGAGTATTGTCCTGCAGAAACAACACACTTCTTCTCAATTTTCCCCGGCGCTTTTCTTTAATAGCGTCTTCTGGCTAAGTTAAACTTAGCCAGAAGACTGCAGTAATACTCTGATGTTATGGTTTGTCCCTTTGGAAGGTAGTCTGATAACAAAACAGCATCCTTATTCCAGAATATTGAGGCAAGCAATCCTGCGGACCTATGTGCTTTGAATTTCTTTGGCCTGGGAGATCCTGAGTTGCGCCACTCGCATGATTGTTGTTTGGCCTCAGCATCAAAGTAGTGGAACCAACTTTCATTCTGGGTAACAAGCCGATTCAAAAAATCGTCCTTAGAGTTCGCAAAATACCGCAAAATCACCTGAGAAGATGCAACACGTTTGCGTTTCTCATCGGCGTTCAAACGTTTGGGCACCCATTTCGCGGAAAGCTTGTGCATGTCCAACTGATCATGGATTATTGAACAGACACGTTCTTTAGATATGTGCAAGGTCTCAGCTATCGCTTGAAGTCAAATTCGTCTGTTACTCAAAATCAGGTCATGAACCTCATCTACTTTTTCCAGAGTTGACACTGACACTGGCCTCCCACACCTTTCACCATCTTCTGTGGAAAAATCACCACGCTTAAAGTTTGAGCACCATTTCTTCACAGTGGAGTGTAAAGGGCAATGTACACCCAATGTGTCTAGCATGCAACAATGGATTTCCTTCGGCGACTTCTGTTACAGGAAGAAGAACTTCATGACACCTCGCAACTCCTCCTTGGTAAATTCCACATTTGGCTGCGCCATGCTTCAATCAGTGGCCTGTAAAGGGAAAACCGTTAGTGATACGATCATCCCAGCTGGCACTTAAACTTCCAAAAGAGCAATGGTTCAAATGCAATGCATGATTTCAGGATGACATATGTGGAAGGGGGTCAAGCCGAGAACTTATCAGCCCCCATTCGTACAACAAAGAATTTTTATGTATGACACTTACGTTAAAACAGACTCGTGACGAGACGTGTGTAGGCAATTTGTACAGAAATTCCCAGGCCTTTCACCTCCACATAGAGACACGGTTAGACATCTTGTCCTTAAATTACGAGAAACTGGATCGTTAAATTGTAAAACACCTAAGCAAAAACGACGGATTCTAACCGAAGCAAAACTCGATGAAATTGGTGCAGCGTTAGAACGTTCTCCAAACAAACCTCTACGCCGTGTTTCACAGGAGATGGGCGTGTCAAAATCATCAGCACATACAGCCACTAAGCTATTAAAATTAAAACCGTATAGAGTTTCTATAGTGCAAGAATTACGGTCCCTGACAACGTAAGTAGAGTAAATTTCTGTAATTGGGTTGTGCAGAATATTGTGGATGGTATTGTTGATCCACAGTTAATATTTTTTTTCGGATGAGGCATGGTTTCACTTGCGTGGTCATGTTTGTTCACAGAACAATAGGTACTGGAGCACTGAAAATCCCCCGAATAATACACGAAGTTCCGTTACATGCTGCAAAAATTGGTGTGTGGTGTGCTGTAAGTGCAAAAAGAATAATAGGGCCTATATTTTTGAAGACACAATAAATTCAGAGAGGTACCGCACACAAATACTCGCGCCGTTTTTTCAGTTGTTATCAGATAATGAGAGACAATATGGGTATTTTCAACAAGATTCGGCCACAGCCCATACCGCCGCTGATTCTTTGGACGCTCTAAGGGAGGTGTTTGATGACAGAATAATTTCTAGAGGTTTATGGCCTTCACGTTCGCCAGATCTTACCGTATGTGACTATTATTTGTGGTGAACCTTAAAAAATAGAGTCTACCGAAATAATCCTCATAGCATTGACGAACCAAAAGACAATATAAAGGCAGAACTTGGAAGAATTACGGAAGAAGAACTTTTGCGTGTGTATCAACATTTCGTCAAACGATGCTAGGAATGTGTGAATGTAGGTGGACATCACTTTGAAAAACTCTTATAACACAGGTTAGTGCTCGTTTTGAAATATTTATATAAATGTCTGCATATGTCCATACAAATAAGTGGGCATTACAGGCCGCAAATGTGGCATCTCCGTCAGCACCGCCCGCCACGCTTCTCCTGATCTCTCGGCTGAAGATCAAAATGAACGCACAGTAGTGGACCTAATATACTTCCTTGAGGGACGCCTTGTTGAACAGCTAACCATTTAGAGTACGTAACTTCCAGTTCCCGATATTTCACACGCTGTTTCCTGTTGCCTAAATATGAACGAAACCAATTTAACTCGTTTCCGGTAACACCATATAGATACAGTTTGGCGATTAACAATTCATGATTGATCAAGTCGAACGCTCTTGAATAGTCCAACGAGACTAACAGTGTAACTTTATTTTCATCTATTCCTTTACTTATATTGTCTACGATATCTACCAGCGCAGTGCAAGTACTATGATTTTTTTCTAAAACCAGATTGAAAGTGTGGTAAGAAACCTTGAATAGTGGAAGTATTTGTTCATAAATTACCTTTTCAAATATTTTGGACATTGTGGATAGAATGCTAATGGGCCTTAGATCTTTAATTTCTGCGAGGTTGGATTTTTTTAGGTATAGGTGTTACTTCGCATTTTTTCTATTCTTGAGGGAACCAACCTTTGGAAAGGGAAAGATTAATAACGTGCGTAAGAGTTTCTAAGCAAAAGGGCATGCAATGTTGCAAAACAGTTAGGTTTATGCCACCATAACCACACGCGTTTGATTTCATTTTGTTTATTATTTTACGTACTTGTAATGTCGATACGGTGTGAAGTATTCCTGTTTATTAACTCATTCTCAAGCCACATGTGTCGTGTGTCGCTTGTCTCGGTCTTAAATCTCCCTATGAATTCTCCGGCCTTTTTTGTTTTATTTACGGCCAGCGTCGAATAACATGGGTACCTGGGGGAAACCCTGGGGGGTAAAGGCGGTCAGGGGCGTGATGCTGATCACATCACCCCCACTCACGACCGGATCAAGAAAGTGTGGGGCGTTACCCCCACACCCCCTATACGCCTTCATGGCGTGGTGCTATGCACAGGGGAACACTTTACCTTTACTTTTCACTTTAGATATTTGGTGAAGAGCGAAAGAATGAACATTAGGAAATTTGTGAATGATGCGCACTGTGCGTATTTTGGTACAAGTGTTGCCACGCCAGACGTGTTCACACAGGAACACCTAAATGATGTACTACTACTACAGAAATTAAATTTATCAAAGGGAAGTGCTCAAGTTCTTGGTTCCCTGATGAGTGCAATAAATCTGATTTCATCTAGTGGGAACTATTCGTGGTATGGACATAGGGAAAAGGAGGTGCTCCCATATTTCGCTTAGAATCAATCTGTGGTGTTCTGCGACAACATTACAAAAGTTGTTGAATTTTACGGGGAAGTTTATAATGCAACGAAGATAAACTTGAAATGTGTACTACGACATAATGGTAAAGTGTTCTTATAAAAGGTAAAGTGTTCCCCTGTGCTTAGCACCAGGCCATGAAGGCGTATAGGGAGTGTGGGGGTAACGCCCCACACTTTCTTGATCCGGTCGTGAGTGGGGGTGATGTGCCCCTGACCGCCTTTACCCCCCAGGGTTTCCCCCAGGTACCCATGTTATTCGACGCTGGGTGGGCGCCGGGGCCACTTCCATCGTTAGAAAAGTTCCCGGATTTGAACCGGCCGGGGATCGAACCCGGGACCTTCAGCATGGTAGTCAGACGCGTTACCGACTGAGCCACCGCGGCCAGTGTTCTTATGCCTGTAAATATCTTGTTCAGTTTCGCAGAAGTAATCCTATGAAAGCTTAAAAATGATGCTGAATTAAGTGACATATGAAGAGTATAGGGTGGTAGGTGTGTGATTTCAAAGTAATAGGGCTGCTAGGGATAAAGTCTGGATGCACTATATATATCGTTGTTTTCTTTGTGAATGGGACAGCCGGGACAGAGCCCATCAATGGGAAATCAAAACCGCCTCGTTGAGATTTTCTGTCAACAGGTGTGAAAAAATGTCATGACAACAACTGCTTGATCAATCTAGTCTTACATCCACCTTTACATTTCAAGATAAAAATAATGAAACAGTTCGTGAAGGCACTGAGCAGAGAAGGCAAATGTATTGCCAGAAAAAAACCGAATTTGGATAAACTCAAGGAGTGTATTTTCAGAAAATTGATGACCGACAGCCAATTTGAAAATACGATGCGACACAAAGTGAAAAATCTCCATGCATAAGTTTTAAAAGACGTAGTTGCACACTTTCTGGGAAATCATAAACAAGAAAAATGTGCAGAACAGTGAGAACAACTTCCGTAAACGTGGTTGCAAAATGAGTCTAAAATTACACATTCTGCACTCACACCTCGATTTCTTTCCAATTAATCTTGTGACTTCAATCAGGAACAAGGCAAGCAATTCTACATTTCAGAAATGGAAAGAAGATACCAGGGAAATTGGAATGCAAGTATGATTCCAGATTACTGCTGGATGCTAAAAAGGGACGTTCCTGCTTCGAAATGTACCCAGGCAGGAGGTCGAGGAGAATGGAATTTTAGGCATAGTAAGAAGGATTATTAAATTGTTAGTAGCGCCTAACTATTTCTTTCTTACAAGCGCTTAGCATTTGGCAGAAAATGCTCTTCAAGCCTCCATAAAAGGCTAAATTACTGATATGATAGGATTTAATTCAACACGTAGCCCACCTACCTCCATGTGCGTAATGTAACTGTATGACGTAAAAAAACGTATTGGTATTAAATTATTGTTTGTGTGTGTGTGTGTGTGTGTGTTAGAGAGAAAGAGAGAGAGACTAAGTGTATGATGTGTGTGTGTGTGTGGGTGTGTGTGTGTGTGAGAGAGAGAGAGGGGGTGAGTGAGTGAGTGTGTGTGTGTGTATGTTTGCGTGTGGTTTAATTTGTTTTTCATAGTAATTATATGGGGCACCTGCACCAGTAGTACACGCCATTACCAAAACCAGTTTGTGCCATTTGTGAAAAAACTTGACTTGATAGAGAAAAACGGAAATGATTTTCGAACTCAGCAGAAGAAATGCATGAAGGATCGCCCATTCATTTCAAAACATCGCTCAACTTCTTTCAAAATGTCGACCAGTGTTATTTTTTGCTTGCTTGCTTTGACCACAACATGTACAGTGGGATCCATGAGTATTATCCTGCAAATTGTCCATGACTATTTTCATTAATTTTTTTCCTACATCCTGTGTGTTTTTAAGCGACGCAGTTTTATGTATGCTGGTGCAGAAGTTGCCAACAGCTTGTTTTGAGTTTTTTTTTAATTCTTGAAGCTCTTATTGGGTCAAATAAAGTGCACGAACATGGTGATGGACAATTTGCACGGTAATACTCATGGATCCCACTCTACAGAGAAGTAAATGTGGCTTCCCTTTCTGATTAGTATCAATAGCTCGCCTGTAGTATACAAAAATAATGGTCTCTCTTCAATACCTGTGTCAATACTTACCTTCATGACGACATGGTTTTCGTAAGTCATAACTAAATAACACTGCAACACAACAAAAATAATTTGGTTTGGTTGAATGACAAAACACGTTTGGTTAAGTTAATTGGTAAATGTAAACAATAAACATAGTACCATTTACTAAAGTTTGTAATTTTGAACAAATTCTTTGTAAACTATAAGCACATGTGCTCGATTACTAGTCGCTTGTTTGAAGAAGTGCTTAGTTACCAGAAATTAATTTTGGTTATTTCAAATTTTTCCTCTGTGAAGAGTTAACAGTATTTTCGGTTGAAAATTGGTTTTGAAAAAAGGGTGCTGAGGGGGTTGCGAAAGAAAATTAAGGGGTGCGCAAGCATCCCTTAGCACCCCCCTGGCGCCGCCTCTGTCACACATGGTTGTGACCCGCTCGAAACCGGATTGTCAGTTCAAGTGTCTATGTCAAAGCCGATATGGTTTTCGCCACCATAACTGGAATGATGACAAACCGAAACTCACCGTGTGTGGCCAATGTCATGTCCGAAATTATGGCGCTTGCGCAGAGCCAGTGCCTTCTTACATTAAAGCCTGAGCAGTGGTAGGTGACGTCATAATAGGTAGGCAGAGCATGACGAGGATAAATGCTCTCTGCTCATACGACTGTCATTCCAGACATGACATTGGCTCCATACAGTCAGTATTGGCTTGTATTCATTCTATGAATGAGTGTGTTAAAAAAAAAGAAAAAAATGTGAGAGAAGTCATTATTCCTGGCTTGAAATTCCCAAACATGTTCAGTTTTGACATGAATGAACTTGATGACTATACGTCACCTGTAAATAATCATAATCTGCAGACCTTTCCTAAGGTTCGAAAATCGACAAGAGACAAGGTGCTTCTCGAACATCCACCATTACACAAAATGGCGACTTCAGGCGATAAACAAATGAAAACCTTCATCACTAGAGTACAGTTGTATGTTTTTCAGATATTGGGGTGTTTCATATTACCAGCAGGGTTCCATATTACCACCTTTTCCTCTATAATTATGGTAAGAGATATTTCCGAATTTATCCTTCATATTTGTGAGACTACAAACTTTCATAATAAATTAACAAACATAATAAATTTATAATTGAAAATCAATGGTCTTGACCATCAAACAACAGTTCCTATGACTACTTGAAGTTACACAAGACACCATTCATATCAAAATAATAACCATTATTGTCACACATATTAATAGCGTTTGAATGTTTCAGAATTTTTCATTATAATGAGATATCCGTGCCACATATTCTCTGCTCCAGCGTACTCATTGGTATGCACATAAACCTCTTAGGGTTGTTGTACTACTACGCTCCTCTTCCGTGCATTGAAGTCGAAAATTCATTTTAAAGGACTAATGCCATGCAAATCCATGGCTCCACGTGGAATCAATAACTTAATGAGAGAACGAAGCATAAGAGAACAATGTTTGGGGAATAATATATTACCCCGCAAATGGGCACGAAGATTCACCTCGCGCAATAAATTGAGATCCCGATTTCGTTGAGTGCCAGAGATCAAATTGCACGAGAAAATGGTTCCCAGGATGAAGAAAATAATTAGCGACTGCATTGTTGTGTATGGCTGGAACGGATGAAAAATTAACTACATTGGAGAGAAAATAACCCTGGTGGATAGAGAGATATTTTACTCGAGATAGGTTCAAACTTGTGGTACATTTGCCAAAGAACTCTGTATCGTATTCCGTGAATGCAAGCGTATTTTGTAACTATTTGGGTTCTAGGTTTTATAAATAAAAATAACTACATATAAATGTTATATACTATTAATATTAATGATCCGGAATATATAAAAATTAAATTATAGTTGGTAGAGATGTTTTTGAAACAATGTCCAACTTCCTTTAAGTTAGAATATAGGCCCTCTTCTGAGAATCTATTTTGAAAATTTATTTTCTAAGTAATTCTTTTGACGCTAGGCTTGTAATACAGATAAAAGTAATCGAAATTCAAGCAGTGAAGATTGTGTAGTATAAAAAGAGTTCAAGAATCGGATGAAAGCAATAAATTTAATTTCACCTCTGCGCAAGAGAGAGAGAGAGAGAGAGAGAGAGAGAGAGAGAGAGAGAGAGAGAGAGAGAGAGAGAGAGAGAGAGAGAGAGAGAGAGAGAGAGAGAGTTTTTCTTGGAAACATCCCTGCATCCTGTTTCAAGCTTGAGGAAGAAATGATGCTTCTGCATGATAGGTCCTTCGTCTCGAATTACGATGGGCATTGGGAATCAAATTTCCTTTGTCCTGCTCCTTGCACCACCGTCAAAAATTGGATGCAGGCAAGGGTAGAAAAGTAGCTAGAGTTAACCAGTTCACGGAAATCATCACGATGGCAAAACACTTTCCAAAGACGGGGAGAATCCAGTTTCACTTGAAGGTGACGACACAAGAGAAACTTCTAAAGCGGGGCAAGAACCAAGAAATCGGCTAAAGAGAGGAAAGCTGCCTCTTCCAAAGGATACACAATAACCTCCACCATCATCGTCACGTGATTGATTTCTGGTTTCGGTCCTAAGTAAGGAATATAGTAGCTAACGATTTTATTAGCAAAACTTAGTTGGGGATTAAGTTGAAAAAATAAATAGGAAAACTCTGTTTAGTTTGGTTTTGATTGATTGATTGATTTGGTGCACTTTATACACAGTAAAGCTAATCGGGACTGTACCTACAGTTTAAAGTGGGATCTGAACCACTATGTGCCTCTATCGGGTATTGAACCCGGAACCCCTTGATTAAAAGGCGACCACGCTACCACTGCGCCATCAGGGCTGTTTAGTTTGGTATCTAATTAAGCGCCAATAAGTCGTTTAAGGCAAAGGATTTAAATAATGATTTATTTTTCATATTTATTTAAGGGATAAGGGATTAAGGGATATTTCACAACGATATACAGAATGGCCCAAAAGTAGGTATAGAGTACCAGTGACTTTATTTTCAATTTACACATTAAGCGTTGTAAAGACGTTCTTGGTATAACTTGACAAGTTTAAAAACAAGACGCTGCAATCCATTGTTTGCGCACCTCACATCACATTTCCCCACTCCATTGTCTGCGGCGACATTCGTTCGCAGTGTTGCAACCCGGAGGGAGCGGAATTGTCTCAGAATTTTCAACGAAATTTGAATGTGAAAGGCATGAAGTAGTATCCTCTAACCTACGCTACCTATTGATTACGCTAAATTCTAAATACATTTTGATATTTTCCCTTTAAACCTTAAATGAATTAAGTTATATTAGGAATATTTCTTACCAGCATAAGAAATGTATGAAATAAAACGATAGAAAAATGAAAAATATATAAACGATAGAACTGAGCTCACCTTCTAAATGTTTTCCAACTCTCCTTCAGTTTCACTCTCCCACTCATCCGAGTCTGTGTCTACCGATGAATCTGTGTCCGGGTCTGAATCGACTTCACCAAGTCTAATTATCAGTTCATCTACACGCTCGGCCATAAGTCCAT
Source organism: Lepisma saccharinum (assembly GCF_977018435.1). Taxonomy (NCBI): domain Eukaryota; kingdom Metazoa; phylum Arthropoda; class Insecta; order Zygentoma; family Lepismatidae; genus Lepisma; species Lepisma saccharinum. The sequence continues at coordinate 183,627,630 of NC_139230.1, read as the reverse complement.
CTCTTTCAAAGTTTCAATGCTTTAGAAAATAACACAGGCAAGCGTGTTATCAGATTACCTTCTCGTAGTGATTGTTGTACGATAAACGATAAACAAACAAACCACCACCCCACTCGGTTAAAAAAAAAAAAGGCCAATGCTCGATGTCGCATTCAGAAAATGAAGTCATTCGCCCTGTAGTTTCTCTTCGTTATAAACCTTAACGCACGTGCGTAATACTACAGTTTACGATCGGCGCACCGCAAGCATTTTCAAAGGCCGGATTAAATAAAATGAACCACTGATATAATAGGAGCCTGCATGCATCGTCACGCTAAAAAGTGAAAATCGTTTGTCATATTTGTTTTAGCTTAATTTTGCTGATTTCGCACCACTGGTATTCTCAACGCCAGACCAGTGAGTGGAAGAGTGGTGGCGAGGATGATGTAATAGGAAGTGCTCCGCAGCGATCTGCGCATATCGGGACTTAACTTGTCAGGCTATGACTGTGTACTTTCAAATTACCAGCCATCATTCACAGAATCAAGATATCTGAAAAGGATAATGAACTTACAAACAACAATGCCAGGCCGACAGTGGTATATACTGTATATCTACTTTTGGGCCACCCTGTAGAATAGAATAGAGAAGAAAGGTACTTATTTAGCAAGCGTGTTTTGGCCTCATGAGGCGCTCATACAATTTTACACACTCACGAGGCTCTGCGTTTGGACTAGAGTAAGTATAACCTCCGCGATTGTCCTCTCGCTCATTTCATCTTATATTTTATCTTCATCTCTTCGATTACACAAAAGTGGCAGAAGAGCGAAGCAAAATCAAATTAAATAAAACGATTTTGTTGGGTTTAATTAAAGTGAATTTCTAGTTGATGAATTTAAATGGCACAGAGATCTTGTTGAAGCTTGAGCAGCACGTCACAATAAGTGGCAGCTGACATGAGACAGGAAGTTTCACAACTTAGTGAGAAAGTGACAATTCGTCCCAAACTGCACACACTGAGAAGTCACTTTCCGTTGCAGCTGAATTGAGAAAATACGCCGAGGTAACACTGAGCACCCTATATAAAAAAGCACTCCTTCGAGTAACAATCAAGTGACAACCGCCATATTCACATGTTTCTTGATTGATTGATTGATTTTGTTTATTTTACTTCGCTTATCTGTCACTTTTGGCTAATCGCGAAGATGAGGACGAGTGATGATATGATGAAATTGATGAAGGGACACTCACAAAGAATACTTATGTCCAGACCGGGATTCGAACTCGGGACCCGTGGTATTGTAGCGCACTGTGTACATGTCTCTTGGTGAACGTTTTCAAGTGTCGTGTCACTCCGATGCCAGGCAGCAAGCATATCGCCTGTCGATGGTCACTCTGGTTTTAAATCTTCCTTAAAGAAATCATAGTGTAAATACAGGGTGTCTCAAATAAAACTATACCCAACCTAAATGTATGCTGATTTGATTTGTGATAATAATTTGTAAATTGGATGATAGTAGCACGGTAGAGAATATTGGTAATGTGGTTTTGGTCATTTTCAGGTGACAATGAGGAAATATACATTCTGAGAGGACATGAAAACCTTCGATCTGGGTATACTTTTATTAGGGACACCCTGTAGATACGAAGTAATTATAACAATGGAGAAATGTTTAATTTTCTTTCTTTACTCTTGGAAAGGACGGAGAGGCTGCCGAAGCTATCCGCCAGCTCCATAAAACCACGCTATATGAAGCTTCCCGAGAAATCCAACAGAGGATAATTAAAAAGGGCTCGTCGCTGTTATTACTCAGGCGTTAACTTCATTTAATCCTTTGTAGTGAGCCGCAACTCGCGGAGATGCTTATCTCGAACTCGAAAACAGTTACGATTTCTCTTTTCCATCCCGACAAAATATATTTTTCAGGCTGCACTTAATAAAATAGGGAATGAACTTTTCACAGATTTCATAGACATATTAATTGAGGGAGCATCCATCATTCTCATGTACAATGCCTAGTGCCAGCAGTGTTTTCGAGAAATATCACCGATTTTTCTAGTTCGCTTGGTGGCTAAAAGTTACTGAAGATAGTCTGCTTTTTCTATTTTAGATTGTAAATTTTCCTTCTGAGAGCGAGCACTCAAGTAAAATTAAATTGGAATGTTTTTTATACTAATTTCTGGAAACAGAATGGAAGAGATTTTTTTACAATGTTTATTGCTTAGATTCGTAAATCTTTAAAAATAATTTAAAGCTACAAAGATTGTGCAAAATTTCAAAATTTGGTTTGATTCATTAATTTAGTTCATTTTACTTCCATTTTATGCCACTTTTCGCTAATCGCGAAGATGAAAATGTATGGTGCTGAGATGGATGAAGGAACAATCACAGCCATTTAGCGAAAACACAACACGGGCCCCACAGAGAATTACACTGGCTGTGAGTCAAAACGCCAGAGCCTCGCTAGCCTGCAAAATGCAGTCCATGGTGTACTACATAGAAGTACACTTGAGTGTCTTTGGAAAGGGTCATCCCTTACACCCCGTGCACAATTTGGAAATGTATCGTCGAATTTATGTTGTTGTATATAAATCTATCGTGTTCACTGGCTTTCGTTACATTTTGACAAGATTATATAACTGTTGATTTTGGTATTAAAAATTCCATCCTCACCCAAAATTTCCAATACAAGTCCAAATTAGTCTAAACGAGGTAATGTTATAACTACTTGAATTTTAATGGATGTTATTTTCGGAAAGATGTTTGTGAAGATTTTTATAATCATAGAAAATTTTATTAATTTTTACCAGACTTTTACAGAACACCCTGTTTGTCATCAGCGTATAATTCATTCGTTCGCAATCAAAGTTCCACGAAAGCTTGATGTTTCGTGATATTATGTTAGGTGTTGTGCAAGAAATTCATTGAAACAAAAATAGATTGAGGTTGTGTGAAGAGGTTGATGAAATATTGAATAAATGTTGCTGTAACCTAGGTCTATGGTGGACATAGAGCTAGCTAGCTACAAGAAAAAAATCACTGGAAGTTCGTTCTTTATACGTACAGAATAAAACAAATAGTTTAATTGTAAATTCTGTGCTGGAACTGCATATTTTTCGAGGGGGATCTTCATGAACCAAAAATACAGCATGTTAATAAACAGATTAATAACAATAATTATTCCTGTCTCACATAAGATGTAGGCTAGATAGGGAATATAGATTTCCGAAAAAAAAATCAATCTTGGAATGCGGATTCGATCCTATTTCTATTTTCGTTATTTGCCGTAGCATTTTTGCCACCCTACGTTAATCGTGACGATGAGGATTAGTGATGAATAGGTGAAATTGGCACTCACAAAGAACACCCATCTCAGGGCCGTGACTCGAATTCGGGAACTTCGGTGGCGAAATCGAAAGTCAACCACTTAACGCGATCGGCCACCGAGTCGACAGGATTTGATCCAAAATCACATAGGGCTATGATTTTTTTTTCATATTGCAGCATTTTTTCTCGTATTTTCTTACATTTATCGTCACTTGTATATCTATTTTGGTTAATCTCGGTGATCAGGATGAACGGGCGTTTATCAGACTCAATGAAACACCCATGTACGCGACGGGATTCAAAGCCAGGACCCTTCGACAGCAAAATCGTGGTCGAGCAATCAGCGTGTTCGGCCAACGTGGAGGCTCTTCTCAAAGATGCGTTGATATCTTCAATTTGTTTCTACACTCTGTCCCAGTTATCTCTGGAGCAGGCGAACGAAAACAAGTCTCTGCGGAAGTAGTGACGCGAGGTTGCTTCACCAATGAACACGCGAGAGGAACTGAATTGCTTGGAAGGGGGGGAAACGACTGCAGTTACCAGCATTCCCAGCAGGGTGTATTGCTTCGCTCTGCCCACTTGAATTCCCCCAATTCTTTGAAGCTTTGCGCGGTCTTGCTCCAGAGATACCTGAGACAGAGTATAATGATTGATTGTTTTGGTGTTTTAAGTCCACTTTATGCACAGTAAGGCTAATCTGGACTGGACCTACAGTTTAAAGTGGGATCCGAACCACTTGTGCCTTCACCGGGTATCGAACCCGGGACCCCTTGATTACAAGGGGATGACGCTACCACTGCGCCATCGGGGAGGCCCCTAGAGAGACAGAGTATAGTTTCTGGGAATATGCGGGATTTTTTTGGGAGGGGGGCTCAAGACCGATGAATCCGTTTGATATTTGCTTATTTGTCTTTAAAGTCACTTTCTTGAGTTGTGCCCGAGTAAACACATTTCTCTCACAGGTCAATTTACCACCTCCACGACGCCAGAGGCCCCGAGTTCGAATCCCGGCCTGGGCATGGGTGTTCTTTATCAGTGTCCCTTCATCAATTTCATCACATCATTACTCATCTTCACCAAAAGTGGCAGCAATGCAAAGTAAAATAAGTCGAATCAATCGATTAATCAATTCACCACCTCTATAGCCCATCGCGACGATGAGAATGAAACGGTGCAGATGAAAGAACTAGGATTAGAAATTAGAATTCCTGACTCTGGAGAGCGTTTCGTTAACTACTTTGCAGTAGACATTAAAAAACAACAACACCCTCAATCACCCCATTTCACCCTGAAAAATCAACAACCAGCACTTCAAATTTCATTATCTTGAAAAAAATATCTAGTGGAAGCTCTAAGCACCATATGCTAATCAAGAGTGGTTCGGCGAGTAAGCGTACACGTTTTTGGCAGATACATATTCGTTTACGTTCAAATTAGCTGGGTTTTCGATAGAGAACCGGTAATAGGTCCAATTATGTGTGCTCATATTGATGAGCCGGTACACGTAATTAGAAAGCCGGGACCACACATGCAGTTTTACCCGTCTCGCTCTCTGTACCGTCAAGAGGGTGAAGTGGAAAATGAACATTAAATGACATGTATGCACGGAGTTGGGGTGGAGTATAGAGATACTGATTATTTTCTAATGTACTCTTCCTCCACCCATCATATATACATACATATATTCAGCGCGAGAAGTTGTAACTTTTATACTCTCAGGTCATGGGTTGAAAATTTCATTCTCTCTCTCCTTGATAACTCCTTACCGTAATATGCCACAATAATAATGCCATGCGATTGATCTAGTTTAAGTGGTCTAATGGACAAGTTACTGAAATTTTAAATAATCGTTTTATTGTAAAGAAAGGTCTGTAAACAATTTTGAATTTCTACCCTTAACAAGGGTTTAAGGCGAAGAATGACTTTTGTACTAGGTTTGTATTTATTTCAATATCGTCGGAATGGGCACTGCTACTAACAAATGACCCAACTATACAAGATAGTACGAATTTCTACCCAAGTTCCAAGTCGAAGCTTGCAGGACACGATGTTCGAAAAATATAACGAATAAGTATTTACAGAATCGCACGCATTCCTTATGGAGAAAAAACGTAACAACTTCAAGTTACGGCTAATCAAATGGGATTTCGACATATCAAATCTTCAACTGGTCCTCTTTTCGTTCATGTGTTTTTCTTCGCCAACTGAAGTTTGATATTCCCAAGAGAACAAGTAAAATAATACTCATTTAAGCGCAATGCATTCTCCCCCTCCTACAACCTCCATAGACCTATCTTTCTCCAGCTCGGCGCGGGGAAAAGGTCGGTGGGTGAGGTTTAGGGGCTTTCCAGAACCTCGGTTCTGGCTGAACAATGAAACTGTTCCCCGTGGCCTTAACAGTTGACTAGAGTACCGAGACAAGACAGATATAGAAACGACTTTGTAAGATCGAGAAGATAACGAGACTAGACTCTTCGAGACTTGGCGAAACGAGACAGACCTCTATGAAATCGAGGCGAGTGCGATACCCTCAATTTTGTTCGAGACTTAGGAATGATACTTGAAAAAAAATACCTACACCAAATTTACTTTACTAACAGACTTGGATTCATTGATTTGGTTAATTTTACTTCGCTTTCCTACCACTTTTGGCTAATCGCGAAGATGAAGATGAGTGATGAAACTGATGAAAGGGCACTCACAAAGATGTTCAGGTCGGGATTCGAAACCGGGACCGCTGTTTACTAGGACACTTCTTCAGATATACCAAGCGAATATCCACCTGAAGTTTTATATTTTTGTTTATGGTAATTACAAAGTCAATCCATTAGGGTAAATTGCGATTGGTCTGTAGTATCGTAGAATATATAAATAAATATAAAATTTCGTTTATTGAGGCTCGTCTGGTTGATACGAGGAGTGAAAAACAAAATGTTAACAATAAACGTTTACGAGTACATTATCACCACACGATGTAAAATGTTGTGCGTTATGTAGTATAAACAACAACAGACCGTGACGAGAACGCGATGAATGTTTTTATAAGTCGAGACAAGACCGAGAACGGCACGTATAACTCGAGACGGACCGAAACTCAGCCAAATCTCGTCTCGTCTCGCTACTATCCTGCAACTGACCTCCACAGGGTCGTTGAGATAAAAATCAGAATATTGAGTTACAGATTCCAGGGTAACTCTTTTCAAGCCTTTGGTCAACAGAATTCAAATCGTATAAATTTAATAACGTACATCTTTGGTATAGATATCACAAGAACACAAATAACCCAGATTTATTCGTCATGGCTGTCCAGTCGATATAAATACTGTAAATTTACAAACAATATACCTTAATATGTAGATTTAGTGTTAAATGTCATTTTTTAATTTTGATTTTAATCGCGACGATGATGAGGGATGACTGGCTTAAGTAAATGAAAGAACAACCACAATTGAGCAACAATGGATAGAGGATCAAACCAGAACATCAATAACATCTATCACATAACTTTCCGTATTTTATTTGCCAAATAGTCTTAACTTTGTTGCGTGAATGAGAACAATACATTTGATATTTAAACTACATTCTCTGCTTTTTGCTCGCAACAATGTATAACAAAGAAAATTCATATTTTGTATTCTATGCTTTAAACTGATACAATGTAGAATAAGTGAAGATGTATTCATTCTTTCTTCCAAAGAAAGGAATATCCTCCATGACATTTACCTGAAATAGTAAAGTCAGTTCTACATGTAAATGTGCTTGGACTGGAATTACATTTATCACAGGACATCCCTTGAAGGCTCAGGCTCATAGAAAATCCGCCAAAACGTCACGAGTTTTAAAGAAGAGTTGACAGTTGACAACTAAAGTTGATTGCACGTTTGCTTTGATGGACATAAAGATAAAAACTGACGCTTGCTTCAGTTTTTGATGTCCTGAAATGAGGAAAAAGCTGCCTGTCTCTTTTGTTACTTTTATTTGTGTAGACTCGTTTCGTAGCAAGGCCAAACATTCAACGGTTTCTCACATTTAATTGCGCATGTGAGGCATATACTTAGGTATTGAATGGAGTTACGGTCCTTAAAAAGACATGCATAATCTTCAGTTACTAACCCAGAAAATGCATGTAATATAACATATAATATAATAAAATACATAAAACATTTCTTTGTCTTTTTTTCCTAAGTAAATATCGTTTACAAACAAAGGCGTCGGGAGGGGTGGGGGTCGAACCGGTTCTGGAAATTGGCGTCGTTTATTTCAAGTTTGAAAAGAAAAGTTTTGTCAGAACTGTAGCTTGTTATTTTTATTGTGAATAACAGATTTGATTTGATTTAGTTTATTTTACTTCGCGTTTTGTGCCTCTTGGCTAATTTGCGAAGATGGGGATGAGTGATGAAATGATGAAATTGATGAATGGACATTCACAAACAACCAAGCCCGACCGGGATTCGAACCCGGGACCCTTGGCGTCGCAGCGCGATGTGCTAACCACTCGGCCACAGGGTCGGGCCATTGTTAATAACAGATATATATATATATATATATATATATATATATATATATATATATATATATATATATATATATATATATATATATTGAGTTTGAGCTGCTGTTTTAAGTCCACTTTATGCACAGTAAGGCTAAACGGGACTGGACCTACAGTTTAAAGTGGGATCCGAACCACTTGTGCTTCCACCGGGTATCGAACCCGGAACCCCTTGTTTACAAGGCGACGATGATATATATATATATATATATATATATATATATATATATATATATATATATATATATATATACAGGGTTACTTGTAATTAGATGTATTCCCTGAAAGGGGAAAATTGCCATTTTGTTTAAAAAAAACAATAGAAATTCGATTATCTCGAAAACTACTAATTTTCGGACGGGGTATCATATGGTCAAATTTATTGCAAATTGTCTCTACTTTAACCCCTTTCAAGGAATACATCTAATCACAAGTCACCCTTTATATATATATATATATATATATATATATATATATATATATATATATATATATATATATATATATAGTTCAGTTACTACTGGAACAGAGTAACCAAAGTACACACTAAGTAAGATCGAAATTGATGATTCTAAACAGGATCTGCAGTTTTTGAAATTCCAAACAAATGTGACAGTTCAAACAACAAAACAAAACTGCCACTAAAATTTTCCCCTTTAAAAGATTTATTCTTGGACAAGGGATGCAAAAGTTAATAACAACATTATATAATTTTGCATTTCAGTACGCTAACTGTGACACTGAATATCCAACACAAGAGATGTGCTGGATATTCCCTCATTTAGCGAATCGAGTAGAAGTCGGTCCCAAAAGACATAATACTAATAAATTTGAAATAAAGTCAGCGTATTTTTATTGGTTTATAAAATAATGACCTGACCGCCCCCACAAGAATTTCTGGCGACGCCCATGTTTACAAAGATTTGATTTGATTTCAGTGTATCTTTAAAGGAAGCTATATCCTTATTCAGTATACAACCCGGTACACTTGGATGTGACGTGGGTTAACTGTTTATAATTATGCAAAGTACAATGACCTTTTACGTGAACTGTACTCACACACATCACGATGGCATACACACCCAGGTGGTATACGCACAGCTCGTCACACAAATAATTTTCATACATCCTGAGAAATTGAACAAGTCGAAACTACCAAACGATAGCAAGTATATTAAATCATGAGGTATCTGTCATTTCTTTCGCTTGTTCTCACTACCAAAGTTCCCGGGTTCAAGTCCCAGACTGGGTGTTCTTTGTGAGTGTTCCTTCATCAATTACATCTAGTTATCCCTCGTCCTCATCGTCGCGATTGGTCCAAAATGCAGAAAAGCGATGCTAAAAATAAAAAACGCAAATAGTTTCGTCAGTGTCGTTTTAACAATGAGAATGATCTTCATCATAAAATCCTCTAATTTAAAGCTTCACACTGTGTGTACTTATTTTGAATTTCTTTGGGATACCTCTCGTATATGTGTGCAATAACTTTTGGAAGTAATCCCACACCAAACAGTAACATAACCTTGAATTCGACACACACACACACACACACATACACAAGCAATATCCTTTTATGTGTGATTTTGAGTCTTACGGATATTATACAAGCGTTCGTATCGACAGAATGTGATGACTTTACTACATATATACGTTGGTCCAATTTTTTTACGACACAACGAAAAATGTATCTTAATAAACATGCGGAATATAATTCTGACAACAATTACCTTCCGACAATAGGACCACAAACATCTGTGAAAGTGACAGAAAATTCTGGCAACAAATATCGTCTGACGACATGGCGAAAAATGTCGCTAAAAGAGACCTAAATTCTGACAAGAAATATCGCCGGACGACATGACGACAAGTGTCGCTAAAAAGCGACCGAAAATTCTGACATCAGTCCGACGACATGACGACAAATGTCGCTAAAACTGACCAAAAATTCTGACAACAGTCCGACGATGCCACGAGAAATGTCACATGCGTATAAAATAGGTCTGAGGTCATGCCAAAGGAACTTAAAATGGAAATCTGGATATCTTCGGCGGGGGTTAAAGAGCGGTCCGGTCTCAGCAGATGCTGCACGGTGAAGCGGAATGCCTGTGTGGGTTTCTGCTCTTGCCTCGCGGACGCTGAAAGGACACATCAAAGGTAATGGGAAGACAACAGGGAGCAACTTTTCCTTTTTAACGAACGCTAAGCGTGTCGCATTGTATTTGCCTGCGGAAGGGAGGACGAGATGCGAGCGCTCCCCCGTTGTCGGCGTTACTTTGTCCGCGGTTCAAGTTTCTGCATTAGTTACGGCTTCCATTGCGGTCGAGTACGAACTTTCACGTTTTCAGCAACTTGGCACATCACGGATTCGAGCGAAACCAAGTTCCTCTATCTCTCTCTCAAACGCACACACACACACACACGCACACAAACTCTCTCTCTCTCTCTCACGCACTCATCTTTCAGGCGGTCGTGAAACCAACCTCACTCGCGGCGCGGTTTTTTTTTTCACTCCCCTTTCAGAACGATTAACTTTCGGTGAGTATTGAAGAACTTTCTTCTGCTGGAATAGGCAATTTGGTGTTTGAAAACTGAATAGCCTACATACAAATCGCAGAGTATGGGAAATTAGCAAAATTGAATTTAACATGCAATACGTGATTCTTCATTAGTGTCAATTTTTTTTAAAATTGTGAAATCGAATGAAGTATAGCTATATTCTGAGATAAAACTATATATTGTTTTAAATATTATTGACTTATACGGTATGCGCCAAAATATACAGTACTGAAACTCGCGCATCTCGAACACGTGGTTGCGTTTGTCGGCGGGGCATAGCTCCAGCTGCACGTGTTCGTAGTAGTGAAAAGGTAGTTGTGTTGTGCAGTTGTTGTTGGAAATGGGTCTCTCGACGGAGGAAAAAGTATTCATAGTTGAGCATTATTTCCGCTCATACGGAAGCGGTCGTGAAGGTGGACCGAGTTTGAAAAAGGTGACTGGTCTATATGCAACCCAAATTACAATCGTCCACTCCACATGCCCTAACCTAACCTAACCTTAGGTTTCCTGCAGTTATGTAACCCAAAAGACACGATTGTTATTTGGGTCGCATATAGACCAGTCACTATATTGTAACATGTCTTATACTTTTGTTCATCTTTTCATTTCAGTACTGTATATTTTGACGCATACACATTTACATACCTACACTCTGTTCCGGGAATCTCTGCAGCAAGCGAACGAAAACAAGTCTGTGTAAGCAGCGACTCGAGGGCTCTGCCAATGAATACTTGATATGGAACACGGCTGCAGCTACGAGTCGTTTACAGCAGCACGCACTGATTTGCCCCGCCCACTCGCTTTTTCCCCTTGTTTGCCGTTTTGCGCGGCCTTGCTCCACAGATTACCTAAACAGTGTACACATACACCCCACCCCACAATAGATATATATATAAATATGAGTGTTCTTACATGCTACAGGAGCTGGTTTCCTCAAGCTTGCTTGTTTTCTCTCTCTCACGAAAAAATACTTTAAATCATATGGGTAATGGATCTTAAACTTGAAAAGGACCCAAGGGTAAAGTCATCAAGATTGAATTCAATAAAAAGATTTCAAATAATTAAACTTGTTAAATTTAAATGAACAGTCACGGAAGCTTTGTTGAGGTTAGATGGCCGATATATCTACCTCAAAGATTCGACTTGAATAGTGAATACTCTGCATTACAATATTGTTTCAAATCCTTATTGAAATTGTATTAATATAGCAATATGTTATCAAGATAGCGCTTAACAAAAGCTAATGAACTCATGAAACAAAATTACTAACCAGCCAGAGTTTAGAAAAATATTTTTTAAATTTTCACTCAAGAAGGGAGCAAGATAAAATTATTTTTATGCTTGAATGTACAGTAGTAGTATGTTTTACCACAAAGCAAGTAGACCCTAGAGATGTTGAAGCTGGATAACTACATAAAGAAAATTCTGCAAAATCTAATATTTCTCGGACCCCACTTCAAAGTACAGGCCCAGTCTTGATTAGCCTATTTTTGAGTCGACTTAAATCTCGAATTTATCTTCCCTCTTTGAAATTTCACATTTAGTTACTCTAGCAACTCAAACAACCTATCTCAGCTGTTTCTAGGATTGATTTTGCTAAAATTCACGGTAAAGATATAAATAAATATTTTATCATGGTAAATGTATGCCTACGGTGAGAGCTGCAATATTACCGAGCTATTTGAAAGCAAAAGCAGAGGGCTTCGATCTACAAAACCAGGAAACAACGGCGACGGGACTCGAAGCGCTGACCTCATGTCACCAGTGAAAAGCCACTATTGCATCACACGAATTGTTATGACTATGGCTCCGAAGTTGAAGACCTATAAATTTGCAAAAAAAGACCTATGAAAGACCTAAAAAACGCAAAAAATGACGTATAAATGTGATCCAAATTAATTAATAACTTCAGTTTTAATTACATATTTAATGAATTAAAAAATACAAAATTCTGGTGGTATGGAACACGCAGTGCGAAAAAACTATATGAATGAAATGCATCTTTTTTAAGTCCAATTTTTTTTTCTCTCCTTTCAGGGATGGTTCAAATATACTTATATATTTTTTTTATTTCTTTACTACAGAAAGGATGTTTAATAGGTGATGAACTGATGATGATTAAAATTGAGGATGGGAAATAAACACGTAGTCGAAAGAAGGTGAAGTTGCAAGAAAAAAGCCGTTAAGACCTAAGAAAAGGCTAAAAAAGGATCAATGCCAAAAAACGCCGAAAAAGGCAAAAAATGAAAAATAAATCCCACCCTTTTCTGGCCTACAATGATCCAAAATGAACATACATTATGTTGGGCCTCGTCTTCGGACACTAGAAAAATCTTCCGAGCACTAGTTATCACATTCCCTATATTCTTCCTTTGTATTTACTGTGCATTATCTTGCCTACAGTTGGTTCTAGCGGTAAGCCAGAGCTTAGTAGGATCTGATGGAAGGTTCTGATATTTATGTCAACTCTGTATACTGAGGAAAGCCAACTGGCAATACCAGTAAATTCTACCTTTATGTCCTCGAAGTCTGTTTAGACATTTGTTTGGTCACAATTTTACAATATTTTTTAATGTATTGCAGAGTAAAGTTTGTTAGCTGAAATTTGTACAGCTCCTACAGTAGACACCTGGATTATTGGTACGATATTTTATAGAATTTGGTCAAGCTAGTTGAAGATGGTGGACAAAACCTCAATCCTTGTCCTCGGATAGCATTATATTGTGCTTCAGTTAATCTAGGGCTCTATTTTTCGTAGATGAAGAAACGGAAATGTCAGCAGTTTTAGGATATTACTGAAGCTTTAATTTTTTACAATAACATCTTCCCAACAAAATACATTGTTTAAGTTAACCAGGGAGTAAAAAATGCGACAAATATCGTGAGCACAATGATTGCAAAAAAAAAAAAAAACATAATAAATAAATGGTTTTAAGAGAAAATTACTGTGTGTAGACACGTCAGATTTCTGATCTGGTTATGTATTAGAGTGGGATCAGTTAAATAATTTCAAGATGGCAAAAGATATATCATTTGTTTAAGTTGCGGGCGCTATAATTCCTGATGATACGTTTAAATCTGTCAAGAGAACTTCAAGAAATTAGGAAAGAAAAATCTCTGTGCCTCATCAGGGAATCACTCAAACAATGTTTTTTTTCTTAATTTACAAAAAACGTTGTAATAGTTTAGAAGGTACTGTAAGTCTAAGTGTGAAAAAATCAAAATTTGGAAAAACGTCCTTATTATCTGGTAATGCATTTCAGTGAAGTCGGTAAAATCGTTTGAAGATGCTAGTCTTTAAACCTACTAAACCTACAAGCCTTAGGTTTGATTCGTCTTATTTTACTTCGTTTTCTGCACTTCTGGTTAATCGCGAAGATGAGGATGAAAGATAAGATGAAATTGTTGAAAGAACAGTCACAAACGCACATTAACAGGAAACAACACAAGCCTCACAGAGGATTATACTGACTGCGAGTCCAGACGCCAGAGCCCCGTTAGTCTGAAAAATACAGTCCAGGTGTACTATACCCTGGAGGAAGCGAACGAAACAAGCCCTCTGCGCAAGTAGTAACTCGAAAGGGCTCGACCAATAAGCGCGTGAGAGGAGTGAAGTGAGTGCGTGGATTGCAAAATTCGGCTCCAGCTACCAGCCGTTTGCAGTAGCACGCACTGCTTTCCTCCGCCCACTCGCTTCCTCCCCTTCTCTACCGTTATGCGCGGATCACTCCACAGATTCTAGACACAAGAGTATAGAATTGATTTTTGACTGAGTTGGTGTTTTAAGTTCACTTTATGCACAGTACGGCTCCGAAGTGGGGGGATCCGAACCACTATGTGTCTCCAAACTGATTTTTTGAGTCTTAATTGAAGTTCACTTAAAGCAAAGAAGCTAATCACGAATGCACATTATACGGGAAATCGAATTAGGTCCTGTCGGCTACGTGGTAGCAGTGTATCACAGAGTTGTGTAGATTCTGATGTATATTCATTAGTAAGCAAATTGGGGCGTGTTGCAGTGAGGGTTTAAAATAGAGTCGCCATGTGTGAACTTGTGGGAAGCGCTGAGGCCATTAAGGCACTTTAATAAGTACCAGTGCAGACAAACAGGAAATTAAAGTCGAAATATAATACACGAGGGTTGTAGCAAAAGCCATGTCAACTGCATTTTTTCTCAAAGTTAAACGATGGTATCACAATAAGATCGTATGTCCCCGAGAACATGACACCCATAGTATGTGGACACATCACTAGATGGCAGTGTGATGAACGGTTATTATACAGAGAGCAGTGGTAATTCATTGTTAAGTCAACCGTCGTGCGACGGCGTGAACAGCGTTCGTGTATCAAAATAACCGTTCTTCGGGAAAGAAATGCCAGAAAATGCCACAGGAAGCTGGTGGAAACTGTGGGAGAACAGTGCCATACCGTAGTATGCACCTCTTTTGTTCCTGTAATGTTCCTGTGCTTTCAGACTTGTAAACAAACACATGTGGCACGATGCTTTCTTTAAGGATGTTTTCTCGCTTCCCTATCCCCCACCTCGTAAACTAGATCTTCACTGTTCATACATTCCTCAATACAATACACTGCCCCCTTCCATTTGTATATTTCGGATTTTCGTGCTGGTCCCGCATTCTCGCGAAAAAAAATGTTGCCATAACTTTTACTGTAACCCTCGTATAATTAAAGCAAGGAAATGGGGAGATTGCAGGATCTTTTATTAATAAGCAGGTACTGTTTAATAGGAGCTCAGCGTTAAAATACATATTACGTAGTTCCTGGGAGATCGATCCTTAGGCTTTCGTGCGTCACAGAAACGACAACAGAGTGGGTGAGTACGTTGCTGTATCATCAATCACGTTAGGCGACACTTCATACCTGGAAAGTATGTCTGGCAATAATGTCGCTCGGCTTGAAAGATGTGCGCGGGACATGCAAATTTTTATGACACAAAAGGAGACAAAACGCTTTCTGGGTGTTTGTAGCAAGGAAAGGACGATTGCAATCTGTAGAGAGGAAGCAGTGAAATGAGACAAGGGATCTCGAGAGAAAGTGTTAGAACTGTTGAGAGACTGCTGGGCGAAGTCTACAAATAGAATAAAATTAAAAGATGAAGTAGAGTCTGTAATATTACAATAGTTCACGTGAAAATCCTCGTACTTTCGACGACGCTAGGGGTCCCGAGTTCGAATCTCGACATGAGCATGGGCATTCTTTGTAAGTGTCCTTTCATCAATTTCATCACATCATCACTCATCCTCGTCTTCGCAATGAGTCAAAAGTGGCAGAAAAGCGAAGTAAAATAAACCAAATCAATCAATCGATCAAAACACCAAAACTTGTAATTCCAATACAGTTTCTTTCCTTGATTTGAAGAGTGATGACAGGAAGAATATACAATTAAGATTATTCCCATTAAATAAGGTCAAAGTAAAAGCAGATTTCCTTTAGGTCCATCTCACTGCTATCCTCCACCTTCCTAAGGGTCTCTTACCACCAGGTTTCCCGACAAGAATCCTGTAAACTCTGCTACGTGCCTACATGTATATCACACTTTAGGAGCACAGCTTCTGTATACCACGGCTAATCTCGAGGGTTGTGGATTCATTTCTTTGGAATGTAAATCAGAAAGCAGAGATGTATGACAATGGATATAAGAATGAGAATATATATTCTGAAACCATCACAATCACAAATATTATATGCTTAAATTCTCCATATAACAATTATATTCTTATTCTAAGAAAAAGGTTGGCTTCCTGTTCTTTCTTCTGTGGAGTGGTCAACTTCTTCTTCTATTCTTCTAGGACAAAATTAAATACTTCATCTGTTCTCCTGTAGAAAAAATCATCTATTTCTTCTTTCTTCTGTAGAAGGTCATCTAGTTCTTCTATTATTCTGTAGAAGGGATCATCTATTTTTTTCTTTTTTTCTGTAGAAGGTCATCTATTTCTTCTATTCTTCTGTAGAAGGGATCACCTATTTCTCCTATTCTTCTATAGAAGGATCATCTACTTCTTCTATTTCTTCTGTAGAGCTCTTTTCCCTGAGCGTTCCCCTCGTTTCTTCGGCATGAAGCCTGAATTTGGCTAACAAAACTCAGATGTAATTTGGGGCGACAAATCTGGATATAGCGCCACCTAAATAACGACCAAAGGGACAACCCAGGATCGCTAATGTGAGAGCGCTACCTGTGGCCCAGTGCGACTAAAGTCAGCTAGCGCAAACGTAGTGCTTTGGGGCGACAAATATCAATATAGCGCCACCAAGGGGAAACAACCAAAAACCTAACGAGGCGTTCCTCCTCGCCAGAGATAAAATACAGGGATTCGAATCGACATCTTGACTTCCTTACTCTCCTATATGTCTAATTCATGAATATTTTATTAATAATTATAATAATTCCTCTATTATTTTATATTTCTTATCCAATGCTTTAATCTGTACTCATTATCTTTCATTTGTTTTGTTTAATATAATCACTTTCTGTCTCCTCTACTTCCGTCAATCAATTTACTTTCGGCCTTTCCGTCGCTCTTCCATCTATTGTTGCTATGAAATCAACACAGCCCACAACCTGACCAACTCCGATTTTCATGAAATTTGGGGATTTGAAACTATGCATGGAACTTAGTAACTACGAAAATTTTTAGTTTCCTTTCCCTCGTAATTGTTAAATTATTCAAGGTCAAAGTTAGCAGAAATTGCGCTTTTTGAGCCCGCTCAGCTATACTAAATGTGCTGTAACTCCGCCCCTATTTAACCTAGGAAGCTCAAATAAAGCTTGTTGTACAGGGAATTGAACAAGCTTTCTAGTTATATATAACAAGTCTACCTTTGGTTAAAAATATAATTTTGTCACGTGACCTTGACTTTTGACCTTGAATATCTCAAAACATGTCATCACCAAAAATCGTGGGAAAAATATATTTGGTCCCTCATGCCATACTCTAAAACATATAAAAACAGGGAGATCCCCAGCTTTGTGTTTCAAGCGCAGGTCCGGCATATTGTTGACCGCCATATTGAATTCAAACCAAAAATTTCAAAGGAAAAGGGGTGATGTGATATATCAAATCAGGCTAGAATTTCACGAGAAATGAAGCGGCGAAGGTTTTCCAACGTATCTTTAGCCAGCAAAAAGTTATACGCATATCTTTCACTTATGATATATGCACATTATAATGTTGTCAATGTTCCTGTGAGCACACTCGTTGACGTCTCTCACACTCACATAGAACATTTGGCAATGTAGCAGGTGCAGCATCATCGAAAGCAGCAACTATGCCTTCTCTCAGATGGTCAATATCACGGACTTTTAGTGCATGCAGCATTCTCTTCAAATGTTTCTGAAGGTAAAAGTCCTCCTAAGATGTTAGATCTGAGAAATGTGCAGACCTTTTAATAGATACCCGTCTGCCCATCAATTTACCTAGAAATTTACCATGAAGAAATTGCCACAATGTGCACATAATGTGGTCACAAGGATGAAAACCTGTTCACTTAAAAATCCAAGAAGCCCTCACTATTTAAGGTTTCATTGTTGAATATGGACCAACCATTCCAGTTCTCCATACATTATACCACATCATTAGCTTACCAGCAACAACCATTCGGCTGGGATCTGTCCACTGTAGATTATCAAATCACAGGTATTGCATATTCTTTTTATTAACTTCACCGTGAACATAAAAATTAGCCTCGTCACTGAAGAATTTTTCATTCCAAAGGAAGTGTTTGTTTGATATACTTTTTTCCAATATTCTTCACTATTCAACTCTTTGGTGAATGCCGCTGATTAAAATCATATGGAATGGTGATAAATATGCAAAGGTGCATACGTAGGTATACTTCTTTCTCTCCCGAGATGTCAGCGTGATCTCGATGAGTTCCTAACACGTTAGGAGCATTTTAATGCTTCATTTTTAACACCTCGATAAGGAAAAAATGGTTACAAGCATGCAGTAATAACTTTTTGCTGGATAAATATATGTTGGGAAAACCTTCGTCACTTCATTTCTCTTGAAATTCTAGCCTGATTTGATATATCACATCACCCCCTTTCCTTTGAAATTTTTGAGTTGAATTCAATATGGCGGTTAACAATATTCCGGACCTGCACGCGACACACACGGCTAGGGTCCTCTCTGTGCCTAAACTATTTCTTTCATGACCAGGATAACTCCTTTATATTTTGTAGGGGGTGTTAAGGGACATTTGACTCGTCATAGTTCATGTAATGAGGCTTTTATCAGTCACATAGTTACACATATTATTTTGTATCTTCTGATCCCATTGCAGTCTCAGAATGTTTTTTTGATATGTTTTAGAATATGGCATGAGGGACCAAATATATTTTTTTCACGATTTTTGGTGATGACATGTTTTGAGATATTTAAGGTCAAAGGTCAAGGTCACGTGAAAAAAATATATTTTTATCCAACGGTAGGCTTGCTATATATCACTGGAAAGCTTGTTCAATTCCCTGTACAACAAGCTTTATTTGAGCTTCCTAGGTTAAATAGGGGCGGAGTTACACATTTAGTATAGCTGAGCGGGCTCAAAAAGAGCAATTTATGCGAACTTTGACCTTGAATAATTTAACAATTGCAAGAGTTACTAAGTTCCATGCATAGTTTCAACTCCCCAAATTTCATGAAAATCGGAGATGGTCAGGTTGGAAATTGCACATATCTATGTTGATTTGGCATGGAATGACTCAGCTTACGCCAACTAATTCTCCCTATGTTGATCATTGGGTTCGGCCGTTCAGGCACGTAACAACCCTTCTTACCTCTCGCATTCGTGCCACATGGACTGCCCACCTAAGTCTTTTTGATTTAATTATTCTAATAATTTCTGGACAGGAATACAACTTGTGCAGTTCTAAATTATGTTACCTTCTCCACTCACCTGCCTCCTCATCCCTATTAGGTTGAAATATTTCCCTAAGGATTTTATTTTCAAATACTTTTAATATGTTCTTCTTTTAATGCAAGTTTCCTATTCATCCATATAACACTACAGGCAAAATTGTTGTTTTG
Source organism: Lepisma saccharinum (assembly GCF_977018435.1). NCBI lineage: Eukaryota > Metazoa > Arthropoda > Insecta > Zygentoma > Lepismatidae > Lepisma > Lepisma saccharinum. Next base: position 183,608,168 of record NC_139230.1, on the reverse strand, counting down.
TATATTTTAACAAGGAAAGTTTGTGTTGCTGCAGCCATAAACCTTCGAGTTTAAGAAGGCTAGAGACTTAGTTTAGTTAGTTCAAAGTAAAAGTCGGGATTAAATCAACTAACAACAAGGTATATACATAATTGCATTATTTTCCTAAGAATTACAAGGTGATAGTTCCTACAAAGAAACAAAACTAACATCAGCAATTTTAGTTGTAAACATCGTACGCAAATTATGAGCATATGCATACATTGCTTATGTGCAGTTGCTCCAGTCAATCTATAGCAGGTAGAGGGTTGTAATCAATTAGCTTACTGTACATAAAGCGAGTTGAGTTGGTGGTTTTAAGTCCACTATATGCACAGTAATGCTAATCGGGAATTGACCTACAGTTTAAAGTGGGATCCGAACCACTATGTGCCTACACCAAGTAACGAACCCAGGACCCCTTGATTAAAAGGGGACGACGATAACACTGCGCTATCAGGAAGGTCTTTACATAAAGCGAGTATTTAGTTAATTATATATATTTTTGTAGGTAGGTCGCTTTCCTGCATACTTTGATCAATGAACATTGTTGGTTTAAAGATCGCTTTATGCATAGAAAGGCTAATCGGGACTGGACCTATAGTTTAAAGTGGGATCCGAACCACTATGTGCCTCTACTGGGTATCGAACCTTGATTACAAAAAGCACCTTGATCAATAGACACACTGGGGATGAATAATTAACTAACGAAATCGATGGGAAAAACACAATTCATAGATGCTTTACCCAGGATTCAAACACAAGCACCCTTGGCTTCGTATGACAATACGCTAACTATTCCGCTATAGAACAGCAAGTCTCTCCGGTTCTCGACCTCGGTATCTCTGATAACAAAGGAACGATTTTCCACATCTGTAGCTTTCCATTGTTTCATGTAGTAGGCAGAACACTACATGGGATTCGCCTACAGCTGTTGGTTCCATCACCTTTACCCCTTCTACATAAAGAGAGCAATAATGAATAATTAACAACGGATAATTCACGCTTCGACAAATTGTAATTAGCTATGAGAGCACAGGCGGCGAGTTACACCGAATGGATGGAGAGGAGTGCAAAGGATCACATCGGCGTCACAGCGTTTGTGGCCATCGGTCGTCCATCCCCAGAGCAGCAGTCGCCAAAGCTTCAAGAGTAGGGGAGAGAGAACTGGCGCAAACGATTATGAGCTAGGCTGGCATGTTGCAGAACGTTGGAATATGTTCCACCAGCGTGCTGTAATTTCTCCAATTTGAAGAACAAAGATGAAAGCCATTTTTACATTCCTTTTTAACTAGATGGAACTTGTTTATGTCCATTTTATGCAGAGATAGACTCATCGACACTTGACGTACAGTTTAAAGTTGAATCCGCACCAATATGTGTGGTGTGAGGGGTGACCTTCGCTGAACGTACCCAAAAGTCATTCTTGCTTCCACGTAGTACACCCCGGTAACTGCAATGCTGCAGGCCAACGAGGCTCTGGTGCTTGGACTCACAGTCAGTATAATCTAATTAGTGTTGCCCACGGGACGAGACGGGACAGGCTTTTAAAATTTCGAGACGAGACGAGACGAGACAGCATTTCACAGCTGTGGGGCTTGTCTTGTTGCCTCCATATACGTAGGTTTCTGATTTTCCATTTATCCATTTCATCTAATCACCGTTCATCACCTTCGGTACTGTGATTAGGCAAGAGTGGCAGAAACGCTAACCACCATCTTTTCAATGGCCGCGGTGGCTCAGTCGGTAACGCGTCTGACTCCATGCTAAAGGTCCCAGGTTCGATCCCCGGCCGGTTCAAATCCGGGAACTTTTCTAACGTTGAAAGCGGCCCCGGCGCCAACCCAGCGTCGATAACGTGGGTACCTGGGGGAAACCCTGGGGGGTAACGGCGGTCAGGGGCGTGATGCTGATTACATCATCCCCACTCACGACCGGATCAAGAAAGTGTGGGGCGTTACCCCCACACACCCTATACGCCTACATGGCGTGGTTCTAAGCACAGGGGAGCACTTTACCTTTACCACCGCCTTTTCTCCGTTCACAACGTCGAATAGCATAAACGTCTGAATTGTTCATTGTTTACGTCACGGCCTGATTTTTTTTTTTCCGCGCTCCCATTGGGCCGACCGAAGGCGACTGGTCTGCCATCTGGCGACCCTATGCGGGCATGCGATTACCTTGACGGGCGTCGGCAGTTCGCTGCGCGAGCAGTTCCCAACCAATAACGATACACACACAGTGGGCTTACTCATCGTGCCACCAGGTCGGTTCGGCGTGAGGAGCTGCCTGTAATCTACCACGGTGAAGGTCGCGTGCTTAAGGCGATCGTTGTGTAAGAGGTGAGGTCTTACAGAATGTGAAAGTGGGCGGTCAAATTTAGTTTCAGTAACCCTGTGTGCATTCTTTGCAACTCACGAAAGGGGGGGGAGGGGGGAATCGTACTGGAGTATTACTAGTCTACGAAAGAATAGAAAATCCATTACTCTTCGTATTCTGTCAACGATGGCATTGTCAGAGAGGGAAAGGACAACAGTGCTCATGATGCGGGGGGTTCTTGATAGGGAACGATCATACGGAGACGATGCGCATTTATTCAACGATACGTTCCCGAATCGTGCACCTATTTCAAAATATACTGTTTATCGAACCGTTGATCGCTTGAAAAGAACTGGAGCAGTCAGGGATGAACCACGATGTGGAAGACCTAAAACTGCTACAAACGACGAGAAATCTTTGGAAGTTCTAATGCATTTTCAAGAAAACGCCCATACTTCGAGTCGAAAAGTAGCTCAACAAACCGAAGCAAGTAAAACATCTATCTTTAGAATTGTGAAGTCGCATCGGTATCATCCGTACAAAATAAAACTAGTGCAAGAACTCATCGGAGACGACTACGATCGCTGACTTGAATACTGCGAGGAAATGATGCTACGATTCGACAGAAATAATCGATTTCTGTGGTGGACTTGTTTCTCCGATGAAGCTACCATTGAGTTGAGCGGATCTGTCAACCGACATAACATGAGGTATTGGGCCACTGAGAATCCCCACTGGGTACCCGCAAGAAGTTAACGTTTGGGCTGGAATATTGTGTAATCGTATTATCGGGCGATACTTCATTGATGGCAATTTGACATCTGAAAAGTACGTAAATTTGTTGACCAATGAGATAATACCTGAAATACAAACTATCGTTGGGATTCATTCGCGAATGTTTGGTATCAACAAGATGGAGCTCAAGTTCATTTTGCTTTAATTGTTCGCAATGTGCTGAACAACGTTTTCCCTGACAGGTGGATTGGTAGAAGGACCACCATAGAGTGGCCACCGAGGTCACCCGATTTGAAACCTCTTGATTTCTTCTACTGGGGATATTGAAAAGCAACGTTTTTGAAACCAAACCCAACGATATCGAGGAATAGAAATATATAATTCGTACAGTGTCAAATGAAATTAGTCTGGAGATGTTACAGAATGTGTTCAATGGTGTGTATCTTCGGTTGGGACTGTGCCAAGAAAAGGGGGATACCAATTTGAGCAGGAAATGAATTGAGATTGGCGAGAACACCGAATGATGAAAGGCGAGGGGACTCACCTACAACAAGCACGCCGATGGGAACAAAATACTACTACGTCCACGTCGTTGTTCCTGGGTTACGCGAAATGTAGTACAGAAACCCTGTTATTTTCTTACGTACAATCCGATTCTACAATACAAAATGCCCACCCCGGGGCGGGGGTGGGGAATCACGTGTGAAATCATTGAATAGATTTCTTTCACTTATTAAACACGTATTTTTCTCGTTTTCCGATTCGATGTGTATTTCTCACGATATTTGACCGTTCCAGGACTTTTGGACCACCCGGTATATATTGAAAAATACACACATATTCTGTCTCGGGAATCTCTGGAGCAAGCGAACGAAAACAAGTTTCTGTGGTGACTGAGAAGGCTGGACCATTGAACGCGTGAGAGGTGAGGTGAGCGCATGAAAATGAAAATGCAGCTGCAGCTAGCTACTACCGGCTTTTAGCAGCAGCGCGTACTGCTTCGCCTCGCCCACTCGCTATCTCCCCTTCTCTACCTTCTCTTGCTCCTTGGTTTTTGCTCCCGGGGAAGTGTTGCCACATGAAGGGAAATTTCGCTATTTGAAGGGAAATTGTGACCGAATTTAAATCAAAAGGAAAAAGGGGATTTCGGTGAAAACATGAAAATTTCAGGGAAATTTGAAGATATCGGACTAAATAGTACGCATTATATTGTTTTGTTTCCTTATTCCCATGTTTCTTTATTGCTGTCACTTGGTATTTCCATTACTTTGAGTTTAAGCTTGTATGTATACTTAAATTTCTATTTTATTTATGTCACTTTTCCTGGACAAGGTTCGAACTTGGAACATATGACCTGATTATTTAAGTATTGTTAAACATTTTTTGAAAATACGAACATGGAACAACGAAAACACTAGATACTACTAATACTTATTTTATTTTTTATATTATCAGCCCTTAAAGTAAACTTTATTATTATTATTTATTATCAGCACTTAAAGTAAACTTTATTGTTATTATTTATTATCAGCACTTAAAGTAAACTTTATTGTTATTATTATTATTATACCTATAATTTATCTAGTTGAAGGGAGAAATTAGTCGAAAAAGGAAAATTTTGCTCCTTGTAGAGGGATATTGTGTCATCAGATTTAGCAACACTGTCCTGGGGCAGAGTATAGGAGTAATGATTCCTGGCGCAACTGCCAGGAGTTTGTGCTGGGCAACCGCAGCCGACCTTGCTTAGCCTCGCTCGGTACATCGAGCCCACGGTGGCGCGGGGAATCATCCTCAATACATATATTTCCACCTCCTGCACAGCAACAAAAGGGGAATTATCCGCGATTGTTTTTCGTCCATTTAGGCAAAACAAAATTTATCGAAGCCTGTATGAAAATATATTTCACACAACTCCAAAGGACAATGTACACAAAGCAGCCCTTGGTTCGTTAATGACATGGTCCTCCGGAACATCTACCGAAGCATCTTTGTTATTCTCCTCCATTGGTGCTGATAGGCGCTCTTCTTCTAGAACTAGATTGTCTTCGCCTCTTGCCTCTGCCGTCGGATATTCTCCCGTTAATGAAACAAATCTGAGGCATTAGTGCCTCTACTTATCACCTGGCAACGACAAAGTTGGGAGGACTCCAATTCACCGTTAATGTCAAAACGAGTTAGCGACGAGAACCCGGCCTCCACATCAATGAGCACTTGGGTTTTGTTTAGATAAGAATGGATGAGGAATACCTGACTGGCCTGAATCTTCCCTTAAATAGCATCCCCTGCAATTACTGCCCTGCTCTCCCTTTCTTCCTTGTCTAGAAGGAAAAATCACCCATTCAGATGGCCTTCCTGGATCCTCTGAACAAGCAATTCCTATGCCGGCTAAAAACCTCGGCATATTTCAACTTGAAAGAAACCTTTATCTTACGGGGACATTGTCGATCAGTTAGATTGTCGTGGATGGTTGGTAAACCTTTGGAGTGTTTACCTCAAGTAATTTGCACAAGTACGAATGTACTGTAAAAAGTACGTAGCCTTCTAATTGGCCTGTTAAGTGTGAAGTGTATTCTTCTTAGTGTCGATGCTCGCTATTATATTCTTCAACACTATAAATAAGTGAATACAATTATTCCGATTCGTATAATCTTTCTTGTAACTGTAATACCAAAAATTGTGTTTTCTATAATTTAATATTTCTGATATCGTAATTAAGAGGTCCAAAAATAATGACGTCAATAAACAGTAAACGCACACCATCTAACAGTAATACATATAAACGATATGTTGAATATCTTTGCAATCCTTCATATTATTTTCATCTTAAGAGCACAAAGCTACGTAGTTTTGTATGTCAAACAAGTAAACCTTAAACATTTAAAACGAAATTTCATGCCATGTAAAAGACATTTTAAATGACAACTGAATTTCTTTGCGAAACAGCCTAATTTGTCTAATATTTTGAAATAAACGTATTAGGCTGTAACGATGAACTAACTACTAATTAACTCTCTAGCCTTCTTAAGCCCAAAGGTTCATGGCTGCAGCAACACAGGCCTTCCACCTGTACTTATCTTGAGCAAGATCTATATACTCTTTTCCATCCCTACCGATTTCCTTTAGGTCCATCTCAACGTTGTCCCTCCATCTTCGTCTTGGCCTTCCTACAGGTCTCTTACCATCAGGTTTCCCAACAAGAATCCTGTAAACTCATCTATCCTTTCCCTTTCGTGCCACATGGCCTGCCCACCTAAGTCTTCTTGATTTAATCATTCTAATTATATCTGGACATGAATACAAATTATGTAGTTCTAAATTATGTAACCTTCCCCACTCACCTGTCTCCTCATCCCTTTTAGATCCAAATATTTTCATAAGGATCTTATTTTCAAATACTCTCAATTTATGTTCCTCTTTCAATGTAAGGGACCAAGTTTCACACCCATATAATACTACAGGCAAAATTACTGTTCTGTATCTTTTAACTTTTAGTTTCTTAGATATTATACGAGAAGACAAAAGTTTATGAAGAGAGAAGTAAGCTTACTTTTTATTTCCTGTTTAATATAATTTTTATTTGTTAATATTACTCCTAAGTATTTGAATTTGGAAACTGGTTCAAACGAGTTATTATCAATAATTAGATTTTGAATATTACCTAACACTTGGTTTCGGCCTGTAAGCATATATTTAGTTTTCTCTTTGTTAACTTCCATACAAGTACAATTCTATTGTGTCTATTCGAATCTATTGTGATAATTGCCTTCTTCATCTACAAAAATTATGGTATCAAGGTTTGTTTCTAGTCTCATCGTCCTCCATAAACACTGTTCCAACTATCTCTGGAGCAAGGCCGCACATAGAGGCAGTGAAGGGGGGGGGGGCAAATCGAGTGGGCAGAGCGAAGCAGTACACGCTGCTGCGAAGGCTGGTAACTGCAGCCGCTGTCCGCCTGCACGCAATCGAGTTTCCTCTCTGGTGTCCAATGGTGGGACCTTCTCGCGTTACTTCTTGCGCAGAGACTTGCTTTCATTAACCTGCTCCAGAGATAACTGAGACCGGGTGTATTTAACCTTGTTGATATTCATATTCCAAGTTTCTAGATATAATTTTGCAAAATTCTTTCCACTCTTAAATTACATAATCATTCTGTTCATCTTCAAGTTTCAGATTTGAAATTTCTAGTCAGAATCATGAATGGACAACTCTTCATTTGTGAACTCTTGACTCTTTTTCATACACAGATTGCACGTATCAATAGCAAATTCCACAACTTCTTTTACACAAAGCTCCAAGGATATCGTTAGAACAAAGATCACTGCTCCATAGACTACCAACTCCCTACAATACATTAAATGATCCTCCAGGTTTCCATTTCTTCGAACAACTTTCAGAACGTCGTGCGTCAAGCAGGTGAAGAGTTCATAATTCATCTAGCAAGACATCAAAGGACCTAACATGATCAATTTTTAAAATCTTGTTTACATCCATCGTGTGCGTGTGTGAGTTTGCGTATAACATACTTATATTTTCAGCAGCGATGTGACGACTTAATTGGTATTCTAATGCACACAGAACACTAAATGCATGAAATTTATATGATGCATCAGAAACGTATCGACTGCTGCTATAAAGTGTGTTGTTTGGCCTTTGCAAAGAATCAGATTTACAGTTTGATGCATTTTTATACATAGTTTATAAAGGTAACTCCAAAGTGCATCATAAGATGCAAGTGAGTATTTCTTTCGATATCGAGCTGCACTTTAATGCATCAATCTATACACTTCTTGATGCACTTTCCTGCATCTTTCTCGCTCATGAACTTAACATTTGGTCTAAACTACAAACATTATGCATTTTTGTTTCAACTAATGTATTTACTTTGTGTGTGTGGTATCATACCATATAGGCAAATCGGCGTCGCATTTTGTTTGCAAAATTACCTTAATTTTACCGATATGTCCATAGTCTCAAAATGTATTAAAAGTTTATGAATTTGTTATTTTATAATAAAAATATTCACGCACCTTGTCTTTGTATAGTAAATATATACATATGTAGCTTCATTTGGTTCCATTTAGGCTATTCAAGAAGCATTCGTATATTTACGTCGAATCGGAAAATTGTTGGTGATTGGTATTAGTAAACATTGTACAAGCACTCCATCCGTTCCGTTGAAACTTTCCTATATCAATCTCTCGTGAATTTCCTTTATCATCTCTCCTTAAACTGCAAATGCAGTTACAGATCATAACTGTCTTCCTTGAAGCAAAAGTAATCATCTGAGATCAATATTTTTGTTTGCAAAGAACTCGAGTTCTCTACAACGCAATCAACCAGAGCTCACAGAAATCTCTCATGATGGATGGATGCACTCCCCAGCACTACCACATAATTTCATTTATATAACACAGGTCAAGATCCCAATGCACAAAATACAACAGGTGCAAGGATATCTTCATTTCAAGTCGTAGCAACATCGTATCTAGCCTTGATTAACTGAAAATTGAAGTTTCCAAATCGCTATACGAGGTATATATATCATATGGACTTCAACGAGAATTACTATTCTCCATTGAATATGAGCTCGCCTCTCCAAAACATTATAGAATGGAAAAGTTGATTGTATTCAACCTGCATGCATAGCTGATGTAGCCACGCAACCTGCTCATTAGAAAAAATGTAACTTAGCAACAGTTGTTCGTGAACGAAATACGGTAGGTAATACGTCAACTAGATTGTTCTCGCTAATCGAACCAAAATCGTGCGGTACTCAATAAATCAGGCTGTCTCTTCTCTATTACGAAATATTATTAGTTATATTTAAATATAGAATATGTTAACCACCATTATTATTACTCTGAATGGAAATAAATAGATTTTCGCTATCTTCATTATAACTTTTTTTAACAGAACAATTACTGGCTTCCGGCCATTACACCATTACAAAGGTTTTGGCGTTAACCCTAAAACGCCGAGAGCGTTTTCAGCGGGAAGTTTGAAATTGTGCAAGGTTTCAATCAAAAATTATATCTCTGTAAATACGAGTGCTAGCTCTTTTTTTAGTATATCCTATGCTACAGGCCTATGGTTGAAATAAATCATACGGCAAATAAAAGATGAAAGTAAAAAATATTTTTATTATTATTATTTATTTTTTACGAAATTTGAACCTCGTCGGGCTCCCACGAAGGTAACACCAGAACGTGCGTATTGCCTCATATATTTTCCATTCACGTGGCAAAAAATGCACGCTCCCTGCTGATACTTTCGGAGAAAAAAATTTACTATTGTACGAGCCATGTTTTTGGCGCAAAATTCAAAATTCCGATTTTTTTACATCTCAGAGACTAAGAATGCTAGAGTTAAAAATTATATCTTCTTTTGTTCAGTACAGGCCAGGGTATAAGCCTACGGTCGTAGATACCTAATTTTCATTTATGAAGTAGTAGAAAAATATTTTTTTAAACGAAATTTGTACCAATTGGGCCCTCAAGTAGGCAACATCGAGACGTGAGGATCAATAGCGATCGATACCTGCATATTACCAGATATTTTTTTCCCATTCTTGGATCAAGAATCGCACACTTGCTGCTGAAACTTTCACAGAAAGAAATATTCTAATGAAAAAGTCGTGTGTTTTGGCGGGAAATATAAAATTCCCTCAAGGCCATTAAAAAAATGTAGATCTTGAAACTATGTATGCTAAAGTTACAAATTATGCCTCGTTTTCTTCAGAACAGACAAGGTGGAAAATAACCAATTTTCATTTACCCAGTAGAAGGGAGACAGACTTGTTCTTCTCTCACCTCTTCTCCTCTGCTTCTATCTAATATCGCCTCCTGTTCTCGCCTATTGTCTCGATCCCACTCTTCTCCACCCCTCTTATCTCCTCTCCTGTCCTCGAATTCCAACTTCACTGCACTCTTCTCCTCTCCTCTTCGTTCTTCTCTTTTTCTCTATTTTACTCCACTCCCCACTTCTCACTTATCCTCTCATCTCATATAATTTCGTTTCTTCTTCTCTCCGCTATTCTCCCTTTTCCTCATCTTTCCTCGCATCCATTTCCTTTCTTTTCACTACTTTTCCTATCCTCTTTTATCCTCTCTTTTCTTCCATCCTCTACTTTTCCTCTTCTCTTTCCGCTTTCTCTTTTATCCTCTCTTTTGTCCCCTTTCGTTTCCTCTCTCCTCTTCTCCTTTGTATAGACTCATGAGCGATGATCGCGCTACGACGCCAGGGGTACCGGGTTCGAATCCTGGCCTGGGCATGAATATTTGTGAGTGTCCATTCATCAAATTCATCATATCATCACTCATCCCCATCTTCGAAAATTAGCCAAAAGTGGCACAAAAAGCGAAGTAAGATAAAGCAAGTCAATCAATCAATCATCAGCGATAAAATATTAGAAAATAGATTTTCTTACTTTCAGGAAGTATTTTTGCGATATAACAATAATAATATTTATTTAAGTTATATGCACGATTTTGTAGGTCCAGTCCCAATTAGCCTTACTGTGCATAAAGTGGACTTAAAACTCCAACTCAAACCAAACCAAACGATTTGACAACCAGCTACATCACTATGTCAAAATTGGTCATACAAAATTACAGAATTGATTACATAATTATAAAATAATACAGAGTGGATCCTACAACTTATACATCATCATATATTCAAATTGTAGATTTCAACAAGTTCAGCTACTAAACCTCTGGCCTTATTAAACATGTAAGAATTGATTTATACCTCTTGGAATATTTGGGAATTTTATAAGATATATTATTCAAAACGTATTCACTGTCCATTGGGAAAGTTAAGATCTTCTGTACAAAATTTATTATTTTCATTTCTCTTCTTTCTTCTAAGGTAAATATATTCAACTGTGTTAACCATTCAGAGTAATGTTGATGATAGTAAGTTTTTTAAAACTTTGTGCATAATAACTTGATAAAATGTTTTTGAACTGATTCAACATTTTGAAGGTGACTGGTGGCTGTCAGAAACCATAATTCATTACCATATTCAAGAATAGGACGAACTATCGTTTTATTCAGGTATATTAAGGTAACATGTTATCTTCTTTTTGAAAAACTTTCCATGAGAAAAATATATAACCAAGCACTTTCTTTGCTCTTTTGCAAATTTCTGAAATGTTCTCATCAAATATGAGAGAGGAGTCTATTAATATTCCTAAGTCTTTATGACTGTCGCACACTTGGATTTTATTTTGATAAATATAATAGTTGGAGACTATGTAATGAACTTTTTTTTACTTTCTTTACTGATGTTTATAATATTTTTACGTATAATAATTGGTTTTATTCCTGTTGCATATTTCAAACATATCAATTGTGCTAGTGGCGACCCTGAAACTGAGCCTTTTCTCTACGCGCAACCACCAACGCCTTGTGTAAGTTGGGTTGTCTAGTATAAAATGTTGCTGTCCTAAGACTTTTGAGAGACACTGTACAACCGTCACAAGATTTTCAGCCTTAGATTCTTCCGGTGTTCAACGGTCGAAAAGCTCTTGGCGTTAGATTCCTCTTGGGTACAACCTCACAAGGCTTTCAGCGTTAAATTCTTCTGGTACATAACCACCACAAGGCTTCCGGAATTCGATTATTTTGGTATATAACCACCACAAAGCATTCAATGCGAGATTCTTAAGTGTACAGAATTTTTGTCAGATTTATCTGGTATACAAATATCAAACAATTTCTGGCGTACAACCCCAGAATATTTCCGCGGCAGATTGTTATAGTGCGTACAGAATAGCAGGTTTACCGCATAAGAATGTTTACAACTTGATATAATTTTTTTATATTTCCACACCAGGAAGACCTTACTGAAAATGAACTTAGAGGGTACATTCGAGTAAATTGGTAGCGGGACAGGACAGCTAAATTCTTTTTACCCTGCTACATGTAATACTACTCAAAAAATTTCGACCGAAATCCTCAGTTTCAGCTGCAATATCAGAGGCGTACTTAATGGTTGATGATAGCATTAACATACTTATCCATAATTTCTAAGCATTTGTACTTGGAAAATTTATAGAGAAGAAAGATGTATTCTTGTAGATACGTATATCCTACCTGATCAACCTCTGGGATTTTACGAACCACGGTGCTTTTATTCTGCTCTAGTTCAATGACGACCTTTGGCTACGTTATCAAAGTAATTTTAATCCATATATTAATAAACTTTAAAAGGTTTGTCAGCTGCACGTTTTTTTCTTCTTCTTCTTCTAAGCTAGATTTAATGGCCACTCTCGTGACGATTATGCACAATTGTCCTTAAGTCATATTTGCTAATGAGCTATGATGTAAGAACCATCTTTTGAGCAAAACAGATAACAGGAATGACTGTTTGTATTTTTATTTGTAGTAGCCATTTTGGAATGGTTTTTGAGGATGAAAATGGCTGGTGGGAGTCATTGACCTACGATGCTTTCGGAAGTCTACCGCGGAAATTAAAATTTCCAATGCCTATTTAATTTATTGCCTGTGATCTTACATTTCTTTAAAAATGATCTAAATAGAAGTTCTATTATTAAAAAATGTATCTTCCAAGTTACATGTTTCTGTTTGTGAATACAATTTTAATGTCAGAATAACTTGGAACATTTACTAAAATATTACTTCATGGAGACGATATGTAATATTTTCGAAAATTTAACCTCACAAATGATGCAATTGAAGAAAATTATCATTCCTGTAATTTGAGAGATTAACAAAAGAAAATTTCATTTTTCATAGTTACCGTTCCTTTAGTACAAGCAAACCGACCTGAGCATGGGTGTTCTTTGTGCATGTTCAATTTCATCAAATCATCACGCATTCTCAACTTTGCGATTAGCCAAAAGTGGCAATCAATCTTAGAACAAACAAATACCAATTAAGCTTTATGATAAACCGAAGGACGTCTGCCCAATAAAATTCAATTTTTTTTTGTGAGTCGGCTCTGATGCCTATGTCAAGAGACGAACATCCTTATCTCCCCTCGTACATGAAGAATCGCGGATGCTTCTTGCATTTCCTAGTTGCACCCTCTAAAACATTGGACATTTCCTCAGCTGTTGTTCGGGGCAGCCTTACGATGGAAGGGAAGCCAGATCCACAGTTCAATTAAACATTCGTCGTGCACATCAAGGAGAGATCAATAGATGGATATTTGCCTCGGAATTGCCGAGTGTTCGATGCCGAAAGATCGTTCAGTTTCTCTGTGAGAAGTTTCTGCTGGTTCCATTCAAGCGAATATTTACGTCACAGCAACGTTTGTGCCAACCCCTCTTAGGTTACGGTCAATTAGCTTCTGCTTTGGATAATTATTCTGGTAAAACTGCTAGTAAAGAAATGTCGCACATCTTAGCAGTTCGTTTTAGATGCTTTTTTCTCTCTTCATCTTTTTGTCTCAGTTCTTCTGGGAGGTAAGAAGACGGTTGATTAGATCATCAATCAATATTAGAACTGAGAGTTGAAGAGGTGACATTTTCACAAGGCACTCAGGTGTCAACTTCTCTTCAACATAACGCACCCTGAAAACTGAACATTAGTAGGCTAACGAGGTTCTTGTGCAGGGTCAGCCTTAGGTGGTTGCGGGGCTTGGAGCATAGAATATACGCGAGACATATAACCAATTTTTTTTCCAGAGGTCCCAGAAAATCAGAGATTGCTGTTTTATAGTCTGAAGTACGGGTGCTCTATACAGCTCTATAATCATAATATATACATTGTTACAATTAAAACAATTATATATTTCGTTTTGATTGATTGAGTTGGTGATTCAAATCCACTTTATGCACAGTAAGGCAAATCGGGACTGGACCTACAATTTAAAGTGGAATCCGAATCACTATGTGCCTCCACCGGGTATCGAACCCGGGATTACAAGGCGACGGTGCTACCACTACGCCATCCGGGAGATCCTTATATATTTCGTATTAGTAACTAAGAGTAATAAGCAGAACATGTCGAATCTTCGTGATTGGCTGAAAATGGCAGAAAATCGAAGTAAAATTAAACCAAAAATTACGGAAGGCTAATAAAAGTTTCTGAATTAATATTTCATTTCATTTGCGATGTGCCACTAGTGCGACGTTCATTATATTTAACTACAAAATTCGGTGTGTTCGATATCAAACTATAATTTTTCGTATCAAATTGGGGAATTCTCAATCAGATCCAATTACATTCTCAATCATAATTTTGTTTTGTTTACTTTTCATTGAATTCGACACTGTAGTGAATGTACATTATTTCATATGACATAATATTTTCACTTCATTAAACTAATACCGCATATTAACTATTTTTGATTGAAATATTTGAACACGTTTTTTGTAGTACTTTGTTCACTAATTTTGGGTATTTTTAAGAATGTGAAGATAATCCATGAAGCCAGGAAAAATCATAGCTGCTTAATTGGAAGCACCTGCGTTCCACAAACACTCATTTCTACCTGGCGCGGGGCCTTGGGCAAGTGCACGAGTTGGCAGCTAAGTTATTTTTAGTTCTATGCCATTACTTTATATACTTATAATTATTATATACAGGGTGATTGATAATTCACTCCGGGGTCTCGAACATTTGTAGTACAAGAACTGTAACAGCAAAAGGTGCATATCTGTACATAAAGAATCACTCCAAGTTTGCACTCGTAGTAGGTCCCATCACGTAATTGTAGGTTTAGCCGCTAGGTGGCAGAAGAACGCAGTTAACGCAAACATGGCGAGCACTGGTGAACATAAAGCATTCTGGGTCACATTCAGCTAAATGTGAGTTGGTTGTGTCGGTACAACGGAGATTTCGTACGAAATATCGAACATTAGTACCTACAAGAAAATTCATGCGTGGAACAAGACGTTCAAGGAGACTGGCTGTCTGTGCAATGCTATAAAGTTGTTGGGACGTGTGTGGCAGAAACTTGATTTCATGATTGATGCCTGCAACACCACCAGGGGTGTAAATGTCGAGCACGTGTAAGGCACATACCAAACTTGGAGACATTCTTTATGTACTGATATGCACTTTTTTGCTGTATGTGTTATAATTCTTGTACTATAAACGTTCGAAACCCCGGAGGGAATTATGAATCACCCTGTATATCTTCGTTGATTACGACAAATGGAGTGGATCGTGAAATTACGAAGTAAAAAGATCGAAAATGATGAACTAGACCATGAAATAACCACAACGTTTCCGTATATGGTTTTTTTGTATGATTGCGAAATCTATCACTTTTACTGGAGGAAATTTGCAGAGCAGTTTTATGAAAGAACAAATTGCAGGTGCATCGTAAAAGCTAGAACACGGTGTCGATTGGAATGGATGAAATCGTTAAGCTGACTGGCTCAGAGAAGTTAAAGCCCCATCTGGACAAGCTTCACTTCTTTCGTACCTTAATTTGATCTTCGTCCATCTCCTACCGAGAGACGGGAAATGGAGCAAGATAAAGCCGTTAAGGGACCAAATTGTGATCCAGGAAAAGTCCCTATCGTCAGATTATGGTCTTCACTGAAGCAAAACGTGAAGATATGAAGAGTCTCGCTTCGTAATATCTCTAACAATTAACTGCTGTACTTTTCAGTCTACTTAGCAAGATAACTAATTGTTGTGTTTTCAAATTCGATTAAGAATGTCCAGTCACGCGTGGCACGTGTAAACATATTTTTATTTAGGCCTCTTCGATGTAGTTGCAATTAGAAGTCCATTCGGCTTCTCTTCCATTTAGAAACTGCATATTGGTAGATTATACCACATGGATCCAGTACAATCCCTTGTGTGGTCTGTACGAACTCAATGTTTCTTGAAACATCGATAATTTACACGTTTTACCGTCTTTGTAACAAGTAGTAGCCGGCCCCCGTAGCGGAGTGGTTATCACATCGCGATACGACACCAGGGGTCCCGGGTTCGAGCCTGGGCATGGATGTTTGTGAGTGTCGATTCATCAATTTCATCATATCATCACTCATCCTCATCTTCGCAAGTTAGCCAAAAGTGGCACAAGAAGCGAAGTAAAATGAAGCAATTCAATCAATCAATCAATGAATCTAAACAACCAGGTAGGATGTAGTGCTGCTACTATTGATTCTAAAGAACCTCCAAGAAATAGCCTAACGTGCCTCTAGATCCTTACAGAATAGTCGGGTATATTACATCAAAATGCCCAAACACATCTGCGCTGATTATAATTATCAATTACGATGGCTTCAAGAGATGATGTTTATACTCTGTCCTTGGAGTCTGTGGAGCAAGCAAACGAAAACTCACAAGTTGTAACTCGAGAGAGTTTGACCAATGGTCACGTGAGAGTGGAAGGGATTTCATGGAGGGGACAACAGGACTGCAGCATCTTTCACTGCTTTGCTCGACCAACTTTCTTTCTCCCTTCTGTACCGTTATGCGCGGCGTTAAGCGTTTGCACAAGCACCGATAAAATCGGTGTTGACCCTGACACCGATATCGTCAGCAACAGAAACCAACGGGGTTAATGGAACAGCTGCGCACGTGGGCACGATATATTTTTCGGAACGACATCAACAGGTCGGCGTGCAGTGACAAATCGGCAGTCTTACCAACACCAGCTGCACCTCAGTCATAAATTTTAGCTGTGTCATTGAGAAAGTTGTTTTGTAAAGTGGAGGCAGAGGAGCAATCTGTGCTTCAGGCTTTGTTCAAGGTATCGGCGAGAAGCCCAATTTTATCGGCGTATGTGCAAAATTCGTGTCGGTGTCGTCATCTACGACGACTCCGACGAGAAATCGGAACGTGTGTGCAACTCTTACTTCACAGACTCCTGGGACAGACTGTAGTTTCATCTTCAGTAGCTGAGAGAAGAATGCATGTTATAGACACAGTAACGCCAGATGTAGTGTGATTTACTGTGCGTTACAAGCAATTACTTCCTGCGAGGACATTGTGTTTATACTATTACTAATGCAAACAGCAAGACACAAACTGGTTAATAGAGTAGCAGTTTCACGAATATGGATAAATAAAATGTTTTTCGCAGCAGTGAAATTAATAATTTAAAACCAAATGTTTTTCTAGAGAAAACTATTTTATTTTTAAATTCAGTACTCTCCTAATTAAATTCTCATAAATAGCATGTAATGTTTCCCGAAATATTTTCGGCTTACTATTTCCGTGGTGGAGTGATTAGCACAGCACGCTATGATGCCAGAGGTTCCGGGTTTGAGTCCCGGCCTGTGTTCTTTGCGAGTGACCCTTCATTAATTTCATCATATGATCACTTAACTTCCACGTAGTACACATTGGACTGCATTTTGTAGACTAACGAGGCTTTGGCATCTGGACCTACGACCAGTATAATCATCGTAGGGCATGTGTGTGTGCTGTCCTTTGTTTTGTCCTTATGCCTACTGAGTACCCCTTTACAGGCTCAGCTCTTAACCCATGTAAGAATATTTTAGTCTACAGTTATGTTAGTTATATTTTAGTTATGGTAATGGGCTGGACCCTGTATAATGTGAGGAGTGCAAACTAGCTTAAGTGCTGTTCACCCAAAACTTCAAATTCAATCAATCACTCACTCATCTTCATCTTCGCGATTAGCCAAAAGTAGCAGAAAAGGGAAGTAATTTGAACCAGATGAAATAAATGAATAATTCAATCAATCTTTTTTTTTTAGAGTAACTTCATTCCTACACATCTGTACGTTATTGAATTAAGCTCTTGCCTACTCTTACGACGGGCGCTCTACATGCTGGCAAGGGAAGTGGCGAGCTGGTAATACGCAGCAGACCAACCAGACAACAGCGGTGGCGCCGTGAGTAACGACGTTGAGGGGAGGAGGTGCTGCCCCCACTTCCTTCTACAGGCTGCTGCGTTTCTTATCGCACTGAATTGGTCGCTTCCCCGCACCCCACTTCCCTTGCTAGCATGTAGAGCGCCAGCCATAAGACTGGACAAGGGCTATAGTTGAAGTTGTGTGTTCCATCCTTCAAGCAAATAAAACTGCAATTACGATTTATTTGTTTTCGGAAACACTTTAACAACAATCATTCCACCGTAACTATATCGATTGTGGTTCGTCATTTGACAATTAACTTGGTGGAACTGGGCCCTCGGTGAGTGAAAAAGAACAATCTCCTACCGTGCAATCAAAAACACAGACGCCGTTTGATCAATAACCAATCCGCCAGAGAAATACCCAAAGTTAACGGCGCTCGCAAATGACGAGCAGTACTTTTTTTTTTTCAGATTAAATAAAACATTTTGCGAGGCAGTAAACGGAAGCCAACGTTTTACTGCTTCTTCCAGGGACTTTTTAATCGATTACGCACCTCGTTCCCGGCAGTTATGCATTCGTAATTACTCCATCTGCAACGATTTGCACTTTTTTTTCTCTCTCTCTCAGGTTCTGGAGGGAGGTACGGCCGCCCAACTACCTCACCTCGAAAATCAATTAACTGTTTCCAATGCCTTGACGCTGATTTGAGCTCCTGAAATAAGATTTAATTACGGTGCTACGGGACTCAGAGGATGGGAAAAAGTCAGGTATTCGAAAAATTCAGATCTCCGACGAGAATGAGGGATCATCAAGGCTGCATGAGGTTGTATTTTTGCGCGCCCACCCCCAGAGCACTTCCCAATTAGTGCTGACGCTATCCGCATAGATGAGTAATTACCGGGGGGAGACCGGAGGGATCGCGAACTTGTTCGCTAAATGAGGGGATCGTGTTTTAACCGTTTTACCCTGCTGAAATCCAAAAAATGTATCAATGGCTAAATGCAGTTACATGTTGCGTTCCAAGTTGCCGAATTCTCTAGAGATATATATCTCGCATGGCTGAATACATTGAACAAAGCCCGAATGTCGTTTGTGCCTGAAACTAGACTCTACATCATGTTGGTGTGTCATATGCTACCCATTCCTCCTGGAGTTTTAATGTTTTTTTTACACGAAACTTTTTTCGTATAATTAATGTTCAGTTTAAATAGTTAAATATGACATCTTCAGCATTCATAATACGAAGGTCGAGAAAATACAGAACTACAACTAGGCTTTCAAATGGAGGCAGTATGTTGAGATGGCTGTCCCGGGTTCGAATCCCGGGCTGGGCATGGGCGTTCTTTGCGAGTGTCCTTTAATCAATTTCATCACATCATCGCTCATTCTCATCTTCGCAATTAGCCAAAATGTGGTAGAAATGCGAAGTAAAATAAGCTACTAAATCAATCAATCAACTGAGAAGGCTGTTATGTTAGCTTCCGTGGCCGAGTGGTTAGTATGGTGTGCTTCGATACGGGAGGTCCTAACTTCAACTGCTGGTTGAGTATTCTGTTTGTTTGTTTGTCTATTTCATCAATTCACCTTTTATCTTCATCGTCGCGATTACGAAATGAGACAGAAAGGAACTTAAAATATGCAGATACAATAAACATACTTTTAAGTTAACAAACCTTTCTAATAACCTTGCATGTACACACAACCAAAAATGTGTCAAATGACACAAATATGTTGACTCCAGTACCACATAAAAGTGCATTAACGCTTTTGATGCACTTTTGGTGCATCCAAATACGCACAGAATGCATAAAAGGGTGTTTTTATCAGCTGCAGCTCTGTGCGATGAACTAAAAATGCATCACTTGAGGAGATCAGACACGATTATTTCAAAGAAAGCAAAAATACACATTACTGTTTCAATTGATGCACCATCAACCTTCATTTAATGCATTTGGAGTCTTGTGTGTATCTTGAATTTCCTACCTTCATAAGTGAATAGAATGTCATAATTGTCACAAATGATCCAATTCTCATTTTTTTCCTTACATGCATGGCCATTATTTTTTGTATTTTGCTTTTCTACATTTTTAGTTTAATTGTATGCATGAAGATGCCAATGAAGAAAAACACACACATAACACGTCCGCTGGGAATTAAACCCAGAACTTTCGGAGTCGAAGTTGAGCACTAAATGTACTGAGGAATTCAAGCAATAGATTCTCACACTGTACAGTCATGGACACTTCTGGGTTGTAACGATTCCATTGAAAGTTAATAGATTTGTTATAACCCAGAAGTGTCCGTGACTGTACATGATTTGGTGTCATATATTCAGAATAGAAATGTACGTACACACTCTCGAAGTTATCACTTGTCAACTGTATGTCACATTGTCGTAAAAACGAAATTACTGTTCCCATTTGTCATTGATGCTCTTTTTAATACACTTGATGCAGTTGACAATTTTGGCGGTGTCATCAGTAACTCTGATTCACTAGAGTTTCTATTTATCGACGTTGCACAGTTAGGGGATCCCTTGAATGTCATTTTATTCTTGTTATTATTTATTACCTGCAAAGTAAAGTACAGTGCTCCCCTGTGCTTTGCACCACGAAATGAAGGCGTATAGGGGGTGTGGAGTTAGGGCCCCACACTTTCTTGATCGCGGCCGAAGGTGTGGGTGATGCGATCAGCACCACGCCCCTCACCGCCTTTACTCCCCCAGAGTTTCCTCCAGGTACATACTTTATATGAAGTTGGGTGGGCGCCGGAGCCGCTTGAACACGTCGAAAAAATTCCGGTTCTCCCCCGCCGGGATCGAACCCGGGTCTCTTGCATGGTAGTCAGAGGCCCAAAGGACTTTTTTTAAAGGAATACCCCTATGCGGAAGTATTCCCCGACAGACACAAACATCCATTTAATAATCACAATTCGAACCTGGGACCCCTGGCGTCGTAGCGCACTGAGCTAACCACTCCGCCATGGAGGCCGATTATCGACTGAGGTACCGCGGCTCATATTTATTATTTGCAGTAGTTACATATTTCGAGCAGTATTGATTGAGTTGGAAGGGGGTGTGACTGTCACGCAGAAGATTCTAGTTCGATTCCCGAGGTGTAATTTCAGGTGAGAATTTTCAAAGCCATGTCAGAAACAATATAACAATAACAATAAATCTACACTACGTCTCCGAAGTCCGTGGAGCAAAGCCACGTATTATTTTAGAGGTTCTGCTATCCTTGAAAAATGACATTATATTTTCTCCTGAATCCTGTGTAAACTTTTTAGCTAACGTTCCACATGGAATATCACATGTCCAGAGGTAGATATTTATCGAGATCACTACGATCACATGATAGATAAACACTTGATTTATGTTAATGCTCGTATTCCCGAACTAGGAGATGAGATCCTAAATGCGAAATATGAGCACTAACGCAACTTTTAAATTAAATAATTTTATCTAAGCGAGAAAGCTAAACTTCTGTAATCTGTTTCAAATTTGTGCGACTCATGATTGGCTCTTTCAACACATAAGAATCATACTAGAGTAGCAGATATGCTGGCTTAGGCTCCTTTTTTTTAGATAATTATGACGATACTCTATTGCGCTATGTAACATTCGAAGATATCTTAAAAATTAACTGAAAATAGGAGTGTATATTGTAGACGTATTTGATTTTATGTAAAAAAAAAAAAAAAACATTTGTAAAATGATCTAGCCTGTGTATGCAAACAGTTTGGTTACCAGCGTCTAATACAATCTTTGAAAGGCTTTTTGATGGTATAATTCGATGGAATGCCAGAAAATAAAGCATTGAAATCTGAGAAATGCTGCAGAAAATACATTGAACTAGTAAAGTAATAAATGTCAATAAATTACTCTGTCATATTGATAAAAAATAACTTTATATCGAATGACGTCTGCGCGTGTGTGTATTTATGTATCCACAGTACTTTTTGTTCTGGCGGTATGCAACGGTACGCCGTACCGGCATCTTTTTATAGGCGAGAATAAAAACTAACAAAGTTTTAATTTTACGAAAGAAGACTGTGTGTGTGTGTTTGTGTGTGTGTGTGTGTGTGTGTGTGTGTGTGTAACTACATGCACGACCATTCATGAACATACCACAATATTTTATGTAGTTCTTACATGAGTAAGTTAGATTTATATTGGCATCATGTTTACATGTCATCATAAGAAAGAAGTGTTTAAGGGAAATGGAAAGAGACATATGAAAGAAATGAGAGAATGAGAGAAAGGATAATACGTAATTGATTTGATTTGATTTGTTGTTTTAAGTCCACTTTATGCACAGTAAGGCTAATTGGGACTGGACCTACAGTTTAAAGTGGGATCCGAACCACTTGTGCCTCCACCGGGTATCGAACCCAGGACCCCTTGATTACAAGGCGACGACGCTACCACTGCGCCATCGGGGAGGCCCGATAATACGTAATGAAGCCAAAGAAAGAAAGAGAAAAGGAAAAAGAAGAGAAGAGTAACATAAGTGAGGAACAGATAAAGTAAGAAAGCTGAAAGAAGCAAGATAACAAACACTCACAGACAGAGAGAGAGAAAGAAAAATAGTTAAGTCAGAGAGTAATAAATAAATAGGGTGAGAAACAAATAAAGAATCACGAGAGAAAAGGAAATAGAAGAACCAAAAAAAGAGAAAAACGAAAGAAAAAGAGAAAAGAAAGATAGTGCGAGAAAGGGAGAAAAACAAAAAGAAAATAGAAAAGCGAGAAGTACAAAAATAAATATACAAGAAAGATGCAAAAAAGAGAAAGAGGAGGAAGAGGCATAGCAGAAGATCGACAGAGAGAAACAATATAGAAGAAACTGACAGAAAATTGGAAGGAAAATATACAAAAAGAAATGGTCAAGAAGAGATGAAGCTGAGAAATGTCGAAAGCTGAAAAGAAGATACAAGGAAAGAGAGAGACAAAAGATATACAAATAGAAGGGGGGAAAGAAGAGGAAGTACGTAATTCTTCCTTGTTCCATGAATTCCTATGATTAACGCAATAAGAAACCCAAATTAAAGAGTACTGGAACCTTTCTTCCCAGAAAAAAAAACACTGTATATATGTGTGTGTGTATGTATATATATATATTATTTTCAATAATTATTTATGTTTGAACAAGGAAATGATTAACCACACGACTGTTAAAAAAGTTGTATTTTCAACGTTAGTTACAGTATGAACATAAACACGAACAATATTGGCAGAAATGAAAGAGTTAATTTATAGTAGTGGTTCCTACACTGTCAAAATAATATATTTTAAGTAGTGCAGGCAATCATTCTTTCCTTGAACACAACACACCTGTACCAGATGTATTGAATCTTTAATATTTATTATTGAATTAGTGGATCGTAACGTTCGCGTGAGTAAATATATGAATTGTAAGAGGAGTATGAAACAATCTCCAAGAGTCTCCATTTGTAGCAATATTAAAAAACGCAAGTGGTAAAATTAATCTCCATAAACAGCTGCTTCTGAACATTTCACATGTGGCTTTGGCTCCATAATGAGACCTGGGCGGTGGGACACATCATTTACAGGAATCACGGCTATGTAAAGAGAGAAACAATAGTATGTGTTCGACTTTGTTGCCTAGGAATAGTAAAACACTAATAGCTATACTTTTGTTATTGTAATTACTAATTAGGCGACTAACATACAGGTGACAGAGTGGTAAACTCTTCAAAATCGGATTCATCACATTTTTTTGCTGTAGAAGCAGTTGGTTTCATTTCTGTTGCAATTAGTTTCACAGACGAAATTATTTTTACTAGACTATAAGGTGTTTCACTGAATGTAGCACATAGTACTGTCTATTATTCCTGTTCCCAAAGCCATCCCAAGATGAATCTTACATATAATAGAGATCACATTTAACTGTATAACATACCTTATTCTCACCAAAATTGAGGATATACTCTTTTAGGTATTCAAAGTCAATGGTCACATCATGTAACCTTGAAATTAAAATTCTAATATTTTTCATATAAGACTATTTTTTTGTGAAAATTATGTTCCATAGCTTCAAAACAAGCCCAAGATGAAAGTTATACCACAATTAGAAGAAAAGTTATGATTTTTTTGTTGACCTTGTAAGCATAAATTTGATATTTTTTATAAAGTTGGCAACCCTGCTGTGGAAACACCGTGTATGACTGAGGGCTAAAATTTTACACGTGTAAGTTACTTCATGCCCTCTACCATCCTACAAAAGTTCATGAAAATCGGAGATGGTCGGGTTGAAAAGTTAATATTTTGGTGATGATTTGACATGTTATAATGACCCATAGAATTTTCCCTTCTTATCTCACATTTATTTTCAATTGTTAAATTTTCACAAACTTTTTTCTTTATTCTTTTTGACTTTAGAAGTGTGTAATAACTTTAATAACCTTTAACCCCGAACAATACACAGGGTATGGGATTTATTACACCACTAAAGGAACATGTTAAATCTATTCCCTTTCATGTTTACATTCAATGCAATGAAATAACCTTTCGGTCTACGATAGGTGGACGTGGTAAAGTGTAGGTTATGAGTTCGAGTCCCAGTCAGAACGCGAGTGTTTTTACAGTTTGTTCTTTAAGTCCACCTCGTCTAATCATTCATTCTCATTGTTGACAATGACATACGTAAATAGTAAGAAATATAACAAATAACCAAATCAGTTGTGACTTTAGAAAATCATATACGTGTCCCTCTGCCAAAACAATTTAATTTGAAGATTTTAATAATGAAACTAGGTAATCAATTTGTTTATGTCATTTTAAAATCGATTTCATTCCAAATAACTGCTTCGAATGAACGCTATGTCCATATGGTCTCATAGGCCTAAATATTACCCCACCCTACATGGATGAAGGTTCTTTTGAAGCATCAATTATTTGATGGCTGTCTCAAAGTGCATGCATGTTAGGACTTGTTATCCACTTCCGCTGTTGTCATGCGAATGCTGGAGGTCGGATCTTCCCATAAAATGTACACTTATATTCAAAAGGACCATAAACTTCACGAACGACAACAATATTGGGAGTGGTAGTGAGTGGCTGATAAAATTTGGACACTTTAAACATTCACGTCGTACTTTATCCTTGCATATCTCCAAACTAGCTCTTCATAGAGACCTTGAACTTTATAACGTTTAAGAGGTCAAACCAAACACAAAACGGCGTTACGAGTGCATATACTTGGAGTCAAGTGTGCTTTAATTTTTTTTAAAGAAGTTGAGTTGACATCTCCAAAGGGCTATTTTACATCGAAGTGACAAGCGACACGTGACGCATGTCACTTGGAAATAAATCAATCAATACCAACGTTTCACATCTGCATTCGGAACAACGAATGCTTGTCCAGACTAGGAAAGTATTTAAGATATTTCCAGTATGTGGTGAGGTGTCACTTGCTTTGGTGTGAACCCCTCCTCCGTTTCGTGTGTTGCCTGCAACATGTCAAGTTTCACTTGTCATTTCGGTGTGACTTCTCACTTAGGGAGCTTTCAGACCGAAGCGACAAGTAACGCTGGGGTTCGACACCGAAGTAGACAAGCGACAAGGTCCCCTCCAGTCTGTAAGAAAGAATCCACCGCGCATGAGCGAACATGATCTACGGTCTGAATTTTTATCTGGCCTTGTTCCTGTATTAAAGTGGCTCTGAGGTTTAGACAACATGTAATAAATGGGTACTGGGAGGCAACTCAGGAGGGAAGGGGCAGCATGATGCTGATCGCATTACCTCCACAAATGGCCGAGATCGTGAATACGGAGTCTCCACATTCCTCTATATTCCTTCATGGAACAGTGCAGAGCTCATGGTAAATTTCTATGACTTACACCACAAAAAAAAAGAAAGAAAAAAAGTGCACTGTGTTTACATACTAGCTGAGAAAAACCTTAACCTTCACTTTCACTGTTAGCAGTGGATAGCTTTTCATTGATCAGGCAGGTTGTTGTGATTCATCTGACACTCCGTGAGCAAGCAAGTGACGTCTTCTGATAGCGTACGTGATTCCTTAGCATGCAAAAGCCGAAAGCTTGATATTAGTGGATCAGACGAGCTAAGCAGATGATGATCTTTGTTGTTAGAAATTCTGGAGATCTCGCTGAAAAGTCACTCTCTTAATATTCTTGATTCTGCTTCTTGAACCTCCTCAAGAGAGCTGCCGACTGGAAAAAAAGCTTCTGCTATGGCATCTGGACCGTGCACCAAGATCTTGTATTCGCCCTCGGGGAAATAATTCCAGAAATATTCTGCTACAAGAGGTTCCGTAGTTTCCAACTCATATTCACAAAAACTGTGGATGTTAGTACCGTGACTTGATGATAGTGTGTACAAAATATCTGCATCGTTTGATTAACACCTCGTTGATGCCTGTGATTTCGCGACTGACTTTTTCAGGATCCTGAAAGAATTGGTGTGTTGGCTTGCCATCACTGGAGGTGCCACTTGTTGTAAATAATGACATCTCACGGATATATCTGTTATGTACACTTTTATTTTACACCCCTCCCCTTCTCCGTATACCGCAGGTAGGGACCTCTGCGTGATAAACTGGGGGGTGGATTTGTAATGGAATGATGTATACTACATCTTTCCATTACAAATCCACCCCCGCAGTTTATCACGCAGAGGTCCCTACCTTCCGTGCTCACTGTCTATGTACCCATCTGGCTCTGAGTTACTGTGTAAAAAAACTGTCTCACTTCGTCTCAATCCATCTGGCCCTGTGTCCGAGAGCCTGTAGTCCGAAGTCCAAAGTTGTCGTGCCGTTGCAATGTTAGGAGTATCGGGCCAAGCTCCTGACTCCTCATTTGGATTTTAACTTGAGAGTGATTGAATTTGTCATCATGCATTTCGTCCAAGTGCTCTTCTGCTGACGAAGCTGAGGTGTAATTTCGGACTGGGGACTGTAGAATGTTTATTGGGATGGTGAGATAGATTGTTATGATAAGGCATGGCGTATGTGTATCTTCTGACTGGTTGAGAGGATCTGTTCCGTAATGCCGGGTTCACATGATTGGGAATCGCGGCCCAGAATCTTTGACATTGGAGTTGATTACTTGTGGCAATAGGGTGAGTTCTAGATCTTCGTGAATCTAGGTTATCCTGGTGCTTCGTTCATGTCCGGAGATAATTCTTCAGGTTCTATTTTGGAACACCTGTAAGCCGTGGATATAGCTACGTACTGCGTGGGCCCATACTGGAGCCGGGTAGGTCAATATTGGTCTTTCGAGAGTTTTGTATAGCCGTATTCTGGTCTCTAAGTTTAGGGCGCTAGACTTAAGAATTGGGTAAATAGCCAGTGCTCTCTAGGGTCCTCTGTTGGCTGTTTGATGAGTGTGGCTGTTGAATGTAAGGCTCGCGTCTAGAGTGACGTCGAGGTATTTAGTGGTTTGAACTGTAGGGATGTCTCTGTCGTGAAGTTGTAGTTTGTGGTTTATCCTTGATCGTCTTCTGGTGAACACCACAGCGACGCTTTTGTCTGCGTTGAAATTTATGCACCATTTCCTGGTCCAGTCTTTTAGCAAGCACAGTTGTATTTGCATATTAGAATAACACAAATTGGTGTTTTTGCTTCATGTGTAGTAAGCTACATCATCAGCGTAAGTGGTGGCTTGGTGACATTGGCCGTGGAGTGGCATATCAGCTGTGTGAAGAGTGAACAGGAGTGGTGCTAGGGTTGATCCCTGGAGAACCCCTGCTTGGATCGGTCTAGTTGATGATTGATTTCCTGCGAAGACAACATGGAAGCGTCGTTCGCTGAAGTAAAATTGGAGAACTTGTATTGTCCAGTAGGGGAAGCCTTGCTGGATGAGCTTGAAGAGTAGTCCTTGTATCCACACCTTGTCGAAGGCTTTTTCGACATCTAGGAAGCAGACCAGTAGCCAGGCAGGCGCCAGGGGTAACTGCCGTCAGCCCCCCTGGCACTGCCATCAGCCCCCATTGACATTAGGTAATACTATTTTGTTTAATTTGTTTGCAGTGAAGAGTGAAAATGTAGAGAGCTCACAACTTTAAGGATATATCACAGGATAAATGCACAGAACATGAACAGCAGCTATCACGATTCGCTGAGCTTGTTTATGAGTTGAAGACCAAGTAGCTGCAAGTATTTAGAAGATTCTCTATACTTAAGTTCTTTCATAGGTGAGCTTCTTTATCTGTACCTTCGCTGCCCCTGTTGCGACCTCCCGTTTAGATAGAAATCTGTGACTTTGATGTCATCATCCACATTCCTTCCACATCTGCATCAAAGGCCAACAGCTCCCAAGTCTTGGGAACGAAGGAGAGTTTCATTGCTACGGCCAGGGGTGGAATGTATGGTAGGCACTATGATTGAATATTGTGCATTTTTCTTGTATGATATAAATATCTGTATCATCAAAAGTAGTATGGATGATAACAGCAGCAGTCCACTTCAAGAGATATTTCAAAAGATATAGATAGTTATATAATTTTATATAACTTAATGACCCCCCGACACACACACACGCACACATAATTTACCTTCATTTAATACTGCTAAATTATTGAATAATTAATTTGATTTACAAAGCTACCCCCTGGAGATCAATTCTATCTACGGGCCTGCTAGGAAGACTGATAGGGTGTGGAGTTTGTTGTTAAATCCCGATGTTATATGGTCCGTTATGCGCACAAGCTGGATGGTGGTGCAGTGTACCGGTCTAAACCCGAATTGGTGGTCTGGTATGACACTGAGTTCTGTTGCAAGCGTGCGAAGTCTATGGAGGAAAATTTGCTCGAACAGCTTGCTAACGTGACTCAGCAAGCTGATGGGTCTTTGGTTTTGCGGGAACATCCTGTTCTTTTCGTGTTTAGGAATCATAATTACCTTCGCTTCCTTTCATTTGCTGGGGAAATGTCCTGTGAGTAGTATGGCATTGAAGACTCTCGTGAGGACGATGGTCTTTCTCGGCAGGTGTTTGAGATGTGCTGTCTCGATCTTATCGGGTCCAACTGCTTTGTGTGGTGGAAGTTTCAGAATGTGAGAGAGCTTGTAAATAGTCGGAACCCGGTAGTTATACCATCGACAAAACTGGCCCGTCCCCAACCACCGGGCAATGGACCTATTATTACCTTTTAAACAAGAAAGCCGTTGGGGGAAATTTACCGTTGACTTCCCCAGCTACCAAGCAAAAACCATCCTTGGCAAGAGCATTGACAAATATTCAAACTTTATATATCAGTATTTCCATTTTCCAGCTGTGTGCGTTAAAAACCACACAGCACACTACCGTCCGTCTTGTTTAAGCTTGTTAACGACAATGCCCGTGAAGCGTTTGCATTTCTCCTGGATGTTCAGTTTTCGGCCTTACGTTTTTGCTTTGTCTTCTCCACGAGTCTGCCAACTCTTCAATTCGAGTCGATACATGTGAAGGAAGAACTCAAGAATCAAATCCATGCACGTAGGAAAGACAGTCAGAACTGAGTAGTTGTCGCTCTTTGAGTGACCGTTCCCTCTCACGTGTTTACTGGTCCTCTCGACTCACTACACTAAGAGACTTGTTTTCGTTCGCTCGCTCTAGATTTTCCCGGGACAGAAATATGGAAAAACCACGTCGTTGTAACAAATTAAATGAACGCATTTTTGCCTCCTGAAATTGGACGTGGTGCATTATACGTTGTTTTTTCCTGTATGATATGAACCCTGTTGAATCTGTCATAAGCTGCAGTTGCTCAGTTGATATAATGGTGTTCAGTTGATGTTGAACAATGCCCGAGTTTAAAGAGTTTCAAAGAAGCAAATTGTTTTCTCCCTCCTGGTTGGTGAGTCACTGATCAAAGTAGCCAGTTAATTTGGAACATTGACAGCTACTGTATACAAGATCATGACGGCATATAGTTTTTCTGAAAAAAGCATAGGAGGAGAAACACAAATCCGGAAAGTTGTGAACTTAGTAACAGAGCTTGACGAATTTTAAAGGGAATTTTGACCACAAATAAGAGTACAACTCTTACGAAAGAGACGTTGAAGCTGAATGTATGTGTACAGAATCCTGTGTCTGTCAAAATAGCGAGGAGGAGACTCCATAATCACATTAATCATGAGCAAGTCGCAATTGCCAAACCACTGTTAAACCAGCTGAATGCCAAGCAGAGGAAAGAGGGGTGAAACACACGCAAATCGTGGACTTCCCAAGCAATAGAAGACTGCCATCTGGTCTGATCAATCGCTCTTCATGCTGTTCCCAGGACGAAGTTAACTAGAAAGAAATGAAAAAGGGAGAACCCTTGAAGACGCACAACTTCCACACGCATACATTCAGGGGTAGGCGCTTAGTGCCCTGGTGGCTTTAAAATAAACCAGGGCGTCATATCGGTTCCGCCGTTTTTCTTTTCCTTCTTCTTTATTGGTACTTTCAATTCTACATGCTTGAGGCGATAACCAACAACTGGTTAACGTCTCATGGAAGTAGAGGACCAAGATTGTTGCGTCGTACTAGAAACAAGCTTGGTTTACAATTTAATTGATTAATTGATTTGCTTCTATTTTACTTCGGTTTTTGTGCCACTCTTTGGCTAATTTGCGAAGATGGGGATGAGTGATGATATGATGAAATTGATGAATGGACACTCAAAAAACATTCATGCCCAGGCCGGGATTCGAACCCGGGACCTATTGGGGTCGTAGCGCGATATGCGGTTTACAATTTAAGAGTTATGTGCCAGTAGTGCAAATTAGTAATATATACTGGGTGTTTCAGAGCGACCCAGACATTACCTGTTTCTCGAGAACTGGAGATTGTATCAGGTTGAAAAAAAAATGCACCACTAAGTTGGGCCCAAAGAATCCGTAGAAAGTATTTGCAACAGCCCGAAAGCCACCCTTTGTGGTTTTAGTGGGGAGCACATGCACCGTTCGTGCGATTTTCAAATGGGAAGGGTATGTTTGGAATGCAGATTCGGAAAGGCGGGGAAAAAATACGATTGTCATATGAAACACTTGTCTGTACCACCAACCGTTTTCCGTGTAGAAAATGGTTTTGCAAAAAAAGGAAGGTGAGCCAAATCGAGTATACCGAGCTTAACAATTAAGATAAGTGCAGCACTATAACAGTTTCGGAAAGTGCGGGACACAAGCTTTCCAACGATATGCCACATGATGACTGCGGGACTAAAAAAGGATGAAACCGCGTGATCCAAAAAAGGGAGTCTAAAGTTACGAAAGAACTCGAAAATTTCAAACGGCAAGGGGGTCGAGTAATACCTCGTTTTAAAGGTCACAGAAAACGTGAGAAAGTGTGCGAACATGATTATGTAATCCACTAACCGGTTTCAAAATGGCGACCAAAACAATTCCGACCCCTGAAGTTGGTGTTCCAAAGTGAGGAATTACGTACGTAAATAGCAAAACACAAACACTGGACAGAGTACATAAGATCCTGTACAAAGAATACCAACGGAACAGCTGTTTATTCGTGACAAGGTTTCTAAATTGTTACTGGTTCGCTACCATTGTCAGACCATGCCACCCGTCACATGTAACGTCAGTGTACTGAACGTCCGGGTGAGAGGTTTGCTGTTTCGTATTAGTACATGCCTCTGTAAGTGTACAACATGCAATGAGTAGAACTCCAGGTCCATTGTGTACGAGTAGGAATAAGCATAAGCCCACGTGTTGGGTAGGTTGCAGTACACAACACAGCATGTTGGCCCAGTCGACAAATTACAAAGTACGCTAATTGCCGGTGCGTCCAGTTCCATTTGACTGCACGTACGCTGTTCCCACTGCCCGGTTCAACAAAGGCAATCGGAAAGTACCACGGGTCGAGGTGTGACGAGCACTCCTGCATAGCAGTCGGTTCCAGTGTGCTTCCACTGATAACGCGAATGCGCCCCTCCAATCTTGGTCTCATTCACCGTTGTTACAAGTGGTTGCATCGTCGAAGGCATTATGTGGTACCTCAGGACGTTCTACAGTGCATTCCTCGCTGGTAGTGTGCATTCCTGTACTTAATTCGCAGTGGCAAATTGTTGAATGTGAACTAATAATGCCTTTCACGAACGAAGAAGCATTTGATATGCTCATGGTGTTGGGTGAGTTCCGACGAAATAGTTCTGCTGCTGCTCGTGTGTATGTTGCAAGGTATCCCGATCGGAAACATCGTTCAAGACATGTTTTTCGCACCCTTGCCGATCGTGTACGCAGAAGGTGGGGGGGGCAATGTTCAGCCTTCTAGCAGTCACAAACATGAACGCATTGCTCGCCCTGTTCGAGATGAGAGGTCTGCTGGTGTACTTGCAGCCTTCCATCTCAATCCTCACGTGAGTATCAGGCAAGTTGCTCGTGATTCTGGTGTCAGCGCAAGTACAGTGAGAAGAATTTTAAAGGATCACATATTTCATCCATACCACGTGTCCTTGTATCAAGAGCTACACAGAACTGATTTTCAAAGCAGGCTAGACTTTTGCATGTGGTCTCAAGCTCAAGTGAATTCAAATGTTCGATTCTTTAACAAAAAGTTGTGGTCTGACGAGGCTACATTTAAAAGTGATGGTCAAGTAAATTGGCACAACATGCATTACTGGGCCGCCGAAAACCCTCGATGGATGCAAGAGGTTGATCATCAATGTAGATGGTCTGTGAATGTGTGGTGTGGAATCATCGGCGGACGAATAATTGGACCTCGTTTTTTTCAAGCGGGGCTTACGGGTGTTGTGTACCATACATTTCTTCAAGAACAATTGCCCAGTCTTCTCGAAGACGTCCCCTTACACATCAGAACACACATGTGGCTACAACAAGATGGCTGCCCAGCACATTTTGAGCTGACAGCGAGGAATCAGGTGAATGCAATGTTTCGTGGTCGCTGAGTAGGTAGAGGTGAGCCTGTGCCCTGGCCTCCTAGGTCACCAGACTTAACATGTTTAGATTATTACCTCTGGGGACGACTGAAACAAATCGTTTACCAAAATCGCCCTACAACGAGGGCGCATAGTTGCTGCATGCAGGCAGATTAGTGAGGCAGAAGTTATTGCAGCACAGAATGATTTCAGTGTCCATGTGCAGAAATGCATTGAGACCGAGGGAAGACATTTCGAACATCTACTGTAAGTTGGTAAATGTGCATCGCACTGGGTGCTTTACCTATTCTTCTCGTTTTCGTTGTTCATTGGTTTCTGATTACTCTTTCGTTTTTCTTATCATTATTTTAGTTAGGCCTATTTCTCTTGTCAAACAATGGTTTGGCAATCAATTGTGAGAAAAGGACCTTTTTCGTTGGCGAAGCAACCGTTAAACACGCCAAAGAATTCCTTATTGTGCGAGACAGTAAACCATTCGTTGCATCCTTTTCACGTTTTTTGTGATCTTTAAAACTCGACCCCCTTGCCGTTTGAAATTTTCGAGTTCTCCCCTAACTTTAGACTCCCTTTTTTTGGGTCACGCGGTTTCATCCTTTTTTAGTCCCGCAGTCATCATGTGGCATATCGTTGGAAAGCTTGTGTCCTGCACTTTCCGAAACTGTTATGGTGCTGCACTTATCTTAATTGTTAAGCTCGGTATACTCGATTTGGCTCACCTTCCTTTTTTTGCAAAACCATTTTCTACACGGAAAACGGTTGGTGGTACAGACAAATGTTTCATATGACAATCGTATTTTTTCCCCGCCTTTCCGAATCTGCATTCCAAACATACCCTTCCCATTTGAAAATATCACGAACGGTGCATGTGCTCCCCACTAAAACCACAAAGGGTGGCTTTCGGGCTGTTGCAAATACTTTTTACGGATTCTTTGGGCCCAACTTAGTGGTGCATTTTTTTTGTTTCAACTTGATACGATCTCCCGTTCTCGAGTAGTGTCCGGTTCGCTCTACACATAACTACTATCATATAACATATATCAGTATGTTAGTAATAGAACAATGGTGTAATGTGTTAGGACAGGGGGAGCAGAACGAGATATTAAATAAGTTAAAGTCTCTAAAATGTGAGAAGATTAGTAAATAATAATAAAGAGAATGAAAGAAAGAACTATATGACTAAATATAGAGATCGAAGGGGACGAAGTTTAACTGTGAAGAACACAGAATAAAGCGTACGACCAAGACTGCCTCATGTCAATGGTGAAGCATGGTAGATGGTCGATCATGGCGTGTGTCACCCACCATATCATGGTATTCTGCGTGCCTGAGGCTCACATTTGAAGAGACTAGGCCTATTCCATGGTCCAGATATGATTCCCTGCAGGATACGTGTGATTACAATGTCCAAATTCATACCGATGGAGTTGTCCGCTCACGGTTTCAAGAACATGAAGACAAGGTTTCGCGCCTTCCTGGTCGCCACAGTCCCCGGATCTCAGCCCTTTTGGTTGGTATTAGAGAAAATTGTTCGTACCCATTATCCGTCTAAAGCATTCTTGAAGAACCTGGAACTAGTTTTGCATGAAAAAGGGTATAGAATCTGAATAACCACCATCCGGGACTTGTCCATTCCAAAGCGTATTCAGACCGTCTTCTATGCCCAAAGTGGTCCTGCACGGCATTATAAAAATAGATGAAGTCCAGTTTTACAAGGTATTTCGATATTTTTGTCCAATCCCTGCATATTGTGAGATTGTAACTTATATTTGAAGGACATACAACGCATTGAACTTAAAAATACGATTCAATTTCTTTTTAAAATAATTGCATCGAATTATTTCAGAATTTCTATGAACATGGAAAATGAAGAACTGCTATAGAAGTTCATGTTTACTAAAATAGACACCAAGGTTCTTTTTTAATCAAGTCGTTCACTACGAAGCACAGGATCACTAGCCAACGATCAAATAATGCTGTCGAATGCATCGAAGTCAAGTGCGAGCCTGTAGTATCCTGCAGCAAGGGTCAAGTGATAACCATACTGTTCCTTTGATTCCCGCCGTTTCAAGAGGAATTTCGATACTCTCTTGTGGAGAAATCTTTAAAGGTTCAGGCCAAATAGGCATTTGGTATATGTGAGTTTGTGTACGCAGCACAGCCAACCATGTTGAAGTATGAAAGTATTCGTGCGTCATCCTTTGTCAGACAGAATTTCTTGTCCTTTCACTGAACATTCAACAATAACTGCGGCCACGAATCTGGTTTCCAGTGCGCGGATTGCTACATTCATTTTCATGAAAGTGAATCGGTTGATTGGTGAGTCTCTGATCAAAGTAGCCAGTTAATTTGGAATATTGACAGCTACTGTATACGAGATCATGACGGCATATAGTTTATATATATATAGAATGTTCACCAGGATAGGTTGTCATTCAGTATAGGAATTAACTTGCTACACTACGCAAGATTGATTGATTGATTTTCTTTATTTTACATTTCTTTTGTGCCACTTTTGGCAAATTGCTAAGATGGGGATAAATTATGATATGATGAATGGACACTCACGAACATCCAGGCCCAGGTCGGGATTCGAATCCGGGACCCCCTGGCGTCGTAGCGCTATGTGCTAACCACTCCGCCACGGGGGCCGGCACTACTCTAGGCAAGCCCCCGATTATCCATCACAGAGACTAGCGTACATAAAGCACCAAAGAAATAAGCCTAGTGATTAAGACAGCCTGAAACTGACGAAGCTGGCAGAATCTTTTAATTATGAATCTATGCAATGAACCAAAGAACGTTTTAGTCTATTATCTGCCACTTTTGGCTAATCGCTAAGATGAAGATGAGCTATAATATAATTGATGAAGCGACACTCACAAAAAACACCCATTCCCAGGACGGGATTCGAACCATGGACCCCTGGCGTCGTAACTAACCATTCCACCACGGAGGTCTGCAAGATATGAATATAAATTTGTCATATCATTAATTCAGAAATATTTAAGTGTGTATTTCTTTGCCACCCGTTATTTTCTTTACATAAGGTGATCTTTATTGTTTCAAGTATTCTTGCATTTCGAATATTTTACTTCAAATAGTTTTCTCGTAGTACTTTAACGAACACCATAAAACATGATAGAAATAAATATAATGGTGTTATTCTGTCATAAATGAGATGTAGAAAAATATCCTATCACCCTGCATTTTTTTACAGTAACCCAATACTGAATTTGATACCATATAGCACTATTATTTTATTAAGGAACTTCGTAGCATGTAATAGTGCACGTTATCATTCACTAGCTGGAATATAGGCCTCAGTTCTTCTTAAAGTTGCTTGTATAGGGTTCCACCTGATTCTTATCTTCATTTTAACAATACTGTCATAATATATATAGGTATAATCCTTTTTAATTAAGCACAATGTCTGGATATATGTAGTCACTGCCGTATTTAGGACCACTTTTCTGGGGGGATGGAATAGTAAAGGTGGATGGTACATAACTGCGTTCTAGGGGACGAGATACACATTAAGATATATCGTATATTTACAACTTTCCACTCTCAAAAATCACAATCGGTGGTCATTGTAGAGGGGGGCTGCTTTATCACTGTGTTTCCCCCGGAGTTATTACTGATTTTATTTTAAAGTGTTGATTTTTCAAAATTCCGGAGGGGGGGATTGTATCCCCATCAGCCTCTCTGCGTACGCCAGTGTATGTAGTTATTTTAGTGTGTTCTGAAGCAGTCAAAGTCTAGAATGTAGGTCGCGTGTTTGGAATTACAGTCCTTTTATAATTTACATATTATCAGATATCCTAACAAAAAAATATGCAGTCACTCTTTTCGCTGAGCACACTGAGAAGTAGACTCAATAATGCACTACCGAAAGTTTCGTGTTCGATTCCCAGCTTGAGTAAGAGTTCTTTTTCATTTCATAACCATTCATATCACCGTCTCAATCAGCCGAAAGTAGCAGAAAATTGTACTATTTCTTGCATGTATTGCATATTAACCACTCGTTTGCGGAAACACTGCATACAAAGTACACCAAAAACAATATTAGAGTCTTTTGAACCAAGTGAACGATGAAACTGTGACCTTGGAGGTAAACAAGATTTCCTTCCTCCCATCCTCAAAATTAAATTCCGTCCGGGAGAGCGGCTATTTTGGCCAAGGCTGTTATCGGTTTTTCTCTTACCAAAAACCACACTCATGCCGTGCAAGCCTATGAGGTAATTCACGAGCATTACGTCCACTCTTTTGTACACATAATGTGCTTCATCCTCTATTGCTGAAAACTCCCATCATTTTTGCGGATCTTGAAAACAAGTAATTATTTTCCAGTTTAATGAGAACTCTCCAGGCATATTAAATAGTTGATTTTACACTTGAAATTATTGTTCCCCCACCACCTCTACCAAGGAAATAATAAAGTACTGGTTCAACGATGATCACACCATACGTCCTTGTGTCCCTTAGTACATTATTCATCAAGAATGCATGAAATACATAAAGTAACCACAATGTTTGTAAAAGGAAAGCTTTGACATATGCCCATCGCCCATATTTTTATGAGCGTCAACACAACTCTAGTTAGTCTCCAGGATAGCGTAGTGGCTAACGTTGTCGCCTTATGTCAAAGGGCCCCTGGTTCGATCCCCAGTAGAGGTAATTTTTTCAGTTGTTCTGATTTCACTCCAAACTGTAGATCCAGTTCCGAGTAATCTACATGAGCGTAATCGGACTTAAATCATCTATTTTATACTATCTATATTTGACCAAAATATTATGTTGCAGAATTCTATCGATATATTAATAAAGTACTTTTGGTTTTTGAACATGAAACAATATGAATGTTCTTTTCTTCATTCAATTATCACGTAGAACCAGGTATCTCATATTTGTCGATCTCTCCAAAATGGTACTCTTTCATATTTTTTAACATTTTGCACCAATTGCTTGAAATTTCGTAGAAATTGAAACACTACATCTACGTACTTAGGCTCACTAATCTACACTCTGTCCCCGGAATCTGTGGAGCAAGGCCGCGCATATCGGCAGAAGAAGGGTTCGAGTAGGCAGGGCAGAGCGAAAGAGTACACGCTGCAGCGAAGGCCGGTAACTGCAGTCGCTTCCTCCACATAATCCCGTTCCCTCTCACGTGTTCATTGACGGTGCGTCTCGCGTCCCTACTTGCGCAGAGACTTGTTTTCGTTTGCTCGCTCCAGAGATAGCCGGGATAGAGTATAAGTTTTGATTAATTTAGATTATATAACGTTGCATTTCTGTCAGTAATGGCTAATCGCGACGACTGGGATGATTGTACTAAGATGAAATTGACGTGGGGACATTCACAAACATATGTGCAGAACACAATAGAAGCCTTATAGAAGATTATTCTGACTAAGAGTCCAGGCGCCAGAGCCTCAATCGCCTGCAACATTGCAGTTACCGGGGTGTACTACATCGAAATAAGGTTGACTTTTCAGTACCTTCAGCGAAGGACACCTCGTACACCCAACGGCGGAAGAAAGACTAGGCGAATTGTCTACCACCATTTTCATTCGGTCTGTATTACACAGTGTGATGACTAGGGCTAGGATTTTTATAACCTTAAAATCACCAAAATATGCAAATAAAAATATGCTCTTATGACCTAAAGTTGTACAAAATATGCACTATTTTTACTATTTTTAGTTCACTTTATGGGCCCTGAGTTGCAATCCACAATTATTACTTTCTGTACATTTTGAAATGAAAATGAAAAAGATTTTGCTGCAGTCCAAAAAAAAACAAAAAAAAAACAAAAAACACTTGAGTGAAGCTGGGAGTAAGAACGAATCCACTTCGAAAATGACTGTATATTTCTTGAATAAGCAAAAATAAGCTGAATATGACCGAAAATCCATCAAAATATGCCCTATCACGCAGAAATGGCTAAATATGCCAAAATATGCCTTTAAAAAGCACCCTAATTTAATTAGTTTCTTCATAATATGAATTTCTACATATTTATGGAACACATCACCCTTACCAAAATAAATATGCTAAATCATGAAAATCCTACCCCTAGTGACGACAATGAACTGAAATAATGCAGAGGGCAACAATGCCTGCTTCGAACCAACATAGCTTCATTCCTTAAAACAACACAGGATGTACAATAAAAAAGTAATGAAAATAGTGGCGGACAATTTGGTCTACCATTATCTTTGCTGTTGACTGTACGTACACCCTACTAATCTAAGTAAATGATGCCGAAAGAGATTTGAGTGTATCTTTATATTTGAACTAGTTACGGAGAAAATCAACTAATTATTACATACCGTGTGGCCAGAATTAAAGTTACCCAACTCAGAGCCCTCTGTAGCCTGTTTGAGGCATCGTAGAACTCTGAAATTTGGTGAATCCAATATGCAGACCATGGGCAAGAGGATGGCAATAAAAAAAAGTTAAATTTTCCGCCACCAGGTTGGAATGTGGCGCTGTACTTCCATGATGTGTTGTAATAATGACGTAAACTGCTCGAGTTGGTTATGGATATACCTTTACCTTGTAATCTTGCAATAAACGAGATATTATTTTCTCGCAACTTCCAGCCACTAACAAATGTCTTTCTAATTAATAACTCAGCTAAATCACATAATATGATTCTTTGTACAACCCATCATGGAAGTATAGCGCCACATTTCAACCTGGTGGCGGAAAATTGAACTTTTTTATCGCCATCCTCTTCCCAATGGTCTGCAGAGTGGATTCACCAAATTTCAGAGTTCTACGATGCCTCAAACAGGCTACAGAGGGCTCTGAGTTGGGCAACTTTAATTCTGGCCACCCTGTACTTGCCTAATTTAGTGTATACATACACAAATGATGTTTTGAAACCATAATAATGAATTCATTCCGTCATTTAGTACAGGATTCAGGATTGTATAGCCCCATTGAAAATATATACGTTGCCAGCACTACAATAATATGTGTTGAGTGCAACTTCTCATACGTCTAAATCAACTATGGCGACGTTGAGGGAATTTTTTGGTGACGGGGTTATTTCACAAGGACTATGGCCCGCCAGATCTCCTGATCTCGCAAGTCCGGACTACTTCCTATGTTGTTTTTTTTATAACAAACTGTTTATATACATAATCCACACACCTTGGAAAAGCTGAATCATCACATCACATATCACAGCAGAAGTTCTCCATAAGGTTACTAGGAATATGGCAAACCGTCTGGACATGTGTATCCTGCAAGAAGGACGTCATTTCCAACATTTGTTTTAAGGTGCTAAATGCGCAAATCACTATATTGTAACATTTCTCATATTTGTGCTCGGGGCCGGTTTTAAAATGTACGCACTTTAGTGCTAAGTTATCTAAATGTGTCTCTTTCTCAAAACTGTCTCTGAAACCCTCACATATTAAAATTTCAAGGTTCACGAATATGAACTAAGCACAACATGCATCATTTTAATGATTGATTTGGTTTATTTTACTTCGCATTTCTCCTACTTTTGGCTAATCGAAAAAATAAAGATGAATGTTGATATGATGAAATTGATGAAGGGACACTCACAAAGAACACCTTTGTCCACGTCGTAGCGCGCTGTGCTAACCATTCCGCCAGGGAGATTGGCGTCATTTTTAGGAGAATCTAGGGCAAGAGAGAAGGGTTACGCATTCAATGTACAGCGTTGTGCATTGGAGACGGATAACCTTTTCAATCAATACCTGGCAGAAGCTATTTAAACAAATGGTACGAGAACTCGTTTCGCAGGGTGGGAATGTGAAAGAGTTGCCAACACAACCTCGGTTGTCCATAAGTCTTTCCCCTTTCTTGAGGTGTTATTCTCAGAGCCCCGGTATCGACAAC
Source organism: Lepisma saccharinum (assembly GCF_977018435.1). NCBI lineage: Eukaryota > Metazoa > Arthropoda > Insecta > Zygentoma > Lepismatidae > Lepisma > Lepisma saccharinum. Next base: position 183,567,601 of record NC_139230.1, on the reverse strand, counting down.
TGGCTGAAAAATTACTCCAGTAACTGACTGACTGGCCTTTCATTTACAAAGAAAGGATCGGAACACCCTAGAGGGATGCGAAAGTGCCTCTTGCTCCTGTCTCAAGCAGCCAACTTTATAGATCATCCTGGTAGCTGCCATAAAATTTGTAGCCCAACGAAGTGACTGGCGTCAGAGCCAGAGTTTATGTGTAAAAACTTCTATTACTTTCAGTGATTTCCTTGTCATCGACGTCGCCAGAATTTTTTGTAGGGACGATCAGTCGTTGTCAAAATTTGAATAGTGTAATGATAACCAGTGCTTTTTTCTGGGAAGAAAGGTTCCAGCACCCCTGAAGTTCGTTTGTCATTATTAATGTGATCATCATAAGAACAACCCAAAATATAGTAATATGCTTAACAATGATCGTGCGTATATGTAGTTACACAACACACACATACACACATACACATTTCTTCCGTTTAAATAAAATGTCATAAGTTTTATTCTCACCTATAGGTGCCCGTACAGCGTACCCTTGCCTACCACCAGTAAAAAAGTACTTATAAAAACAATAATCATTATCATGGTTATGGTTGTTATTATTATACAATAATAACATATAATATAATACAAATAAACCAATTTTATTCCAAATATATTATTCTTATTATTTACTTTGAGAGATTTTTCTACTCGATCCAAAAGATGAGTTAATATCCAGTACAACTGATTGTTATTATCTCTTTATATTTCATACAGGTAGCCTACTGAAATTTATTTTAATTTGTTAATAACTTTTACACACCTTCTTCAAGAAAAACCTTAAAAAAGTTAGGGGGAATTTTAGTCATCAAATTTATGCTGTGTGATCTCTCACATAAAAACTCTAATTTTTGGAATTTTGAAAACTGGGGAACCATTTATTGTTTGCATTAAAAGGAAAAATATTAAAAATATAATATTTACCTGGTTCCTGTATTGCACACGGATTTTTTCGATCTAAGGTAGTTATTACTTTGGATATTCTGTTAGAATACTAACTAACTGAACTTTATTTCTGTTATTGACAATAATAATAATAAGCTTGTAGCTTGAAATCAATTACGATTTCCAGTAACTGCCTCAACGGCTTTAACGATCGGAAATTTCGATTCCCCTTTAAATTGATCGCGATAACAGATTTCAGCCCCGGTGCTACGCAAGAGTTAGAAGCGGGGAGTTGCTCTCCCTAAGGACGTTTCATTTCAGGACCGTGCCTTATCTACCAAATCAGCGGGGACGATCCTCTCTACAGGAATCTACAGGTAAACGAACATTCTTTCTATTATCATGATCCCGCCATGTCCAGTCAATAGAAGTGTTAAATATTGAATGTCGTTCGTGCTCCCCTTATTTCACAGGGATGAGTCCCCTTACATACGTATAAAAGATACCTCTCGTAGACGCGAGTTGCTTTAAGCTGACACAGCCTAGATTCGATCCCGAAAACCCATGTGGTGTTTTATACGATTTATCTGTAGACCCACTTCTCTTGCTGCCTTATTTAGGTTCTGTAATTTACTCCGAATATCTATAAATTCATGGGCTAATAGGGATACATCACCGGCAAATACCCAAACACCAATCTTCCTGTCATATCCCACTGAATTCTTCTTTTCCTCTTTATTTTTGCTGCTTCCATAACCTCATCCACAACTAAAACAAACAGGAGTGAAGACAGAAGACGACTTTTCTGACACCACTCAGACAAGGAAAAGGTTCTGGTGTCTTCCCTTTGTGCAGAACACAGCAGTAGTTCTAATGCATTTTCTGAATAATGGATATTTTCGTATTGGGTATGCCCAACTTGGCCAGTCTCTTCCATGTTCTTTTTCTATTTACTGAATCAAATGCTTTATCGAAATCAATAAAGGCTAGATACATGGGGCTATTCCATTCTATGACCCTGACACAATTTAGGAGGTCTGTACACGATCTTCCTGCTCTACATCTATGTTGTTCTTTACTTAGTCTTTGTTCAAGTTCCTTTTTCATTCTTTTCATTACTATCCTTGTAAAAATTTTGCTTGGAATGGACATAAAACGTAATGCAGTTTTCACAAATGGATAAGTCGCCTTTTTTCGAGACCTTAACTAACAGCCCTTTTACCCAATCCTGTGGCAAGAATTCTTCTTCCCATATCCTGTTGAATATTGGATGAAGAGTTTCTGATGAAATTTTTGGAATTAGCTCTAGCACTTCTGAGTTTATATTATCAATCCCTGGTGATTTACCTGTTTTTGTTTCCTTTATTGCTCTAATATTTCTCCTCTACTTATGGGGTCTATGTAAAAGTACAGTTCATGGCTTCTTTCATTCAAATCCAGAAATTCACCATGTCCTTGGCCTTTATATGAATCATTACCAATTCTATTCAGCACCTCCGTGAAGTGATCTTCATCTTTCCATTTGGTTTTTTTCATTCGCCAAAAGCTAGCCATGTTTATCCTTCACTAGTCTGTCAGCATTGAAGGGTCTCTTTGACAGCCCTTTTGCTATCTGATATATTTTTCTGCTGTCTTTTAAGAAATAATCTCTCTGTGTTATTTCTGCAAGTTTGTCAATCCATGTGCGCTTGTCTTTCTTGAGACTTTTCTTTACTTCTCTGTTCTTGCGTTGGCATTGTCTATTATCTCCTGGTTCTGGTTCTTGCATATATTATTTTTTCCTTTATTTCCCCCTCCTATCCAGTATTAAGCACCAGGATTTTTCTGAAATCCCAGGTTTCTTACAGATTTTTTTATAGCCTAAAACCTTTTCACTAACCTCATTGTATTTATTTTTAATTTGGGTCAATTTGTAATTTATTGTCTCTAGTGGAATTTCCTCTTCCTCCTCGACCTCACTTCCTAATACTGAAAATATATTCTTTAGCTCTAAAATGAATCTCTTTTTATTTCCTTTATTTTTAACTTGTCAATGTTGAACTTTTCTGTTACATTGAGTAAATATTCACGGTGTTGCTATTATTTTTAGTCCTACTTCTGCAACCATAAGGTGGTGATCAGAGCCTAAATCTGCACCTCTTTTATTCCGCACGTCCAGTAAGGAAGATTTCCATTTCTTGCTAATTGCAAAATGATCTATCTGATTCTGTGTTCTCAGCTCTGGAGAAATCCAAGACACTTTGCGAAACTTATGCGAAAAGAGTGAACCTCCTATTACTAAGTTATAATTTCCACACAGTTGTATAAATTTTTCTCCGTTGTCATTTCGGTGCACCATTGCATGTCTCCTAATGATCTGTTCCCCATATCGATTGTTGTTTCCAAGTTGTGCATTCAAATCTCCCATGATTACCACTATGTCTTTCTTCCTGACAGCTCTCAGGGCATCTTGCCTCTGATAGCAGAATGGCTTAGGTTTTCTGTAAGGGTTTTCCTTTCCTTAGCCTTTGAAGATCCCTCTTCACAGCAAGGCAGCGGTTCCCCCTTGATCACCCCGTGGAGGTACGGGTTGCCTCTTCCATCATCCGAGTCGTACCGAAGGATTCTCTCTCCGCCTCTTCTGTTGTTCAGGTCTTCATCGCAACCCTGGCAAGGGCCCTTACAAGGTACTACCATCCGGAGCCAGATGGACCAAGATTTTCTAAAGAGGTCTTACTCTTCTTGGTTCTTGCGCCTCCTCAGCCGTTGAGATGCTATCCATCTTTTTTCGCCTTTGAAGTAGTTGACCGGTAGGTTGCTTCTTTGTCTGGCTCTTCACCCACTAACCTGCCCGACACGGGAGTCCTTGCCAGTAGCTATGCTATAGCCTAGGGGATCATCAGAGCTTGCAAGCGCCACCACCAAATACAGGGTCATGCAACCACAAGGTGGAGCAAAGTATATATGAACTTCATAAAAATTTAAGAAACATGTAAATTATCTTTTGGAGAATTTTGAGATATATTGCAGCTATCAGATAATCGTTCTCAATCGTGTACACTAGCAGGGACACCATTCTGAAGTTTACACCGGGTATCGTATCCGGGAACCTTTATTTACAAGGCCACGACGGTACCAATACGCTATAGGAGAGGCCCTAGAGGGCTACAGGAGATATTGGTCTCGTCTAGTTCGCTGCACTTTTTGACTCTTTCTGCACTTGTGCGACTATTTGGTTACACGGTGCAACACCGATTCGTCTACTTCGTTGCTTTGCTGTCAAGTAGTGTATTTGGTGTCTGTACCGTTTGCACTACGTTCTGGAGCGGTGTAATATGTAAAGTATGGTCACGTGGTGAGTACTAACTAATCAAATGAACGTTTTAAGCAGCAGACAAGCATTTGTTGAATCTTTTGAACATGAACACCGTTTTTCGTCTATTTGGTTGAACGTCATTTTCTGACACAGCATGACACCGGGATACACCTGCACTACACCTAGTGTCAAAAAGTGTAGCGAACTAGACGGGGCTAGGATCTGGGATCAACATTCACAAAGAGGGAGGTTACAACAACATGCTGATTAGTATTTGTTTAAAAAATATATTCATAACAAGCCTCTGGAATCAATTATTTTAGTGTTGACATCAATATTAATATCCGTTAATGGTTTGTCGTTGTTGTCTTGTCCCTGTATATTCTAGCGAATATTATTATGTCTATCGATCAGTGAGGCTTATATTGATAACGAACAGCCCAAGTCAGATGTAGCTTGATGAAGAAAAATATCATGCCCGAGAAGCTCTCCAGAGTATCGTTTTTCGAAGATTAAACGGAACCCACGTACCGTGACAAAATAGCCTTCTTCGAAAATGATTTTGAAGCTGAGTCGGATTATGGAGATGCAGTTATTCTGTATGCGTACAACAGTGATTAGGCGCCCTACATTAAGGTTTCAGATTACACGTTTATCCTCTCCCTCTTCCGTGCCTCCGTGGCTTCCAGAGGGAGCCGGAAGCTAGTCGTCAGCGTCAAATTTCAAGCTCGCGCCGGCGAGAAATTATCGTGGAATTGAAGAATGTATTTTTGGTGGCATGGTAGAGCAGCGGCAGTTTGCTGTACTTGCTCAAATTATTTCGCGGTGAGACTAAATCAACGACAAACAGTTTAATGGTGACCTTAAGAAGTAATGATCATCAGCCTGATTTCTCTCTCATTCGCTGCAAAGGCATTCCAAGACTACTACTATAGTCTCATTGCTTAAAATGTCATTTGTTGGAATCCACATTATGGACAAATTTGCTAATCGGAACTCGACCTACAGTATTAAGTGCGATCTGAACAAGCGGAACATGTCCCAGGAGATCGCCATTAAAATATTTACCGTAATAGTATATCGAAAATAGTAGTTTTCTTTGATCTTTGCAGAGATGTGGTTTTAAAAGAGATTTTTCTGAAAGGATGAATAAGTTAGATGATAAACGCCATAAACTTTATTCACCTATAGTATTTTAAAAAGCACCTAATTATTCATGTGCATTTGCCTTATTGTGTGTTGCTTTTGTACTACATTTGGGTAACAACAATGATGATTTGTGTGTGTGTGTGTGAACTTAAAGGCTACAACTAGGAGACCCATTATATGAAACTGAAGTAACTTTGATACCAAAAACTATAAATTTTAAACAGAATGATCCGTATAACAAGTATTTTATTGTTTTTACTACAGACAAGTTAAATTTAGTACGAAATTATTTTTAATGGCTATGTCAAAAAATTTCAAATCGTGCACATTGGGCAAGTTAAAGAACATGTCTTCTAATATGAGACCCTTCATTTGCTTTTCTTCTTGGGACATTGTGGACACACAAATGCATTTTTAGAACAGCTTCACAATATTCATGAACGCAGGGGTAACAAACAATGAGTTCTAGTACCAATTGTTAACTAAAAAGTTTTACTACAAAAGAAAAATTCTTCATCAGAGGTACCCGACACGTTTAGGTCAGATTCTTCTTGAGTTTTTAAGCTCACTTTATGAACAGATAGTCTAATCGGGACTAGACCTACAGTTTAAAGTAGGATTCAAAGCATTATGAGCCTTCATCGGGCATCGAACCCAAAACCCTTGAATTATAAGGCGACGACGTTACCTGTACGCAATCGGGAGGGACGTGAGATGTTTCTCCTTTTGCCTTATCGTTTTAATCCGCTTACAAGAAATTATTATTTGGCCACACTTTTTCATATTTGATCTACTGTTTCATTTACATTATCTTCTTACTTTTAACCTTTTTTGCCTGAATGCAGGTATAGAAGAAGTATTAGATCTTGCTGCACCCCTTCTACTTGAAGAATCTGCTACGTGGAAGATGCTTGATACCGAGTGGAAATACCGCAATTCGAGGATCCAATATTGTCTGACTCAAGTTCTGTAATGACAATTTCCCCTAGAACTGGAGCAGCAAAATCACGTTCTCTGAAACCACTGACACTTAAGGCAAGAGTGGTATCAAATATCCCCCTCTCAGGAATTTACCTGAATAGTTTTGCCGTTTGACGTTAACTCATAACTACATCTTTTAGAGCTACAAACATGAGACCGGTCTCACATTCCGTGACTTTAGGGGTCTCCTAAGTCATAACAGAAGAACCTGTTCTTAATAGTACAGCCGGTCTAATATTAAGAATATACTTTCAAATAAAATAACTGTTGTTTGGTGAGTACATTTTACACTTATATTATTTAATTATTTATTTATTTACTCAAAGTTTCAGATACAGCATTTATAATAGCCATTTTACATTGAAACTGTAATAGATATACAAAAATAAGTCAAGATGGTTTCAGGTAACAGAAAAAAAACAAGAAATGTAAACATATATATGATATGATATAACAAACGATATAAACAATCAAACGATCTATACATGAATTGTATAGTACTTTCCGGGGGGAAACGTCAATATTTGCGGGCAGTTTATTATAGAACTGGGCCAGCCTGTGAAACAGACAACGCTGTATAAGAGAAAGCCTAGTGTTAGGGTTGTGAAACAATTGGTTGTTTCGGATCGATCGAGAGGGCACTCTGAAGTTGAATTCAGCGAGTTGAAATTCGGATCTTAATTTTCCATTGATGATTTTGTAGAAAAATTTCATGTCGGTCAGGTCGCATCGGGTCTGCAGTAACTGAATGTTCAAAGTTGTCAGGATGTTTTCTTTCTGAAGATGCCGTAGAGAAGGAATTCTATGACGAACAATGGCGGCAAAGAAGCTGAGGACGGTTATCCATGCTACAACACTAACATGATAAATGAATGAAATTGCTATGATATGTCGTTTCATAATTGCTCCAACAAAATACTTCCTTGCAGCTGAAACACGCTCACTCAACGCTCGTCAACAACCAAAAGTTTTATGGCGTTGATCAGGTACACTCTGTCTCGAGAATCTCTGTAGCAAACGAACGAAAACAGGTCCTCTGCGCAAGTAGGACTCGAGAGAGCTTGACCAATTATCGAGTGAGAGGGGAAACGCAGCTGCAGCTACAAGCCCTTTGCAGCGGCGCACGCTGCTTTTTTTCGCCCGCTCGCTTTCTCTCCTTCTCTACTGTTATGCGCGGTCATGCTCTACAAATTTCAGAGACAGAGTGTGGTCATTCGGATAGGATCAACATGTTTTCATCAATTTTCGTCGGAGATCTGCACAAAACAGACGAGAAAATTGACGGGCCCATGCTTGGTTGGTTGGTTGGTTGATTTGGTGTTTTAAGTCCACTTTATGCACAGTAAGGCTAATTGGGACTGGACCTACAGTTTAAAGTGGAATCCGAACCACTATGTGCCTCAACCGGGTATCGAACCCGGGACCCCTTGATTACAAGGCGACGACGCTACCACTGCGCCATCGGGGAGACGGGCCCATGCTAAGGAAGGTCTCATAATGGGAGCCACTTCAATTTTATATCATTGCATTTATCTCCAGCGCTATTTTTGGAGTATTTGGATGTAAAATGTTACTACGCGTATTTCCATCTCAGTCTTTACTATTCAGTAGTGACTTTAGAAAAAAGGCAGGAAAAAAGCTTTCAGCAACATACAAAGAACCAACCCTCTGGCTCAATAACTCTACATGCGATATTTTATCACAAAATATGGAAATATTGATATATTCAAATGAGAGTCATCCTAAATCTCTAGACGGTTACAATAAAGGATTTAACGTCATTGGACGCAGCTTTGTGAAATGAAAAATAATCAAACACGGCAAATTGAACATAATCAGTCAGTGATGGCAAAGCCAAATGAAATTCTCCGCGGTTGCTTCGATCTACGTGTGCGCTTTGCTACTGTGGTCTGTGTTCAATAAACAGGCCATCCGTAATTACCGCTGAACGTTAATGTTTCGATATTTCCCTTTCGATTTATGTCCGTTGTAGCTATACAGAATGTAAATGTTATTGTTCTGTGTAATTCCTGAATTAATTTCAGAAAATATTAGTTGTTTTCTTTTTAATAAAACCAAGTGTTAACCTTTCTTTAGCATCATGCCAGATTATGTAAGGCTCCAGAAATACATAATCATCTGACTAGGGGTTTTCCGCAGTCATTTCCGTCTCGTATGACGGTTCAATGAACGCCAGGGACGTTTTCCCTCTATTTCCTTCCATTGTCTTCTCAGCCCGTCGCGGTTAATTTAATATTTCAAAAATGACGACAATTAAGTAAATGTGCCATAACAACCAGAGGATGAGTGTTTTCTTGCTTTGCAGTTTCAGTCTCATAGATGGTACGGATACACATGGAAATGTCAGAATGTATTCATATGTCTTATGTATTCCAAAGACCATGTCCTGGTTTTGAATGTGTGTGTGTGTGTGTGTATAAGGAGTGATGAAACAAATATTTCTGTATAGCTAATTAATTTTATTCTCAGTTTTGTGATAATATTCGTACAGTCACGGACACTTCTAAATTGTAATAATATCATAGCAAATCAATGAGATTGTTACAATCCAGATGTGTATATTCAACGCAGATACGCTCCTAGGTCCCCTGCACTATGAAAGCGAGTCCTTTACAGAATCCGGATTAACTGATTCGATTTTATGTTAATATTAAAATTTTTGTTTTCACATTTCAGGCATATTATTTTCAATAAAATATAGAAGTTTTACTTATGATAAAATATTCCTGAGGGCATTAACACCAAGAAAGAAATCATGTTCCATGTGGGTCGTTGTGATTGAATCCTGAAAAGGCACGTTGTCATTATCCTTAAATATGAATATTTATTGATTGTATACATTTTACTTCGCTTTTCTTCAACTTTTGGCTAATCGCGAAGATAAGGATGAGTGATGATAAGATGAAATTGATGAAAGGATATTTGCAAAGAACACCAATGCCTAGGCCGGGATTCAAACCCGTGACCTCCGGCGTCGTAGCGCTCTGTGCTAAGCACTCTGCCATGGAGGTCGGCTTAACTATGAACATGAAATTTGCATAAGTTTTATATTTACACACCTTGAGAAAAGAACCTGAAAGTGAAGAAATTCCGTCCATTGAATTTCGTGCAGTATGGAATTGGATTGTAAAGTAACATATAATATTTATAGATTGCACGCTTCTTTTTTTGGCAGACTTAAATTACATTTGCTTTAACATTCTTACGAGTGCATGCTTGAGGTGACAATTGGATTTGGATTCCAGGAGAGCACCTACTTCTTCAAATGAGATTTGGCTTCAGCGTTCGCTCGATAACCATGTGTGGATGTCGTAGGAGCTAACAGGAAAAGCAAGCGGTCTTAGTCACTTTCTCTCTCCTTGAGGAATAAAGAAATTAGCGGAAGGTATGGATAGATGCAAACCTTGTCAGAGAAACACATGGAAGAATGTAACCAAGTGTGTCAACTGAACAAGCCAACCGAGTTACCAGTGCAAACAGAAATTGGCCGTTTTCTGAAGAAGGACGTTTTCAATATCAGTTTATTTTTATTTGATGGGGGCGCTTGAATGAGTAGAACTGTTACCTTGTTTGTATTTAGGTTATTTAACGTCTGAATGAATGATGATATCAAATTGATGAAGGGACGATCACAAACATACATGGACAGGACCGACTTTGGATTTGCAAGTGTACTATGTGAAGAACTTGGCATTCAGATAAACTGAATAGCTATTCCTCATCTCCTTGTATTTCCACATGTCGCAACTGCCAACAGACTGTCACACGAATAATGCGTCACGTTGACTATTCTGTTTCCAGTGTTTTTTATCCACTTTAATTCTTATATGTAGTTTTATGGTCATAACAAGTTATTATTACTATTCGTTTTGAAGCTTCCTCTCCTCTGTGATAGCTATTCTTGGAAAATGTCCAGAGTTGATGTTTCATATGAATAGAGGTGACATTTCCCAGGATTAACAAGTTCTTACTAATATTAATTTTTAGTATCGTTAACATGATCTGCGTGAGAGATGTATAAAATCTAATATATGATACCATCATTTGCCTAGGATGTTGAATGCATGAATTTCCAATAAAAAAATTAAAACAAACATTTTGATTAAATTAACCAATTTTAACTACTTAATTTCTACTTTTCCAAAAAGAAAAGTATTGCAGATTTGTATTCAGCACGCCTGAAGTACATGAAGTAATATCTCAAAATCCATGTGATGATCAGAAAGTGCAAATTTTAAGGTTAGTGTAATTATACGAGTAGATAAGTGAGTGAACGATAATTTGACGGCATATATACAAGTAAACAAACACAAATAAACACTCTGTCCTATATTCGAGCCCAATTAACCGTGAGAAATGACGATTCTTAAGTTTGGTTATAAACAAATGTAGGGTAAGGTCTCATAAATTGTACCACTTTCAGAATTTTTCAGATTTTCATGGAGACTGTAACAGCTTAACAAAATGCAATGATACCATACAGTAGCCCTGTCATGTAAGCATGTATATATATAAATTGTAAACAATTAATATGTTTTGGGTTTAAAGGCTGTGACGGAAAAAGTGTGAAGATGCAAAGTGGTACAATTTATGAGCATGTACTATAAATTGTACATACCACCAGTCTTATAATTCGTACCATTAATAACATGCAGGACCGTTAAGTATGATTTAGAAATGGGACTTTATTTACGACATAGAACGCAATAAATGCTTGTTACATATTAATATATTGTAAAAAGAAAATAAGTAAGCTCTCATAAAATTACTTGACAAAAACAAATCGGTCCAGGTTATTTTGGTCTACATTTATCACAGTAAAATACTTTCTTCTTTGCACTTACTCTCGCACACATTGTATGAAACCAGGCACTACACTTCAAACATTTGATCATATGTTCTTCCTTGTTTGCGTCACAGATTTTGCAATACCAGCTAGTCGAGTTGTCAGCTTCTGGCAATGTTAGTGATTTCATTGCAGTACCCCGTGAAGGTTTGCAGTTGTCCGAAATATATTTTTTGTAAGGACTGCTGGTACAAGCACCACAGTTGAAGAAGTAGCTCGGCTTCTCTTTCCTTTCTGCAGAACTGGAACTGGTGATATTTGCTCTGGGGTTATTTTCGGCATTTGGATAGGAGATTCCTGGGAACGACGTTCTGGTGTAGCTGGCGCTGCTTCTGAAATTTGTTGCTCAGCTTGTATTTCATCCCTACAATCTGGCTCCAAGTGAGAAGCTGTGGGCACAAAGTCTGAATCGTGGAAAACATTAGGATCCAACGGCCAAATTCCGGTATGTGAAAAACCACTTATGGTATTCTTCACAGTTGCAGCTCTACCATATGCTTCTCCCAGGAGCATTGCAACTCCTATCTCTGTGCGAAGCCATTTGTCAGCTGCTTGGTTATAATATGTGTCCAGTGGTTTGAAGAATTACACTTCTAACGCCTGGAGCTTATGAGTGGTATGTGGTGGAAGGCAGATCATTATCACACCATTATCCCTGGCTAGATTTATGGCTTGGAGATTTTTGGTGTGTGTGGCATGTCCATCTCGAATCAATGTCCACTTTCCTATCGACAGAGGACCTTACGGTTTTGATGAAGTGCTGCATCCACTGGACAAACAACTCACATGTGATCCATCCACTATCAGAAATTGCAAATAGTGTTAGAGGTGGAGCACCAGGCTTTCATCACAGAACCTCTTCCTCTTAAAAATAAGCATTGGGGGCACATACATGCCGGCAGCACTGAAACAGCAAACGCAGGTGGTATTTGTTCCTCGTTCCCCGCTGGTTACAGCACCCACTTGGTGCTTCCCTTTCCGAGCAAGGACTTCTTGCTGTTTTTGAACAGTTGAGAGACTAGTCTCATCCACATTGAATATCTGACTAGCCTCAAAACGATTTTCATCAATTATCTTTTTCAGAATATTAAAAAACTTTATTACATCATCTTTAATAAACCCAAAAGCCGTTGCTGCTGAAGTAGCCTCTGGTTGACGGAGGGACAGACTCGGGTGGCGAGACATGAAACTGTAGTACCACTGTTTTTCAGCTTTCCCGTTTTGGAACCTATGTTTGATACCATTAGCTTCAGCTAAATCATATGCTAATTTCTGAAGATCTTGTCGAGAGAATCCAAACATATGGGATTCCATCTGAAGAATGTAACTTACCAGCTCATCCTCCAGTTCACTAGGGAGGTCGGTGCCACGTCCAAAACTCTTTATATCTTCGCATGCTTTCTGGTTTTTGTTCTCCAAACTCCTCTTCAATGTAGGCTTCGGAACGCCGTAAGTTCTGCATATTTCATTAATACCAGCATCACCATTTTGGAAGGCATCTAGTGTTCTCATCATATCTTCTTGCGACCACAAACCATATTTCTTCGGTTTCGCCATCTACAACAGTAAATAACAATAACATTAATCATACTAATAATAATAAGAATAATACGAAGAATACTAATAATCAGTATTATTATTATGAAAAATATTTATTCTTGTTAATAATTAGAATTACGTAATTCCTTCTTTACTATTCTGCTGATTAAACTTGTATAAATGTTCCCCTCTAATTATTTTTAAAATGTTCCTTTAAAATGTACCTGTACAAATTAGAAGAAAGCTAGTGGTACAATTTAAACGACACGGCCATTTTCTTTCCAGCACAGGCCCATTTTACAACGGAGTAAAGCCATTTCAAATAACCCTGTCCTTAAATATTAACATACTTAAAGTTATTTATATTTCACATGGGACTGGATTCAGACTTACCTGTGCATGTGTAGAGGCTTAGATGTTTGAGGAATTATTTACTTCGTGGACCACAAAAATGAACAAGCTGCTGCTTACAAGGCAATACTGGTTCTAACTGACCCGTCTTCACAAGAGCTTCTCAACTTCTTCTAATACAGTCCTTCCAATAGGCAGCGCCACTGCTTGGATTGTTCGCCAGATATGCGAGCGGTACAATTTACATGCCGGTACAATTTATGAGACCTTCCCCTACAATGACCGTTAATGTAAAATTTTAGTTTAAAATTTTCCTGGCGATGATTGATGATGAGGTGATCTCGGAATAACAAATCAAGTGAGAAGATTATATAGTTTCCATACCTATCATCTCTCTCATCTTCACTTCAATCCCTGAAGATGAGATAAACGTTAGCTCTCGAAGTTTGGAATCCTCTCCAGCACCAAACGTGGTCGTAAACCCGAGAGAACCTCTTTCACTTTGACTTTAATGTTGGGCGAGGTTCAGTCCATTATGTGTCAAGACAAACCGTGGAAGGATCGAGGCTGACACAAAGTGCACAGACATTAAATCCCCCGCAACACTTGCAAATGCAGTAAAAAGTATGAACAATTTATTTGTTGCCACTTCAGAGACGCGCAGTTGATTAATACTTAATTATTCATTTTAACTTAATTTATGTGAGGCTTTATTTGAAAGTGGGCATAAAGTGCCTCCTTCGCTTGGTCCAACGTGATACGAAATTATTTCGCAATTAAGTTAGAATTCCATAGACATAGTTGAAAATCTTGATAATCTAAATGGTAATAAGTTTAACGACAGAAACTAAAATTTGGAGGCATATTGCACAGTGGTTCCGATTCCACTTTAAACTGTAGGTCCAGTCCCGATTAGTCTATCTGTGCAAAACATGGACTTAAAACTCAACTCAAACAAACAAAAACAAACTAAAATTGATTGATTGATTAAGTTGGTGTTTTTAGTCCACTTTATGCACAGTAAGGCTAATCGAGACTGGACCTACGCTTTAAAATGAGATCCGAATCACTATGTGCCTCCACCAGGTATCGAACCCGGGACCCCAGAAACTAAAATTGAATATGAAAAGAGTGTATAACATATAATATCGTAATAATTGTGCATAATTTAACAAGTGCACATATATTTCTTTGTAATAATATTACTAATAATAACGGCAAAAATAATTTTTGAAATATTTATAGACACTTTTGGTCTCTAAGGAATATTTGAAATATGTAACAATCCATTCCTCCCTTTGTCAAACTGGGAATGGATAGTGTCATGGATTTGCTAGGGCTAAAAGCAAAGCATATGGTGCAAATACCAAAATCTTAAGTGAGTGAAGAAGTAAGCTCACATAACGAAGGGCATGCTGTACGAAGTTCATTTGTAAAACATACAAAAACAAAATCACTCAACACTGAAGTGGCGCAACGTCAATAAATAAAATCATAATTGGGGACATTGAATTTTCGTGATGCGCGAAATCGCGAAATGTGAAGAAAAGATGCAATTTTGAACATTCTGCACGTAACTACACCCCCAATGATGAAATATGAATGAGTTTTATTCGCGAAGTAATGCAAAATGTGTGCTTTTCCACGAAATGAACGCTTTTTTCGCGAAATAACCGTGAAATATCATCAAATTAAGTAGAAAACACGCAAAATCCGGCAATCGAAGTTGTGCGCGCAAACTGTCGATTTGTAACAAAACGTTTGCCTAAAGTTTCCTACCACTTGCAGCTGAAGAACGTTTTATCTTCGAGCACATCAGGAAGACGCTGCAAATTCGGATTTCCCATGCACATAATCTCAGTTTGAAAACTTCGCTCCCTGTCAAGCTGCATTCTTTTCTTCTCCCGAATGTCTACTCAACTTCCAGTTTCATTGAACTTGCTAGCTGTAACAGCGATAAGATTAGTCTGTTCCCCCATATAAAGGGAAACAATTGTTTCCTTTGTGTTCAGTCGTGAATGAATTTTATTTATCATCATGTGATTTTCAACATGTGTTTGTGTATGTGCAGTAGTGATTATTTTATTTGTTGGACAGCAGGGATATCCTTTAAATACATACAATGAATAAATCACTTGAGATATGCAATTTAGAAATGAAGTGATTTTGTGTTGATGTTTTCTTTTTGGTTTGACAGCTAAGTACGTGTGTATGTGCACAGTATATAAAAATGAAGTAGTTTATCAATTTATAGATCTTTTGTATGTTGTTTCCTCTCATAATGAAAAAGTGTGTGCCAATCTTATTTTCCACCGCTGGTATATACCGCTGATCTAACATTTTATTTACCGCTCTCCTTAGTTTTTATTTACCATAAATTTGTCTCCCTAATCATAATAGTTTGGACCACGATCAATTAATCTTAGAAGCTTTTGCCACCAACTTGAAATAATTGCCTTTCTTAATGCTCAATTTTTAATACTTATATAATATGTACAGGGAGTAAATAGCTATATTATCATATGTAGGAGAAACTATAACCCTGTCCCAGCTAACTGTAGAGCAGGGCCGCGCATAACGGCAGAGGAGTAGGAGGGAAATCGAGTGATGAAAGCACAGCGTTGGCAACCGTATGGTCCCGACCGTACATGTACAAATATGTCATGGCATGTATAAACGTACGGTCCAGACCTTTGTCCGTAAGCTAAATGTACGGCTTTTCAAAATTTTCACTTGCTGCTTTATCCCTAATATTTCCCTAAGAAATTTTTAAACCAAGCGTACGGACCTGGAGACAAAGATACGGTCCGTTTGCCATGTGCTTCAAGGATCCAGGTGGCACGTATACTCTGTTCCGAGAATCTCTGGATCGAGCGAACGAAAATAAGTATCTGTGGAAGTGGTTACTCGAAGTGGCTCGACGAATGAACTCGTGAGAGGGGGTGTGAGTGCAGCTACCAGCAGCGCCCACTGCTTTGCTCCTCCAAGTCGCTTTCTCCCCTCCTCTTCCGTTAGGCGCGGCCTTGCTCCACAGATTCCAGAGACAGAGTATAGGTATTTCTACGGTGTGCAAGCTCCATAAAATTTAGGAATGCCTTTGAATTTCGGTGTATCGTGGGTACTCGCAATTCTAACTTGGGGAGGGAGGGGGAGTTCTTCGAATATATCTTCTAAAAGTGTCATATCATGTATCACACACCCATTTACATATATCTTTACGACAGGGTCATGTGCGACAAAATGGAAAACAATCTTTCGTTTATCAACCTGGCCATCGTTTCGAAACCTATGCACCCAGAGACAATCTGATCTGTAACCTACGGGAAAAAAAAACAACCAAAAAACAAGCGAGGAGACCACAAGAGAAATATTATTGATCGCCCACTCTGTTTGGAGCTCTCATAACCTGGCACGGTCGTTTCCCTACCTCTATTGATTGTATTGTTCAATCTGCATCCATTATAACTTCCTATTCGAAGACAAGAGCAAGGCGCAGCTGCTACAACACTTTCCGCTCAGGGGATAACAGGAGTGATAAATTCGAAATTGCTTCCACCTTCCGCGAGGCCACACAAGTTGTACTTCTCGAAGGGCTATAAAGTTCTCGAAATGCACAAACTATGAAGCAGTCTTCATGTTGCAAATAATATTTTATTGTTTTGTCCCCTTCGCTCTTTTTTCCTTATATTATACAGAAACTTGTGAGAATAGAGTAAGTTCTTTACTGAATATTCCTAGTAGGTTAACGTTAAAAGATGACTGTCAAATTTTCTTTACAAGGGAATAAAGAATTGGGAGTATGTTTGGGTTTTCAAGTTCACTTTATGCACAGATAGTGTGATCGAGAGTGAATTTTTTGAAATTCTACTTTATGCACAGATACGTTAATCGGGAGTGAACCTGACGTTTAAAATGGGATACGAACCACTAACTGCCTCCACCGAGTATCGTACCCTTTGATTACAAGGCGATTTTATTACCACTTTTTTTATGAAACCCGAAAACGGCAGTTTCCCCTATTATTTTCTCTCTTATCTTTTCATACATATTTGACATAATACTATACTTTTTCATTAAGAACACACAAACACAAACATCCATGTCTTACCCAGTATTCGAACCTTCGACATGTAACCTTAATGTGCCAATCAAAAGTGTCATATTTGAACTTGATGAAGTGAGTTTAATTTATTTCGACCCACTCTAATGGTTATACTTCTTCATAATTTAAACTCTATGTCGTGCATGACTGCAGTCATGCACATGTATGTATATTTGAACACTTTATGATTTATGGAAGCTATTTAGAAAGCTTTTGAAGTGTATAAAATGAGTTTCGATCTGGTAGAGCAATTTCAGGTGAGAGGACCTGATTTCGTTAATAATAATGTAACGTATCCAAACTCTGCAACACTTTCATAGAAAAATAGCGTGACAATTTTTCACATGCACAGGTAGTAAAACATAACAGACAACAATAAATAAATTACTTCACAATTTTAATCAAAACTGAGCTGAATCAGAATAACAAAAAAATATCAAAAAAATTGCTTTTGGGAAAAAATAAAAATTCTGAGTGATGAAAAATATTTGAGGGTACGTGCACGTGTGAAATTTTCCAAGAGGTACTTTCTCAAACTGAACTTGATTGAGTTTAGACATAAAACTCGTATCTAAATGTTGGTTTAAAATCGCATGTGTTCTATTTATAAAACGTATCAAAAGTAATCCTTCTGCGAATACAAAGTGTGTGTTTCATTGAAAGTTCTCAGAAGTAGAAATTCTAATCTTTGTGGCTTAAATAGTTCAATGGTTAATAAAGAAACAAGAAACTTTTAACGTCTTAATGGAATGTATACATTATCAGCACTCTCAAATTATCATGAAAATTACGCAAAATCACGAGATAAAAATAAGATCATTCGGTCAAGTGACTCGGATCGTTAGTTTCATCGCAGCAAGTATTTGTCTTAAAACAGAAAAATTTCAAAACGGATGAATTTTACGGAATGCTGTAATGGTTAATTGATTGATTGATTGAGTTGGTGTTTTAAGTCCACTTTATGCACAGTAAGGCTAATCGGAACTGGACCTACAGTTTAAAGTGGGGTCCGAACCACTATGTACCTACACCGGGTATCGAACACGGGATCCCTTGATTACAAGGCGACGACGGAATTTCTGTAATGAAAGATATTGGAAAATAAAATAATAATTGCCTTGGAAATCCTCTAATTATATTGAGAATTTTTAAAAACAAAAAATGGAGAAATGCAAGCATGGTTTTCATGCAGATCGAATATTTTCAAGGTTACAGATGCTACGCCCCTTTGGGGGTATGTACTTAAATGTTATTTACCACGGCTACAGATATCTTAATCTCAGGGGGATAGGTTCTTTATTTGAGAATTCCAAATAAGAAAGCGTTTTATAGCCAAGAGGATATAGTTAAATGCGGATCTATATTCTGAGAACTATACAAAATACAGAGAAAATATATATATATGTATAATCGAAAAGGCTTCTTCTCCTTTGGTTATCAAAAAGGCTTCTTCTTCTTTGACTATCAACAAGGCTTCTTCTTCTTTTATTATCAAAAAGGCTTCTTCTTCTTTGATAATCGAGAAGGCTTCTTTTTCTTTTAATATGGAAAAGGCTTCTTCTTCTTTTAATTTATTATCTTTCCTTTTTTAAAGCGTAATCTTATTTATGCGCTCGCTTTCCCCGCTTCTTTGGCAAACAATACAAGCTATACTTGTAGAAAGAGTAGGGTCAACTAAACTGACAATAGTGCCACCTCCTATTTAACGAACAAAAGGGGAATAACCAGGATCGCTAATAACAAGCGCTACCAATGGCCCAGTGCGACTAAAAAGGAGCGCAACCATAAAGTGCTTCGGGGCATCTAATTTGACAACAGCGCCACCGGGGACAAACAACCAAAACACTGACGATGTTCTCCTCGTCAGAAAAATAAAAAAGAGATAATTTCTGAATTCGTTCGCTTACTTAATAACTTTCCTAAACGTTTCATATGCGGCCATATTCTTAATTATTTTAATTTGCTATATAAAACATTCTATTTATTTCTTTTATAGTATTTGAACTCTTCTTTTATATATTTCTCAATTTACTATAATATATATAATCTCTCTTCTCCGCTCTAAGTTTTTTATAATTTCCTTTGCTCCTCTTTATATAGCGTGCTGCCATCTCTCGTCAATTCCGAGAAACCATTCCTCCTTGCAACCTTCATTGTGTCATCGAAACTGGCACGTGACACAGAGAAATTCATAAAACTCAATGCATAAATTTAATTTGCCATGAATTCACATGTGGATTTTCTCCTTCGACCACAGTGGAAGTGATGTGATCAGCACCACACTCCGGTCGCTTTTACCTCCAGTATCCCATTTATGAGAGGCTGGGTGAGCCTTAGAGCGGTTTGTGCAGGAACATTGGTGGTAAAGTTCTCATCGAAGATCAGGTCTGCGGCGCCCTGAAGACCGCCCCACTTCCCGCCGCGGCTCGCGGCATATGGTACGAAAATTGAAAATTCCTTCTAATTAAAACATCTCCTGAACGGAAGAGAAGGTTTATTTTCTTTAGGAGATGATCACAGGGTTCAAACTAATCTATTTTCACGGTGACTTCTTGTTTAACGAAAGCTGCCTTCCTTTAAAGAGAAAGGTGAATTTTACGGCGTCTTCTTAAGATGACTTATTAGATGTGTTTGCAGAGGCATTATTCAAGGCACGAAACGTAACTTCCTTGCATAGACTCCTCGAGCTAAGGCTTGTGAGCGGTCCCAAGGGTGGCATTTTCCAAGTCGTAAATTTATCAAATTCCATGATTGATTTGCTGCTCTCTAAAGATACTGAAACAGTTCCATGAACTTCTGCACTAGCGAGTCCTCTTGGAAACCCTTCAGAAGTGCACTTCTTACTTGATCAAGCAATATATTATACAAAGTGACGGATTGAAAACTTTTTGTTGGTTGTTGCCCTGTGTTTGGTCTTACGTGTACTGAGTGATCTTACATAGTTTCAACTTTAATGGCCGATATGGACATTGTAATTTCTAGAGTGTAAAGATTCTAAACATTTCATGCGTAAAGATTCTAAACAGTGATTATACAACATCTATATCACGTTTGTAATGTTTGCTATGAGAGGAATAAACATAAATAGCTGCCGGTTATAAAATTGCATTTTCTGACTTAAGTACTTTTCCCCAAAAAGCCTAGATTTATGCCTCGGACATTTTGTTCGTCGAGATGTGCTCATATTCACATGATAAGTTTAATCAAAATACTTTATCTCTTAATTTGCTAAGACTGTGCTCATTTGCATGTTGATAAGAGGTTTGCCCCATGTAATTGCAATGGTTCACATAGCGTAAAGTGGCAAAATACGTAGTTCCAATTGCGTTCATTAATTCATTCAATACAACTTGGTGGTTTCCTGACGGCAACCAATCAATTGTACAGTCACCGGTAATAAAGAATGGTACACCTAATTCACGAAATACTCCCTGCAAGGCATTGTGTGTGTTGCCTAACTCAACGGCGATAAGTAAATTTCAATGGCAACTTCTACCATCGCCATAGAGGTAGAAGCGGGTATTTTAGAATCTAAGTGTCCAATTTTTATTGACGGTGACTGTACAGGTACTAGGTTTGTCATCAGCTATCAAGTTAATGTTATTAATTTTTTGGTAACTTACCTTACTTGCGAATGTATATTAAGTTTAATTTTATAAACTCTAGGATTCCTCAGAAGAAACGACTTAAATGGGCATAGAGTAGTTAGACAGATATAAAATAGTTCGTATCTATCCAGGAAGGGTATATAAAAATATCAAAATACAACTTTGAGTGTCATCTCAAACGTATTATATATTTTTGGTCCAGCATTGGTATTCTTAAACAACAATTATAATGGTTTTGTACCCTTCATTCGTAGCGTATAAATTATTTTCTCTTGGCTTTATATTGTCTACGTCAGTGGAAAATTCGCAATAGAAAACGTACACCATTACTCCATTTTTCATTTTCTTCAGAGGGATTTGTCCTGCCTGCTTGCAAACTCATGTTTTCTTATTTGTCACTAACGGCGCTCATCGCCCCATCCCTAATGTGAATTGACCTCACGTCCTAGGGATTCTGGCGCTTGGCCGAAAAAAAATGAAAAAAAAAGAATGGCCTCCACGGCTGTCAGAGACAATGCCGCAATTTGGATGCTCCAGCAGTTCCTAATAGCCTTTGTGTACGTTTAGATGCATTTCCCCCAGAGACTTGATTATTTATTGAACGTTTTGCATTTATGCGTCGTTAGAAGTTGCCATCGCAATTAGAGGAGAGGCCCCAATGATGATTTATAATTGTGGAGAGGGGAATCTCGTTGCTTACATCCGAAGTTTTATCAATGCTCTTGGTTGGAGAGGTTGAGGCCAAATTGCAGTAAAAGCACAATCAGAATATGTAATTCGAATGAATCACTTTACCGAATTGGACACAATACTCTCCAATGGGGAGCGTTGTTTGGCTTTACTACAGATGAAACGTAAGTATATTGCCTCAGAGAATACCAATTATGGATATAAAAAGTTGACTTTGTCGCGGATGTATATTCAACAATTACACTTGAATAAACATACTTTCTATTTACTGATGAACGTTTGCATATTTTTCCAGTCATATGAATAAGACAGTTGCAGTTCTTTCAAGTAAGTATACATTAAATATGTGCCCGAAGTTTTTTTTTTTTTTTTAACCGTTCGTTTACGATTGCTCATTATTTGCAACATAGCTTACTTTATTCCTATTTTGTTATCTCTGAATGCACGCTGACAAGCGGAGCAGATATATACCTTAAATTTCACTCTGTTATTGCACCAAGTCCATTCTCTTTGCAGACAATAGTCCAGAGCTGTAGCTTTGTAAAACACGGAAGGTGATAACATTGACAAAATTGAATACCAGTAAGTCAACAAGTTTCTACATTTGCAAAGCAAAACTGCCAATGCAATCCATGTTTATGGGGACAAGTGTCCACCTTAATGGTTGTAAGATACTGGAAATTGTAATTCCATTGTGCGCGCAGTTCGGTTTCTGATGACCCAAAAGAAGGAATATCCAGCCCATCAACTAATTAAGCTGTATTTGCACATACTCGAAGCATTAGCACTGGCGTTTTCTTAGAAGCTCCAAATAGAGACTTGCACCCTGCGCCTGATCTCGTTGTGTCAAATGGATTTTGACGATTTTCTCTCTTGACTTGTGACAATGAATGAATTGTTAGTCTACCAGAATGATCCCAAAACATCTCTAGCGAGTAAAGTAGAATCAACTGCGTGAAAGCTGCACAAGGGAGAGAAAATTGGCCTCGTTTAAACAACAAATTAGGATACTAACCTATGACACCTTGGCTCATTTACCTCGTTGCGTCCTTCCCACATGCTAGTCGTGAAACTGTTCTAATATTTATCTCTTTTACAAAATTACTAGTCGCCTCTATTCATTTATTCACACTTTCCCTTCTCAACATTATGTTCTCGATCACGTGAAACTCAGTTTCCCTACCCTCTCGGAATCGAATTCACTCTCTTGGAAAAAAAGAGAGATGGAGAAAAGGGGAGATACAGAAACAGAGTAAGAAATATCGAGAAAGAAAGAAGCGATAGAGTAGAAAAAGAAAGAGCGAGTGGTGATAGAGAAAGAAAGAAGGAGATAGGTAAACGGAGAAAGAGCATGAAACAGACAGGAAAGAGATATAGAGAAGGAAAAAGGAGATAGGTAAACGGAGAAAGAGCATGAAACAGACAGGATAGATAGAGAAGGAAAGAAGGAGATAGGCAAACGGAGAAAGAGCATGAAACAGACCAGAAAGAGAGAGATAGAGAGAGAAAGAGGGAGATAGGTAAACGGAGAAAGAGCCTGAAAGAGACAGGAAAGAGAGAGAGATAGAGAAGAAAAGAAGGAGATAGGTAAACAGAGAAAGAGCATGAAACAGACAGGAAACCGAGAGATAGAGAAAGAAAGAAGGAGATAGGTAAACGAAGGAAGAGCATGAAACAGAAAAGAGGGTGAT
The DNA here is from genome assembly GCF_977018435.1 of Lepisma saccharinum. NCBI lineage: Eukaryota > Metazoa > Arthropoda > Insecta > Zygentoma > Lepismatidae > Lepisma > Lepisma saccharinum. Next base: position 183,544,419 of record NC_139230.1, on the reverse strand, counting down.
AGAGAAAGAGAGGAAGAAAGACTGAGAAGGAAAGAAATACAGACAACCAGATTAAGATTGAAAGAGAGTCATAATTGCGATAAAGAAAGAAAATTTGACAGAGAAACGGAAGAAGAGCTGTTCGAAAACTAACTTCGTTTGTTTCACTTTTTGACACTAGGTGTAGTGCAGGTGTGTCCCGTTATCAGCCTGGTACAAGGAAATGACGTTCAACCAATTAGACGGATAGCGGGTGTTTAAGTTCAGAGGATTCACCAAATGCCTAACTGCTGCTTTAAAGTTTTTTTTGATTAGTTAGCACGCACCACGTGACCATGCGCCACATTTTCGTATATGTTGTACATGTATTGTGTATTACTATAAATTGTATAGCATAGCACTTATCTACACGTATGTAGGGCAAAAACCTATTTTTAGAGCTGGAAAAATCACTTAAAATCAACACCATTGATTGACACCATTCGTCCTCCCTAGAAGAGGGCAGAGATGAAACACTCATCTAACAATGTGATGCACGTAGAATAATATCAAATGATTTTGTACAAAAAGGCGAAATAATAACTTGAAACGCTCTGGATGTCAGGCATCAAAACCAAAATGAAAGAATTGTTGCGTCAGATTTTCTGCTCCTCGTTAGTACACTGTCTGACACTGCAGTGGCGACTATCAATTTTCTTGTTTCCAACGACTCCGAGATCTTAGCCAATCTCCCATATTCACCAAACCTAACGCCTTCAGATTATTCCTTGCTTCCAGGAATGAAGATGTCATAATGTAGTTGCAGATTTGATACCAATGCTGATGTCATAATGGTGGAAGGACTGGTTTGCCGCTCAATCTGAGAAGTTCCAATTGAATGGTTTAAAAAATGATTCATTGACGGGAGAAATGTGTTATACCCTGTACGGGAGTTATATAGTGTCATAATAAATATCATGCTTAATTGCAAGTATTTAACTCCTTTCTTTCATAGCGAAGTAAAAGCTTTTCAACTACCCCTCCTACATCTTTAACATGGATTGAAAAAACATTAGTTCAGACAATTATTATTATATTTCTGCGAGAAATGTTCCATTATGTTTTTCAGTAATGATTTTGTTAACACGTGTGTTCTATTTCATGCAGCTTTGTGGCAGAGTACGAAACCAGTGTTCCTAGGTTCAACTTCTGTTGTTCAACTTTTCTATTCCTCGCGAGTAACTTAGAGATGTACTATAAAGTGGCGTAAAATGACCGAAATGTACGATTTAAATTTCATTTCAATTCATAATCAATGGAAAACTACTAAAGTTATTTTCTGATTAAATAATTCTAATAAGCCATAAAAACATTAAACGAAGCATATAATTATTTGACGATTAAACTTACTTTAACTAATTAACTAACTATCTACCCTTCTTAAACCTGAAGGTTTATGGTTGCAGCAACACAAGCCTTCCATTTGTCCCTATCCTAGGCAAGATCAATCCAATCTTTTTCATCCTTACCAATTTCCTTTAGGTCCATCTCAATGTTATCCTTCCATCTTATTCTTGGCCTTGCTACAGGCCTCTTACCATGACGTTTCCAAACAAGAATCCTGTAAACTCTTCTTTTCTCTCCCATTCGTGCCACATGGCCTGCCCATCTAAGTCTTCTTGATTTAATTGTTCTAATAATATCTGCACATGAATACACATTATGCAGTTCTAAATAATAAACTTAATTTAAACTTTCTTTAACTTTTAAAAATCTAGGCTTGCTTCTAGTATAAATTTATGCTTCATAGTTTATTTCTATACGGTTTCATTGAAATGCAAAATCAAATGGAAAACTCAATTATTCTGTGATTAAATACTTCTAATAAATTATAAACACATTAATTGAATCATAATACTTTGATGATTAAACTTACCTTAACTTTTTAAAATCTATACTTGCTTCTAATCTACATTTATGCTTCATAGTTTATTTCTATACGATTATTATTACAAAAACGGAGTTACACTGCAGAGCTAAAATTCCTGACATTCTTCTTTAATATGTTTTTTAGTAATCACTCAGTATTTTTTTTTAAGAAGAAGGCCATTAAGTACGTAGTTTATGTAGTTTACTTTCATTTAAACTTTTTCATTTCAACTTGTGAATAGACTCTGAGCTTCTTGCATGAATCCAAAGGCTTATTACGCATCGAAGAAACGTATTTACGGCACCGTAACATGGGAGATACAATTTACTACGTAAATCTTGTCTTGAAACTACGAGAAAAGAAAGTCCTTTGGGACACAAAGGGAATCTTCCGCAACTTAGTGCAGTTCCCGTGCGGTGCATTCCGCTTTAGAAACTTGATTATTCTCGAGGCTTTAGTTTTAAAGTCGTGAATGCAGATAGAGCAAAAGGATTTAAGCAGAAAGGTGGAGGCATTCTCTGTGTTGTTCCACAAGGAAAATCAATTTCCCTATGAAGTCTGTTGAACTTCCAACACGCTCCTCAGACACATTTACAGCTGCCAAATTGTATTTGAAGTTTTGGAACTTTAAAACTAGGCTCCCTAGTTTTTCAGCCATTGCTGACACATTCCAAATGTGCCTAAAATACATAAAATTACAAAAATTCAAGTAATTAGTTCTATATTGGATTGCTTTTCTAAATTTTGACTTAATCGCGACGATGGGGATGAAAGATGAACTGATGAAAAAGGTGATAGTCAAGCAGAGTGATACATCCGTGCCTGACCAGAGTTCGAAATATGGACATCTAACTTCGTAGCACATTGTACTGATCACTGAGTCACAAAGACTGCCTAAGATCACTAGTTCATATTGTAAATAACTTAAGAGAGTCACAGAAATGAGAGAAGAGAACAAGTACGCCATTTTCCCTCCAGGATGATCATTTGGGATGTTCTCAATTTTTTTTCTCTTGAGAGAGACAACAAGAAGAGTCAGATATTTAAATCCCAAGTTCCAGGCCCAGTTTACTATTTCCATTTTTAAAATTGTAATCCCATAATAGTAAAATTATAATACTACTCTTTAGTTCCTCATCCCCTCTAATTATTTGCACTCTTCTTATCTTGCTTTTAAGTACTGAACCTATTTTTCGAATCTTAATTTTTCCTCTATTGATCTAATCTCAATTCATTATGCATGTCACATTGTATTAATCTGCTCATTTATCAGTGTGGTGTATATTTCAATGTCATCTTCACTCTCTATCCACCACTTTGTTTGAGTCAATGATTACAGTTACTGATTACAATATTCAAATGATGTCGCTTTTAATTCCGTTACAAGCGAGTGATTTAGATGACAGAGAGCTTTGTCCTGCATGTATAAAGCAATGGCTGTAAAAGTGAATTTCTTTTATTTTTGCTTGGCTTCTATACTCTGACCCGGTTATCTCTGGAGCAAGGGCGCGTATAGCGGAAGAGAATAGAGAAAATCGAGTGGGTAGAGGGACGCAGTACACGCCGCTGCGAAGGCTGGTAACAGCAGTCACTTTCCCCTTCCACGCAATCCCATTCCCTCTCACATGTTCACTGGTGGAGCCGTCTGGCATCACTACTTGCGCAGAGACTTGTATTTCTTCGCTTGATTCAGATATACCCGGGACAGAGTATAGTTCTGGAAGCAATGCGCACTAGCAAGAATCGTAAAATTTGGTTAACAAAACAGCCTTCCAATATTTTTTTCTGATTTGAATATGCCCATACAAGCGAATTGATTGATTTGCTTTATTTTACTTCGCTTTTTGTGCCCCTTCTGGCTAATTGGCGAAAATGGAGATGAGTGATGACATGATGAAATTGATGAATGGACACTCACAATCATCCATGCCCATGCCAGGATTCGAACCCGGGACCCCTGGCGTCGTAGAAAAGCGAATTTGGTATACCGAAGATGAAACAAGAAAAGTTATAATTACATCCTCCAAAGAGGAGCAACGTTTGTCCAGTCGGTAGTGTGTCTGACTGCCAAGCGGAAGACCAGGGTTCGATTGATGGGTCGATGACCTCAGGTCTGTATGTTTTCCGTCTGCATAAAGTAGCTCTGTGGCTCACCCAGCCTCTAATCAACAGGTACACCCAACGGAAAAAGTGATAATGGGCATATTGTCCATCGTAATTTTCATTTGGTCTGTTTTCCACAATGTGCGATCTTGTAATAAAATAAAAACATCAATAAGCAACATCTTCGAATCAACAGAATTTCATCCCTTAAAACAACACAGGATGTAGAATAAATAAGACTGAGCATAGCGATGGGCAATGTGCCTACTATTATCTTTTTTCATTGGCTGTACCTGGAAGTAATCTTGGGTGGTAAAAAAGGCCGGAGCGTGATGCTGAGACATCACCTCCGCTGTGGTCGAGATCGAGAATTTGTGGCGCCGTACCTTCACACTTCCTATAATCTTGTGTAGTATTTAGACAAGGACTCGTGTGTGATAAGGGTAACCTCATAACATACCTTCGTTTAGAAACACATGTTATTCCTGCAGCTGATAAAATATATTGATATGTTGAAGTGAAGCTGATAAAATATGGTCATATGCGCACAATTGATTCAGGAGCTTTGGATCTCAACTCAAAGAGTTTGATATTAATTGGATTCACAATTATCTAAGATTTTATTTCAATTATGATGCATTGAAATCTAAGTTGACTTACCTATATTTCATTTTTAATATTTTACATTAATTTCGGCCACTTTAGAGTGATGAGATGAAAAGACTATCAGAAAGAATACCCATGATCAGGCCATGTCATACGATAAATCGCTTCTCTTTACAAAAGATCACTTTAACCTACACACTCTTAAATTTCACCTTTCCCCAAGTACGTCACTACCAGCCTGTACAGAGTCAATAGGTAATAACATTTTTATGACACACTGCAGACTAGTGTCGCAATAAAACCAACGGAGTTGCTTCCAAAGAAGAAGATTCCTGCCAGGTATACATCAGGGAACAAGTCCCCTAAAAATTGTTCAAGACAAGTGCTTCTTAATGCTTGTTGTGTTACAACAATAACGTGCGTAGTTTAGCGTCCATCTCTTCTCCCTGCTTCCAGAAATGATATATACACCAACTGGATTTATGGTAGATTATAAGTTGACATATTTCCAATAGACAAAGGAGCTCGAGTTCGTATATGTTGACACTTGCTAAACATATATTCCTCTCACACTTGCAGCTTTACGATGTCTCACTGTAATCAATATGTCCTGGATTCGATCTGCGGTGGAGCCACCTAGCATAGTGTTTCGTATCCGACTTTAAACTGTAGGTCTACTCCCGATTAGCCTATCTAAGCATTTAGAGAACAAAAAAAATTAACAAGGAGTCTTGCATCCTTATTTGCTACATTTTATTTGACAAAGTGTACCGTTGTTCGGCCATGTAGTGAGAGATTCCTCGCATGACGAAAGTATACCCAAACTTACGCTAAAAATATCCGAAGATAATAATTCTTAATAGTGGCATTATCATCCACTTAGATGTCTGCACTATTTTCACAGCTAGAACATATTATTTTAGAAACAATGTTGATAATAGCACATAGATGAAAGGTAGAGATAGATGTCTTTTGGGTTTTGTAGTCTTCAAACCATGGGTTTGTAGTCTTCTGCATACAAAATATACAGATAGTGGTTGCGTGATGTACTGCGAAACCAGTGGCTTGAGGATCGAATTCTGGGTTAAACATAGGAGTTAATTCTTCTATTGAATTCATCGCACGATTAATATTGACGATGCAACTTCTTAAAACTGACAAAACACAAGCCTAATTCATTGTCAGAGCTATGGAAAGATGTTGAAAGAATCGCAGATAATGATCTATCCACACAACCTCAACACCCGTAAAATTTTTCATAAGGCTCAATTTATGGCCGTTTTGGTTCTAATTTTACCCTATACTTACACCCCACCGATGAAAAATTCTGGATAAATCCCCGCCTGCTTCCTGACACTCACTCATACAATGTTCCTTATTCCATAGGCTACCGAATCAGCTAACATCTCAAGCACAATAGATATATTCAGCTCCTATTCATCATTTATCACCAACCTTCAAAAATAATTGTGCATAAGTAATGTTATTGCGAAACTAGGCTATTTTTAACCTTGGTACTGCTTGGGTTTGTTTAACACTATATAGTCTGTCTATTGTTTTAATACTGTTTCTTTCCGGCAAAAAAAACTTCACGTATTTTATCTTCTTAGCTTTTTATTGCCTAAAAGGAATTTTGGCATTTTGCATATTGAACCATTTTGAACTTCAGTCATATTAATGGACACAATTTTTAAATGATTTATTATGCCATTTGGAGTCTGTTCGTAAATATGCTTTCGTCATAGTTCCATTTACGACCATCAGTTACAGGACGGTTTCCGACTTTTGAAGAGTATTTCCCTGTTTGTACTGAACTTGTCAAATGGATCGTAAAGCATTTAGGCGTCGCGTCATTTCTTCACTAACTCCATTTGGGTGCTTTCATTGTGAATTATTGATATTTGTTGAACAGAGAAACGGGACGCTCCACCTGGGCTCTTGCGTCATCTTTCTCTTCACTTGTCAGCCAATGGAGAGAGCGATAAACGTAAAACTGACTGTTGAAAGTTTCATTTCTTAAGCGCATAGGAAATTCTACTTTAAATCTGACGTCATTCAACTGTGATGGAATATATTTCAAAAGTTTTGTTAAAGTACAATTTATACACAGTTATCACAACTGAAATTACACTTTTATCAAATGTAATGAGTCTCCTCAGGGAATTAGCATATATTTCTAGTTTTACTTTGCTATGCCTCTCTAGATACATTATGAATATGAAGACGAACGATGAACTAATTAAATATATGACGTGACAAACACGCATCTACGACTTACCAAGGATGCAAAACTTAGCGTCGCGCTAAATACTCCACTACAGATGTCGGCAGGAAATCAGAGCCAGTTCACCTTCATTACAATGGAGAAGAGTTAAGAATTATGTGATCGAGGAGACCAGCCAGAATAAATATATATTGCATGAGATAAATATTTGAAATCGAGAAAAAATAAACCTCTGTTCTAACATCCATACATTTTATGTACAAATATCAAACGTGTCGATATCTCTATCATAGCATGTTTGCTATCAGTAAAAGGTAAGTGTTCTAACTGGTAACACTCTTGAGAAGAAAGAGCTCAAAAATTATGTATTGAAAAGGAAACCATACTTTAAAGTAGTTAAAGCTTTATCTGGAAAGTGAATCAAACAAAACATCCTATTATTTTACATGTTTCACAATGCATGAGTTCTTATTGTACCCAGTGCGAAATTTTCTCACTTGTCATTTTTATGCTAAATGACAAATCTACTGGCGTCTGACATTGGGAGACTTTTCTATCTGCCAGTTGTCATCGAGGGTTGTATGCTGAAGCCACCACTGGAGGGCGTGGTGATCTCCCTTGAAACATGAACGTTCTATACTCTGTCCCACGAGTCTGCGAACGGAAACAAGTCCTCTGTGCAAATAGTGACGCGAGAGGACTCGACCAATGAACGCGTAATACGAGATGGGATTACATTGAAGGGTCAACCCGATTGCAGCTATCAGACGTTTGCAGCAGCGCGTACTGCTTTGCTCAGCCCACTTGCTTTCTCCCCTTCTCTGCCGTTATGCGCGGCCTTGCGCCACGGACTACTAGGATGGAGTATAAGAACAACACCGGGTCCATTGAGACAATATTGCCAAGCGTTACTTCTTGCTGCGTTTTTTGCATTAAAAGGACGTACAATGAGTCGAGATCTTTTAACCACTATTTTGCCCCGCGTTCACGAGAGTCCACTCGTAACAGGACTCTTTAGAAACCTCAAGTATAACAACGGAATGATATAGGAAACTATACTCTGTCCCGGTTATCTGTGGAGCAAGGCCGCGCATAACTTTAGAGAAGGGAGGGAAGAAAGCTAGTGGGCGGAGCAAAGCAGTACGCACTTCTCCAGTCACGACTTCATTGGTCTAGCTCTCTTGTGCCACTACTTGCGCAGAGACTTGTTTTCGTTCGCTTGCTCCAGAGATTGGCAGGACACATTGTAAGCACTTATAGTAGGTTTAGCAACATTCAGCGATTGGTTCAATTGCGTTCGGCTCTCATCATTTATTTTCGCCTCACGAAGTGACACAAGTGAACTGATCGCTGATTCGTTCCTAGACAGATTTTAAATTTTAGTAGGTCAGAAACTAGTTTACTTCTGCGTTAAGCTGATTCCAAATTGTCGATCTGTTGTAAGAAAAAAGCTTCAAACTTTTCTTACATTAGACATATTATCTCGTATTCAATGATTTTGATTCCAAATTACCTGCTACGCTGTAATTTCTAACATCATTAACTTTTCATTATCTTTTTCATATTTGTTTTACATTATACAGACCAAGTGTGGGTCAGTGGTAAATATGATTGTGTCGTCCAGAAAGATCGCAAGTTCAAATCGTGTGACTGCAAATCTTGACTGAAATTTTACCGTATTGTGCCAGCCATGCAAACGAATCCTGGGATGGTACTTTGATGAAAGTCACTTCCTTGTTCCGTTCTATACATCCTACATCGCCTCACTTCCCTGTCCCAGATAACTTAACAGTTCAGATATGCGACGTTAATTCAATCTAGCAACCATCTAAATTGCTCCATTACATTTACTATTACGGTATTGGTATTTTGTTGTTCTTTCTTACATAAACAAAATGAAATGTTATTTATAAGTGTGTGTATATAACTTGGCGGGGAGGGCAGAATCGAAGTTTTTTTACATCCCATAAAAATTGCGTCCAGTATTGTCTGCTAAATAAGTGTTGCATTTCCGAAATCCCCAAAATTACTCTTTATTACTTTGCTATTCAGGTCTCAGGTGGTTAAAAATGTAACCTTAACTTGTAAATTTTAATAAAAATCCGATTTAGGGGAGGGGAAAGTGCCCCCTTGCTCCCACCAAGTTACGCTTATGAGATATACTGCTGTCATAATGGATCAAAATGTACTTCTTTTTGCTTCATTCTGGCATTTCGATTATGTAATCATCTAGGGCATTTACTCCCAGAGATTCGAAGAACAGGTCTTCTTTAAGCTCCATGCTTTCATATTGCTTAAATTCTGAATTGAGGCATGCTTTACAGCTCATTGAATTTCATGGAAAATAACACACGGCCAGGAAATTCACGCCCAAAAAAATGGTCGGAAGGATAAAGCTTGCTCTGTAACAATACAGCCACTTTCCAGGCCAGATCTGAAAGCTTAATTTATTCAGTTCTCTCTCGGTACGTACATTGTGCATGTGGGACGCTGATTTAATGGAAAAGTTCAAAAGAACCCCGGGAATTAATGAGAGCGACGGAGATATAATGCACGTGCCCTGCAACAAGTATCTGTACACTTGAACAGGTCAACGGGGATTTACAGCGGTGTCACAAAACTTAGTGGAATTTATGAAGAGCGGAAAATGTTCCATGGATCATTCTGGATGGTGCCTTGTTGCAGATGTTCCCTCAAGCAAGGATGTAAAAAATATGCTGTGGGATTGTTTCTAAGGGAAGGAATAACACGTGACATATGCTCTCGTCCCGAGTTACATTTTTAACGTTACTGCTCTATAAAGTAACAATTTTATGTTTTAGGAAAGCGGTTACTTTTTAAGAACGGCATAGTTGCTTCAAAAAGTAACGAAACTCAATAACACAGCCGTTTACTGTAAGTAACGGCCTACTCTAGAGAAACCTTGATTTATTTGTTTTGGTTTATTTTACTTCGCTTTTCTGCCACTTTCGGCTAACCATGAAGATGAGGATGAAATGGTGATATAGATGAAGACTCACAACAGTCGGGATTCGAACCCGGGACCACTTGCGTCGTAGGCGTAGCGCGCTGTGCTAACCAGTCTGCCACGGAGGCCAGCTGTAAAGAAACTAATATCTGCTAATATCATTCCATAAGAAGGCTCTAGGCCGGCCCCCGTGGTGGAGTGGTTACCACATCGCCCTACTACGCCAGGGTCCGGGTTCGAATCCCGGCCTGGGCATGGATGTTTGTGAGTGTCCATTCATAAATTTCATCACATCATCACTCATCCCCATCATCGCAAATTAGCCAAAAGTAAAAGTGGCACAAAAAATCAAAGTAAAATAAGCAAAATCAATCACGAGAAGGGTTTAGGGCTCACTCAGCCTCTAATTAATGCCTTCCTGGTAAATTCTGTGGAGTAGTGGCGTCTGGATATTGGTGCTTATCACATCACTTCAAAAGTGGCCGAGATCAAAATCGTCAAGAGCTCTAACTTTACACTCTATATGTGCCTTGCAGAACGTTGCAACACACAGGGGGAGCTACTTTTTGTGAAGTTTATTGTGAAACGTAACTATTGTACTTAGAGGTACGTATACGAATTCAATGCGGCAATTGTTACTTCATACATTGTTAAAAGGCTGATTTGTACACAAATGCGTCTCTGGTATACCGTTATACGGTATAAAAGATTGTTTCTTCATCTTTCTTCAGGAAGCTCAAGAAAGTGCAAGACGAATAATGTTCAGTGGCATTCTCAGGAAGGATCTGAAGTGAAGTAAAGCTCGGAGAAAAAGAAAGATTTGATGTGTTCTCGTTATCTCGATAGATGCGTCAGGCTTTGTTAATGTGAATTTCAGAAACCGTTTGCTCGGATCTAACGACAGAGTCTGTGAGCTTTTTGTAACAATTTCGTGCCTCATTTCTTGACCTCAAGCAGGGCTGAAGGATAATTTAAAACAAACTGTTTTTTTAATCAAGTTGCGTAATGTTTATAATTCCAAACTATGTAGGCCTACAGTGTTTCTCCATGAATTATACATATTTTGCAGTTTGCAAGGGGAAGGGAATAGGGTCGTTCAGAATAAGTAATCTGCAGTCTGTCTCTGGAATCTGTGGAGCAAGATCACGCATAACGGAATAGAAGGGGAGAAAGCTAGTTGGCAGAGAAAAACCGTTCACGCTGCCGCAAACGGTTGGTAGCTGCACCCACTACTCCTCTCACGAATTCATTGGTCGAGCCCTGTCAAGTCACTTCTTGCGCAGAGACTTGCTTTCGTTCGCTCGCTCCAGAGATTTCCGGGACCGAATGTAGAAGTCATCACAAAGAATATCCAATCAGGAATTAATAGACGATAATACTTAAGAGTAACAACTGGATAATTTTAGTAGACTATAGAACTGAATTTTATTATAACTTACATACTTGCTAATGGTGTAAGGACTGCTTCCAATATCACACTCTCTCACAAGTAAAGACACACAAACGGTGTCTTACTCCACGATGTATCCTTTCCTACGGTTTCTCTTCTACAGAGTAATCAGGAGCCTCGCATTTCCTCTTAAATGCTTAGCTGTCCTGTAGCAGGAAGCAAGCTTGAGGAGAATGCAGACAGGCCATATAATTATTACAATATTTATGAACATGATTAGAATAAAATATTTTTTCCCTTACACTCTATCCCGGTAATCTCTGGAGCAAGGAAACGAAAACAAATCCTCTGTGCAAGTAGGACTCGAGAGAGCTCGACCAATGAGCGCATGAGAGAGAAAGTGGAGGGAAAAAAGCGGCTGTAGCTACCAGTGGTTTGCAGCAGCACGCATTACTTTGCTCCGCTCACTCGCTTTCTCCCTTTCTCTGCCGCTATGCGCGGCCTTGCTTCACAGACTCCCCGAGACGAAGTGTAATTGGTTTATTTCATGAGTTTATGTGCGCAATGTTATTGCCTTTACTCTCAAGTTTTGTTTTATACGGTTGAAATTATGTACATTGTACATAAAGTGTGTGCCCTTTATTATAATATAGTGTACAAATACTGTATTTTTGAAGCAATATACTCTGAATACTTGGAAACTACCAACACATACTTACATTTAAAAAGTGTTAAGTTCCATGTATGTGAAATTTTCCGTACATCAATACAAACTACTTCATGAGTACATAAAGCGTAAAATTATGTTCGTTGAATAATAATCATGACATGTTATGTTCCCATGAATTAATGTCACTTGTTTGCTAGTAAATGCTCTGAATGTTTGGAATCAGAATACTTCGATCTAGGACAATTTTTTACTGTCGAAGTTTTCAATATTAATTTTCAACTTGCATTGATATTGAATAGACATATTCACCATATTAGCCCTACAAAAGTGATAGAGCTACCGTAAAGGTTCCATGGTTTTCTATAGATAAATAGTTCGTTTACGAATCTGAATATTGATGTCCTTGTCCAAGATTAACTTTGTGTACCGTTTACAGTTTCCAATTACCGCTAACAGAGTATTTTCTCTCGACGTGAATGAAAGACCCTTTATGAATGACCAGCGAGAATGAAATTCACTAGGGGCAACACAATTTTCGAAAAAGGATGAACAAAATGACCACTACTAATGAACTAGCTTAATATTCAATGCAGATGTTGTTTCTATGAACAGATCTGGTTTGACCATTACACAAATAAATCGAATCGAAACTGATTCCCTTATTGTGAATTCCATATTTGACAGTTGCAAAATATCGTCATGAAATTTTACGGTAGTTTCTCTGAACGTTTACGATTATAATTATCAATTATCCAGGCTTAACCCTTAACAACTACACTCTGTCCCAATTATCTTTGTAGCAAGTAAACGAAAACAAGTCTCTGCGCAAGTAGTGAGTGACGCGAGACGGCTTCACCAATGAATACCTGAGAGGGAACTCGATTGCGTGGAGGCGGGGAGCGACTGCAGTTACCAGCCTTCGCAGCAGCGTGTACTGCATTGCTCTGCCCACTCGATTTGCCCCCTTCTCTGCCTCTATGTGCGGCCTTGCTCCAGAGATAGTTGGGACAGAGTGTATGGACCTCCTCTCAGACCGTTCTGAATTTCTCTTACTATATTTCCCGCACCCCTCCTATTATAAGTGAACCCATCTCCTAACTTTTCAGTTGAGATGCTGGCTAGATGGTATCAAGGTCACGAAGACTTATACTCTATCCCAGTAATCTGTGGAGCAAGGCCGCGCACAGTGGCAGGGAAGGGGGTGGGAAATCGAGTGGCCAGAGCGAAGCAGTACACGCTGCTGCGAAGCCTGGTAAGGACAATCGCTTTTCCCCTTCCATGCAAAACCATTTACTCCCACGTGTTCATTGGTGGAGCCGTCTCGCGTCACTACTTGCGCAGACATGTTTCGTTTGCTTGCTCCAGAGATACCCGGGACAGAGTATAGTTATGTTTGTTTTTGTTACGTTGTCCTTCTAATTACTCATTTTCAATTTCAGAAAGAGATTTAATATTACTTTGAACTCCTGCTCTTCAGACAACATAAAAATGTAGACATTTTAAGAATTTAGAATTTCAAAAGAATATAAAGAAGCCGTTGTTGCAATTTTTCACCGATTTTTCCTCTTTGCATAAATTACGTTACGTTTCTTTAATGAAACAATAATAATTGAGAACTGGTTTACAATAGTCTTCCTTAACTGTGTCAAGTTACGAGAAACGCGTCAGAAATTAAAAATTGTAATGCAGCTAGTTCACAGTTTAAATGAAAACAGCGGTCTGACAGACTCATCCAAAGTTTTGTTATTATCAACTACTATTGCAGTTAAGGGTTAAATTTTGAGGTAATTAATTGTAGAAACCTAATTCTTTCTTTTACAGAAGCCTGGGCTCAGCATGTCATGGGTCTCTTCTTCCTGCTGTGTATCGCGCTGCATTGACACATGCAGGAAATTATAATCGCCCACACCACCCAGCTGTGGATCACTCCCAAGATGCTATCCTCTATGTAACAGTAAGTGACTTAAGATTCCAACATTTTGCAATACAGGGTTTCCCATAAGTCTGTAACCATAGGAAAAAAACACGGGCGGTGGCTCAGTCGGTAACGCGTCTGACTACCATGCTAAAGGTCCCGGGTTCGATCCCCGGCCGGTTAAAATCCTGGAACTTTTCTAACGTTGGAAGCGGCCCCGGCGCCCACCCAGCGTCGAATACCATGGGTACCTGGGGGAAACCCTGGGGGGTAAAGGCGGTCAGGGGCGTGATACTGATCACATCACCCCCACTCACGACCGGATCAAGAAAGTGTGGGGCGTTACCCCCACACCCCCTATACGCCTTCACGGCGTGGTGCTGTGCACAGGGGAGCACTTTACCTTTTTTTTTATTACAAAGTTTGTTCAAAGTATTCGTCGCCATTGTATCGCATAGACCATTGGTTCTCACACTGTGGTGCGCGTACCCCCAGGGGTACGTGAACTACTTGAAGGTGGTATGCGATCAGCTCGGAATAGGAATGTCGAAAAATGCCCACACGACAACATTTTTGCTGCAGATGTATAGAGCAGATTTCATTGTTTTCACACTTCATAGCTTTAAAGCCCAACAGGAAAATAAGGCTGATTTCGTCACTGAGACACTCATCTTCGTTTCATATGTTTTGAAATAAAATACTCGTTCAAAATCTAGACTAAATTACGAGCCGAATCTCTGCTTGAAAGTTTCAAGTGCACAACCAGACATGAAGAAACTATGTCAGGCTATGCAGGCAAGCACATTCTTCTCACTTGAAACTCGGACGATTTACAATAAAAACTCCAAAAATGGGCTTGACAATTTGTTTACAAACTTATTTTGTTCTTTATTTTTTTCAGTAACTCTGAAAAAATATTTGAAAATATTTTTTTATATACTTCTTAGCATACGTGTGTTTCACAATTTTATTTTTGTAACTAATCATAAAGATTGTAAACGTATAAAATAAGAAACGTAGGATTATTATGCTTATTTGTTAACCATCTTTCCACATGCATCACGCATGCCATTTTGCTCCATTGCAGATACATGCCTCCAACATATAAAGAAAGCCCCACCTATCAGGCAGCGAAGAAAATCCCCAAAGCACACCTATGGTGGGAGTACATTAGACGTGATCCACTGGCATACACAGTTGAAGATCAGCTCTCCTTTCGTGCAACACTTTATGGATCATACTCGCAGAAATTTGCCGACAAATCTGCAAAGTGCTTTATTTAAGGATAATGTTTGACAGGGTCACTCCTATGGCGTGGTGTAAACTTTGTCGCCTTGTAATCCAGAGGCTCCGGGTTCAACCCTCTGTGGAGCCACATAGCGGTTTGGATCCTGATTTAAACTGTACAGCCAACGGCAAAGTAGGCAATTGCCCATAACTATTGTTTCATGCCTTTTTAATCTACATACTGTATTGTTTTAAGGAATTAAATTCTGCTGATGAGAAACAGATATCCTCTGCTTAGTAAGTTTTTAATTACAATTAATGATCATCACATTGTGGAAAACAGATTGAATGAAAATGCTGATGGACAATTCACGTACAATTTATTTTGCTGTTGGGTGTACGTCCAGTCCCGCTTCAATGGTTGGGCAAACAAAATGCCACACTCCGTCACAGTTATCTCTGGAGCAGGCGAATGAAAGCAAGTAGTGACGCGAGACGGCTCCACCAATGAACACGTGAGAGGAACGGGATTGCGTGGAGGGAGAAAAGCGACTACCAGACTTCCCACCAGCATGTACTGCTTCGCTCTGCCCACTCTATTTTTCCTCTTCTCTGCCGCTATGGGCGGCCTTGCTCCAGAGATAATGGGTATACGAATACATCTACCTTACTCAGGGTTCGAACTTAGGAACTTCAGCTTCGTAGCGCGTTACGCTGACCACTCCACCATAGAGACCTGTTTCACGAGTACATTTCCCGAGAGTCCATTTACATCGCATGGTTTTCGTGTGTGTGTGTGTGTGTGTGTGTTAGAGAGAGAGAGAGAGAGAGAGAGAGAGAGAGAGAAATAGAGAGAGAGAAAGAGAGAGAGAAATAGAGAGAGAAATAGAGAGAGAAAGAGAGAGAGAAAGAGAGAGAGAAATAGAGAGAGAGAGAGAGAGAGATCTTGTTCGAAGAGCACGAACTGAACGAACTGCCGATAACCATCCTCAGGCTGAGAGTTGGAGAAAAAAAAGTCGATCCACCAGCTTCCACTTCTTTCGATCCGGTTTGATCTTTTTAGTTTCCTTCCCAGTCCAGCTTCCTTGTCCAGTCCCAGAGGGTTGCGGCTATATATCCATTTGGACCACGTGATCGGGAGAAGAGGGACAACCTCTGGCTGGGGTCAGGTCGATGTTGTCTTTCATGAAAGGAATCACTTTTCTCGTTCTCTTCTTCCGTTCACCTCATTACACCAACTTTCGATTGCTATTGGCTTTCAGTAACTTGTTTCCAAAGAAAGCCTCGAAGCTTAAATCGAACAGAGGATTCGATACACATTCCACATTGCATATCCTATTTAAACTGATTAAGCTTATAATAATTTTGATTTTGATTTGATTTGATTTAGTTTATTTTACTTCGCGTTTTGTGCCTCTTGGCTAATTTGCGAAGATGGGGATGAGTGATGAAATGATGAAATTGATGAATGGACATTCACAAACAACCAAGCCCGACCGGGATTCGAACCCGGGACCCTTGGCGTCGCAGCGCGATGTGCTAACCACGGCCACAGGGTCAGGCAAAGCTTATAATAAGTAGTGGTAATTCTTTTACATACATATATATATAAATAGTAGTATGTACGGTGGGATACAAAACTTATGTTAAATTCCGCACATTCGCCATGGAGCAAAACTGGCGGGTGTGACTAAAATTTATAAGCAAATTGTACGGGAGTGTACAAAATTACAATTGAGCCCATAGCAACTCCACCATGAAGTGAAGCTGAAGGGTTGTAGTTAATCAAAAGAATGCAAAATTTGTCTGGTGCAGGACTTAAAAAAATTGAGTGGCCTATACGTTGGGGGTACAAAGCTACATTAAAGCCCGTATCTCCACCATGATGCGTTCACTGCTTTCAAGAGCATAAACTACGGGGATTGTGATCGTGAACGCTTAGGGGTCAGATGGTAGAGCAAGGTTACGTTTTATGTTCCCCATACAATCTCGCTAACAGGCCCCTGGTAGAGAGTGGAAAGATTTCAAGGGATGTCGACGATGAACATCTTACCTCTCGGCCAAGCGGATGCGTGTAGAGGTCAGGCGACAGAGCATGGAGTCCTGATTTCGACGGCCTACGGTCTTCTTGCCCGTGGCAGGCGACTAAGCACCAGCTGGAGAGATGGCCTTCGAAAAGGCGGCCGAACGACGGTCAGACCGACGGCTACAACTTACAAGCCGCGGTACTGAGGCTGGTCAATTCGGATATGAACTGTGCGTGCGGTTGCCTTTGGCGAAAGACGTCTCGGAGTCCTGAGCCGGGCTTGAGACCTGGTAAATTGTAGGAGGTCCTCGCCTGGTAACTACTAGAGGTTCTTCTGATTTCTGAGATCTGACTGACTGAAAGACTGTCGAATTCTAGTGCCTGCCTATTTTAAGCTGCTGGCAAATACTCCCTAGCTTCATACTCAGCTCTTCCGTATTTGCCTGCCGATGACGGGTTTGAACCTGGTAGTAACGAAGAGTGCCGTGTCTCCTGACGTTATGTGCTTCCGCTATTTGTGGAATGTTACCTTGTGCAGTGTAATGTCCCTTGGCCGAGTACCGATGTCTGGAGAGAGATTTTAGCTTTTTACAGTGTCTCCCTTGAATCGTTCAACAATATATTATATAATAACCTAGCCTCTAATCAATGGATACCCGCGAGCAAATCTGGCGGCAAAGGTAATTGGAGTCTGGTTCTGACCACATTATATCCACCATGGTCGAGATCGAGAACATACCCACTTACATATACAAATATACCCTTCATGGCACTATGGAATGAACAAGGAAGAGCATTATGTCATTTTCTGACAACTTTTTACATGCTTTTTCACAGAATAAGATATTTACTAAAGCTTTGTTAAAAATTAATTTTACAGTTAATATACCAATTATATATAAAATAATAATATAATAAATTAAATGGAATTTTGAAAGGATGTTTTGGAAAACAAATTGGAAAAGAAATTCAAATTAGATACCATAATTTCAAAACCGGCTCTTCTATATGGTAGCGAATATTGGACTCTTCGTCAAAGTAAAATAAATTGTTCACAAATGAGATTTTTGTTGTCTTTAAGTGGAGTAACCTTATGAGACAAAATTAGAAGTGAAGAAATTCGAAATAAATGGAAGGCCGAAGCAATGAAGGAAGAAATTTTAAAAAAAACAACAGTTAAAGTGGAATCAAAATATCCTGAGGATGACAGACAGCCATTTGCCTCGAAAATTATTAAGTTACAGGCCAAAAGGAAAAGGTAATTTAGGAAGACCGTATCGTCGATCGAATGATCATTTTTCTTTAATCACGGAACTGACTTTCATTGCCCAGACCTGGAGGAAGAAGCAGATGATGATGATGATGAAGAAGAAGAATTTCTGATAATCTGAAATATCATATGGATATGTTAATCATATGGAGTGTGGAAAGCATTTTCTTTAAAAGAAATATATTGTTTCCACCCCCAGAACTTGCTTGATGTTGTTCCGTACTTGCAATCATTTCTAAACTAAAAAGACAGATTGAAAGAAAGTATGAAAACTATTTTGGTAAAATGTTATCTAGTTAGAGATATAATTAGCTACAAGACTTTGAATAAAGACTCCCCTTATTAGGTGATAAGAGCTGCACTGATACAACAGATGTAAAGCATTTCAAGTTCGTGTATTGCAATAACCAATATATCACTCAGGTCGACATTTTCTACTTATTGTATTTCCTTATAAAGTTATTAGTTTGGCAATTTATTTTTTACTAGGACGGCATGTCAAAATATTTTTCTAAATAAAAATTGCGAAAGAATTATTAAATTGAAAAGTGAAAAATGTACAAACTTTCTAGACGTTAACTGAATGCAAACAACCTCGTGACATTAACAAAATAATTACATTTAGGTAATTAGAATAATGTCCTTTTGAGATTAGGAGATATTACATACGATATAGCTGGAATTTGACAATTTAACTATCACTGGTAAGGTGTTAGCCAAAATGAAACAAACAAATTAAGAATTTACATTTGGTAAGTATTGTTAGAGTTTATCAATATTTTAGTCCAGTGCATTTAATACATGGAGTTTCTTGCAGCTTGCAGAAAATAAAGGCCTATCTGACTACCGTCCAAACAGCACAGTAGTATTGCAAACTATCGAATGTCGTACCAACTTTCTAGAATTACTTGGCTGTTCGGTTAGTCAAATATTTGAGTTAGCTTAGGGAATTTGTTTGGGCACGTTCGTTTTGTCGTTCAAGCCTCGGTATTGAAGAAGAGAAAAACTAAATTTGATGAAGGGGGTTTGTTTAGGAATGGGGAGTAAACCAGACTTCGTTCATTGAATATGTATAAGCTCCGAGTATATTTGCCTTGCACTGCCTGTTTAGTGCGAGAAACGCCACAGAGATTCGCAAACAAGTTTCGAAAAGCGCACCGTGTTGACCCATGTTAGTTTATAACATTCTCAAAGGTCTGAAAACAATTTATCGTCTGTGGAACGTAGAAAAATAATATTAAAACGTGTGTAGACATCTGTTAGTATTGAAACAGTTAATTTTTCAATTAGCCAAAAGTGGCAGAAAAGCGAATAAAAATAAACCAATTCATTGATTCATTCAGAAACAAGTTACTACAACATCTAAAGAGTTACGGCCAGTATGGGTGAAAATTTTAAATAAAAAATGTTGAAAACACAGACATTTAGATATGATATACTTTTCCCTTTCTGTTTCAGTTATCTATTCAGTTATTCATCAATTGGTTTAATCCTGACGATGAGAATGAGTGATAAAATGAATGATGGAATAAAAACAGTGATACAACCATATCTTAACCAAGGTTTCAACCTAGGACCTAAGAGTTTGTAGAGCATTACTATTTCCAGTCCATCACGAAGACTGGCTAGTTATTTACTTGAAATCCATGTAGCAGAATGATAATTTTTAAGAACTTTATTGGCCAGGGACACCAATACAAATATGAGGAAAGAATGTAACAAAATTTAAAATTCCAATTCGACTTCAATACAGGGTTTCCCATAATAATAGCGCAAACTGACACAGGTGAAAGTACACGATAATAGAAGCAAAAAAAGTCTCAGTAAACGTGGGTCTGCAAACGAGCCGTTTTCGAGATAATCGCGAATGTGTGATTACAAGCCGCCACTGACTTCATTGTTTGTAAACGTCGTCCTATTTGTTAAAATGCTAATAATGTGTGCGAATGTGTGGTTACAAGCCGCCATTGATTGCATTTTGTAAACACCAAGTGCTTTACTTTTTGCGCGACCCGAGTTTCGCTCTTTGTTTACAAAACAGAACATTTCCGAGAGGTGGCGTTGTAATCAAACTGAACATTTCCGAGAGGTGGCGTTGCAATCAAACAGAACATTTCCGAGAGGTGGCGTTGTAATCAAACAGAACATTTCCGAGAGGTGGCGTTGCAATCAAACAGAACATTTCCGAGGGGTTGGTGTTGCAATCAAACAGAACATTTCCGGGAAATGACGTTGTATGGATACAATCAGTACACAGTCTAATCGTACTGTGGGAGTCCCGTCAGATGTGCTGGACTGTGTATTGAAAATGGAACCTTACAGCAACGAAGAGTATGCGGATATGCATTTTGTGTGTGGTTTGGCAATGCACGCTTGTACCAAGAAAAATACCCTGCTCGAAGGCACCCCGAGAGTAGCACATTTACTACGGTACATCAGCGCCTCAAAGAACATGGGAGCTTCGAACATGGTAGGAGAGCAGGGAGACCTGCACTCATTACGCCTGAAGTTGGGATATAGTGTTGGAAGCAGTAGAACTCTCTCCAGGAACCTCGACGAGGAGAATTGCCGCACCTTTGCCAGTAAGCCGCAGTAGTGTATGGAGAATTTCACATCGCAATTCACTCTACCCTTCCCACCTCCAACGAGTTCAGTGTCTCAGTGATATGGATTGTGTTCCTAGAGTGACGTTTTGTCAGTGGATGCAACAACAAATTGTACAAAACCCTCGTTTTGCAAGTAACATTTTATTTACAGACGAAGCGGGGTTCACACGCGATGGTATTTTTAATTTCCATAATTCTCATGTTTGGAGTGTAATAAACCCACATGCTGTTCATGAGGCACCACATCAGCAACGTTTCTCATTGAATGTGTGGATAGGGGTTCTAGGTGATCGTCTCATTGGTCCACACATTCTTTCAAGAAGACTCAATGGACCGAGGTACCTTCGGATTTGCGGTATGATCTTCCAGGATTGCTTGAGGATCTTCCCCTTGATCCACGTCAGAGTATGTGGTACCTGCATGAAGGAGCACCGGCACATTTTGATGCTGCTGTGAGACGACATCTAACACGCAGATATCATCAAAGATGGATAGGTCAAGACGGGCCTATACCGTGGCCTCCAAGGTCACCGGATCTAAATGTTTTGGATTTTTGTGTCTCGGGTCACCTCAAAAGCGTAGTGTACAACACTCCCGTTGACTTAACTTAAGCGGATTGTACAATCACAATTCTCTAATTGTACATTCTTGTGACCAATTCCGAAATGATCTGGGGGTGTTAGAAAGAATTCAAAACTCATTGCGGAATCAAGTACAGTATTGCATCCAGATGGAAGGACGACACTTTGAACATCTCCTTTAGCAGGTACGAGTGTACAGTAATTGTAACGTAGAACATACTAAAATAGTGCTGTATTCCTTGTTAAAGTAAGTAGAATGTTCAATAAAAGCAATGAGATCTCCAGATTTTTCATACTGTATTATTGGTAATTTACCAACTAGGACGACGTTTATAAACACTGATGTCAGTGACGGCATGTACCCACACATTCGCACACATTATTAGCATTTTACCAACTAGGACGACGTTTACAAACAATGAAGTCAGTGGCGGCTTGTAATCACACATTCGCGATTATCTGGAAAACCCATGTTTACTGAGACTTTTTTTTTGCTTCTACACTTTCACCTGTGTCAGTTTGTGCTATTACTTTTGAGACACCCTGTATATTAGTGTTATATTTGTGAATCAGAAAGACGATTCAAGTTCCCAGCCTGGAAGGTGAAAACAATATAAAACCTTATAATCTAAAGTAACTAATGCAAATACGATATGAGGAAATGAATGAAATGCAATGATATTGCCATAGAAGAAAACAGTTTATTGCAAAGACACTCTGTAGAATTTCCTATACAACCTTCGAGGACCTCCAAAACACAAATTTGTGGAAGGATACATGAATCAAAGAACATACGACCAGTGTATATTTATTACGCAGGCGTTGATCACCTAGTAACCACCATTAAGCGAACGCATCCTCGATCGAGTGTTCGAAGCGAGCTGCACAGCCGAGCAGCTAACGCGTATATTAACATCCATCGGGTCATGAAGAGTTTACAATTAGCTTTCAGCCATAGCTAAGCCTCTGAGTTCAAATACAGCCCTTGCCACCGAGTTCCTGAGCTGGGGCACCGTCAACCGGCCGAGGTCTCCAGGCAAAGGAAATTGCTCTTCAGATCCAAAAGATCCGAGTGACGAGTGATGCACCGACAGCTCTTGCTAGACAATTTCAAAGAGAACCTCGCATACTTCGGTGCTCTGGAAACTGGCGTAAAGTTAAGTTCCGGTATTTCACTTCCGTCCATGAAAACCTTCTGGCAGTCTCTCCCGAATTCTTTGTCGACGCTCTTTTCCCGATGTCGAGTGGCCATGATTTTCATTTCAGAAAGAAACTGAAAACAAAATGGAAGAACCGCTTTGTTTTGCTACTGAAAGGATTTTACACGCACGCCGGTTAAAGCTGTTTTTTTTCTTTTATTTTTAAGAAAATGATTATTTCTAGTGTTTTACTAATTGTGTCAATTTCATAGTATTCCCCTGTGGATGTATGAACCTCTCTCCAACGGGCAATAGATATATACATATTAGGCTAAGTATTAGGCTAAGTTATGGCAGACAGTTCTGATACATTTTAACTCCATTTTTTGTCATTTTGTGGCCCTTTTGAAAACAAATTATTTCCTTCCTTTCCCCATCTCTACATCTTTACGTGGTGCATATTCAAGATAAGTTTTCACAAATTTCCAATTCACTTTGTAATCGTACATATTAACACTATCATCTCATTAATTATGTTAAGTATACATATGTGCATATTCATATTATTTATCTTAAGATGCCTATAGATCACACATCCCCGTTTAAGGAAAACTTTACTCGAGTCCCGGCAGTCGACACCGCAGGTAAGCGGTTATCAAAGAGTATCAAAACGGCGCCTCATGCATCAAAGGGAGTAGTGAAGTTGTACAAAAGGTGTAAATAAAACTGTAAATACTGTAGTGATGTCTCTCGATGAGAGCACCTTGATTTTTTCCCTTGTACCTGCGGGATTTTGTTGGATTTAGTTTCCTGCAAACTGAGTCGGCTAATCGGCGTGGTCTGACTACATTGTGGTTACCAAGGGCGGGACGGCAACTAAATTTATTTGCGTGGCGTCTCGGCCTGGTCGCTTACAACTTATTCAGTCTTATATTTCAGATAAAAATTTCATAGCATTTCATCTCTGAAAAGTTAAATTGAGATACTGTATATCCCCTTTTATTCATTACCATTTTCAAGAGCATTACTCTGTAAACTTATTGAATTTTTATGACATTATGCGTAACGAAAAGGAACTATATTTAATTGTTACTGTGATGGATATTTGTTATCATTGACGTTATATGGAAGATATCATTCTCGAAACTTTCTACTAAACTAATAACATGGAGTTACTGAATATTTGTCGATTATTTATTTGTTTGCCATTTAACGTTTCAGCGAAGCAAAGGGGCACTGAATTTTAAATCCTGTTCTAATAAGAATGGATTAAATTGAACCCATAGAGAACTAAAATTGACAGGAACGTTATTTATAAACAAATGCACAACAATATGGGGCAACGTAGTATTTTTTTAAATCTGCATTCCATCATTGTTAATGACTTCGCATTACCCTTGTAGATTCCAGTTCCGGTCGAAATCATATATACTCTATCCTAGGAGTCTGTGGAGCATGCGATCAAAAACAAGTCCTCTTCACAAGTAGTGACTCGAGAGGGCTCAACCAATGAACGCGTGAGAGGGGAAGTGAGTGCATGGAGGGGAAAACTCAGCCGAAGCTACCAGTCGTTTGCAGCAACAAGCATTGCTTTGCTCTGCTCACTCCCCTTTTCCCCTTCTCTACGGTTATGCGCGGCCTTGCTCCACAGAATTCCTAGACAGAGTGTATTTACGTATATTTCAGGGACAGAAATGCTATTCTGCATCAGTAACATGTATGCATGTAACTGAAAACAAAAACGGTGAAGGTGGTGCAATCATAAGCATCTTATGATTTATCTAGACAAAAACGAAAAGTTCCATTTTTAAAATTTTCTAATTTCTTCGTCATCATCGTCGTTACTTTCACGACTACAGCATCTGCCTTCTGTCCGGAGATTCAGATTGGAATGTCTTGGACATCCTTCATACAGCCCTGATCTGACCTCCACCGCATTTTGCTTCCCGAGATTGGAAAAAGATTTGGAAGTACCTGATTTTGGAACAACTCTGAGATTGAAGCAGTGCGCCACATCATCGAAAACAAGAGGCCCACTTTCTTCGCGCAGGTCTATGAAAAGCTAATGCGGCCTTGGAACAAACGTGTTAATATTGAATGTGGCTACGCAGAGAAGTGACTGAATGAAGTTGCTAGCAAGCATTGCAGTTCGTTTTATTCGCCAATAAAGTCAGACTCATTTATTAAACTGGTCACGTAGAAATACAAGTGTGACGCAAATGAACAGTAAATGTCTTCGCTTGCAAAGAAGCTAATCCAATGGAGACAACACCATAAAACATCTCCTTTGGGATGGCCGCTTGGGAAGACTGTAAAATCCTCTTCTTTTCTTCCCGCTGATGCGGCTAGCGCTGCTATCTGGGTGATCGGTTGAACGTGGTACGAAAACCCAATTCAACCTATCGTCAAAAAGCAGTTTCGATCCCGCCTTATCGTGATTGGCACAAAGATAGAGTGCCACCGCCAAAAAGAATATCACCTGCTTACCGTGGACAAGCTGCAACGATCGGTGCGTGAAAATACTGCGTTGATAAACAAAATGGTAGACTCTTCAGTACGGCAATGTGATGAGAGAATAATATATCATTTGCAGGCACCGATAAAGACGGAAAACACTGAAGAGAGGAAATCACTTTTTATGGCCGATTTCAAAACGCACCCAGTTTTATCAGCCCATGGTTAGAGCTGGAGTCCATGGTTGGGCTTCAGATACCAGCCGTTTGCAGCAGCGCACACGACTTTGCTCCTCCCACTCGCTTTCTCCTCTTATCTACCTTTATGCGCGGTCTTGATCCATAGATTCCAGAGACAGAGAATAGGTTAAGATGTGAATTCACTGCAGCAACTAAGCTACTGAAAAGAACAAAGATAGGTTAACTCGGTCGCCTCTGCCAAGGGAACGAGGAGCACTGCTAAACATGCCGAAGGGACGAAATTGGAGCGAAATTTCCAGTGGGGAATTGAAATTCTCCAAAGGAAGCTCCTGGGCATGAAAGAGAATTGTTCGAAGTCAAAGTGGAGGGTTCAAAGACTAGAAATACCAACTCAACACTTAAATTGGAGTGGATTGATTTGTTGTTTTAAGTTCACTTTATGCACAGTAAGGCTAATCGGGACTGGACCTACAGTTTAAAGTGGGATACGAACCACTATGTGCCTCCACCGGGAATCGAACCCGGGACCCCTTGATTACAAGGCGACGACGCTACCACCACGCCATCGGGGAGGCCTCAACACTAAGATACACAGGACGTGTACATTGGGGGTGGCTAATGGAAAGTAAGCATGCTTAGAAACGAAAATGGAAAGTGGAATATCACACGGCACGCTACTTGAAAGAGAATATTAAGAAACAAACCTTACATTTCACAATGAAGTGGCGTGACACAATATGTGTGCATGTTTGTCACTTAAGGTTTGGTTTCAAGTTATGTACGTACAGCCAACGACAAAGATAACAGTAGGCACATTGTCCATCACTGATTTCATTTTTTTCTTTTTTTCTATATCTCATGTTGTTTTAGGAAATGGAATTCTGTTGATTAGAAGTAGATGTTGTACTCTGCTTATTAGTGTTTTTATTTCAATTCATATTTCTTTTGTCGTTGGCTGTACCACGGAAGTTCTAGATGCGACATGTCACTTTGGTGTCTGTGTTGGAGTCCCGGGCTGGAAGTTTGTTCCTTCGTCAATTACAACTAATCACCACTCATCCTTATCGTCACGATTAGCCGAATGTGGAAGAGAAGTGACATAAAATAATAAAATTATAAATAAAGAATAAAAACAACATAAGCCTAATTGCATTACACTGATAAATTAGGACTACCTCATAGTATTTGATACAACATTTAAAACTTTCATATCAAATTTTATTTAAGAAGATGAATCAATATTAGAGACTTTAAAATTTTAAGCAGTTTGAAATAGTTGCAAACTTAGTTTTTAATACATGCATAATATAAATCGACAATTTATAATGCTGATTTACTAATGTAGAGTATTTATACAGAAAGATGAAAACAGTTAAAATGGATTATGAAGGTACACAAGTGATGTATTTTGGTTACATTAAATTGCTTTTCTGTCTCCCTATGTTAGTGGAATGATGTATTGGGTAAATAGATGGAAGGAAGGAACTCAGTTAAATGTGAAACTTCTACCTGACAAATGAGAATCAAGAAGCTAATGGAAAATTAGTGAATAATTATTTTCAGTTGCTTCCAATCAGGTAGCTGTGGTGGAAGCTCGCGAGAGGTTAGAAAAAAGCTAATTATGGTAACCTGCATGGTTATTAAATAAATTTAATTGTTTGATAATTAATTGTATTTAACAATGTAAATTAAATAGATTAAATTTTAAATTACTACACATTACCAGAAAAGTGATTAATACACTCACATTATCGAGGCCAAACCTGATGAAGGGAAAATTTTCAGACAAGGACTGCATCATATCGTTAAATGAAAATATATCAAATCTTTATTGTCTTCTGTCTATCCTTCCATATGCCCATTGTCTTCAATGTTACGCTAGGAATGTCTGTTTAATTAATTTTTCGAAGTTCATTTGGGAATCAATCGTTGGGTATTCCTTATTTCAGTTAAAAGGAAAAAAAAAGAAAAAGCGCTTCAAGGTTATATAAATTTTGAAACTTGTTATGGGAGAGATGCCTTTGACATCTCTCTTCCCTCGCTCTTGGGCATTAACCTTCCAGCTCAATTGACAAGCTGAGAAAGGAGAAAGATAGGATACCCGAGTGTGGATAATTGGGCTCTTTCTTTACCCGAACACGTGTTGCTGCGAGGAAAAATACAAGATGGAAAATATATATCTGAGAACACGCGAGGGATATTCGATTCAAGGGGTACATAAAATGCGATAATAAATGTCATGTATTGGTACAGTGCCGTTCAAAAAAAATGTCGCTTGGAATTTGGCTAATTCCAGCGTGTCTCTAAATTGTGTTGGCAGTTCTGCAACAAGGAAGTGCTGCAAGAAACTCGTTCGGCCAATCAGAGTGACGTTGGCTTCGAAGGAGGTAAACGCGAGACTCACAGTCTTGTTCAGAGGAAGATAAACAAATGTAGGATTATAACACGTTGATATAACGTCGTCATTGGTTAAATATTTTTGACTAACGCGAATCAACAGAAATAATGTACAAGAATTTGTATTGTTTTTAATTGATTAATTTAGTTTATTTTACTTCGCATTTTGTGCCTCTTGGCTAAATTGCGAAGGTGGGGATGAGTGATGAAATGATGAAATTGATGAATGGATATTCACAAACAACCAAGCCCGAGTGGGATTCCAATCAGAGACCCTTGGGGTCGCAGAAAGAGGGATATTGTTGGAACTCGAAATAGAAGAAGAAGACAAGATCAGCTACCTAGATATATTGATGAAAAGGAAGAGAGGACAAGAAATTGAAACAGCTTGGCATCAGAAGAAGTGTGCAGCTGGGGTATTCTGCCACAAAGGAAGTGATATAAGTGAGGTGACAAAAATAAATTTTATATAGAATATGGAGGACAGAATCAAGAAAATATGCACGAAAGAATGTGAAAAAGAAGGTAAAATAAATAGCCTATCGAAACAGCTAAAAAAGAATGGCTACGAGAAGGAGGATAGACTGGACATAAACAGAAGAAGGAAGAAAAGTGGCAGAGGAGAAGAGAAAGAAAAAGATGAAAAGAAAGAAAAAGAGAGGTGGTTTGGAATAAGGAGCATGGGGAAGACCACAGAAAAGATATGCAAAATGCTTAGGAAAGCGGGCATTAAAACTTACAGGAAAGGGGGGGGGCGAAGCATCTTAAGAATAGCAAAGTATGCAAACAAGAAAAAGGAAAACAGAGAAGAGGAAGGGATTATAATCTATATTATATTATAATATATAGATAATTATCTACTAAGTGAAATGTAAAGAATGTCAGAGTGTGTACATAGGAGAAACGATAAAGAGGCTGAAAGACAGGTTGAAACAACATAGGGATGATGTACGACTTAAGAGAGAGAGAAATACGATATTTAACACACGAGAGAAACAGGGCATGATATAGAGTGGGATGAGGCTAAGCAGATAGGAAGGGGGAAGAGAGAACTAGTGAGAAAATGGAAGGAGGTCAAGGAAATAGAAAAGAAAGGAGAAGAAGAGAGGATAAAAAGGAATGGGGACTGAAGATAAACAAAGAATGGAAGAAGTTCTTAGAAAGAGTGGAAAGGACAAGAGCGAAAGAGGAGAGAAGAGGAATAAAGAAAGAAAGGAAAAAGAGCGTGAGATAAAGAGTCCAACCACTTACCAGTTGATAGGAAATGTATAGCTATATCGCCTGTCAGGTGAAAGTACAGTTGACAAGGGAAGGCCACCTGCTGGAATGTTAAAAAAAAAAAAAAAAAAAATAAACCGACTTTCTAATAATCTTGTGTCTGGAGGGGTGTGATTTTTGTGTATATATATCTTCCTGTTTTGCAGTGGCGTAGCGTTATAGTACGCCCGTACGCCCGGCGTTCCCAGATTTAAAATTTTAAAAATGCTAAATGCTGTAAATATAAAGTAAAACGTGACTAATTTCATATATGTTTGACCTTCATGACATTATAATAGCTATTTTTCGCAATCCGCTTGCAACGCTCCACTAACAACACTCGTTCTAGCATTTTTTCAATGCCTTTCCTGCCTGGACACCGGGCAGGTTCGGCGTAAAGGATTCTATATTCCTTGCTGCCTTTCTGGAGCGAAAGCTTGGATCTCTACAGCACGCGCGCAAATGCTCTCTCGTACGCCAAAGTATGGAGCAGAGGGCTACGTGATTGGTTCATGCACCCTTCCTGCCTTCTGAAGCAGACGACAGCGGTAGAATTCCTACCCGGTTCTTCGCGCTCGTGCCACTCGTGCTATGTGATGCTACAATGCGCAATATTGACTGACGTAACTTTACCAAACTCAAATATACCACTTCTTAATGGCTACTGCATTGTATAATTTATCGTACGAACAGCGATGTGCATTAAAAACTAAAAGCTCAACGCAGTTTTTGTCAAATAAGTTGGTGAAGTCCTCATGGTAGAAGTTCAGCATGTGGCTGCTAGAGGCCAGCATAGTCTGCCTTTTACCTACCCACTGCCCGCTTGCACGCGATAACAGGTTTACCTGCTCGCCTGCCCACGGCAACGAGTCGACTTGCGTCTTTACCAAGGTTCTTGCTCTTCAAGGCGCTCTGCGCTTACAAGGTACCTGAGCATTCAACAAGACCCGGGCGCCTGCAAAACCTGCTGGAAGGAAACACCCCTCCGGCAACGTGTCGCTCCAGGTGTTTCATCACCACGTGGACGGCTGCAGCCAGTGTTGCCTACTTACGTAGCTACTAAATCCTACGAAGTCCTAGGAGGAGCTTCTTCTCCAAGGAGAATTTATATACTTAGCGATTTCAGTTCAGCGTAAGCAGTTCTTATCTTATTGCCAGGAAATGCACGCAATATTACAGTTTCATTTATCTAAATGAATGATCGAGCAAACAAAAATCTCCTCACTGAAAACTAATTGTTTTTCATTGCATGGTGCCTTAACCAGGCACGCAGTGGCGCAACCAGAGGGGGCAGGGTGCATTGCTCACAACCTTGGACGGAAATTGTCTAGCGGAGGGGTCAGGGTGGGGGTCAAACATTAAAGTACAAGTCTCATCAAGTTCAATGCCGTAGCAAAGGGGTAGCGGGAGTCGGCCCTGAGCGCCGAACGATCTAAGTGAGAAAAGTTTTAAAACAGAGAATGCTATGGCGGCCCGTGATATTTTTTGCTATTAATGTTGGTTTGTTACGAGTTGGATGAATTGATTATGTAATACGTCGCTCCATGTGAAAAGAAAATATTGTAGATGGAAATTTTACATGCCACATGTATGTACATTCGGAATGCATTTATCATGCACTTTCTTTCTTTCAAAAACAGTTTGTGTGCTTGTTTTCCAATATTAACTAATGTGAAATTGACGTGTTGTAAAAAAATATTTCCAATCCTGTTTCAAGACAAATGCGTGAGAACCGACTTCTACCCCCTTTTTGCATGATTTATGAGGATAATAATGCCTTTCATGCTACTTTATTACTATTATTGTGATTGTTGTTGTTGTTACGTTTATCCAAGTACTTGCCCCCCCCCAAACGAGGGTAACGGCAATGCCCCTGGCTGGCTACGGCCCTGGTGTTCGCAGTAGAACAGTGTGTTGTTTGACTCGCGACCTCAGCGTCGAACGTGACATGTTTCAGTCCTGCCCTATATCACTATATATACGTATATTGGTTATTTACGACATATACTTATGGATCCTGTGCCACGGAAAACCTATTTCAATGTGTGTGTGGGGGGGGGGGGGTAGCAACATTCGTAAATCTCATTTCATTGGTGATGTGGCTTACGAAGCTTGAGTTCCCTTTTTTAAGTAGTGAAAATCTATTGCAGTTGGCAACACTGCAGAACGGTGTGGGCCAGGTGCAGTTTCTACTCGAAGCAACTACGTCATGCAGAGGGAGGGGTCTGCAGTTGATGGAAAGAACGAACTGAGACCTACTAGGTATCGTAAGACTGCGGGTACCCGGCGGGTCTACAATGCCTGCCAGGAACGATCTTGGCAGGTGGGCATACAAGCTGCTCAAGCGAAGGTGTTGCGCAGGTTGCATGGCATTTCAGGAGCGATGTCTCGCGAACGGGTCTGCTCCAGGTCTTGTGCAGGCCTCTGGTGGCTGCTCGACAACTTAACCCGCAAAAGTATTATTTTTTTTTATTATTATTTTTCGTTAGTATCTAACTGCTTAATATTGTGTCAATGGAAATGTTTAGCATTCATTTGAAAACTTTTAACATCGAATGGTCTCTGGACAAAATTATTTTAAAATGTTTATCAAAATTCTCAAGATGTAATAAACAGTGGTCTGAATTAATAATCGGCACTGTTACGTCAGTAGAGTGTACGATAGTTGGATCATCCGCCCACCTCCGTGTCATAGTGTTTTGCACAGCGCGTCAAGAAGACAGAGACCCCTGATTCGAATCCCGGCGTGAGAGCGGGTGTTCTTTGTGAGTGTCCCTTCTTCAATATCATCACTCATATTCATATTCGCGATTAACCAAAAGTGGTAAAAAAGCGAAGTAAAATAAACCAAATCAAGCAGTAGTTGGATCATCCACAACAATGACGTCTACTGTTGTGCAGAGGCGATTGTGATTCAGGTAGGTTTTTTAATGACTTGCGTCATGCAGAAAGGTATAAAAAAAGGTATAAACACCAGAGTTCAAAACATTTGTGGCACAGTGAGGCATCTAATTTTCTAGCTAAAACATGCATGGCCGACCCTTCCTTCGGACTTGGAGTTCCCACCCGAAATGTCCATGCTACGCCACTGCTGTTTGTACTTTGTTTAATTTGTACTTGGTACAGAGTCTGAAGAAGACCTTGCTAGAAGGTTGAAACGTTACGTTTAGTTTATGTTTTAAAATAAAATAAATTTCTGCCTTGGTCAGCATATTGAGTTTTTCATATCATGGAAACAAGGCTTAATGATGTTATAATAGTTTACTTGCAATAATGTTTTGTAAACCTGCAATTATTTATGAAACACCCTGTATAAAGATTATGATTCACGTTTATTACAAAAGAGAATACATTTCAGTTCGGAAGGAGAAGAACACTTAGAATATGTTGTTATGGAGGTGGTTCCTTTTAACAGTTTTATTATTTTCCGTTAATCAAAATTGAAATTTATATCTTAAAAAGGAGTTACTCACTATTATATAAGTAAGGTTTGGTGATATTTGTTCTGCACTGTAGGTGTGTTTGAAATATTGAGTTTTCATTCCTGCAAATTTAAGGTAATTAATATTAATAATGGTTTAATAATGAATTAATCACTACTCGATGGATATACCTGCAAAAAGAGATATTCCTGTCAAAATAGGGCAAACAACACAGAAATGTTTCTGTATGGGTAAATGGATAAATGGAACCCTACCTACGATAGGGTGCAAAAAGTTGTCTATACTATTCCTAAAACAGGTATGGGGTGTATAGGGTGACCCTCCATGAAAACACCAGAATGGTAACCTCTCTTCCAAGTAATGCACTCTTGAGTGCATATTGTTGACTAACGAGGCTCTGGCGTCTGGACTCACAGACAGTATTTTTCTCTGTGGGGTTGTGATTCATACTGTCCATCTGTGTTTGTGATTGTCCTTTCATTCTCAACTTTGCGATGTGCCAAAAGTGGCAGAAAAGAGAAGTAAAATGAAAGAAATCAACGAATGAACGAAAACAGGTGTGAGATTGATTTATCAAATTGAAGCTGAATATCATAATGTGGCTCCAGTTCTTCAAACCCTCAGGGAAATACTTGCACTGTACTTGCTGATTGCACTGGAAATCAGTGGCCAGTGGAGGATTTTGTCTCTTAAAGCTTCAAAATTTTCTTTCCTCTAAGTGTTTTCATCCATTAGCCAGAAATGGACAAATAAGGTCAGAATGGCTTATATTTGGGAAAATATGAAGTTTGTTTTAAGTCCAGTTTATGCACAGGAAAAACAGCAAGGGTAAAAAGTCAGCCGTTACCAGGGCTGGCTTGGTCATTTAGTAAAGGAAGAGGCACGGTATGCCAGAGACATGGCTTCGATGCTCGTTCGAGGCTGCATTTTTCGCTGAAATTTCTACGCAGTATGGCTCCTGTGTGTTTGTCAAGTATACTCTATCCCGGGAATCTCTGGAGCGAGCGAACGGAAACAAGACTCTGCGCAAATAGTGACTCTAGAGAGCTCGACCAATGAACACGTGAGAGCGAACGGGATTCCGTGGAGGAGGAAAGCGACTGCAGTTACTAGCCTTTGCAGTAGCGTGTACTGATTCGCTCCACCCACTCTCTCTAAACCTTCTTTTGCGGCCTTGCTCCAAAGATTCCCGAGACAGAGTATAGTAAGGCAATGCTTTCCTTCTCTGTCAATAATACTACAGCACAAATACTTTACTACTGAAAATCGAATTGCAAGCACAAAATTCCACTGTCTTCATTGAGTGATGAAATTGAGAGCTGCGTTTATTATTTCAGTCATATCTCAAAATCTACATAAAAAATCTACATCAAATGAGGGTACAATATTTTTAATGACTCTCAGCAAACCCTTGGATAACTCTAGAAAGTTGAAGCCCACGTCATTCTCCTTGAATGAGTTCAGCTTGTAACTCATAAAAAATTTAGCAGACTTGCTATTGCGAATAGAACTTGGGTGGATCACTTGAAATATGATGAATAACCAATTGTGTTGACAAGAACACATTATGGGATCTCGGCTCATTAGAGAGTGAATGCACAGTGTACCTTCTCTCGTAAGAAGCAAGAGCTGTTAATTGTTTTAGTAATTTGTCACACGTGACAGCTTGTTTGCGCTGTCTACCGAAGGAGCACATTCACTATAATAACAGTTATGGAACTCTCTCCAACACGTATTGAAATACCACGTCTTAAAAAGAGAGAGAGGTACGTCTGGTATATTTCAAGGAAAATGTACTTCAGTAATAATTAGTTAACAAATATATATCAACTTACTTGCATCAGTGGGTGTGAATATAGAGCCCCACACATTGTCGATCTCTGCCATTTTGGTGGTGATGTGATCTATACCACCTTTAAAGATCATATTTCCAGGTGGTTGCCTGCTTGGGCTGCAAGTCGTTTCACCCTTCCGGATCTAACTCGATTGATTGATTGAGTTGGTGTTTTAGTCCATTTTATGTACAGTATGGCTAATCGGGACTGGGGCTATACTTTAAAGTAAAATCCGAACCACAGTGTGGCTCCTCCCTAGACTCCTTGATTACAAGGCGGCGACTCTGCCACTACGTCATTGCGGAGGCCACAGGCTTTAATTCGAGAAAGACCCAACCGTTAAAATAGACATTTGTATGCTACATAGGAGACAGTCCTCTCTTGGCGGTTTGGATTTCTCACCAGCATTGGCGAGAAGGCTTTTCCTCTAATCGCTGTTGAACCCCAAACGGAAGATCATCTTTCCGGGTGGTTGCCAGCTTTGGCTGCAAATCGAAAACTTCAGGAGAACCTCTCACGGCCCAGTATAATTGAGGCCAGGGCCCGGCACCGGCCCACGGCCCGGCTGTTGATAAACACGGTCTTATTCTGATCTAGTATTGCGAGCTGAGAAACCCTTAATAAGGTAGTGTTCTCACCCTCACTAACATATATTAATATTTTGCCCATTAATTGCTCAAACATAACAAATCAGGAACGCTTAGTTTTGTATGTTGAATCCATTTTTACTTTCACCTGTATCTTTTCTAAGACAAGAGGGTTTTCTACCCTTCTAGATTGCTTTCAGATATAAATTATTACTTCTAGAGGTTCTATACCCTGTCCCAGTTACCTCTGGAGTCTCTGAGCAAGTAATGACGCGAGACAGTTCCACCAATGAACACGTGAGAGAGAACGGGATTGTGTGGAGGGTGGGATGAGCGACTGCAATCACCAGCCTTCACAGAAGCGTGTACTGCTTCGCTCTGCCCACTCGATTTCCTCCCCTTCTCTGACGTAATGCGCGGCCTTGTTCCAGAGATACCTGAGACAGAGTATAGATTCGAATTTTTGTTTACCATGCACCATGCTATCAATTCATTCCTTGTCTTCGCAATTAACTTAAGAGCGGCAGAATATCAATGTGAGAAGAAAAAAATCATAATGTGACATTTTTTCAATAATATCCTGATGCATACATGATATGGAAATCAGAATGTACTTTCCCATCCTACGCCTGTTTCCCTCAAGTTTCAATTTTAAGGAGAACAAGGTATTGCAGTCACCTGTCGAGTATGCATTATCACTGCACACAAACACACACACACAAACATTTTCAAATTATATACAGAGCTGAAGGTACTCTTCCACCGTAAGCTACATAATCCTCCTCGGCTAGATCAACATTTATAGAACCAGCGTTATGAACCATGAACTGTAGCTACTGGTGTAATATAATCCCTTAATCCGCTTTGACACCAATACCAATATCTTTACTACCTTCATCACCACCTGTAACTCCATTTTATAGTGCACACCGATGGTGCTACTAAAACTCCCCAAGAGGCGATTGCTTTATTTCAGCTATAAACTATAACTTTAATAGCAGAACGAATCACGTGTAAGTTTGCTTATTCTATATGCATACGTATATTGGACGTTGTAACCTGAGAACCTGAGAATAATTAGAAATGTTCCCCATCTCATCAAAAAGTCAACCTAAATAACTAACTCTCTAGCCTTGTGAAACCAGAAGGTTTATGGCTGCAGCAACACAAGCCTTCTGTTTCTATGCTGGAAAACATCAATCCAATAATTTCCATCCTTACTGATTTCCTTTAGGTCCATCTCAACGTTATTCCTTCACCTTCGTCTTGGCCTTGCTACAGGTCTCTTACCATCAGGTTTCCCAAAATAATCCTGTAAACTCTTCTTTCCTCTCACATGCACACCTAAGTGTACTTTATTTAATTATTTTAATAATATCTGGAATCTGGAATGAATTATTCTAATAATATCAAGAAGCCAACAAGTACAGTAAATCCCAATGAATTATACGCCGAAAAAAATCGAAGATGCAATGATTTCCTTCAATTTCTTTCGGCCCTCATGGTTGATTTCCTTACATTTAACGATCCTTTAATGATTTTATATTCCGTCAGTGATATTGGCTTGCAAATATTTGAAATATATTTCGAATGATTTACTTTGAAGTTATACCAGTTTGAGTTATGCATATCCAAAAATTTCACGTTTTATATATGATTTGAGCAACAATGAGTTGAATTTGTCTTGTAAATATTCTTCAGTTGATGTAATCGATATCTTCTTTAATAAATGATTCCTGCCCCGTTGACTTATTTTCCAATGATCCTTCTTCTTTCAAATTATATTAGAGATATTTTCCATTTTTAAATTATTTCTTTCTCATGATTAAGTCGAATCTTTTGAGCGATTTCCTTTAGTAAATGTGTAATGGTTTCCGGATGGTCAAGTTATGTTCACTAATATATAGCGTTATACATGTGGAGAAATTTACCAACTTCAGGCCTTTTATTTCGGTATTTCTGTATGTTGTATTATGGCTAGTGGTATTTCATTGATAATTTAAAAAGCCTTGACGTTCCTAAAGTAACTTTCTTAAATTAAAACGCCATACACATGTATAAACTACAAATAGACGAACTGACGATTAGAATAGAGAAACCATAATACCTTTCCGATGAAAGTACCAAACCATAATACATTACCCATTTATACCATATGGGTCTGGGTCAGGATGCATAGTGTCCAAGGAAAACCATTCCACTCCTCTCAGCTTAAGATCATAAAGAAAGAAAGAACAACTTAAGGAAAGATGTTATTAGAAACGCACTAGTTATAGCTTAACTAATAGACATTATTTCAAATGATTTTATTACAGTAACAATGGCAAAAATGAGTAATATCTTAAATATGTCCATACATTAGCAGCATAGAGATAAGACATCAGAAACCATATGCTACTTCGCTTTACGTCTGGAGAGAGTCTGGGATAGGAAAACTTTAAAAGGGAAAATTGTTCGTCTTTATTTTTACTACATGCTGTGGAATTTTGTTGATGTTATGCGGCACGATTGTTATTTATTCAGTTTTACGTCCACATTATGCACAGAAGGTTAATCCGGACTGGACCTGTTTAAGTGTAATCCGGACCTATGTGAATACACCGGGTTTAGAAACCATGACCCCTTGATTGCAAGGCGACGACCTTACTACTACATCATCAAGGAGGCCATTGTGAGCGATTGTGTATATATACACTTATATAGTCGCCAAAACTACTCCTGTCTTATTTAACGAGTTCCCGGGAAAAGTTGAGAATATGTGTTGATTTAAATATATTTTCTGTGAAGTGTATACTGATGATGGTTTAGCAAACACGGCTCAAAACGATATGACCATGATCGAGCCTCTGAACTGCACAACAAAAGCCTCAGAATAAATTAACAATATTGAATTTTTGAAGAAAAAATAGAAAGCTCCCCACCCTTCCTCCCCCCCCCCCCCCACAAAGTGTTAAGATAACACGAATCCGTAGAGAATGGCATGGCTATCTTTCGAAAGCATAAACTTTGTTGTTTGCATTCGTTCTTCGGGAAGCAAACAAGCAAACTGCGACCTTCAACCCTGTTGCTCACCCTGACTAAGTGGGAGTCTGGCTGAATCTTCTCGGAGCCGAATATTGATTGCCTCTTCAGAAGATGCAACAAGCGAGAACCAACAGGTGTTCCAGCTTCCCTGCAAAAACAGGAAAGCGAGAAGCTTGCTCGACTATATTTTTGTCAGCAGTGACAATCCATTTTCTTTACGTTCTTCAATTTTTCATATTTTTTTAAAAAATGGAAAGCCTGCAGAGTCACCATTTTTTCATATGCAATGGTATTCCGTAGTTGAATAAACTTTTTGGAAGTTTCGTAGATTGCAACGAGATGACCGGAGAGAAAGTGAAAGATGAATTATTAGCATTATCTTAATTCAATAATATTATTTTTAACACTTTGTGTTAAAAATTATTTAAAAGTGAATAAATGGACTGTTTGTCTTTCCATTTTTTTCTAACATTGACCCCTGATTCCATGCTTCTTTACATGCAAGCGTAGACAATAACCATGAGTTTTAGCTTGTGATCATTCCTGTTCTTTTAGATTATGAATCGATATATATTTTATCCCTTTCACACGTCCCGAAACAGTTGCAAAATTATTGAAAAAAATTTAACCCATTTTTCGTAAAACTTCAAATTCAGACGAGAGCATCTTGAGAAATCTAAGACTTACAATGTCTCCAGTGCACATATTATATACAAAGGTTCTATTTGTACAGACGACCTCCGTGGCGCGCTACTACGCCAGGAGTCCCGAGTTTGAATCCCGGCCTGGGCATTAGTGTTGTTTGTGACTGTCTCTTCATTAGTTTCTTCACATCGCCACTCGTCCTCATCGTCGCGATGAGACAACAGTGACAGAAATGCGACGCTAAATAACAAACATAAAGAAATCAAATCTTTTCGTACAAGATGTAGAACGCTCTTAAGACAGGATCAGATACTGCTATTCACTTTGTGGTAATGACTAGACCTTGGATTTTTAGGTTCTAAAAAGTGTGCTTTTGGGCTTCTAAAATAGGCTCTAAAAATCCTAAAATAAGTTCTTAAAACCTCAAATTAGGTTCCAAAAATCCTGAAATAGGTTGCAAAGCGACTTAGTTTGGTACAAAATTTCTGAAAAATACTGATTAGACACATTCTTTAAAAACAAAATTTCACAAGAACAGTAATAACCAAATATTAATTTAATTTTCTAAACAAATTTTCATTTCTTTATATCATTTTCAAAATTATCTACAAATTATTATAATACTGCAGTTGTGCTGTTAGAAAATTTTAATTGTTGATATAAGTTGCTGCACAATATCAGGGTGGTTACTCACTTGGAATTCCTCGAATTCCGGGAATTAATCTTGAATTATTGGCTCTGGAAATTATGCGTGAATTATTGACTCTGGAAATTATTTATGAATTTTGGCAAAACATGAAATAAGGTACAAGAGGATGTTTTCTCTATTCCAACTTTTTCTCCGCAGACGTGAAAAATTGCAACTTTTATTAATCCAAATCCCATTAAAGTTATACATGTGTATAAATGATCTGAAGCAAGTTTCTCTCAGTTAAGCTTTTCTTTAGGAAGAAAAAGAAAGCTACATGGAAAATAAAACTAAATTTTCTCAACCCGTTTACTTTGTTAGTGTATTTTACAGAACAATCTATCTGACAGACGGAAGATTATTACAAAATAATATATCTTGAAGTTGATTAGGTAAATTTTCTGGTACACTGGAATCATACAAACCCTTCATATTCTCAATATTTTTGTGTGTGGAAGGGAGGGTGAGAGTCGGTATTACGTAAGGTTGGAATAGAGAAAACATCTGCTTGTATCCTTGAAGTTTTGGAAAGTTTGCCTTGAAAACCAGGAATTATAGCTACTAGTGACCACCATGAATCTTTTTGCGTTCTCCACATTCAAACTCCGCCTTTTGTCTGTGAGGATCATTTCATGTGCTGAAAATTATCTCTCAACAGAAACATAGTCAGTAGTGCAAATTTGAACGCTGAAATGTTTCTTCGCAAGGCGTGAATACCAAGAAGGACCAAACTGACACGAGAGTGAGCAAGGCTGCACAGATCAGAAGTTTGCACTTGGTACTGTGCAGGCAGTAGAGACGATTGGGTGCCAAAACTGAGAATGGGGAGGGGGGGGGGGGCGGGCAAGGACAGTTTACTTTATCTTAGTAGGCAAGGCTTAGAATTAAGAGTCTATAGTGCAGGGGTAATAAGTATGGGGGAACTGTCCTCTTTCTGACGTCACTGTTACCTGCAGATAACAGTGACGTCAGACATTTTTTTGTTTTGTTTAATGCTTTGAGGGAGAGAAATCTTTCAAACACGCCAGTCATTGAATTATTTCAGCACCAAACCTAGTAAATACCTCTGTGAGATATAAATATCCTGTAAAACCTAAAAAAAGGTTTAATTTAGGAACATAAACTTAAATATGTTCTTTTAGGCTCTATAAAACTTCATCAGTTGTTTCGTTTTTTAATGAAACGCTGATATAACTTGTTATTTCTTATTTGCCTGCAAAGGGGAAAAAATAGGTTAAAAACCTAAATTCCGAGGTCTAGTAATAAATATCAACAAGCTGATAACTCACATGCGAAGGTCGAAAACTTGTTAATGGTATTAGGTATGTGTAGTATCGAAAGAACTCAAATTACATGCAGTAGAAAATTAGAAAGAAATTTCATTTTGTTGATTTGTACTTTGTTATTTAGTCACATTCCTGCCACTTCTGGCTACTTACGACGATGACGATTAGTGATGATTAGTTCAAGCTGATGAAAAGACACAAAGAACATCCATACCCAAGCCCGGACTAGAACCCGGGAACATCTGTGGCGAAATCGAAAGTCGATTATCGAGACGGTACATTTGTTTGCTGAAGAAGTGTGGAGCATATTGAAGTCCAAGAAATTAAATGCCCGTTGACTAAATGCTCGTGCGGTATTTTGAACGATGTGCGGCTCCAGAAAGAGCTTTCGAATCCTCTGTTGCCGCGTTGGCAAACACCGTGCGGCCGAACTTCTTTCATTTCTATGAGCATTGCATTTGTGATCAAATATTTTCGTGCAATTCATTTCCTTCCCACTGATTGTTTTACTTCTATTGCCGTCATGACAATTCCAATTAATTAATCAAAACTCCATGACAACAATAGTTTTAAGTATTTCCTCTGACTTAAATTTCCCAATAGTTTGCATCAACGCCATCTGTCTGAATATAAATACCTTGTTTGGTTTGAGCCTTTTGGTAGGAATCATGTTTAAAATGCACCGACATCTTACGTATACACAGGAGGGCAGTTGGCCCCCCTTCCACGTTTTATCCTGCACTATGGTCTCTTAATGATTACTTTGTCTACCAAGAAAAAGCAAACTAAACTGTTCCTCCCCCAGTTTTGATACCCAATAACCGCCGCTGCGTAGACATGATGTATTATTCCACTTTCGAATTTAGTAGATCTCTGATCACTCCACCGCGGAGGCTCACTTCAAGGATATGTATTCTACCATCAAAGTAGTTCTGTTAAACAAAGCAACAAATATATT
Organism: Lepisma saccharinum; assembly: GCF_977018435.1. NCBI lineage: Eukaryota > Metazoa > Arthropoda > Insecta > Zygentoma > Lepismatidae > Lepisma > Lepisma saccharinum. Next base: position 183,503,032 of record NC_139230.1, on the reverse strand, counting down.
TATCTTTCAGATTGTCTCTTCAGTAAAAGCAACTGGTAGCAAAACTGAAAGAAATAGTTTCCTTTTTTCCTCCTTTCATCAAATGACTTCAAAATTTCCGTTCGAGGAGGAAAATTACATCCAGTTACCGTCCCTGATGTAGCCTGACCTCAACTTTCACCTTTTCCTTCCTATGTCACTCTCCTAGTCTCCCTTTCATTTTAAGCTTTGTTTTGCTTTCTTCAGCCTTTCTCTATAATTTTATTATTTCTTATTTTATCTTCTCTTTTCTTTGTCATTCTGTTAGTCTCCTTTCTCAGTATCGAAGATGTGTTTTCTTTCCTTTCTCACCCTCTTAGTCTTATATTTCTTCTTCCGTTCTCACCCTCTTTATCTCACTTTCTTCCTTCTTTCTCACCCTATTAATCTCCCCTCCTTCATCCTTTCTCACCCTCTTAGTTTCACTTACTTCATTCTTTCTTTATTCTCACTCTATTAAACCAGTCTCACAAGGCAGTTAGGTACGTCTTAACTTCCCGACCCACCTCAGACTCAAAACTACCATAACATTCTTCAGTTCGTGAAGGCAGCAAAAGGGGTCTCACACGATCCTTAAAATAGCATCTTCAAAAATGGCGACTCCACAAACACGGAATACCACTTCATAAGTTTAGATGCTAATAACTGCTGAAGATAGGCGAAATTAATGTTTTCTCTTAAAGGAATAAGAGAATAACATTGGCACTGTTAAAAAATGCATCACTTGTAACCCGTAGCAGTGAATGTGAGTATATAACATATGTTATTTCAAGTTGATATACCACATTACGGACACACTAGCATAAAGTTGCATTACCCTTATATTACGGTAGAAGTTGCATCTTCTAATGAAACACTTCTCCGTACGGTTTTGAATGTTATTCCCCAATACGAACTAGCCAAATAAATTACATGAACTTCACAACATTCAAAATGCAAAAATTGGGGTGTTTACATAAGTTACCATATTTTATTTTATTACACTGACACTTCTTTGCTTATGAAATACTTATTGTGAAATTAACTTTGAAGGCCATGAAGAAATATTTACAATTCATAATTTATATATCATTACAACACTAGCAGATTTATTTACTGCGGTTCAACACACAGCACAGTCGCTTTGTTACAGCCAACATATGTGGCTGTACAATGTTCACTTCAAAATAGTATTTGTGTTGGTTGTGAAAGTAAAATAACAGTATCACAGTAGGAAATTTAGACATGCGAACTATTTATTTCAAACAATAATAATTAGTAGACTTTAACTCAACAAATAAAATGTTCCCCTCAATCACTTATATAGTTGTATTGGTCGAATATGTCTCTTTAATCTTTAAGCTGCCGTGAATGAATATGTCACTTTAATCTTTAAGCTGCCGTGAATAAACAGTCGAACATCTATTGTCCTCCTCCTTCTTCCTACTTCAGCTGCCCAGCGTGCTCCTCAATTTTGATTGGTAGTTCTATGGTATTAACTATGGATTTAAAGATGGTGTTTTATTTCCGTCGGGAACTGAAGAAGTAAAAGCTCTCACACGATCTTTAAGTAACGAAGCTAGAAGTCGATCGGGAACTGAAGACGGTTCTAAGTGCCGTGTGAGACTAGCTTTAGTCTCACCTTCCGCTTCCTTTCTCAACCTCTTAGCGTGGCAGAGTGGGTAGCACATCGCGCTACGACGCCAGGGGTCCCGGGTTGGAATCCTGGCCTAGGCATGGATGTTTGTGAGTGTCTATTCATCAATTTCATCATATCATCACTCATCCTCATCCTTGCAAATTAGCCAAAAGTAGCACAAGAAGCGAAGTAAAATAAAGCAATTCAATCAATCAAGCAACATCTTAGCCTCACTCTCTTCCTCATTGCTCACTCTCTTAGTATATCTTCTTCCTTTCTCAATATTTTAGTCTTCATCCAGTCTCTTAATTTCTTCCTTTTATCACCCTTTAATTCTCTCGATCCTTACTCACTCTTTTGGTGTCATTTCCTCACTCTCTAAGTCCAACCTTTCGCACTCTTTTTGTCTCACTTTCTTCTTCTCACGATTTTTCTCTTTCTTCTGCGCTTTTCACTTTTTAGTCTCTTTCCTTTATCATTATTTTCGTCTGTTTTTCTCACTATTCTAGTCTTTCCTTGACGTGCTCTCCTAGTGGCTTTTCCTCTTCACCCACTCTCTAAGACCCACTTTCTTCTTTATTTCAAACTGTCTTGGTCTCACGTTCATTTTTTATTCTTAGTTTCTCTTTCTTCCTCATTCTCGCTGTTATTCTCATTTTCGATGTCCTTTTTAATTAAAATTGATCTTTCCTTTCTCACTTTCAGTTTCTTCTTTTTTCACTCTGTTAGCGACTTTTATTCTTCCTCACTCATTCTCTCTTATTTTCTTATTCCTTTCTTACTCTCTCAGTTCCTCCGCCCATTCTCATGCTCTCAATTTCTCTTCCTGCTTCCTTTCTCACCCTCTTTGTGGCTCTTTCATCTTCCTTCTTAACTTTCTGGTCCAACAGCTTTTTTTTTTAACTCTATCTCCTCCTCTCTTCAATTCTTTCATCTCTTCTTTTCTCTCTTCATCATGTTCCATTATTCTTTCCTTTTCTCTTCTATCCTTCTCTACCTCCCCTATCTTGTGTTTGCATTTGAAGGCGAACTGGAGAGAAGATATGTCTTCTTTCTGATTATATTTAGGCATGCATAAATAAACTGATATCTCGATTATTCAAGACTGAGCTCATGATTGCATCGTAAACATTACACAAGGCGGTCTTCAATACATCTCAGAACGAAATCTAGATTTGTGAACCCTCTAAGATAAAGCAAGGCAAATGGCTTCAGATACAGTTAATTAAAGCAGACTTGCACGTGTAATTAGTGAAGACTCTCTAGTTTTCTACCTGTAAGTACACAGTATTTATTTATATCGCAAATTTATATTTAACTAATGCCTCAAGTATATTTGGTCCATTAGAAAAGTGTTTCAAAAGATTTAACACACACAGCACGAGCAGATGAGCTGCGTGTATTTTTATTTTAGTCTGTACTCTTACTTTAGTGCTTTTTAAACTTTCAATAAAAACGTTCTATACCAAAATGTACTTGTAGAAATAGGCATGTTTTTTCATTCATTCATTGTTTTCTGCCTAATTGGCAGGTTTTTCACTGCAATCTCCAGCTTTCCCTGTTCTCTGCCTTACGCTTCGTAATAGCATACGACCCAGTTAATTTAATATCATCCATAAGCTGATATCTCTTTCTTCCACGGACTTTTCTTCCTTCAACCATTCCCTCCAAGGCATCTCTTAGCAGGCAGTTTCTTCTTAGACAGTGTCCTAACCAGTTTCTTTTCCTCTTCTTGATGGTCTCCAGTATAGATCTTAAAGTGGACTTAAAACACCAACTCAATCAATCAATCAATCCAGTATAGATCTTTTTTCACCAACTCTTTTCAGTACGGCTTCGTTTCTTACCTTGTCCGTCCATTTTACACGCTCCATTTTTCGCCATGTCCACATTTCAAAAGCTTCGAGTCGTTTCTCTTCATTTCTTCTCAACGTCCAGGTTTCTGCACCATATAGTGCTACACTCCACACAAAACATTTCACTAATCTGTTCCTTAGACCTATGTCCATGGGTCCACAAAAAACATTTTTTCTTCTATTGAAAGCTTCTTTTGCTATTGCGATTCTCATTTTCACTTCTTGGTTGCAGCTCATGTCACTGCTTATAGTGCATCCGAGGTACTTGAAGCTATCCACTTGCTGGATTCTTTCACTGTTTGCTCTCACATTAATATTCCTTGGTTTCCGTCCTATAACCATTGCCTTTGTCTTCTTTACATTAATCTTCATCCCATACTGCTCACAGCTGCTGTTTAACTCTTCTAACATACTATTTATGGTTATTTCATTCTCAGCGAATAATGCCATGTCATCAGCAAATCTTATGGAGTTTATTCTTCTTCCTCCTAATTTGACACCTCCTGTGCCCTGGAAACAAGTTTTCACTATATCTTCTAAATAAATATTAAACAAAGTAGGCGATAGGCAGCATCCTTGTCGTACTCCTCTTCCAATTTCACAGCCTTCTGTCATTTCGTCTCCTGTTCTCACTTTAACTCGTTGATTCATGTACAAGTTGCTTAGAAGTCTTCTCTCTTTCCAATCTACACCAATTTTCTTCAGAATTTCTAAAAGTTTAACCCAATTCACTCTATCAAAGGCTTTCTCCAGGTCTACAAATACTACAAACACCTCCTTTCCTTTCTCTAAATATCTTTCCCCAATGGTCCTCAGTAAACCAATTGCATCCCTTGTACCTCTTCCTTTCCTGAAACCAAACTGTTCTTCCTCTAACTCGCCACTGACCTTCGAGTATAGGCGTCTGTTCAGAATTCTTAGAAGAATTTTTGCCGAGTGAGATATCAAACTGATTGTCCTGTACTCAGAACATTTTCTGGCATTGCTTTTCTTCTGCAGAGGTACCAAAACAGTTTCCGTGAAATCTTGTGGCCAATCCCCTTTCTCATAGATTTCATTGCATAAGTGCAGTATTTATCTTTTTCCATCTCCCAGGCATTTGATAAGTTCAACAGGAATTTCATCAGTGCCCGTTGGTTTCCCATTCCTCATTTCTTTGAGTGCTTGCTCAAATTCTTCATTCAGGATATAGTATCCTTTCTCATCGTCAGGCACGTCGTCTTCATTTTCTACATTCAGACTGTCTGGGCGATTCTCTTTCTGGTAGAGCTCTTCAACGTACTTTCCCCACACATTCGATATTCCTTTTTTGTCTGTGATTTCACATCCTTCCTCGTCTTCTATCATCCACATTGTTTTCCATTTCTTCTTTTGGAAGCCCAAGCAGTTTACTTCACGATACATCAAGTCATACCTTCCTCTTTTTTCCAGTTCTTCAATTTCTTCACATTTTTGTTTCATCCATTGTTCTTTTGCCCTGTCAGTTTCTCTTCTTATCTGGTTATTCAGTATCTTGTAATTATGTCTTCCCTCTTCTGTATTTACATTCTTCCATTTTCTCCGTTCCTCCATTTTTTCCAGCATACTTTCAGTAATCCATGGTTTCTTTGCACTTTTCCTTTCCCTGTAGCCTATTGTTTCATCCACTGCCTTCTGTAAGCAGCTTTTTATTCCATCCCACATCTCATCCTTATTGTTACAACTAGCTTTAAACTTATTATAGTTTCCTTGGAAATGTTCTGCAAATTTTTGTCTTTCGTCTTCTTCCCTTAGCTTCTCTAAGTGGGGTTTCTTGCTCACCTGGTTTTGGGTTATCTTCTTCAATGTAAGATTGATTTCTCCTATTAGCAAGATGTGGTCTGAATTAATGTCAGCTCCTGGCAATGTCTTCGCATTTTTCAAACAATTTCGAAATCTTTCTTGTACCAGTATGTAATCTATCTGGTATCTTTTACAATCTCTTGGACATATCCAGGTGTACCTCCTTCTCTTATGTTGTTGGAACAGTGTGTTTCCAACAATTAGGGAGTTTCTTTTACAGAAATTTACCAGGCTTTCCCCTCTCTCATTTCTCTCGCCTAATCCATATCTTCCTACTGTACTTCCATCCTGCATTTCTCCTACTACAGCATTCCAATCACCCATTACGATAATGCACGAACCCTTTCTCTCTTTTTCCATCAATTCCTCTATCTTCTCATAGTTTTCCTCCACTTCTTCTTCTGACAACCCACTATGTGGCATATACACTTGAATTAACACTAAGTCTTTCTTCTTTCCTTGAAGTTTCACCATTATAATCCTGTCATCCACATAACGCACTGCTATAACTTTATGTTTCACACGTGGTCCTAGCACTATTCCCACACCACGGTTTCCTTGTTGATCACCTCCAGAATAAAACATCTTGAACTCATCACTCACTATTTCACCATTTTGTTCCCACCTCACTTCTGATATTCCCATAACATCTACTTTGTTTCTTCTCATTTCTGCCTTTAAGTTTTCTAGCTTTCCCGACTGTAACAGGGTTCTGACATTCCACGTTCCAATCCTTAATCTTACCTTCTGTTTGCTTCTCTTTTCCCCATCAGTGTCCTTTGTCATAACGTGTCCTTCCCAGACATCCCCCTCCCGGACATCCGAATGGGGGGCTAGTTTACGTCCGGAATATTTTGCCTTGGAATGACTCATCATGATTGCAGTTTTTCTAGGGAAAAGATATATGCGGTAGCTTCCCGTTGCTTTCCGCACACCACTCTCTCTTTCGCATCTTGAAAGATCCCAGGGGGCCCCAACGAGGAGGTGAGGAGAGTGGATTTGACTAAATGAGCCCTCCGGACTTCACCGAAATTCACTGCACCAAACGTAAATAGGCATGTATAATTATTAAATTGATTGATTGATTTGCTTTATTTTACTTCGCTTTTTTTGCCACTCTCGACTAATTTACGAAGATGGGGATGAGTAATGATGTGATGAAATTTATGACTGGACACTCACAAACATCCATGCCCAGGCCGGGATTCGAACCCGGGACCATGGCGTCGTAGCGCGATTTGCTAACCACTCCGCCACAGGGGCCAGCTATAATTGTTAGAATAAAGAGTCTCTTTATACCTTTTAATACCGTACAGGTAAAATTCTTTCCCATTTCCACAGAGGTTTTACGTGAATTATTATTCAAGGTGCTCTGGATTGTTATTTCAACACAGATTCTCAGCCCGAAGCAAGTTTGCAATGTTATTTGAGTTGTTTTCCCCAACATCCATTTTACCATCTGGTCCGAGCTTCGTTATTTAGTTTCCCCCTTTTTTGCAACTCATTTTTTTTTAGTTTTGCCGATGATGCACCAGGAAAGTAATATCTGTCAAAATTGCGACCATTTATTAAAAGGATCCTTCGTGTATTTTTTTTACCAACCGATATTGGGGTGTCGGAGGCACGCTATCAGAATTGATTGTCTGGTTTAATTTTTGTCCTCAATAAAGCCTCAGCGTGTGCACTCTTTAGCAAAAATTTTGATTACCACATACATTTGCTGTTCTGCTACAAACATCATCAATAGCCACTGGAGCCTTGTTTCCTTTATGTACGTGCATATATTATGTACAGTCAAGGACACTGCTGGGTTGTAACGATTACATTGAAAGTCAATGTTTCATTACAACCCGGCAGTGTCTGTGAATGTACAATACAAGCAAGAGCGCCAGCAAGATTTTTCTCAGGGGGGGGGGGCAGAGTCATAGAAACTTATTGTTAATAGTTGCACTACTACCACTTTACAAATCATAAAATTCAAATTGATTTTAAAATACTTTGGTGTTGTATACAAGTTAAGACTCGAGTCTACTATTTAGATAGAAAGTGGATTCGCCTATCTTCCTTTCAATAAACACCTAGCCTATCACTTTGTTGAGGAACAGTTCTTATTCTTGTTGTACTTTTTCACAATGCACAGATCAATGAGAGTCAGAGACCAACTAACCTACCGTCCTTCATGGTACCTCTACTCCATGTTTTACGTACCGAAGGGTACTGTAAAATAATAATAACAATAATGATAATAATAATAATAGGTGCTGTAACTTACGGTCTGTAAGTCACAGAAAACAATATTTTGTTTTAAAATATCGCTACAATTTCACCATTCGAATTACATTAACTCTTTCCAGAAATCTCTCGGGGGCAAGTGCCCCCCTGGCTCCTCCCTGCGGGCGCACTTGAATACAAGTGAATCTTACTTGCAAAATATATAAATTGCATATTACATATACATAAAATGCGTTTCCTTTATATTATTACTGACCAGAAAAGTGAGATGAATGATATCAATAAACCAAATATTATGACATTTATTTATTATGAATATAACGTGTGCATATATTCACTACGTTGGTAGTAGAAAACTATCTTCATTTACTACAATTGACGAATAAGTTGATCGCAGTGCAAACTACCAATCTCCAATTTAATGTTATCACTGCTAGATGTTTATTTTAATTATTTCTTATATATTTCTGCTTTCAGCAAACCTTCTGCATGCGGAATATTGTGAGATGATAGCCACGACTTCATTTCATCCTTCTGCTGTTTGATGTTTGTATTTTGTTCAGTAACTTGTTGTGGTATGGAGGATTGTCACACACAATAACAAGTTTGGGGGCAGATTGGGAATAAGCTGTTAGTGTTCATCTCCCCGTGATAGTCACCAGAAGTTGTTTCTGAAAGGAACACTAACTACGCCCCCTCCACAAATCAACTTTCACCACCGGCATGCAGAATAATAAACCTGGGACCCTTTCCTGTTGGCACTTTTAACTCCTCCCTCCCCGAATCTTTGTAATCCAGCCAAACTTTGGGGACAGTGTGTTCACGAAACTTTCATCCATGTAAATGAATGACCGGCAGGGTTGCTCTTTGCGCAGTTCTTTAACTTCACGCAAAAATGATCGCCGCCCACAACGCAACGATGCTGTTTCGTTCAAGGAGTAGCTTCCTGCTGTTTACGCTGTGCTTTTTAAATCTGAATCCTAATTTTCTTATGATCATACGCAACGACCAACGCGAAACCTTAAAATTAACATTTTCTTGCAGTTCCTTCATCAGTTTATGTACGGTGACAACAATGCCTTTCGTGTATAAATCATGGATTGTTCGGCGCACGACTGCTTCATCAAAATAATCCAGATTTGTGACACGTTACTGGGCGTTCAGTCGGTTTTTGCCCGCCTTTGAAAAAGGTTTCCCGCTCGCAATAGCAACACTTTTGCCTTTCTCCTTCAAAATTCTCCACACAGATCTTTCACTGACACCTGTCGCCACGGCGTTCTGTGAACAGCTGTGGTTTTGTTTTCATCGCAATCAAAGTACTTATGCACATTGAAAACTATTTCTCTTGCATCGCCGTGCAAGGGCTTACCTTTCTTTACTCCACTGCTCATTGTACAACAATGACAAAACCAGCCAAAAAAACCTCCCTAACAAAGAAACAAAATAGCCTGCAATCCCTCGCTCGTAGCTGCGATTTGTTAGACTAATTAGCAGTGTGGGGGTTTGCACGCCTACATCACCCCTCTAGGAATGATTTCGATTGGTTTGCACGTCACCTTTGCTCTACCGAATGAGCCTTCGCTTTTGGAAGGAGAGGTGAAGGTGGGAGATGACGTCACTGCCAAGCTATTTCTTCTGCGCTGTAATCATAATGTTGGGAATGCATATGTAAGGCTGAAAAAGAACACGTAATATATAGCTTAATAATTAACGCAATCACCTCGGAATCGATGGGTCCAAAGTTCGATTCCACATCGGCACTTAGCGATGTTAAAGTCGCCACCGAATTTACCGGGTTCGAGTCCCGGCCTGGGCATGGGTGTTGACGTTGAATCAAGAAAATGAAAGCAAACAACTATTCAGTTATGAGGATTATCCACGTCCAGTCCTGATTTTCTTACATGAGGATAAATGGAATATAAGAAACGTTATCATGTAAACGAGTAATTCTAACATATATTTTACTTTAGAAATCCCTTACTTCCGCGTTGCAATAACCCTATAGAAAGTCAGTAGGGTCAATACAACGAAGACGTTGACCTAACTGGACCTGTGGAACGAGATAGGATGGAAACCACAAAGATCAACAATTATTATATTTGATTCTGTGTATTGGTAAACATAATTTGGAAAGGAAAATAAGACATGTTCCAAAGAATGTGTGAACGTAATGTGATTTTGTATTATTTTGTCCTGACGAACAAGATATCATAATAAAATTGAAAGAGAGAGCTCTCAGAAGGATGAACACTACGAAAAAAATTCAGTTAACGTCCTTCGCCAGTCATTCCAGATATACATTTAAATCAACCAAGCTTGCCTACCTAGTATTCATGAAAACCGTACTCGAGTAAAGAAAAAATCTGATAAATATGCAAAGAAATATATCAGGAAGAATAGAATGAGACCATTGATATTACGTAATATTCTGGAGTTTATGTGAACGATCAAATTTGGAATTTTCGTTTCATAACGCTTAACCTGCTAAAGGAAGATAATAGTGCCTGCAGGGTTGAGAAGCAACTCATATTCCCAACCGAAATCCTTACAAGATCAGAGAGGCTCTGAGAATTCTTTTTAAAATTTCTTTTCTCATTTCAAGGCTAAAAAGTCCACAATTTTTAACTTTATAGGGCACTCTTACGGTAAATGACACCGTAATTTCTCTTTTATTTCAGCCTCCACGAAAACACACCGCCTCACCCTTTCTTATCCAAGCACATAGGTTAGGAAATATTGCAGATTGCAGTTGTTTCAGAAACATATGTTGCCAATTGCCTTAGTCTAAACCTCTGGCTTTAATGCAACATCTCACTAAAGTCAGTTTTCTTTTCTACGAGGATCATTCTGCTTTGTTCTAGAAGCTAAATAATACAAGTTGTTTCGGTTGTTACACTATAAGTGCAAACACTTAAGCTTCCCAAAACATAACTTTGACCTTTTCATTAATTTCTAAGCCAGTGAAAGTGGCCACGAAAATTTATAAAAAGTTTTCTTGAGCTCTGAATCTTTGATTTCTTCCCCAGGAGTTGTATCTTGCAACATCACATATTTTAAAGTAACTGGATTGAAAAGTTAGGCAATCGAAGAGAATATTCCCTAAATTTGGACCTACATAAAACAATTTTCAATTGCTTAGGTATACATTATTTTAACGTACATCTATTGAGCGCTGAGTATTGACCTCAGCCTTATTTGCGTGTGTGTGCATGTACAAGCATGTGAACACACATACACACACATTATACCTAGATATATGACATACACGCACACATTACATGCATAAATATTTAGTGAAATGGTATTGTTCGTAACATTTTACATCGATGTGCTACTTGAAAATCAAATTTTATCACTCCAAATATATTCAGTGTTGAACTCTTACTTCATTTATCTTCAAACGAGAAATTGAAAGTAGCCAATATACACTCTACGATTCTAATTGCATGTGTGGTATTGGGCCTCTTCCATAAAGCCAGCCTTGAGTAACCTTATAATCAAGGTGTTCGGGAACGTATTCCGCATGAATGCACATGTCAGTAGTCTCATTTTGAGTTGTACATCCAGTTCAAATTGACCTGTCTGTGCATGAAGTCGCCTCTGCTAATTGTCTCTGATGTATATTTTTATTTATTTTATCTTCGTACATATCTGAATAGTAGTCTAAAGTACGTAGATATTTTCCCAGTATCCGTATCCTTTTCATCAATTATAATTATTATTATATTATTCAAATTTAACCTCAGATTTGGATTGGACAGAAACATACGACGTTGAAAAAATATCAAGAAATTAAATTAATATCATGATGTGGATAATACCACACGAAATGTAGTGCGAACATACAACTAAGTCCACTTCCCTTACTAAATCACGGAAAAACGAAATGGAATAGAATTGCTTGTTTCGGCCTCATGGGTCGAAGAGGAAGATGGAAATGTACAGGGGTGGCTGCTCTGTGACGAGTGTAATTCACGATGTTACATTTTCTATTTTCTTTTTACTGTAGAGAAAATCATCGTGGACTTTCTCCACATAGAATAATCGCTTTACTATATTTCAGAAAATACATGATAAAGCCGATTCAGATTTATAAATTATTATTTATTTTGCATTTTCATTACTTCACGACGTTTTTCTGCTTTTTTAGATGAAATATAACGGTGAAGGTGAATTGTTATTAGATTATTGAAACACTCACAAAGAAACGCTTATGCCCATGCTGAGACTCTGACTCGAAACCTTCGGTGGTGAGACCATTCAACGCTCTCGGCCACCGAGGTGGCAAAGAATCGTAACTATTTGTTTTCTATTCTACCACGGACGTAAAGCACGATTATCACATGAAAAAGTATTTCTGAATGTCGGAAATGTTTTAATCATTTGTATATGTTGTCATGAAAGAAGAGAATCAGAACTGAACAATCTGCTGAAAAATTTTACGGTCTCTAAATGCATCGACAAACTGAGAAATTGCTGGTGAAAGTTTTCAATCCCGTTTGGTTTGATTGAGTCGTCGTCCTGGTCTACAAAGTCTAAGTCCAAGGTGTAAAACAGGGCGCTCTTCAAAGAGTGAAAACGGGAGTAACAAGCCCTCTTGGCAGGCGACTTTAAGTGATTGGGGTAACAAAGTAATTAATCTTCGTAAGCATCCCATGCGTCACTTCGCTCCTCGCATCTTCCTTGCCGAAACCTGGCAGTATCTCTTTTTCAAACGAAAGCCGAACGCTAGGCTTCAAGTTCAACAAACTTTAATAAACTGCAAATTTCAACATTTATTGAGGAGTGCAGGAAAGAACATACAAACACAGCCGTTGAAACTTGGAGAAATGAGGCGGCGACTTTCTTTGATGTAAAAGTAGGCGAATGCTAGAGCCTTCTTGTATCTATTATTTTCTTTCGCTGAAGCCAAAAAAAGGGGGAAGAAAATGAAGTCAAATGTTTCGTTACTTTGTCTCTTTGATTGCTGCAATTTATTCCGAGAAGCATAGTCAAATCTTTCTCACGGCCCAGCTTCTAAATTACTTTCTTTCTTCACGCAGAGACAATCTTCCGGGGAAATGTTCCAGCAAATGGTGCGCGCGAAAGAATGCTTTCCCTTCAAAATTGCTCCAGGTGCCAACAATCTCGTAAAATTTGGAGGGAGCAATTTCACAGTCGAATTCAGGCAGGCGACGACCACCGGTTCTATTTTTTTTCCTGAGTCTTATTTCTCAAACTCTTCTTCCGATTTAGGATACTAATCAACTGAGATCTGTTAAAAAGAGTTGGAACTGCCCTTACGGCAGACCTAAAGCAGTATCCGAGGTAGATAGAGAGAGATGGGGAGACAGGAACACAGAGAGAGAGATCATGGACGGACAAACGGATTAGTCCTTATGATTTGGCACACACTGGAGATGTAGACATTTAAGCAAAAAATGCAGACTCGTCCAAGACTCTAACCCGGGTCTCTAGCATACCGTGTCATCGTTTTAACAATCGAGCTACGGAGACAGGCTTCCGCTGTTTTACTTTTGTGAAACGGGATCTGTTGCCTTTGATGCGCTGATGGTGTCGATGGTGCCTATAATCTCCCAGCGTCGAGCTGTTCATTACCCTATGGATAATAAGTTCCATATCATTAAAAAAGCTGCTGCTGCAATGATTCAACAACTTTTAAGGTTACTGCCTACTTAATACACATTCTAAGCACCACTTAAAGTAGAAATAAGTTACCGAAAGCAAAATAGTAATATGTCTGCACCGACAGAGTTAGTTAATTGGTAATTTTATGTATTCTTTTCACAATCCCCCACGTCATCCCTAAATGTTACAAATGTCCATGGTGGCGGGGGAAATGTTACACTAATGGGCGGGGGTGCCGTTCATGCGATTGCAAAGGATCCAGGTTGAGTTCGTGTCTGGGACGGTCATGGTTGCTCAATCAATGCGGAGGCGAGGATTAAATACCTAGATATATGACACTTTATTTCTACCTGAGACCTGTAGACTCAATAATTAAAAAAAGCACACAAATAGCATTGTACCTGATACACCCGGTACCTGTAAACATAAATGACAACTCATACAAACGGTAAAATACGTATATGTATATTGGAATAAAAAATATTTACACAACAAACACAATACAGGTCCCCCTCACTCATTCGCTCACTCTCTCTCTCTCATTCTCATGGGGCATTTCAACATGAAATATACTAGTACAAGGTTCGTATTTCATCAATGAATCTCTGGAACAGTCGAACAAAAGCAAGTCATCTGCGCAAGTAGGATTGATTTGATTTTGATTGATTGATTTGTGCCACTTTTGGCTAATTTGCAAAGATGGGGAGATGGGGATGAGTGATGTGATGAAACTGATGAATGGACACTCACAAACATCCATTCCCAGGCCGGGATTAGAAACCGGGACCCCTGGCGTCGTAGCGTGACGTGCTAACCACTCCACCACGGGGTCCGCCTGCGCAACTAGGACTCGAGGGAGGGCTGGACCAATAAACGCGTGAGACTAGAAGTGAGTACATGGAGAGAAAAATGCGGCTGCATCTACCAGCCGTTTGTAGTGGCGCGTACTGCTTTGCTCGCCCACTTGCTTTCTACACTTCTCTACCGTTATGAGCGGCCTTGATCCACAGATTCCAGATACATAGTGTAATCCAGTTTTCACCGATCCCCTGCCACCTTCTTGCTTCCTTCTGCCCTGTTAGAACTCTACTACCTTCTCTCCACCAGCAAGACGGTATCGCACACTTTGCAAATCACTGTTGTAGAACGATACAAAAAGAATGGCAACATGCGTAAGAGAGGACCAAAAATTCACCATGTTCTCATTTCACCTAAAGTTTGACCAGAAGGCTATAATATGCCAAACTTACTAGGTACTGATAGGGGAATTCAGCATTCGTATGTGTGGCGTGTGCAGAAAGAGACTGTTTGCTTTGATCGCCAAACGTGGGAATTTCCTCCTCCAGCTGCACATCGATCGTCAGAAGCGACAAGCCCAAACATCATGTTGTCCATACTCCATACACACAGCACAGCGAAACACAGCTCTACCCTATAGAGGCGAAATACTAGTTTCGAAAGCTCGTGTCATCTACTCCTGCCCTTGATATTGATTAATGGGTACGCCACATACCACCGAAAAATATCAATGTTTGCTATTGATGCTAAAACGCACGGCCATGAAATTAGGCGGGTGGCAGAAGTTCGCGCTGTTGCGACGTCGGAGCATAAGCCCGTGTGTTCGGAAGTTTAAAAGAATGAAAGATCTCTTTGTAGAGTTGGTCTTTGTAATCCATGTGATACAAACTTACAGCATTTGCTCGAAAGGTCAGGGATGACATAAAAGTGCCCCGGAGAGAATCGGTCTGACGCTCGAAATAGTCAACGCAGCCCGGTTGATGTTGCCACACAGTGCGCAGAAACCATCGACTTTTGTCCCGCTCTCGCTTTGCTTTTCCCATATGTGGCAGCAGCGCTATTCTGCCCAGCCACCTATTTTCATGGCCGTTCGTTTAGGCTCATTACTACAATGAAGCTGAATGATAGCTGAAATAATTTAGAGAAGCGATATGCATGTCAATGTATATCTAGTAAGCGAAAGCAGGATTTTGAGTAGAACCAAGGAGGCGATGGACACTTATTGTTTGTAAATTGGCGGAGGGAGGGGGGGGGGGCGTAAAATGTGAAAAGTGACCGAGTGCATTCACAGGACGACTCACGATTTCACCAAAAACAGTTCGGGGTTTGAGTAATTTTCTGGACATTCCTTAGTGAATGTGCATTCATTAGTTTTTCATCTAATCATTAGCATTCACATCCTAACTAAACGGATGGATGCAAATACAAATATAATAAAAATCGTCATTAGCGTTAATTTATGCGAATTACAAAGGTAAGAGAAATAAAATTCGAATGTAAGGTATGAGAGAAGCTCCTTTGGGAATTTTTCATCACCAGTTTAGCATTCAACCACATCGCTTCGATCAGTGTAGAGTGTAGAAAGGTAGATAAGTGACGTGCAAGAATGAACATACAAGATTCTTCAGTTTTCAAGTAGTCTGTAGGTATTACATTAAAAGAGTCGAATAATCGGTGGACATCTCAAGGAAAAAATGAAGTTTTTAATTGTTGAAGAGCTGAGGGTTATTGTCCGTCGAGCGAGAACAGAATTAATGAATCGAATTTAGAGAACAGAATCAGTCTTTTCGTTGAAAGATGACTGATCTACCTGATTCAAGATTTCATAGATATTTCGTCCTTCGGGCAGTAAAAGTTCTACATAGTTGGATGCCTGCATAAGCAGGCTTTTATGTATTGAACATATGTATAACGTTTAGCAAGCGACTCATGTTCAATGAGATGCCCTTAAGTGTGTCATTGTCTATAGACGTTCTGATTGATCACTGGATTCCACACGTCAAACGTTTATCCATTGGACTCATGTGCTAATCCTTTCCCCTAAGAGACAGCATCAACAGTTATTTTAAGTAAAACAAAACTAACAGGGAAACTCTTAAGCTTATGATTGATTAAAGTAACACACGTACACAATGCAGCCTCAGTGGTGCAGACTGTGCGAATGGATTTTTAGACAGGTGAGGGGTTCGATTCTCGGATGAAGCGAAATATTTTCTTATTGTTGTTAGGCATAAACTGCACATGTCAAGAAGTGTAAAAACTGTTTTCTATGCTAATAATGCCCTGCCGATATGAGTCACAGCCCGGATTGGAGAAGTTTACATTTTGTACCCCAATGCTTCAGCTTCCATCATAGGAGTGGTCTCCGATTGCGTAATGGTAACGCGGTCGTCTTGTAATCAATAGGACCTAGATTCGATACCTGATGGAGGCTTATAGTGGTTCGGGTCCCACTTTAAACCTTAGGTCCCGTCTGAATTATCCTATCTGTGCACAAATTATTTGAGTAGAGCTTAATATTCAGAAAGGATGTAATATCCAGGATATCTTCCTCGTAAATAACTGTGCCTACCAGGCTAGCGCGTTCTGCGAAATATCCTATTTGGTTTGACAACAACTTATTCTTATTTTGAAAAACAAAAAGCAGGCTTGGAACTTGTGGAAACAGTTCCACAATGAGTATACATATAAAGCCTTTTTATGATATTAAGACATTCAAAATATTTGCTCAGAGAAAAGTATACTGATCACGCACATAGCGTAACAGCAAAGCGTACTACTGATCCAAAGAAGTTCAACTCGTTATTAAATTCAAGAAAGCAGAACCCTCGTGTGCTTACGGAAATTGTACACCATTCTGACATCGCTCTTGGAGATGAGAGAGCACAACTTTTCAATAAATGTTTCACGAAACTTTCTCCTAAGAGACAGTTTATGAACCTCTCCCTCTCGTAAAGTCTTGTTAGTTCATATACACTCTCTACGATTCAAACCTCCCCTGAAGAAGCAAAATCTCTCCTCACCTCTTTGCCGTTGCTCCTGCCCTTATGCCCCGAAGGAATTCCCACAATTTTCCTTCGCAAAACTGCCGACTCCTTGGCTCACCCTCTGTGCCCCTTACTAAATAAATGTTTCCTGAACTGTTCAAGCGTGGCAATATTGTAGTGATATATGTCTGGAGACAAGAATTCTGTAAAATCTCATAGACCAATCTCTCTTTTGTCACCTCTATTATCTGTGAAAAAATAATCAAAGACAGATTGTTAAAGTTTATGTCCCCTCATATAAATTTTGCTCAGCATGGTTTTCTTTCAAGCAGATCTTCATGGTACTCAAACTGTTTCAAGTAATTCCCAACTTCATGTTATATATTTGGACATTTCAGAAGCCTTCGATAACATTAACCATAATTTCTTCTTCATAAATTACAATCCAGATTTAACATGGTAATTTTTATCTTTGCTAGATGATTTTCTGCGTGCACGAGAGCAGTGCTATCCTTTCTGGCACCTCTTCCAGCTTTCTACATATTTTGTAAGGAGTCTCCCAGGGGAGCGTCTTAGGCCCGCTATTCTTCTCTCTTTACATGGATGATCTCCATGACAGACTATCTTCTCCATATAAATGTGATTTTGTTTGGCGATGAATGCAAGATCTTCAAAGATATCTCATCAGAACATGAAATGTCCAAAAATGCTACTGCTTCACTATTTCCCTAAATAGGTACAAGTGCATTCTGTTTTTTGTTTTGAAAACAATCCCATCAACAACGTTTCCTCTCAAAAAGATATTTGTGTTATCATTGACGAAAAACTAAACTTTAATGCGCACATTACAAATACTACTAAGAGAGCCATGCATCTCCTTGGTCTTCTGTTCAGGTTCACTGAAATACAAAACCAATCAATTGTACAGGCAGTTCGCGAAATAACGGGGGTGGATGCCGGGGATTATCCCCCTCAAGACAATTTATTTCCGGCAAAATAAAATCATTTTTATCCCTGCCAGGGATGTTTTTATCCCCTCAAACAAAATGGAATTCTAAGCATATAAGTATATTATTTCTTAACTATGAATCAACAAACAGAATTGAAAAATCATTCATGTCCATAAATGGTCCAATCATTAAAAATTTCCCTGCCGAAAAGGATGCAGCCTCGTGGATTAAAGGAGGACACCATTCTGCAACTGACCAACCTCACCGAGACGAGACTTGTGGATAGGTTAGATGGACGTTAAGTTTTAACTTGGCAATATAAATTTGGTTAAATGTTCGGTGCTATTAGTTCGATAGCTCTTTTTATGTATGAGTTTGAGATTTCTCAGAATGTACTTTAATATATTAAGTGTTCCTAAATTACGTGTAAATGTTATCATAGGCTAATGACCTAGGTTAGAACCATTGTTCTAAGGTATTTAGAAGTGCAAGGCAATAGTTTAGTTTACTGCCTGGTAACACACATACAAATTTGAATAACCAAAAAAGTCCTGATTAGCCTATCTGTGCATAAAGTGGACTTAAACAAACAAGAAAAACTAACTTTACATACCCAAAAAACCTACCTCCTAAAATGAAGTCACAAATACACAACTGAGTGGGAGTCCCCCACAAAGCAAGAAATTTAATTCGCACAGTGTATGCTTTGTCCCAAAGTCTGTGGAGTAAGTGAAAGAAAACAGTCGTCTGCGCAAGTAGTGACTCGACCAATGAATGCGTGAGAGTGAAAGGGACTGCGTGGAGGGCTCGACGCTACTGCAGCTACCAGTCGTTTGCAGCAGCACTCACTGCTTTGCTCCTCCCGCCCGCTTTCTCCCCTTCTCTACCGTTAAGCGCGGCGTTGCTCCACAGACTACTGGTATGGAGTATATTAGCATATTTTTCAAATCTTTTAACTCCCCTATTATTGAATATTGCTCCCTATCTGAACTGTGGCTATTAAAACTATTTTTTGTTGCAGAACTGATCCTGTCCTCAGATTTTCCCTGGCTATTGCTTACCATACAGTACCATCTCTGGGACACCTTCATAAAGCAGCTATATTATGTCTGTTTTGAATATTCACGCCTTTAGCCAGGCAGGGGGCAGGGGGGCTCAGCCCACCCTGGAACTGCCATCAGTCTCCCTTTACATTAGGTAAAACTATTTTGTATAATTTGTTTGCAGTGAAGAGTGAAAATGTAGACAGCTCAGAACTTTAAGGATATATCCACAGAACATGAACATTCACTTATATTGAGCTTAAGTCTAGGTAGCTGCAAGTATTTAGAAGATTATCTAGACTTTGTGAGTTATTTCACAGAAGAGCTTCTATCTCTGTACCTTCACTGTCCCTGTTGCGACCTACCGTTTAGACAGAAATCTGACTTTGATGTCATCATGCAAATTTCCTTTGCATCTGCATCAAAGGTCAACAGCTCCCAAGTTTTGGGAACGTAAGGAGTTTCATTGCTTCGGCCGGGGGTGGAATGTACTGTAGGCACTTTCATTGAATATTGTGCATTTTTTGTGTGACATAAATATCTGTATCCTCTAAAGTAGTATGTAGTATGTAAGGGATGATTTCAGTATCAGTCAAGTAACACTTCAAGAGATGTTTCAAAATATGTAGATAAATGTAGTATTTGTATGATACTTATACATTTTATATAACAATGACCATCCCCCCCCACACACACATAATTTACCTTCATTTAATACTGTTCAATATTTTAGAAATGGACTTCGTTTACAAAGCCACCTGATAATCCATGAGTCCCCACTGATAACCAGTGAGCGCCCCCCTGGAGAACAGTTCTAGCTACGGATCTGCACCACACATTCGACACGAAATTTGTAATCAATCAATTACATTTGTACGAATACCCACACGACCAACCCGCGATGTAAAGCTCTTTCACAATCCCACTACAAGGATCTCCCTTCTTCAACGGTCTCTTCTTTAGGCTTCCTTGTTTATAATAACCTGCTCCAAATATTTCCGACAATCGTTAACGTGCGATCGGTCGTGGGTGAGCGCCGCGCTCACTTTCAAAATTAATTAAGTGCCATTTTAACAGTATTTCAATTATTGGTATGTGGTGCTCTCTAGCTGAATTTTAGAGTGACTTGATGACATTCTAGTGATATGACGTTAACGGTAGTTTGAGAGACTATTATTGTAGGAGGAGTGTTGTCAGAGTGATCATAGAGCTCACCCGCGACCGATCATGTTACATTTTTTTATTAAGATTTGTGCGTTATTTAGTCAATAACTCTAGGTTGTTCTTAGTGAGTTTTCATACCTATATGTTTTTGTCATGTTAATAAAAATAAGACAAGTGTCTACGTGATTTTATAATATGTCAGATTTATAGAGAACGTATGGAACTGCCCCAGAGTTCTTCATGATGATCATGCGATTTTTGTTAGCGCTGAGAACTGTAAGCTTTAACAATGTATTACTCTGTTCGAAAACAAACATTTTGAAACAATAAAATGTAAAAAATAAGAACATAAATAGTAGGCATATCACTAGAATTACAAAAAATATATTATTAAAAATTAATAAGCGTTGAAATATGGCTCAAAAGCAAAACGGACGACGTGACTCAAGCGAGCGCGACGAATCATGAGTTAAGAATGTATGTGTAACTTTTTTAAAGTTTTTTTCTGTGCTTTCCGGTTTCTGTTCTTCTCGTTTTCCTGCTGTTACAGTTTCAGTATAAAATGATCACTCAGTACTGAATATGAAACTTTAATTAAATAAATATTAATTGAAAACAGAAATTAGAAAAAAAAGACCGTTATATTCGAGGGTGCAAGGAGGTTTAGAACTAACGGACTAATATGGTTTAAACAAATGCTGCAGCCTATACTATGTTCCGTATATCTTTAGAGCAAGGCCGCGCATAGTGGCAGAGAAGGGGGAAAATCGGGTACGCAGAGCGAAGCAGTACAAGCTGCTGAGAAGGCTGCCAACTACAGTCGCTATCTCCTCTCCACGCAATCCCATTCTCACGTGTTCCTTGGTGGAGCCGTCTCGCGTCACTACTTGCGCAGAGACTTGTTTTCATTCGCTTGCTCCAGAGATATCCGGGACAGAATATACTATTATTTTTTTATTGTTGTTGTATGCAGTAAATACGCTGGTTGACAATTGCTAGGGAACACACATATTTTCACCCATAAATTTTGAGAACGTGGCTCCTTGGCTGTGTAGCGGCATAAATATATCAGGAGAGGGCACTAGTGAGAAATTGCGTCCAAGAAAAGAGGCAATCAGGCTATGTGAGGTTCCTGATAGAGGACAAACGCCAGACTGAGTCAGAAGGTTGCACCCAAGAGCCACGGTCAAGCACGATAGCCGCTGCTGTGAGCGCAATACTGTAGTGCAAATTGATTAGTCAGTTGGAAAATGACGCAAAGTCATCATCTCAGTGATTATGGTCGCGAAAGAGCTGTCAGTCGTTTTGAAGCAGGTCAAAGTGTCACAGAGGTTGCATATGTGATGGGAGTAGCAAAAGGCGTTATTTCCCTGACTGAGAAAGCCGCCGCTACCAGAGGAACAGCTGCATCTGTGCATGGTGGAGGTCGTGGTAGGAGTACACGATCGCTACATTGGCCAATTGGCCAGAAGGAACAGACATGCCACTCCTGCTCAAATTGCTGGTGAGTTTGCCGGGGCGTCAGGTGTTCGTGTGTACCCACGAACAATTTCACGACGACTCAATAGTGTGGGGTTGTATGCTCGGAAGCCCGTTAAGTGTGTTCCACTATCCCCCATCCACCCCCGTGCCAGAATACAGTGGTGTATGACACATAATGACTGGGACGAACGGAACTGGTCCCATCTCATGTTCTCAGATGAGTCACGGTTCTATGTATCCAGTGATTCTGGTCATCAATTGGTGTGGCGAGAACGAGAAACACGTTACCATTCACCGAACATCCGTGAATGTGGCAGGTATGGCGGTTCTGGTGTTATGGTATGGGCGGGCATCAAGAAACATGCACAAACACCACTGCACATCTTTGTAGCCGGATCCGTCACCGGAGAATGGTATTGCAACGAGATCCTGACGGGATATTTTCGCTTTTTCGTGTTGCAGTGGGACCTGACTTTGTGTTCATGGATGACAACGCAAGTCCACACAGAACCACCCAAGTTGAAGAGACACTGGAGCGTGAGAATATCTACCGCATGGACTGGCCACCATATTTCCCGGATCTGAATCCGATCGAGCATGCCTGGAATGTTCTCGGACGACGAGTTGCACGGAGGAATCCACCACTTCTGACCCTTTAGGAC
The DNA here is from genome assembly GCF_977018435.1 of Lepisma saccharinum. NCBI lineage: Eukaryota > Metazoa > Arthropoda > Insecta > Zygentoma > Lepismatidae > Lepisma > Lepisma saccharinum. The sequence goes on along the minus strand of NC_139230.1, from coordinate 183,480,773 downwards.
CTGAAAACTGCCCTAATGGAAGAATGGGACAACATACCAATGGAACTCATGAACTCTCTCGTGGACAGCATGGCAAACAGATGTGCACCATGCATTGGTGCCCGAGGTGGTCATGCACCTTACTGATTTGCTCAAACTCTCAGTATTCATGACAACTGACATTGCATGTCTTCACTCCATATTGCTCTCCATGTGTTTCTTTTGTTTTTCACGCCCTGTTTCTTTCCATGATGGCGAATTCCTGCCATATCTTGTGAAAAAGCTGGCATAATATCTGTACTCTGTATATTGGTCACTTACTGTACGCTGACTGTGTTCAAGAAACATATGGCTGAAAATGTGTTTGTTCCCTAGCAATTGTCAACCAGTGTAGAAATAGCAGTTTAATTTGAATCTACGGTATGAAGAGGAATACTAAATACTCATTCTCGTTTTCTTCCAGCTGTATTGGGCATGGCACGTACCAACTTTTTAATGTATCCTAAGATTTGTATCATTCTTTGGCCAGAAAACATCCACGCTGACGCTTGCACATATCCTCCAAGGTGTTCTTCGTTGTCCAAACAGACGCGATATATCTAGTCCAAGATCGAGACCATGGAATAGAAATGATTTTTTTCTGCATTGCCTTTTCTGCTTCGCGCAATTCCCCCGCCCCCCTCTTTCTCTGCCCGTTGCCATGGAAACCATTTTTGCAGTTGTCTTCGTTCCCACGAACACTAGTGAGGCTACGAAAGCTCCGACTAAGCGGTATTTCCTAATATCACTTTCTTAATTAATCCCAGCTCTGCAATATAACAATCAATTACTGCCTTCCGCGGCCTCTTCCGACAAAAATTAAAATCCGGTTTTAGTGCTAATTCCTCTCAGGTTTTTTTACAGGGCTCCAATGAAATAACCCATCCCATACAGCACGGAAGTTATCTATCCATTGCATTTATTTGTCAGCAATGTAACTGGAACGTTGCATATTTGTGTGTGAAGAACATTGTTACAGAACATGAAAGTAGGTGTTCAAGGAGTTCAGTACAGGGTGTTTCGTAATTCAATTCGGAATTTTGGAAGTCGGTTGCTCAGAGGCTAATCCATCCATGGCCTACCTGTTCGTTTTACGTCTGTCGAGTCACCAAGGAAGGACATATTGAAGGTGGGTTAAAAGCTTCAATATTTAACTCCCTTCACTGACATGCTCTCATCTCCGTGGGTGAGTTCACCTCTGAGTAAGTCTTCCGAAATATAGGAGGGAATTATGAAACGCATCGATTAAGAAAAGAGGCAGAAGCGATGTTACAATTGACCCTGGACGACGTTGTGTCAGAAGCTTTGCATTTTTTTATTAGTGTCGTTTTTCCACTTTTGGCTACTCTGTATGGTGAGTGATGATATGATGAAATTGATGAAGGGACACTCACAAGGAACAACCATGCCTACTCCTAGATATGAACTCGGAAACGTCTGGGAAAGGATCGAAAATCGACCACTTTACGCGCTCGGACACCGAGTCGGCTTTATGCCAGAAACAGGCCTAAGAATCGCCACTCAATTTTAATAATTTGTGTATTATTAGCGAATTGTTTGTGTTGAGACTAAGCTCACCCAGTTCATCTGTAATTCTCTTTTAGAAAATGATTACATGGTGATTACTTGGATGTGTCTAGGAAAAAAGCAGAGGCATTTTGACAAGGTCAAGTAATTGAATTACAAATCCTCAACTAAACGCAGTTGTGGAGTAATTACATGGCTTGCAACTTCCTCCAATATTGACTGTCATTTGGTGCTGATTGATGAGTTCTCCGAACAGTCGTAATTGCGTATCACCTACAACAAACAATGCGATTCCATGAAACTGCAGCTTATAACACTCGCACAAAGAACATAATTTCTTAATGGACACAAGTAGTTAAGGCATTCGTCCAATATCCCTTTATTGTAAATATTGTGCAGTAGTATGTTCCAACATTACAGAAGAGAAAGTATTCACATTTTTATGTTTTTCTTATTTTATGTCGATTCTCTGGAACTTGATGCTAATCGCGACGAAGAGGATGTACGATGATTAGGTGAAATTGATACGTTGATCTCTCAAAGGTACGGTTATGTCCAGACGAGGATTCGAACCTACAAAGTTTGGAGGAGAGATCGTGAGTCTTACTACCTAACGAGTTCGCCCACCGAGGCGGCAGTTGAATCTTTCTATTCTTTGTATCTGAAGTCAGTAAAAATGTTATTATTACGGTTGATTTTATTTTAAAATCTTATATTATCTGCTACATGTTTCATAATTTTCTTCTAATTATTTCATTACTAATAAAGTTTTAAAAAATAATAATAAAATGGCAACTTTCATATATTTATCGCATCGTCCCAAATGCTGCAATTTTGATTTATAAAACCTCCTGAAAAATAGAACCATAATATTCTCTCATACTTGATGCTTATAGAGTCATTCATACCATCGTAAGTGTTGAAAATAACCTTTAACCTTCTATGTCAATATTCCTATTCAACTGTCACGCAAATACGAAAAATATTAAACTGATAGATCAAGTAGTTGGTATTGGCAATAACATACGTGTATATATACACGTAATTTGTTGTTCGACGAGGAATAATAATATAAAAGGACCCCTCATGGTGACTGACTAAATTACCCATAGGCGCTAGTGAAACGAGAAGTTCCGCTCTGAGCTGACGTTTGACATGCACATTACAGGATGTAGAAAAGTCCCAAGAGTTATCAAGCCCTCAAGCGTCTGGCTTAGTCGCATCAAATGCTTTGGCATATTTAGTTTGCTGTTTGACAATATTCTGACGATGATTGACACTAGGTCTATGGCAAAGTACTACAGATAACTCAGAAACCAACAGTGTGACGAGAAATTTCAAAGGTTAAGAGTGGCTATATAAAACTGCTCAATTTTCTTACATTGTGTACGTTTCAGACGAATATTGATCGCTTTTCCTACTTTATATGGTATGTAAATTGATTTTTTACACATTGTTAATAAACCTAAAGCAAATGAAACTTATTTCAATATCTAAGAATTGATATATTATAATGATTATATGTTAATATTCGTAAACAGAAGCGCTGCGACGCCAAGGGTCCCGGGTTCGGATTCCGGTCGGGTATGGTTGTTTGTGAATGTCCATTCATCAATTTCATCATTTCATCACTCATCCCCATCTTCGCAAATTAGCCAAGAGGCACAAAACGCGAAGTAAAATAAACTAAATCAATCAATCAATCAATCGTAAACAGAAATTTTTCCTACCTGTTTGAAACCGACACCTCTGTTTTCTGGCTTCTGGTTTGGTATATATAGAAAAAAACAAGGAATGCTTTAGATAATAAAGTAAATGTCACAATTACATAAACAACAACAATTCTACGTACATTCATTTATATAATTGTTGTGTATGCTATGTGGACTTAAACAAAGCCTGTGAAATTTCTTTAAGACAGACCGTAAGATGGCGGATGGTCGCTAGTGCGTAACGTTTGTGCTCCCGAAATAACGTAAACAACTGCAGTAAATTAACATTCTAATGGTCAAACTATTATTGTAAGGTGAGGTTAATATCTGAGAAGTGCATTTTAGATAACACGCCTTTTGTTCATTACTTTGCGCCTTGTATTGTACTATTTACTAATTCATCGTTCAGTATGGCACCGAAAAAATCTGGAAAGAACCAGGGATCACCGAACAGCGTAAGCAGTGTTTCCAACTGGAACAACGTAGAATTTGTGAAACGTGTTTGTGAGGAAGTGAAGATTGCTGTGCAGGCACCTGAAATGATGAAAATGATGATGGATTCGATAGTCGAGGCAGTGACAAAATCAGTGCTTCAAAGTCTGGAGGAAACACTAAACTGTAACGTTGAAGAAATGCACAGCATGAAGGATGAACTGAAGAAGAAGGATGAGGAACTTCGAAGACTCAAGGACAAATTGGACGACATAGAGCAAGCAGTTCCAGAGGAGGAACTCCATCCGGATATTCGGTATTCCCGAAACTTCCAACGAGAATACCGGCAGCAAAGCAACCACCTTGTTTGAATAGCAACTGGGCATCAAAATCCAGCATGGTGATATTTACAGAAGCCACAGGGTAGGAGGACAGAAGAACGGAGGTAAGCCAAGAGCCATTCTTGTTAAATTTACTAATTACCGTGCGAGAGCAAGTGTGTTTCGAAATAAACGGAAACTGAAGGGTTCTAATATCACCATCACAGAAGATCTCTGCCGCGCACGTCTCGAGCTTCTAAAACTGGCGACGAGCAAATACAATTACAAGAACTGTTGGACCCAAGATGGGAATATCGTGATAAACATTGGAAACGTGAAGCACTTCATCAATTGCAGAAGGCAATTAGATGAACTTTGAACGCTTCCCGGGAAGATATGAGTGATTTGTAAACTTTATATTTTTAAAAAATCTCTTTTACATCTCATAACATAAAATTTAACCTTCACATTACTCTTATAATTTTCATTTATCGGGAACATATTTAGTCTTAAGTTGTAACTTTTAAATGTTTAAGTTCCTCTTTTCTTTGATATATACGTGTTTTGCTTCTTTTATTATTGTTTACTACTTTCAATATTTTAATCTCAACTGCATAATTTTTACCAGGGACGTCATTAGGGGGGGCCGGGGGGGCACTGCTCCCCCGAAACGTTCACGTGGCCCCGGCAAACCGTTCTACATTTGCTGAAAATTTTACTATCATGACAAATATTGCAAAATAGTTTTTCAGTAATTTTTCCTTTCAGTTAGAAACACTGTTTGAGTGGCACGAACCCAAAACCACATTTCTTTCTCGTTTTCCTGGTTCTAGCTATAGTGGATGTCAGTGTAGGAACCTAGAACTTCGTTGTTTCTCGGAATTTTGAGGGAGAATTTTGAGGGAGCGGTCTTTCCACCCCTAGCAGTCGCAGGTCAACAACAGGCAGGGTTGGGCGTTGAGTGTTGCCGTTGCGTCCAAACAATGTTTTGAGATTGAGTAGATTGAAGAACGACCGCTTGTGCAGCGGTAAACCACATATATGCAAACAGTTACAACTGGTCCCGAATCAGAGCGCAATACACGCTTTGTAAGTATAATGGTGGCAGGATGCCTCATATCGCCAGGTAAGTAGTACTATTCGCACCAAATATCTATTCTACTATTGAAACAGTCTAAAACACGCAACGTGTTAAAAGTAATTATCTTCACAAACTGTACGATTTCTAGAGTTGCATATTTTTCTCGATATCGTGAAGACCGATTTTGAGAATCCTCCTTAACAAACTATGCCTCCCCGATTGCGCAGTGATAGTCTTGATGCCTTGTAATCGAGGGGTCCCAGGTTCGATACAAGGGTGGAGGTGCACAGTGGTCCGGATCTTACTTTAAACTGTAGCTCCAGTCCCGATTTGCCTTACTGTGCATAAAGTGGACTTAAAAACACCAACTCAACTCAACTCCTTAACAAACTTTTCGAAGAATCGAAAATTTAAACAAGAACAAGTAAATACATTTTTGTAATTTTGAAGTAAATTATTATTATTATTGTTATTATTTTGGGTATTTTTGGTTCGTATGAATCTGCCTCACGCAGTAAGCTTATTTTGTTGAGTTAAGTACAATAACAAACCCTTGCAATAAATCACTGGAAAGACATATGAGGTTGCACATATATTTAAGCATCTATAAATAAATAATAACCTGTGGTTCGACAGCCCTGGAAGGGCCTTGGTCTATTTTTCCGGCTGCCAGTGCCTCCCACAATCCTACCTATAGGTGTGGAGATCTTTAACCAGTAATGCGGTGACGTGGGGTCAGCACGTCGAACCCCCAACCGTTATAGCGGATATCCGTAAAGAATAATTATATTCTTGTGGTAAGGAGTCGTTGTCATTTAACAAACTTCATTGATTTATTCCATCAGCATTATTTAAAATGTAGTGCCATACTGAATTTACCAACTTAACAAACGCAACTTGATTGCTAAATGAGGCATTTTCCTTGTGTTGCAGAGCAGGTTCAATTTTTGGAGTATTGCAATATTTTACACAGTCCGTTCGAAGAATGTTTAGAATATTGATGTTTTGTCAAAGGGACCACCCCCGAATAAATATCTGTGGATGTTTTACAGGTTTCATAGTATTTAAGAAGGTAATTTTTCCGGTGCTACTTTCCTCCGTACCACATGTCTTTTGCCACTCAAGCTGAATAGCCGATTCATAGATGCAATGACCTTGGCAGAAAGAAACTCTGATTGGCGCATGTTGACAAAAGACTCAAGAAGTCTCGTAACCGACAGAACTCAAAGCGCTCGGATCCTACGGTGACATACACTTTGGTTGAACACAAACGGATGCATTGGTAGGAAATGCAGTGATTTTATGGGTCGTCCTTTTCTGGGAAGTCGGGGACATTCTGAAAACACACTTTCCTTTCATACACACCAGGGTGCCTAAGCCAGGTCACCCTTTCCCACAAATCTTCTCTTCATCTGGCTCTTGTTATCGGCCGCGCCGACACGCACTGCAGGTAGCTAGGACTTTCTGGGTTAATTACTTTATGGTTCAGCATGGACATAGGCTTTTCAAATTGCAAGAGACGAAATTCTACTGTTTGTCCATTTTCTGGCGGGAGATGAATGACAAAGATGTCGCGGTTCCTACAGGTTCCCACACTCAACCCTTGTGCTCATAACCTGCAATGAAGGGAAAGGCCATAATAAGCCTTTGTAATATACCGACTTTATATCCTTCTGCTTCTTTTTGCCCTACTGTGTTGATTGGTCGACAAATGATGACTGTCAGCTAGTTCGAAGAACAGTTTGATCCGAGAAGTGGTTTCATAGTTAGCTTCTGTAAACGTGAGATTCCGGTAGGATCACGGAGTGCTTGAGATCTCATTCTCATGCATTGCGAGTGAAATTTCGATTGATTTAGTTCATTTTACTTTGCTCTTCTGCCACATTTGGCTAATTTGCGAAGATGGGGATGAGTGATGATATGATTAAATTGATCAATGGACACTCACAAACACCCATGCTCAGTCCGGAATTCGAACCCGGCACACCTGGCATCGTAGCACGATGTGTTAACCACTCCGCCGCGGGGGTAGGCGAAGTGAAATTTCGAGTGTGAAGCTGCCAGCTCGTTTTCCTCTCGAAAGAATTGAAGTAGGATCGACTGATCGACCAAATGTCCAACACATTGACTTTCTAAATTGGTGTCTGACTACCACACAGGAGACCGGGTTTGACTCCCAGGGCGGTTGATCTCACATGTGATGAATTGAGGCCTAGAACCCATTTACACTTGCTGATTTTCTCTCCCGGATGGGAAATGGATTTTACAATACCTGGACCATTAACAACCCTGGGATTGTTAACGATTAGGGAACGCATACATTCTAATTTGTTCTATAGGTTTCCGTTATAGGACGGGAACCTTTTCTCTCGCACAATCTAAATTCGTACCAAGTTGCGAATTGTTTCATTTCAATAAAGAACTTTAACCCTATTTAAACTGATCCGGAAAAAAAATGTTCGTTGACCGTATTTAAATTCTTCAGGAAATAAGGTTCCTGGACCGAAATTAAATTCATCTGAAAAAAATTCATGGACAGAATTGACAACGTTACAGACGAAGAGGTTCCTTACGGTCCAGAACCCATTTACGCTTGCTAATTTTCTCTCCTGGATGGGAATTGAATTTATTTAAAATTCATGGACCTTTAACAACTCTGGCCTCCACCCGCAAATGCAGACGCTGTGGCAACTGCTTAGGAGAGAAAGTTGACTAGACATACAAATAAAATTAATCCAAAGTTATATAGCGAATAATAGTTACTTACATAATAATATCATGAAATACGGAGAGCCAAATGACTTATCAAGCATTTTCTGTTATTTGTCTATGCTAGTGGGAGCGAAAATCTTTTGCCCTTGCTGGTGAACTCGGTTCCTGCAAATTCAAGACGGCATTTTCTAATTTTCATTTCCATTTGGGCCGACAACTCCCTGGTGGAGTGGTTAGCAGGTTACGCTACGAAGCAGAATGTCCCGTGTTCGAATTCCGGCCTGAGAATGCGTCATCTTTGTGATGGTCCCTTCATCAAGTTAATCTTAACTCATTCTCATTAGATTACTTTTAAGAAATTAGATGTGTGCATAAAATTGCATATATATAGTCATCATTCTCCAATGTGTACAGTACGACGCCACAAAAGACTCGTGCATGTCCCATAGAATAGTGGTTAAGGGTGTTGCCTTGGACTAAAGACCGCCGGATTCGATTCTGGTATAGACAATATACATGGGATGCCTATCTTGAACTCATTACACAAACATTTCATTTTCGCACCTTTGTCATACTTGTGTACCTGATTCCAGCACGTTTTTATATCTAAACTGACGGAAGAGGGTTTTCTCTACATCTCCATTTTCTTCGAGCAAATTTACATATCTAAGGAGTAAGGACTAATGACATTGTTCTTGGTGTCTCAAAAATCTGACATAAGAGAAAATAAATGGATTTTTAAAGACTGTCTAGATGCCATTAAGTTAATAAGTTCATTCTGCATTTAGATTCCCGAATAATGGCGTTGGATTTCGCGAGTCTATATCCGTAAATTTTTAGGGGCTACAGGAGAAAGTAATGTTCTCTTCCAATAAAATTTTTATATATATATATATTCTGTACATATACTAATGTAGGCCTATATGGTATATTAATAGTTTGTTAGTTATTAATGGTTTGATAGAAAAAAAATCTAAAGTTTTGGGCCCCCCCGAACTGATCAACCTAGCTACGTCCCTGAATTGTACAGTTTAGTTTCGTAAATGTGAGATACGTTCTTGTACATAAGCAAAGTTTAATTGTTAGTAAATGAAAAAACATATTCATAAATTTCTAATGATCAAAAGTACCGTAAAAAGCAGAAATTTTTTATTTATATTTGTAATCTTTATGCATCTGCAGTTAAATGTAGTGAGTTTGCTCTCTCTGCTCTGCAACCCTCCAGAAGTTACTTCTACCGTTATGCCTCTAACAGAACCTACCACACCCCTTGAAATGAACGCCACTGCTCTAGGGCATGTCCTCCGTCGCCCTCTCGCCGATGACAAAAGAACCGGCTGCTCCTTGGGTCTCAAAATAACAAATGTAAACGTCAGGTCATTATTCCCCAAATTTCAGGAAATATGCATCAAAATTACAGAGGAACAGATTGACATTCTTGGGATAACAGAAACGTGGTTAACTTGCAATATAACGCATAATGCATTGGCTATTCCAGGTTATGACTTAATACGCTCTGATCGCCATTACAGCATGGGTGGGGGTGTCTGCATATACGCACGGGAGGGACTAAAACTGCATTAGTTGTCTTTCGAAATCGTAGGAGAGAGTGACGTTGAGTACCTTGCAGCTACGGTTGAAATAAAAAAGGAACGTCTCGGCATTTGTGCCATATACAGGCCTAAGCGTATTTCATATACACAGTTGTCAATTTTAGAAAATATATTGGCCGAAATGTGTCCCTTAGTTAATGACGTTGTTATAGCTGAAGATTTCAACATTAATTTCTTACACCCAGACTGTGCTGACGTGGTTTACATTCAAAATTTGTTTAATCAATTTCAATTAACGCAAATAATCAATAAACTGACCAGAATAACCTCCACGACTAAGTCATTAATTGATCTGACGTTTGTCAGCAACATGCAAAATGTAATCAAACATGGTGTCGGTGAGCCAGTCAGCAACAGTGATCATAGAATGACCGTATGACGCACGTTGTAATTGCGTATACCAAACCAGAAAGCGTGAACAGAATTATATACCACAGAAAATACGGTGATATTGGTTATGATAAATTCGTGAAGGGTGCAGAAAAAATTAACTGGGGAAAAATATATAACACCGATAACTTGGATATGAAAGAAGAGTATTTATTTCAATGCCAACTTACTTGATCTCTTTGACAAGCACGCGTCAGTCCGTAAAACACGAGTTCGTAACAAACGTATGCCGTGGATTACATCGAATGTCAAATTGTTGATGAAAGTAAGGGACAATGCGTTTCGTAAATTCAAGCGAATCGGAACTGAATCTGCATGGAAGGAATACAAAGAACTGAGAAATTTCACGACATCCGTTATTCGGCAAGAAAAAAAGTGTTTTTTTGAGCATAACATCAATAAAACACCAAGACAACCGAAGCATTTATGGAAGCAGCTGAAATCTGTAGGCATTGGCTCAAATAAAAATGATCTCCCCTCCACGTTTGACAATTCGAAATAGATAAATGAACACTTTATTAGTTCAACTGATAGTCTAAATATCGACCAACGTCTATTATCTCAAGATTGTTTAAAATTTAGTAACCAAAAGTTTAATAATAAGCTTCTCGAATTTGCTTTTGAAAAAGTGGATGACTATACTGTAAGAAAATGTTTGTACGAAATCAAGTCTACTGCTATTGGTGCAGATGGAATATCAACTAAAATGCTGAAGTTATCGCTACCTTTTACTTTGCCTGTTATCACACATATTATTAACTTTTCGCTCGAGAAATCCGTATTTCCCAGGAAATGGAAAGAAGCTTTGATAACACCACTCCCTAAGACGACCCGACAGGCTTTTTAAAATTCGAGACGGGACGAGACTGACCACCTGTCTCGTCTCGTTTTCGAGACGAGACGGGACATGTCTCGTCTCGTGGGCAACACTAATACCTAGAGCTCAAGTAGTTAGAAGTCTTGGACTAATACTTGACACTCGTCTATCATGGGATGAGCATATTAGCCGCCAAATCAATAAATCATTTGGAACACTTAGATTCTTGTTTAAATTTAACAAACTATTCTCTTCAGAAATCAAGCAGCGATTAGTTGAAACACTTATATATCCATTTCTCGACTATTGTGACGTAGTGTACTCTGGTAGAATAAATGAAACTTTACAAGTAAAAATTCAAAAATGCCAAAATGCGTGCATGCGGTTCATATTTTGCATCCCGAGGCGTGAACATATTTTACCTTCCATAAATAATAAGAATATCCTCAATATGTACCGTAGGCGACTACTGCATACGTATTGCCTTATACATAAAATTATTACATCAGGCAAGCCGTCGTATCTGGCAGACATGTTGATCCCTCGCACCAGTATTCACAGCCACCATACAAGAAATAATTTCAAATTTAACCTTCCACTCTGCAACACACAGGCATATCAGTCGTCGTTTTCATATTTTGCTGCAAAAATATGGAGTGCCCTACCTAAGACCATGTCGAGCATATCTAAAATAGAATCTTTCCGAAATGAAGTAAATAATTTTCTTTTGGCGGAGCAGAGATTGTGTTCAAATACTATGATGTAACTTGTATGTTTATGTTATGTATTTTGTCTAAATCTTTTTCTAAAATGTATTTCTTATTCATTTTATTTTATTTTTATGTTGTTGTCTTTTCACAATTTTTGTATCATTTTATTCATACATTTATTACAATTACTTTATCAATAGATTTTGTAACTAAATCATACAGTTTATTGTACACTGTATTAATACTGTAATAACATATGTATAAGAAATGTAAATTTAAATGTAATCGATGACACGGGTTAGGTGGCAGAACAACCTCAGGCTGAACTTCGCCCACGCAAATAATGAATTTGAATTTGAAATAACTCAGAAGCCGCATCAGATTACCAACAACCTTGTTTATGAATCCAAGGATTTACAAATGTGTAAGTCCTACTTTGGTACTAACATCTTAATTCAAATTTGCAGCTTTTTTAATGAAGCAAAATGACTCCCTTTATTGTTGATTTACTATTTATCGGCAACGTATGTAAAGCTTAATCTCAGGTGTTTAAAGATGACTGATTAATGTGAATACTTGAATTGACATTTCAATTTTCAATGCACGAAAGTCTTGATGAGCCCTCTCGATTTTAAATATGGTTACTATATACTTCGATTCTGTGTGTGTCTGTTAAAAAAGCGAAGGTTGATACCATTGATATTTGTCTACACACGGGTCCAGAAACAAACTTACTTTATTAGTTTCAAAAATTAAAATAAACAGTGAAAAAAATAAACGTGCACAAATATGGGAGGTGAACTTGCGAACGTATTCAACATGATGAGAGCTACAGTGAATATTTGAAGTCACGCTGAAAATAGACATCGGAATATAAAAGCCAGAGTCGTACGGGAATAATTCATTTGCGTTTACAAAACAAGTCTAATTAAAGTTGGATAAAGTAATTTATCACCATGGTGATTCTATTGTTAGAACTACGTAAGCAAATCTAAATTTTATTCACAAGGAGGAAACAATGGAGGCGAATATTAAGGTTGAGCTTGAAAATCTACTTAACGTGATTTATGTATGTGGAAGCAATATAAAGAAGTGCTCTTCATCCTTTATTAACTATTCAAAATATCCTACAGTGGTGGGACTCAAAGGATAATGTTGATAGACAAGCAATAGTATTAATCATTATTCACACATTTTGTTCCTTTCTTCCAGTTTATATAATCTACTATTTGTTTGACGAGTAAACAGAGTTTTGATAAAAGGTGCAGTGTTGATATTTACATCTTCCGATTTTCTTCTTGTTTTTGTTTCTACATTTTTCATTTTTCATTTGTCGCTTGGTTCATAATAGTATTTGCTTTTTTGTTATTTAGCGTCGCTATTCTGCCATTTTTGTCGAATCGCGACAATAATAATTAATTTGGAATCGAACCCAAAATCTTCTGTCACGAGTTCGAAGATCGACCACTTAACGTGACCACTCCCCGAGCTATAATTTCATTTGTATCTTCCGCGTAGAGATTGAACTGTAGAAACACACAGGCATGAATGTAGATTGTTATTAATAATTTCAAAATTAAATCATCTTATTGGTCATTTCTCAACATGTAGAAATATAGGCTATATTTTCTATTCTCAAATTAAGGGTATTGAGTACATGTGAAAAATGCTCAATTACAATTCCACATTATCGGTGAAATTTTATTCAGAGGACAATTTTGGGGAAAATTTATGGAAATATGAATCGTTGTTTACGCCAGTATCTACATAGAGGAGGCGAGAAACTGAATACCTCTAACGTCAGGACTCTATTGTTGCACCGTATCGCTGTCAACACATTGTTGTACCACGCTTGTGTATTTTCAGCCTGTGTTGTTATATATTCAGGCACAATAACTCACTTAATAACTCTCTCATCCATGCCATTGACGTAGGAGACCAAATCATGAGATGGCTGAAGTCCATCAGCTAGCAATCCAGTCCTGCACGTTGATTCGCGTCATCGTCAAAGCAGTAATGGTAATGGGACTATGTACTTATTCTCAGCTGAGGGTTTGCACTTTGTAGGTTACAAAAAGTTGACTACATGATCGCTGAAGCTGTCCCTCTCTGTTAAATAACGTTTATTGTAGACCTAACCCATTTAAGGCTCTTCGTGTGGCCTCATGACTGAATAAAAACTGAACATCGCAAACAGCTGTCAAAGGCAGAAATCCTTTCATGAAGGATTTCCAGCATTCGATGTTTGCCTTCGGTTCCAGACGCTCACGAATCCACTTTCCCTATGGACAGGAGTTAAGCATCTGCGGATGATTTTGAACATACTCTGCCTGAATTTTAAAGATGATAATGCGTTATCGGAGAACGGTTCTCTGAGCGCTATGCTGAGAGGATTCCAGTCACGTTATAATGAATATTTATGAAGCTTTCGCGGTTAAAGACATTGTGATAGTGTTGCTGTAATTCACAGAAGGATATTTTAATTATGTACGTACACCCTACTTAATTTCTTTTAGCACATTACGCTAGGGTGGGTCTAAAATATCGATTTTTCGAGTACCGAATTCTAATAGGGCTCAAAAGTTGCGTATTTGCATGCTAATCAACGGGAAAATATTGAAAAAAAATCATACGTTGGATCTTCAGTTCGCGCAAAAGGCCTAAAGTTTGGAAAAAAATTGACAAAAAACACCAAATTTTACCTTTACGCTCAAAATATACAAGTAACGTTTTTTAGCTATTAATGGCGTCTAAGTACTTAATTTTAGTTACCTGATGACAGAAAAAGGCCTAAAATTTTAGAATTTAGGTGAAAAATTGTTTTTTTTTTTTATCGTTTTACAAACAGACGCACTGTGGTATTTTAAATTATAAAAGGCCATCTTTCTTAATAATTCGTTAATGTGAGTGATTTTATATATTCTATTTTGATATAGCTCCTTTCTGTTCTTACGGCGGGCGCTCTAGAAGCTGGCTGGCAAGGGAAGTGGGGAAGCCACCAATCCAGCGCGATAAGAATCGCAGCAGCCTGTAGAACGAGGTTCATGTAGTACTTTCCACCACGTCGTATCTCTCGACGCCACTGCTGTTCTCTGGTTGGTCTGCGGCGAATTTCCCGCTCCCCACTTCCCTTGCCATCTTCTATTTATTTATTTATTGAGAAAATTTCAGATACAGCACAGGTGGCCATTTTACACTGAAATTGTCAACAATGAGAAAAAGCAATAATTATAATAAGCATAAAAATAAAAAATAAATAAATAAGAAATAATTAAGAGTAACAAAACAACATAAAAGTGAATAGCAAATGAACAAAAAAATAAGTAAGAGATTGCACTATGTGATATTAATTACAAGTATTTCTTCTGATAGAAGACCGAAAGGCAAACTCGGAGGAAAATATATCAATACTTGAGGGGAGATCATTGTATTGTGCTGCAAGTCTATAAAAGAGAGATCTTTTTTGAATTTCTAGTCTAGGTTTTTTTTGTATAAAATAACCTTGTATTGCGAGTTGTGCGCATAGGTACTCTAAAGTGGAATTCCTCAAGGAGTGTGTTGCAGCGGATTTTGCCATTCACAATTTTGTATAAGTAACTGAAATCATTCTGCAAACGTCGATGATAAGCAGTTTGTAAGTTTAGAAAAGACAAGAGATGCGGAGATGAAAAATTGCGTAATAAGGGAACCCTGTAACGGACTATAGCTAGAAAGAAGAGAAAGACTGAATCGATTCTGGGGAGGTGAGTGGGCCATGCCATGGACCAGACGGGAGAGCAGTATTCTATTATTAGGGAGATGAATGATTTGAAGTACAAAGTGAGGGCTGAGATGTCACTAATTTCAGTGAAACGGTAGAGTAAACCTAAGAGACGCATGGCCTTTTTTGTGGTGCATAAAATATGTTCCTCAAATGTGAGCTTGTGGTCGAAAACAATGCCTAGGTCTTCGTGAGAGGATACTGCTTCGATGTTATTGCCAGAGATGGAGTAAGATGACTTTAACAGATTCTTCTTGAGAGAGATAGTGAGAGTAGTACACTTGTCAGGATGTAATATAAGGTCCCATGTCAGGCACCAGGAAGTAAATGTTGCTTTGTCATTCTGAAGAAGAAGAGTATAGTCGGAAGTGGAGATTTCCCTGAAAATTTTACAGTCATCTGCGAAAAGAAGGTAATTGCTAGAGGGAGCTGTGAGATGGTCGGCAAGGTCATCGACGAATAATATGAACAAGAGATGTCCTAGAACAATACCCTGTGGAACTCCAGAGAGGACAGGAAGAAAGTTAGAAGCAGTTCCTGGAAGAACGACATGTTGTTGGCGATCGCTAAGGTAATCTGTGAGAAGGGTGAGAAATTTGCCATGAATGTTGAATCTATTGCATAATTTGTGAATCAGAAGACGATGACTAACAGTATCAAAGGCTTTGGCCAGATCAAAGTATATTACATCTAATTGTGAATTATTTGAAATGCATTTCATAGCATGTGAGAGTAAAACAGACAGGTTTGTGAGACAGGAGCTACCAGGAAGAAAACCATGTTGCTTAGAGCTTAAGTACGGAGAAACAAATTTGTACAGTCTGTCTTTGATTACTTTTTCACAGATGATGGACAGAGGAGAGAGTAAGGAGATTGGTCTGTAAGATGAAACAAAATTTTTGTTGCCACTTTTGTGAATCGGTGTGATGTTAGCTTGTTTCCAAGCGTGAGGAAAGATTCCTTCCGAAAAACATCTGTTCAAAAGAATGGAAAGGGGATAGCACAGGGATTGCACAGTTTTCTTGAGGAACATGGTGTTGATATCGTCCGGTCCTAGGGCACGGTGAACTGAAAGAGACGACAATAGATCCTTCACCTCATCGGGTGTAGTGACAAGCGTTGTTAGAGAGGAGGAACAGACTGGTCTTACGTTTGGCAACGCTGCAAGGGAAGACGGGGGTCAGAAGTTACCATGAATAAGCGTTGAAGAGTTTTGCCCTTCGGTCGCCTATCGCACTTTCACTATCGTGCGTAATTTCAGCTGGAATCCTACTGTTATTTTTCCTTGAGTTTATTAGATTAAAAAAGTTTTTTGGGTTTTCCGGGATTGTTGCAGTGATATTGTCTATATGTTCCTTATATTTTTTTCGAAGGAGATACTTTGAGTGTCGTCGCAGAGCAGCAAAGGTATTGTGTGTGTGTTCACTCGGGAAGCCGTTCCAAAGTTTCCATGCTCGTGTCTTGTTGGCCAGTACATCCCGCACTTCGGAGTCGAACCAACACGGAAATCTACGAGAAGATATTTTCCCTGTAGGCACGTGGTCCGTCACTGCTGCTTGAATGACACCTGTAAATAGGTCAGCTGCCTCGTCGACGGTCCCGTCTTCCAAGATGCCCCAGGGGAAGGAGTCGAGGGAAAGTCTTATCTTCTCCCACGGCGCTCGGTTCCACAGGTAGCGTTTGTTCTGGATGGAGGGGCGATGACCTCTTCTAAGGGGTGGGGGATGAGAATAGAAACATCCAAACTGTCGTGGTCGGAGGTCAGGAGGTTCTTACGTGGCGTGATACTAATATCGTTTAGGGTGGACAGAACATAATCCAGGTTGCTGTCCTTCCTGGTGTTGAACAAATTATGTTGTTTCAGGTTTAAACCACAGATGAAAGTTTCAATAAACCATTCGTCGTTCGTACACTTTGCTGTTCCATTCACAGGGTCTTGCCAACCAATTGAGAGGTTGAAGTCGCCGAAAAGCGCAACGTCTCCCAGGGCAACTGCCGCAAGTAAAGAATCACGACATTCTTCGAGGAGGAACAAAGGACTGTTTTTATGTGGCCTATAGTAAGAGCCAAGGAGAAGCTTCTTGGCACCGGTCACTGAAACTTCCACCCACAGTATTTCATAGTTCCGTTTTAAGTCGTGGCGTACTTTGCTTGGCCATTTTGAGTTAACACAGATCATAACGCCACCACCACGAGTCGCACGATCGTTCCGATATATGGTGAAATGGCTTGCGAATGGCAGCTCACTGTCACAAACGTTTTTTGTCAACCAAGTTTCAGTAAAAATTAGGCAGTCATATGCCAAGAGTTCACACGCAAAAATTGCACAGTCGCCAAACTTATTCTTAATGCTCTGTGTATTTTGGTAATACACAGAGAAATTTGCCACCGTTTTCACAGGCCCCGGATTCACATGTATGTCCCCGCAGATCAAGGCCATGTACAGGAGGTGAAAGTACCGGACCGGGGTCCCCTTACCTGCCGAGCGTTGTTCCCTGCTGCTGGGCGAAGCCATGGCGAAGACACGCACAAGTGTCGCCGCGAGTGCCGGAAAAGAAAATCTCCTCTGAGCACATCTCCATCGCAATAGTTCATCAGAATCCTTTGACACAGCGGAAGGAATGCTACACTGAAGCCACGAGTACACCATGATTAAACACAGGCCGAGAAAAACCACTGAAAAATCTCGAAACACAGGACGACGATCAGCATCACCACTACAACTTGCCGCCATCGTTATTTACGTTATTTACTGAAAAGAGCTATAAGAGTACATCATTTTGCAGCTCTTCGCCCATTTCACAATTGTTTTATGAAATGACCCAAAACTCACCACGAGGAGGTGGATGCAATTCGAATTCCACCCACACCCCACCCAACCATCCAATCAGGTAGGGTGTGTTAAATTATGTTGATTTAGTAAAGGACGTTGTCTTAAATTCAGATTTTTGATCAAATTTTGGCATTGTGGATCTTGAGAGGAAAGTTGCTCTAATGTAGCCATCTCTGTTTTCTTGTCCACACACTTTTCGTGCAGACTCTGTGACAAGTTTTACGCATCTTTCAACAGCTTGGGTATGGCATGGAAAATTTAAGAAATCAAACTCAGGCAGAGTTTCATCTTGCAGAAGCGACAAAATAGTCTCTGTTGTCAAGCTTTCCATCATTTTGTCCAATCTATCAGCTCAATGTAGTCGGTGGCATCAACATTTATTGAGGGAGTCGTAAAAGATCTAACAGACTTTTCCTTTGGATTGTGAGTTCTTGCCTATAGTACCCTCCTGTAACCAAACTCTCATATGTGTTGTCTCTCATCCACTATCATAGCCAACAACATGTTCACTGGGTGACAGAAGAACGCGTTTCTCGCAATCACAGCACCGATGATTCCTTTAATGTCGTCTGGCAAATGTCTCGTTGTTTGAACAACCTTATGTTTAGGACCATATTTCACTGACTGATATCTCTTAATGTCGAACCAGACAGGAGCATATGTCTTCACAATGTAGTTTACAAGCATCTTGAGTTCGTTTGTAGGACTTGTTTGGGAAATGAACAACCGTAAGACCCGGTTTGCATATGTCAGCCATCGGGAGTGAGTGAGAGGTCCTCTATTTTTTTGCTGAAACCTTTCTTTTTCCTGGTCTCGGTTGTACGATTTTCTTAAATTATAATATGCATCATGGTAGGCTTTTATCATTTGCAGAACCCGAGTATGAGTCACCACTGGAATGGAGGCTTTACAATATATTATCTCTATTTGAGTAGCAGCACTATCGGCTATTGTTGAAAATGTTACTTTTTCTTTGAATCCGATGAGATTGACATTTTATAGCTTTCTTCAAAGCAACTTAGTTGCACGTCCTCATATGTCGGTAGGTTTGTTCCGCTTAGTTCTTTAGGCAAACCGAAAATAGGACACGTCTGTCTTGTCACCAACACCTTTATCTGAGTCGCGATCTCACATTCTTCATAAGCACTAAAAAAGTTACAAGAAAAACACTGAAATGTAGGAAAAATGTGTGAGCTATTTATAGGAATAGCTCTGCAACGAGATGTTCTCACGCGGCAAGTCGAGTAGCAACTAACAGACAACAGACAGGAGTGCACTGGCACTGCTCCCTCCCCACTCGCGCGGAAAGAGTGGGGGAGACGTGTCGCGACAGGTTTGTTTGATGTGAGCAGTGGCGTATCCTGGATTTTCATAAATGGCATGCTGTACACAATTTTTTTAAAACATATATATTATGGAATGGGGGATAGCATTATACGTATTCAATAGTTGACGATTTGCACATTAATATTACTAAATACTGCATAACGTACAAAGTAATGAAATATGGATAATAAAGTTCAAAACTCACCAGGTTTGATGTCTGATGTGGAAGTCTTCATAAAATTATAAAATCACTTGATATTTATAAACAGTTTATATTTACATTGGAGATTCACAATTTAGATTTGTTTGGCTTATGCAAATAACATTATAATAGAGGCCTAAATTACAATCAGATATTTCAGGAACAAAAGACCAGACTTAATTAAAATAATTTAAATGTAAATTCTGCTCTTCTGTTTTGAGTGGTATTTCCCTTATAACATCTTCGTAAAATGAGAGCAATGCTTTAATTTTCAGAAGCAGCTCTTTTTCAATGGATAATGTACCAAGCGCACTTAATCTTTCTTGCGATTGAATTGCTCTAATATAATTATTAATTCTTCTTAATGCTTAAAAAGATCGTTACACTGATGCAGTTGAAACTGGTATTGACAAAATGAGTGTAGCCAACTTGTAAGTTTCACTCATAATATTATGAATATTGTTCGTGTTCATATATGGTACTAGTTCATGTACAGGTTTATTTTCAAACTCTGGAGAAGAATACAGAGCAATCAACTCTTTCTTTAGCTTTACAAAGTCAAATAATAATAATAATCCTGTATCATACCCTCTGTTTCATTTTCCGTCATTTTTTAAAAATATTTCGGGAAAATACTGCACTAAGCCATGTAGAACTTTGAAAGAGGCCCAGAAATAAAAATAAACCAAACTTTAAATTAAATGTGCATTGCACTGTACCTCCAAGGATAAAAATCAATCGCTGGCACCTCTTTGTTCAACGAAACAAGCATACTCTTCTCTGTAGCTGTCACGAAAGCACGGGAGCAGCCCACCTTAAAATCTTCCTTCATTGATGCGGTACATCGGACAGCTTGCTTTCGACGACATTAATGAGCATTTCTAAATTCTAATTTCTTCATATAGGAGAAGTATTTATTTTACAGGAGAGTGCTCAACTAAGCTTATATTACATTTCTTGGATCTGAAGTGAAAAAAAGTAATAATTCTTTTCCCACAATTGACTCATGCGCCCAGAATACGCCTCTGGATGTGAGCCTTGCTCAGTATATCACATCACGGTCAGAATAACTGCAATAAGCAAACTTAATTGCGATTCTGGATTGCAAACATAAATAACACACAATGGTTATCTAATTTATTACATTTAGTAAAATACTGCGTATATTTGTAAAGCGGTAAATCACCGATTTTTCACGAAAGTTCGAAACTTTTAGCCCTAATGCGCGAACTCAAAATGAAGCGTGCGATTTTTTTAAATATTTTTTCTATTATCACGCATTTCTATTATCGATCCCCGGCGGGGGAGAACCGGGAATTTTTCAACCTGTTCAAGCGGCTCCGGCACCCACCCAGCATCGTATAAAGTGGGAACCTGGAGGAAACTCTTAGGGGTAAAGGTGGCCAGGGGCGTGGTGCTGATCACATCACCCCCAGCTCGGCCGAGATGAAGAAAGTGTGGGGACGTAACCCCACACCCCCTATACTCCTTCATGGTGTGGTGCAAAGCACAGGGGAGCACTTTACTTTACTTTTTATTATCACGCATGAAAAATGAAGTACTTAGATGCTATTAAAAGCCAAAAAACGTTACCTGTATAATTTGAACGTAAAGGTAAAATTTGGTGTTTTTTGTCATTTTTTCCAAATTTTAGGTCTCCTTTGCGCAAACTGAAGATCCAACGTATGATTTTTTTCAATATTTTCCCGTTGACTAGCATGCAAATACGCAACTTTTGAACCCTATTGGAATTCGATACTCGAAAAATCTATTTTTTCGACCCACCCTACTTTACGCAGCTCAGTGAGAGTTATGTGAAGTAAGGCTTTGTTTCATGTCCATGTAGTCAGGTTTGTTTTCAGTTGTGTTCGACTTGAATCACTTGTGGCTGCATATGATAGGACAAACATCGTCTTACAAGGTGTGTTGCACATAACGTTTCCATGTAACGTTGATTGTATGTAAGGAACGTAATAAAGAGCAATCAATTTAAAAGAACATTAACTTGTTACACAAAGTTATATGTTACTTGCATCAAAATGTTCTGGCGCCTGTGTGCGTGGCACCAATATCACCTGGCACCAAAAAAGTCCAAGCAGCAAAATGTCTGCACCGAAATGTCTGACTCCCTTGTTTTATGCCCACTGGCTCTACTGTTTAAAGTTGGATCTCAACCACTGCGCACAGTATGATTATCAATAAGAAACTTCCCTCGAACTTTTCTTTCCATACTTGGGACTGGACAACGTGTAGATTAATACACGAAGGTGGTTTAAAGGTTCTTCTATCAGCAGCTTCTATTACAGCTTCGTCAACTTTTCAGAACACACACAGCTAGAGATCTCCCTGTGCCTAACCTATTTCTTTCATGACCAATTATACCCAGGATAATTCCTTCACATTTTGTAGGGGGTGTTAAGGGACATTTGACTCTTCATAGTTCATGTAATGGGGCTTTTATCACTCACATAGTTACACATATTATTTTGTATCTTCTGATCCCATTGCAGTCCCAGAATGATTTTTTGGTATGTTTTAGAGTATGGTATGAGGGACCAAATATATTTTTTTCACGATTTTTGGTGATGACATGTTTTGAGATATTCAAGGTCAAAAGTCAAGGTCACGTGACAAAATTATATTTTTATCCAAAGGTAGGGTTGTTAAATATCACTGGAAAGCTTGTTCAATTCCCTGTACAATAAGCTTTATTTGAGCTTTCTAGGCGAAATAGGGGCGGAGTTACAGCAGATTTAGTATAGCTAAGCGGGCTCAAAAAGGGCAATTTACGCTAACTTTGACCTTGAATAATTTAACAATTACAAAAGGCACGAAACTAAAAATTTTCATAGTTACTAAGTTCTATGCATAGTTTCAATTTCCCAAATTTCATGAAAATCGGAGATGGTCAGGTCAAAGGCTGTGTTGATTTCGCATGGAATGACTCGTAGGCAGTTCCTCCCTTGCTCTTTTCCTGCATACAGACATGTGTTTACAACGTCCAACTCTGCAACATTCGCAACACACTGATGAGGTTTTCTTTCGAAAACGTCGTTGTTTAATGTTGTCTCTAGTGATCCCTTGCACTTCAGCTGGCGTTCCTTTACACATTTCCAGTAGATAACATTTTCAGTCTTATGGCCAACACGATACTGATGTCCGTCCAGTAAGAGACAAGGTTTACCCTTGGCACTGGTAATAACTTCTATTGCGCATTCACCTGAGAGGAAAGAAAGAAGAACATTTGTGCGCTTCACCCACGATCTTTTTCTCTCTGTGCGCAGATCACAATGTGCGCTCCTCCCACGTGCGCTTCTCCCACGACACCAAACGAACACCACTCCCAGGCCGGAATTCGAACTTTCACTGGGTAGATCCTCAATCTGCCACTCAACACTTTCGGCCACGGAGCTGGCAACATTCGAATTCTAAATGGAGACTTCTTAAGGCAAGATGTGCTTGATGTTCAATTAATTTATTTTCTTCCCATTTATTCCTTTTCATATCCTACATTTTGATTGCTTATCTTTGCACTCGTATGTATGATAACCATACACACTCCATTCCACTTCGCGGTTTTTCATTGTAAGAAACCAGTACTGCAAGCACAAATGACTCTACACTTTGTCCCGGGAATCTCTGGAGCAAGCGGATGAAAACAAGTCCTCTGCTCAAGTAGTGACTTGAGAGAGGGAAAGTGAGTGCATGGAGACGAAAACGCGGCTGAAGTTACCGGCCGTTTGCAGCGCACACTACTTTGCTCCACCAACTCGCTTTATCCCCTTCTCTACCGTTATACTTCGCGCTGCTTCACAGATTCCAGAGACAGGGTGTGTTCTTGAGACAGGGTGTGTTCTTGAGACAGGGTGTGTTCTTGAGACAGGGTGTATAGTGTTCGCTTTTTATTTCAGAACTCCTGATTTATTCTATTTCAAGATGGATCTGGAGAGACATACGGTAAATGTTACATAGAATAGTGAGTTATACATAAAAGACGGTTGATGAAAATGATGAAAGATCTAAGAGATTTGGGATTATATTGAATATAGCTCGTGGCCGTCCTTAAGGGTTCCATATGGTCATTGTAATTGATAGACAAAGAAAATCACTGTATCAATGTGAATTGAAATCTCCTGACACACACTAATGAAGCAGATGAAGCTGCACCAGTGTAAACAAACATTTTCCGGGGGTTGGGTGGGGTCGCTCCATGGCGGAGTGGTTAGCGTAACTCATTACGAAGCCAGAGGTTGCAGGTTCGAGCCGTGAAAAAGATGATGTAATATAAATGAAACAGAAATATATAAAAATAAAGTATAAAGGATATGAAATACGAACGTTTGATTTGCAAATGATGTTAGGGTTTCATAGGTTCTATTTATTGGTATTATATTGCATAAAAACAAGATAATTACCAATTAGCAAAACTAAACACACGTTTTTTTAGCTGTCATTGCAAAAAAAATTATACTTCATTATATTGCCGAAGACATGTGGAGGGTGTTATTTACTATCTGGCAATAAAAATTAGAACTGTCTGGTATACACCCGAATATTAGAGAGCTGGTAACACACCTATTATACGCATTTTTACACAGCTCTCGTCTTTCAAAACAGTGATATCCGATGGAGACACATAGTGGTTCGGATCCCACTTTAAACTGTAGGTCCAGTCCCAATTAGCCTATCTGTACATGAATAAAATTTACCCTATAGCTACAACACTTATTGATAGGACTGTTCTCATGAAACGCAACATTAGGTCCAACATACTTGATTGAAAATACGGGGAGAAAATCATATTTTATATTAAATCATCATTATTATTATTATTATGGAAAAAAGAACGAGCACGTTAGAAGATATTTTAATAGTAATATCTGTATTTTTTGCATAGACCTCAACTTGAAATCTTCCACGTTAAAAGTTAGAAGAGATATGCAGTTCGTAAATCACACTGAAAGTGTTCTCTTTTTAGCTGTTTTTCCTTGCATTTGAATTAGTATACCGAAGTTTAGTAGCAGAAAAGGAACACGTGAATGTAATGCCCAAGAAAGAAACATGCAAATTATTGAAAATGACATATTTAATGAATGAATAAATTAATGGTCGAATAGCATTTAGTATATATATATATTTTTTCCTTTTTTTAAAAAAGAAATGTCCATTGGTGCATCCAAAATTTTAGGAACTTCGAGGCCCCTGAGAACCCTAGAGACTTTGTAGTAGCAGGTGTCGCGTGATCCTAACGCCAAATCTGGTTTGTGAGAACTCTTTAATCGTAGCGACAAAACAGTGTCCTCAATTAAAGTTCAGAAACAATTAAATCTGGAGAAAACATTCTAAAAAGTAGCGGAGCTCATTAGAAAGCATTCCTTTGAAACTTTGTTGCAAAGAAAATTTCTTGTAGCAGAACAAAATGTTTTCCTGTTGAGCAGCTTGTTCAACGAGAAAACGCTTTGTTGTGCTACAAAGAACATTCTTGGCAACAAAGTTTCCAAGAAAATGTTTTGTAAAGTGCTCAGTTATTTTTTTTTTTTTTGAGAGCGTTGTTTGTTGTAAAAGATGTCCTGAAGCCTGAACACGCCTACTCAAAAAAGACACTTCTGTTCTAAGCTGTAGAACACAAATCTGATGAACGCTCACACGAAACACTGCTTATTATCACGCCACTTGGGAAACTTAAACCGATTTCAGCTAATGTGCTCTTCGTTACGTTGAAGGCACGATGCATTAAATTATGGTTTATCTTGCATACCGTGCTGGAAATCTCACCTTCTGTGTTGGATAATAAGACTTGCGGTGCTTCGTGTAATTAGCAAAGAGATAATCACTCAATGTCAATTACAGAAAACCATTTCCAGAGCACCTGATCCGAAACTGAATCTCCCACAAATTATATCACAGAGTTTCGGAAATCAAAGACAAACGTACCTTCTCCGTTTTACAAGTCGAACTTTAGATATTTTGAATGAAACTCGAGAGCTTCGGGATTGATTCTATAGCGACATTCTTTCTTAAAAGATCCTAAGAAATGCAACTGTAAGAAAGATTTCAGTTCTAAGCGATAAGAGACAGCACAGCACACAAACAGCGGTGTGAAAAGTTTCGCTTATTTCTTAACTTTAGTTTTCAAGGGACATGTCACGTGGATGCCAGGCGACATGTTGCGTGCCGACGGTCACTTCAGTTGAAATATCGGTAAGGGGTTGGATTGTCTTGTTTGACTGTGTTATTTTATTACACAAAAGTAAAATTTTAAATGCTAATTTTTATGACTATGTTTACCTGATTCATGACTGAAAGCAAATTTCCGCCGTCGATAATGTTTCTAGAACAGTGAAAATTAAATTTGAGGTCAAAATAAGCGAACACAAGTGTATTGAAAAATAAATTAGCGGTTATGGTAAAAAAATATATGGATAGTTAGAGTGTGTGAAAACTTGAAACAATCCAAAACAATTGTTTAAAAACCATTCATGTGCATCCACCAGAAAATCATCCCCAGTAATTGCTCAAAGCTTACGCGAAACCCACATTCACTTTAAGAACACATTACATCTGCCTGAATAGTGTTCCATTCCATAGATACAGAACAAAACGTCTTCATTACGCTTAAGCTCAGGTCAGTTTTCAGCACCAGGTCGTCCCCCAATACAGATCATGTAAAACCCAAACTTTGGACAGAAGTCGGGTTCTCCTACCTAGCAGCGGTAACCTGGAATTCACTCCCAACGAAGGTAAAACTAGGTACCAGCAAAGCGCTGTCCTACCGTCTTCTACGCTCACATGACTATAAATTCTTAATTAACAGTCAATATTGTTTCAGTACTCTCGAGCTTTTGCTCTCACGAATAGCAAATTTCATAGACACTTATATCCACACCCACACATATTCATAATTTCCTTTCCTTTCCAAACAAAATCTATGTACACCCTATTTTTCTGTATTTTACCCTGCTAATATGTAACATTCTATATACTCATGTACTAATTTTCCATCTGATTATCCTCAGAAATAGTTTTTCTTACTATATAAGGCATCAAGCCAATTTCCATTAATATTTGTTTAAGGGCAATACTGTATGGATTAATTCTAGGACTATTAATAAATAATTATAAAAAAATAGAAAAACAATGATGGGGTTGTAAAAAATTCGGAAATAGGGGGTGTGGTCAATCAATGATGAATATTCTTCTACATTTACAAAAATTACACAAATGCAATTTGTACGTTCCTAAATATTATTTAGAAAGGGACCACAGAACATATTGTTAAATGAGTAAAGTGGTGTTGTATTCACTCGGAAGTTTATATCCAACACAAAACGATGTATCTGAATGAATGGTTACATACATGTAGCAAGGAATATAGTCCGGTCTACTCACAAACAGTCAGACGCACTAAATCTAATTTTCAAAATACATTCTCTTCTATATATGGAAAATTAACATCAACAAATTCTAAAACGATGAAGAAGATATGTGAGCGCTTAGAATATACAGGGTGATTCTTTATGTAGTTTACAACTTCAATAAATTATAATTATTTATTGGAACCACATACAGACCTGGTTTATATGTCATTATGCAGCAAAACACTTCAAGTTTTGACTCACGTAGTGTGTGGTTGCGGAGTTGATCACATGCGGCGTCACCGGTCTATCGTTGAAAATGGCGACTTTCACTGGTGCGGAAAGAGCTAAGTGCATGTTCTGGTTCGAAGAAACCAAGTCAGGAACGAGTGTAAAGCGAAAGTTTCGCACAGAATACGGGAAGGACCCGCCCAGCAGACCAACAATGTACAAATGGCACCAGACATTTATCGAAACAGGTTGTTCTGTGCGACACATAAAGGCTCCAGGGCGTTCCCAGACAAGTGGATAGGTCGTGGTGGACCAATTGCCTGGCCGCCACGGTCTACAGTTTACACTCCACTCAACTTTTTTTTGTGGGGGTTTGTGAAAGATAGGGTGTACACCCCTACCCTACCTCATAATCTTCATGAACTTGAAGATCGCATCACAACAGCCATCGGTAATGTTACCCCTGAAATGCTGGTTAATGTTTGGCAGGAAATTAACTTTCGTTGGGATGTGTCCAGGATGATCAACGGTGCACACATTGAACCATAACAGATTTCTAATAAAAAAACTTGAAGTGTTTTTCTGCATAAAGACATATAAACCAAATCTGTATGTGGTTCCAATAAATAATTACAAATTATTGAAGTTGTAAACTACATAAAGAATCAACCTGTATATAAAAAATGGCAAAATCGATTGCTTCTCAACTTACAAAATTGAACACATCGAACATTTGGTCGAAAAGTTTCCAAAATATCATATGAGCAGATAATATGTAATATTGAATCTATATCTTCAAAATAACACCAGTTTTTTCATTCTAACTTTATTCGTTCTTGATATATGTGCATTTGAAAGTACCGTGTTTCCTAAATAAGTTGTTCAAAACAAGTACATGTATATATATCCTGCTCTTTCGCCGTGGGACTTCAGCTTTTTGCCTCGGGTTTCTCACCATAGTTCTCTTTGATGTTGGATTAACTAGATTCAAAGAGATTATGTTGTTCACATGGAAGCTAAATGATCATAGAGTATTTATATACTTTTAATTTCATGTCTTTGTTAATATGCTACGTAAAATTTTACAGCGTCGTGGAAAGCTATCATAGTTTTACCTCAAAATTTCCTTATATTAAAGTGGATAGTTTTATGATGTTATGATATTTATGTTCTATTAAACAATTTTCACTTAATTATGTCTGATAGTTACTATTAATCAGTTTTTTTATCTTGGAGGAAAGGTATCGGTACTCATTAAGTTAGTTTGTTATTGTGCTCATCATAAGAACTACTCAAAATATTGTGGTATGTTCATAAATGATGGTGCATTCATGTAGTTACAAAAAGAAACAAAAAAAAAAAAAACACGCACACCTTTCTTTCGTTTAAATAATATGTTTTTATTCTCACCCATAAAATGGTGCTGGTACAGCGTACCGTTGCGTGCTGCTATAAAAAAAGCACTACTATTAATATCATGTTTTTGAATTGTTGGTATTTTTGTTATCGAACGCTTTTTCTAAGAACAATAAATATGATTGATTGATTTAGTTTATTTTACTTTGCGTTTTGTGCCTCTTGGCTAATTTGCGAAGATGGGGATAAATGATGAAATTGATGAATGGACATTCACAAACAACCAAGCCCGAGCGGGATTCGAACCCGGGACCCTTGACGTCGCAGCGCGATGTGCTAACCACTTTTTTTTCTTGTAATAAAAAGGAATACCCCTAAGCGGTAGAATTCCCCGTTTTTCACTTTATTCTCAGTTTTTCATTTCTCGGTTTATCTCAATTTTCAGTTTTTATCATTCGGACAAACACAAATATTCATGCCTTACCCGGGACTCGAACCCGGAACTCCTGGCGTCGTAGTGCGCTGTGCTAACCACTCCGCCACGGAGGTCGACACCACTCGGCCACAGGGTCCGGCTACAACAATAAGGATGAATTGTGATTAGATGAAAAAGAAAGCAGTAAGCAATGAAATATACCCATAGCATAATCGGAAACTTGCACCTCACTCGGGAATTAAGACTGAAATAAAGTAATGAATGCGAACTGGCACACAGACCAGGAGATAGGCTATCTGCGAAGCCTGAAGCCTAGAAAGTAAAATACTGAAACTGCGTGAAAAAGAAGGTAATGGCGATTCTGAAGTTGGCAACCTGAATTCTTAGGAGTTGGCAACCTGAATTCTAAGGAGTTGGCAACCTGGATTCTTAGGAGTTGGCAACCTGGATTCTTAGGAGTTGGCAACCTGGATTCTTAGGAGTTGGCAACCTGATTTTTTATAAGTTTGCAACCTGACTACCGTTGGAATGGCAAGGTGGCTTCCTTCAAGACGTCAGGAATGAGTCTAGTCTTCTCCCTTCCTCCATAGCCTAGGACCAGGCGTCATAGTGAGATAGACCAGGTCTTAAACTTGGCATACGCCACTGACACAGACGGTTAAAGCTATTTACTATTAATTTGATTATTTACGTAGCGTTTCTACCCTTTAAGCTAATGGTGACGATGAGGGTGGCTTATGAGCTGACGAGACGAATACAATGATACGTCCATACCTTAACCAGCGTTCAAATATACACTCTTTCCAGGGATTCTCTGGAGCAAACGAACGATAACAAGTCTCTGCGCAAGTAGTGATGAGAGGGCTCAACCAATGAACGCGTGAGAAGGAAAGTGATCACATTGAGAGAAAAACGCAGGTGAAGCTACCAACCGTTCGAGAGCAGCGCGCACGACTCTGATCCGCCCATTCGCTTTCTCCCGTTCTCTACCGTTATGCGCGGCCTTGTTTCACCGAGACAGTGTGTATTTCCATTTTGCCTATTTACGTCACTCTGGCTTTTGGGTTAATGGCGGCGATGAAGGTGAATGATGAACTTATGAAATGCATGATGGGACAAACATAATAATACATCCATACTTTACCCAG
Source organism: Lepisma saccharinum (assembly GCF_977018435.1). Classification (NCBI taxonomy): domain Eukaryota; kingdom Metazoa; phylum Arthropoda; class Insecta; order Zygentoma; family Lepismatidae; genus Lepisma; species Lepisma saccharinum. Next base: position 183,450,794 of record NC_139230.1, on the reverse strand, counting down.
CGTTCTCACCTCGGCCCTCCGGCTTTGTGGCTCAACACGCTATTCACCCCATCGAGGTGAAAGGTTGAAGCTATTCAGCTTAACTTAAGTTGAAATAGTTTTGAAAAAAAAAACAATGAACAATATCAATAGTTTAATGTAAAGCTCGTATTTCGGTTTCTTAGTTTCCAGCTCGATATGACTAAACGGCGTAAGTAAAGTTGTATAATTAAAAATTAATTTTGGTTGGTTGATTTCGCTAGCGTTACTTGTTTATGGCATTAAATTAACCGTGACGGATATGTTCCTATCCTTAATTTAAAGTGACATCCTAGAATTTGAGTTACTGCGGAAGTTTCTCGTAAGAATAAGACAAATACAAAAGTTAATACTTTTCTGATACTTGAGTATTAAAATAATTCAATAACCATAGATAATACATAACCGTATCTATTTTGGGGGCATTTCACGTCTTTTTCTACCTCTCTAAGTTAATCGAGTAAACAAGCAAGGTTGATTAAGTAAGTGATAGGATTCGAATCGAGGACCCCTCGTCCGTTATTCTAACCACTCAGTCACGGAGGCTGGCACTACCGCTAGGGATCAGTGATATGCCCAGGATTTTCGAAAGGGATGAGGTATATATTTTTATTTAGTAGTCAGCCGTCATTTTGCCATCTTTTCCTACCTTTGACGTTATTTTCTTTTAGGAATACTGGGCTAAATGACGGGTTGTGATCCCCACCAACTCGCCTTGGGCACGCCACTGCTAGAGAAGAGATGAGTTTGTTTGTTTTTTAAGTCCACTTTTATGAACAGATAAGAATAATTGGGACTGGACCTACAGTTTAAACTGGGATCCAAACCACTACCCCCTCTATTTCGCTCACTCTATGACTCTTTCTCTGTCTCTGCACTTACGCATCTAGTTGGTTACACGGTGCAACACCACATCGTTGATTTGGTGTCAAGTAGTGTATTTTGGTGTTAGAACCGTTTGCACTACATTCTCGAGCGGTGTAATGTGTGGCGTATGGTCACGTGGTGACTAATCAACGAACGTTTAAAGCAGCAGACAGGTATTTGTTGAATCTTCTGAACTTGAACACCGCTACACGTCTACTTGGTTGAACGTCATTTTCTTGCATCAGCTGACACTGAGATACATCTGCACTACACCAGGTGTCAAAATGTTCAGCAAACTAGATGGAGCTATATATAAAAAAGTTAAAGTTGCTTATTGGCAACACTGTAGGTGGGTGGCGTAACCTTGACTGGACTGTTTTCGTGGCGAGAGCTCTAGTGCCTCCAGCGGTTGCTAGGGAAAACGTGAAAGTGTCGAATAAACACTACTATGTTGTTGCTTACTTGAAGCTTATTTTATGCATCGGCGAGAAAGTTACTACTATCCGTGACAAAAATATTGAGCCCTCGGTTTGCTTGCTTGTAAAATTGTACTCCGCGGGAGGAAAAAAGTCAAATATACCTAATTGGAAAGCTACAAGTGTCCGCTTATATACAAACACAGGACAAAGTGATTTTAACCCTTTACTAGGCGCACGGGGGTAAATTTGATCCCCAGGTAGGTATTTCTTAACGCCCAGACACTTGTTGGTTGCCCCTTGTGCTAGCTTATCTAGTACCTTCCTAAAACAGTCTGATTCAACTGTCGAGGTCATTTCCTTCATTGTGTTTGTAATTGCTGGAAGGTGAAACTGTTCCAAAGTTGATGGGGGTCAAATTTACCCCCACGCGCCCAGTTACGTATGTGATTTTTTGTTGTTTAATTTTTTTTATTATTATTATATAATAATAGAACTTTCGCTTACTATGCTTCGTGAGTGAAATATTTTAACGGTTTTTACTTGATCTGCGTTGTGTGACCGTGTTTTAAAGTGACTGTTTTTTTTCTAAGAAATCGTTCAAAAGCTCGTAGTATGAAATACAGCAGGGGCGTATACTGTGGCTGTTGGAGGACATTTCGAACCTAGTTATCTGAAGTGCTTCAAGATGAATAATTGACTCCAAATCAGATCATGGTGTAGAATATCATGTTACTGAGTGAGAACATTATACTAATTCTAAGACAAATCATGATGATGAGAATGATATCCCGGATGAAGATGAAACTTATTTTCTGGGAAAATACAAAATAACTCGATGGAAAGAAGCTCCCTGGTCATGTTAGAATGTTCACAAAAGAAGTATAAACATTGTTTTACGGCTTCCTGGGTCACTTGCAACTGCAAAAAATGCCAAATCTGCTATAGAGGATTTTCACTTTTCATAGATGACACTACTGTGGAAAATACCAATACGTACGTAGAAATTATACGGGAATATTCTGTAAGGGAAAGAAATGCCAAATTTGCCGATGAAGATGAAGTTTTACAAACAAGACACGTTTATTTGACATAATATATGATAAAAAGAAATAATACAATGATCCCGTTTAGTTAGTTGAGTAAAACAATTGAGATTTTGAAAATTGATATGTATTGGAACTTCAATTTTTTCGAGGGAAAATGTATTTAAAATATATATTTGTATTTCTTTAAAAAATGGATATTGCTAAAATTACAGAAATATTTGAAGTGTATACCCTACAAAAACAAATATTTTTTGTATTGCTTATTCCACACTTTCCTCATTATTATCATTTGATTTAACTATTACAAGAAACGTTTTTGAAATGTTGAAAATGCAATGTATGTCCATATTATTTTTTTAAAATTAATTGCACCTATTTTCTATATTCAAAAACTACTTTAAGTTCTTGAAAATAGTCAATTTAATCGTATAAAAGTATTTTTGGTGCATATGTATCTTACTTGATTACAAATAATATTTTATATTTGGGGGTCAAATTTACCCCCACGCGCCTACTTAAGATGGTGAAAGAGGTGCACCTGGTTAAGTGTTAACTCTGTCTGTTTTATGTTGAGACAAAAATGTTCGTAAAAGTGTAGTTTTTTCGTGTGTTTTTCACATAAGTCGAATTCAATTGTCTTTAGCATCATGTAAAACCGTCGTAAAAATAAGATCTTTTTTTGTGATTGAAGCTTGTATATGTGGAAATATCTCAGCCAAATATAATGGTACTATCGTCTGTGGAACAGGCACAATTAATGATTAATTATGATGTTGCAATTTCGGTAATGGTCAGCCCAATGGTCATGAATGCATATCAAAGTAATGGCCGTGGAATAAAAATCAAATTTCCACATTTCATTCTTGCACACTGTGCGAATTGAAAGCAACACAGAGAATTGTTTTTCTTGGCAAACGGTTCCCGCGCAATTCACATCGTTGCTAAGATAGCATGTAGAGCGTTGCCAAGCGTCGCCGCTTGCCCTTTAAACTCCGCGTCCAAGCAGCTTTGATACGGGGAAATGAGTCGAAACAATGCATTGCGCAAAGGAAAGCATTGTAAAGATGCCGAAATTTTCTTTTGTCACTTCTGTGTTTACATTCCTGCCATGAACTCCCACATAGCCATAATAATTCTTACGTGCATTCTATCCAAGCAGTCGGGTCTCTCACAAGTCCGCGTATTTGTTCGTACGCACAGTATTGAGTGATGGCGGTTTTGTGAAGTGATTTTTTTTTTGCATGAAAATGGCAAGACGGCAATATCATAGTGGCGCAAAAGAAATGATATCAGTGCCTCGAGATATTTCGACCAGAAGAAACGAATGGGCGCATCTCACGACATAAACCAAGGTGTCAAGTGCACGGCGGAGTGTTTTGAGGGTTACGTCAGCACAGTGAAAAAGGTATGTAAAGAAAAAGGGAACAGCAAAAATTTGCATCGACCCAATATATTATTGAGCGAGTTTTGCAAGGTGTGGTGAGAAGAAAGATACACGATTTTTATTTTAATTATCCAGTACAACAGAATCCATTATGAACAGCATCTTTGCAGCTGTGAAACAGACCAAAATATAAAAGCAATATTTCAGGTGGAATGCATAGCAACACGTTAAATTCTGAAACCACCACTACTACTAGACACGATGATTAAGTGAATTTTGCGAGATAAACACAATTTCCATGCGTTTTGCTCGAAATATATTTTAAAATGTTAGTTGGCGTGAAGGCTTCAAATGCTCAATTTTTTAAATATATTTCTTATGCGTTGCTATCGCTGGTACGCACCTCGCTCTGTTTCCCTTTCTTATGAAATCGCTGTACACAGAAGGTGCGTTATTATTGTATACAGAGAAGAATGGATCTCTTATCGACTTTATTCAAACCGTCCTCATCGAACATCTTTGCACTCAATATATCTGTTTAAATGTGCGACATAAAAATATACTGGGAAAATGATGTTCATATAAAGCCGAGTTGAGTTGTTTTCTCTAAGTCCACTTTATGCACAGGTAGGCTAATCGGGACTGGACTTACAGTTTAAAGTGCGATCCGAACCACTATGTACCTAAGCCGGGTATCGAAGGAGACGACGTTCAGTTCATATGAAGATAAAAAGATATAAGAAAAAACTGCAGTACATCAGTATTAATTTGTAATATGAGAAATATTTCATTCATTATTTTATTGTGCAACAATATTTTGGATCGGCTAGACGGAACGCACTTGCCGATTCTCGCAGCGTAGTGCAGCGAAGCGGCAACGCTGTGGATATAGCCTGCAGCCCGCGGAGTCTGAGATTGGCCGCACTCCGCCATACGTCATGCACCCATTTACCATATTAGGAGTGCGAAAGAATCATTAATATCTGGAAACATATTTGAGATACACACGCCAAACTTCTGGAATTTGATAAAATGCGTTATATCAACAGTTTTTTTTCGCAATTTCATTGAATTTGTGTTTATGCATTTCAAGTTTGCACCTTTTCCTAAAATGTCAATTTTTGAAGTATCTAGTAAAAATATGCATTTGATCTTTTCTACAGAGGTGCAAAGGTAATCAAACTTCAAGTACACAAAATCACGAGATTATATGTACAGTCGATTATGAACTGTATGGTGTTAAGTTTCCCGTTCGTGAATATCGGAAGAAAAAACTACACTTTTCAGAGAATTTTTCATTATAGTAAGAAATCAAAGTTAAGAATAATTTTCAAATAACACTTATTAAAAGGTAGATACTTGAAGCTTTCTAATGAGATATGTTAGACTATTTTCCTCCTATGGAGTACAATTTTACAAGCGCGTAAACCGAAGGCTCAATATTTTTGTCACGTATAGTAATGTGTCCGATGAGCTCCCACGGGAGATGAAACCCAGATCTACTGATTGCAGGGCAGCAAGCGGAACCATTTGGCTTCACGGGAGAACTAAAAGCGACAGTGGACGCGCGAGAGAACGGTCACGTGGAGAGCAACAAACAGCACTTAGATGTATTGACGTACAATGGCGGTAGTCGCTGGGGCCATTGCGAGGGATAATGGGTCAAAATATATGGAACAGGAACAGCACATTCTGTTAATTTCAATTGATGAAATTTTCCATTTGGAATATCCATCAGAAACAGAAATTATTTCAAGGCTGGGAGTTGTGTTTTGTTGTGTTTTTATGTACCACTTCAAAATGTTGATGTTTTTAATTTTCGGTGTCCGAGATTGATGAGAGGGCAGAATCACCACCTCCCTACAGACGGTCCCCAGGTTCGAGTCCTGGGGGTGAGTATGGCTGTTTCTTTGTGAGTGCCACTTCATCAATTTCTTCTGTTATCATTCATCCTCGTCGTTGCGATTAGCTAAAGTGGCAGAGTATCCCATGGGATATGAACCAAAAAGAACCACTTCGCTCAAATGGGTCATTTGTATAGTAGGTTAATCGCGACAATAAGGTGACGGTACAGTGGTTATTTGATGGATTGATTTGCTTCATTCTACTTAGCTTCTTGTGTCACTTTTGGCTAATTTGTAGAGTGACGACATGATGAAATTGATGGACACTCAGAAACATTCATGCCTAGGCCGAGATTCGAACCCAGAACCTCTGGCGGCGTAGCGCAATATGCTGACCACTCCGCCACGCCGGCCGGCGACGGTACAGTGGAAAGAACGGGAAGGAGCGTCTGTTGCCTTCTTCATCAAACACGTAAATTCTCAACAGTCGCCTCGGGTAATTCGGAATAACGATGACCAGCGGCGGGATTTGAATCAGCGACTTACAGAATATGAAAATCCTGTTCAGGACTAGAAGAAAATCAGATTCGAAACATTGAGGTATGTTCTAACAGAGAAAAACTAGAACTTGATTGCAACGCTATAGCATAGAGGGGTAAAGAATTTGAGTCTTGAAAAATCGAACAGGGCCACTAGTATGAAATTAACTTGAGAAGAACCCTGAAAGAGAGATTTTTAAAAAAAGGCTACCTTTGACACAAACTTCTACTTAAGAAATGTGGAAGACTGGAAGTTCTGAAAGAAATTCGGGAGGAATTAGGTGAAATCCAATTAAGTAAATGAAACTACAGCTGCTTAGCGGCCGTCGCAGTTCGCGGAAGAAATGTTGCCTCTCATCAAGAAGGTGACGAAACCAGCGCTGTCTGTTTCTGAAAAGAAATACATTAGGAGACCGGGCTGTAACAGATTGGATACAAGAGCGAAAATCGATGTCCTGAGCAGCAAAAGGAGGAATCAGAAGCAAGGGCTGGGATTGTGAGAGAGGGAGTCAGCAGAAGTTTGAAATTACGTCCCCCTCCAGCGGGGGCATTCAGTCATTTCCGGCAGAAAGAGAAGAGGAAACCCTAACATAAAACAATGCATTAAATCATGACTTTCGTTTGAGCCAACTTCTACTTCCCATTTCTTCTACCAATGGTGGTTCCGCTCCCGACTTTTTGCTTATGAATGACGAAAGTGCAAGGCGCTGACGTGGAATTTCATTTCGAATTTTTATTGAAAACCGAGACCATTAGTCGAACTAAAAAACAATATTCTAAATATAGAAACGTCAGGAAGCAGTACAAGACGTTGGTTCTCATAAATTCTTCAACTTTGGACAGAACTCCAACGTGTGAAGCACAGAGTAATGTTCACTGGGTGAGCATTTCTGCAGTTTAACTACCTCCGAAACACGATTCGCAACTAGGCTAACTAGCTAACTAGTAACTGTTGACGTGACTTCATGTTCTGTTGATGGTAAAGGTGGAATACTACAAGATATTGTAGTATCTGCCCGATAACTAATAGAAATAAAACTTAAATCTATTTCCAAATTGTTGGATAAAAGCTTGTACATACTCAAATAATTGTTTTGCACAGTTCTCTAACCATTTATTTCAGTGATTCAACATGATGATGGATGTATCAGTTTGCTAGTTTACATAAACTCTTCACAAAATATTCGGACAAGAATGTCGAAGTTAATTTTATTATCACTTTTATGCTCACAAATAGGGTACTGACAATTAAATGTGGTAGAGCAGCCCAAGGCTGAATCTCGCTCTGTAGTAAATAAAAAGACTTTTCAATTCAATTCAATTCAATACTTACGGTGAAACAAGTTGCCTGGTAATGCATATATTTTCGCAAAGTACTCATATTATTAACTAAGGTAAAAGTGAAGTATTAGGGGCAATGGGTCGGAGGATAAGGAGATAAGGGGTCTCCAAGTTAACATGGGAGTCTATGGGAAGACCCCAAAGTCCGTCGCCAACCGACGCTAAAGCACTAGTGCTTCACTCCAACAGAGTGACGAGATTTTTAGAGGAAATGAATGTCCAACTACAGAACACAACCAAATAATAACACATTTGGTTATGAAATTTGAAAGTAATTTTTTATTTGGAAGCAGAAAACATGGTAATTGGATTCAAAGAGTGATACAATCAATGTGAAGTTCAGAAAGCAGTGCGTGGCTCATACAAATGCTAGGACCTTACCGACAGCGTAGTGGTAGCGTCGTCGCCCTGTAATCAAGGGGTCCCGTGTTCTTTACCCGGTGTGGGCACATGGTGGCTAGGATTCCACTTTAAACTGTAGGTCCAGTCCCAATTAACCTTACTTACACCAACTCAACCTCATACAAATTCTCATCTCGCAGTGAGCACACTTTACAAATGCGAAGCACTTGTAGGTTCCGATCGAGTCGAAGCAGAATATTTCCCTGACCTGTTCTACCACATAAAGCCAAACTTTTAGATAAATAAGTCAGAGTTCCTATGGCTAATGAATGGGTTGCGTTGTGTAGTTGGACATTCATTTCCTCTACTAATCTCTTCACTCTATATTTGGAGTGAAACACTAGTGCTTGAACGTCACTTGGCGACTGATTTTAGGGTCTTCCCATAGACTCCCATGTTAACTTTCAGACCCCTTATCTCTTTAACCTCCGACCCATTGCCCGTAATAATTCACATGTACCTTAGTTACTTTCCAAATGTATTATCGGTCAACTTGTTTCACCGTAAGTGACCCTCTGCTGTTTAAAATGGGATATCAAAGACTGAAATGTGCCGAAAATGGAATTTATTAGAAAGTCCAAGCCCTTTACAATAAACTGTTTTCTGCGATGTATCAGTGATAAATTAAGGCCTCCTTGACCGTAAAAGCAAAATGATAAAAATATTTTAATTTTCATTAAATATTTCCACACTATGATGTCCTTGTCGGAAGGCTGGCCACTTTAAAGCGGTCTGCTTTCACAACACCACTTCACAGCTCCGTATTCATCCGTCTGAACGCACTGCACTAGCAACAATGAGTGCGTTGAACAGCTATGCCCTCCCTCTAGACGTATTGGGAACAGCAATGCTCTCTCTTGATCATACGCAATGTGACGACAGTGTTGCCACTACTTTCTTTCCAACCCTCGTATTTACGACTGACTGGAAAACAAGTGCAATTAGTCTAGTCAGATGTGGATTTCTGTCACTGAAATAAATTATAAGGGTTCGCTCCTCACGGATTTAGTTTGTTGGAAAGGTGTTTTACCCTGTTTAGAATATGGAAATATGTGGAACACATGAGAGTATATATAAACAAATAAATTTCCCAAGGGTGTGCTGTTATCTTGGTCATAAACTGCTGTGATAAAAAATGTATGAAGTCTTACCTACAAGATTAGTAATCGACACCAATGCCATGTTATTTTTGTACGCGTTCCTGGGTCTCTTGCCCGTATAAAGGTCCACAAGCTGTTGCAAAGTGTAAAGGTGACGTAATAAATGAACGTTTTTCAGCGTGGTAACCCAGAAACGGCTCATGGTCTTCATTAATCAATCTTGCATTTTCCTCTACTGTTTGCGGTTGTCATGACCAATCAAAACGCAGGCGAAACTTGAAAAGATTCGGTGGAGTAAAGGAGCCCATTGACTATGTAGTGGCCTTGCCTGGCACAAAACAGAGTCAGGCTTCTCTCGTGCTTTGAAAGTAGTGTTCGTTATTTTTTTTTTTCAAGGGACATGTGTCATGTTTATTTACCCTACAGCAAAGAAGCAAGATTAACATCATTTTATGAACAAATAGGCTAACCGTAATAAACCCTACAGATTAAAGTGGAACATGAGCTACAGAAATGGGACCCTGCCCGTAATCAATCAAGTGAACCCTTTATCACGGCACTGTTGCAATTCAGTAATTACCCTAGAAATACTGCACAAGTCGATAGAATCTGACAATGTAAGAGACTTGCTTGGGCAACGATGGAAATAAATTTACTTATGTTATTGAAAACAATTAACACTTACTCAATTACTTACGTGAATTCTGGCAATGAAATTTATGTTTTCAGAATTTTAAACTAGTTTATGTACTGTTACTGATTTTTGCAATGAACTCAAATTAGGCAACAGACTTTGTTATATAGTCAAGTATTTGCTTTCATTTTCCTACAAAGGGTCTCCCCGATGGCGCAGTAGTAACGTCGTCGCCTTGTAATCAAGGGGTCCCAGGTTCGATACCCGGTGGACGCACATAGTGGTTCGGATTCCACTTTAAACTGTAGGTCCAGTTCCGATTAGCCTTGCTGCGCATAAAGTGAACTTAAAACACCAAATAAATAAATAAATCATTTTCCTGCAAGAAAATAAATTAATCTATCTTTCACTTTCTGTATATAATACGAGAAAATGTTTTCTTCTGTGATATGAAAATGAATACCCCGTAGCATGCACATTAGATTTATTAAATTGACGAAAATGCATTAAGAAATACAAATAGCATTCTTGCTGAAAGAACAGAGTTGGAGCCATATGAAAGAATTCATTAACATTCTCTCCCCTGCCACATTAATTTTTTTTTTTATTTTACTTTGCTTTTCTGAAACTTTTGGCAAATCGGGAAGATTAGAATCAATGATGATTATTTAATGAAATTGATGAAGGGACACTTACAAAAGAACACCCAAGTTCAGACCGCGATTCGTACCCGGGACCCCTGGCTACGTAGCATATTAATCACTCCGCCACGGAGGTTGGCTACTTTCATCTGAACTGTCCTTTATGTAACAAGTGTGGAAACAGAAAAGTGCTACTCTCGATTGTTCATACCGTTGTAATGCTATTTTCTATTCAAATCTCTTGTAGTACCAGCTTTTGCCGAGTTCTTTGGGAAAAAAATTGATCACGTAAAATCCCTTAGAGGTCTTATTCTGGTCCCCTGGGAACCTTCCCGTGTCCGAATCTTGCTTTTTCCAATACCTCCGCCCTCCAACTTTGCATTTGTTGTTCTAAAGCCCTAACGCCTTCCACCTTGGAAGCGTCCTCAACTCCCATCGGCAATCGATGGGAACATTTCAGGTCAACAAGAAATTGCAAAGAGGTTAACTACCTGGAATAAATCTGCAGTCGTTTTTGCGAGGTGAAGAATGTTGATTGATCTACTGCCAATGGTGAGAAAGGAAATTGAAGATGTTTCCGGAGCATTTACAATGAAGTTATTGGGGGCTCCTGCGTGAATGATTAAGGTTCCCAAGATTCGTTTTCTTCTAGATCAATTTATCATCCGCAAAGGGGGGAAAATGGAAGCTAATAGGAAGACACGTCGCACGGTTTGATGCATTCCGAAATTTCGAAATTTCAGATGCGTAAATTAAGAAATATAAATTCGGTATAGCCATACCGTAACGCCAAACCATCATTAAACAAAATTGCAAAGGTAATGGTATGTCGTTAAGCTAAGGTATGTCCCATCATTAAAGTGTAAATTGTTCCATTCACGGCGAAGGGAATGTTATGTGCAATAAAGAGTAACAAAATGGAAGTTCAGTGATCTCAATTACGCACTTCAACTCAGATTTACCAAAACACATAAACACACATAGACGACACACAACACGAGTCCCACATAGGATTATAGAGGCCGTGAACCAGACGCCAGAGCCTCGCTAGTCTGTAAAATGCAGTCCAGGGTGTACTACGTGTAAGAGAGGTTGGCATATGGTAATCTTCGAAAAGACAAATTTGCTGTCGTGTCTTCGCTCATAAAAAACGAACTAACTAAATATGTGAAGGGTCAGGGAAATAACTGGTAAGTCAGTACCCATGAAACTCCAAAAAATGAAATTTTAATTGCAAAACGTTATTAGACATTTAATGAAAAGATACAGAAAGCATATGCTTCGAAGAATGGAAGTGTCAAGTGTATGAAACGAAAATGTTTTACTACTGAAAATTGACTTACCTGATTTTCCCCCCTGACCCTTCATGTGTGAAAAAGTATGCCTTTGAATCTGGATTTCAATGAACCTAAAAATATTTCCTTTACTATTTCACAAGCAACTTATGTTGTTAGGACACTTGATGCAGAAATATTAACATTCTTGGTTGTTTACTTTTACAGGTGGTGATCGTGTTCTACGCAGCCATTATTCTCCTTCTGGTTGGGACCAACTTACGCCGGAGACAAAATCGCTCCAAGGCCCCTCCACAAGTGGTTGTGTACGACCAGAAAAAGGGGAAAACTGAGCAACGGGCTGCTGGAAGCGGAAATAATGGTGCAACTGAGGTGTGAAACTCCATCAGATCTCATTAGGAAACATCGCAAACTTTGCCAGGCAACGCGATTTGAATGTATTTTTAAATTAACAGCAAAATTTTGAACTGGTGTCATGTAAAGTGTACGCAGGTATTGTGGAGAAATCGTTGGATTTCGGGCGTGGAAACATGGTTGATTCGTTATACCGGATTTTTTTTTTCGACAAAAAATCAAGTTCGATTCAAGCTTTGGGCTCGCCTGCAAATACTTCATTTGCCGGAATCCCCCTTTTCAAGATTCCTAAAATGTCAACCTGCCAACTTTTTCAACGATTGGTGTTGGGCGTGTGTAATTAAATTTACACAAACGCGCCATTTGGTAAGAGTTGTAGTGGAGAAATTAAAGTATCCACCTTACTCGTAGCCAGAAATACATATTAATATATATTGTGAGACTTAAATATATCTAGTCATGTTGTGATCAGGTCATACGGTAAACGAAATATGATCCAAACTCGTTACACAGAGAGAGAGTGCGTACGTTTTGTATATATTTACGCATGTAACTTGTGACTAAATTATTTTTCAGCCTATCTGCATATGAAAGGTAACGCGGAGGTCTTAAATGTAACCGTTTATGCGGTAGATCCATTTTTGTTTTATACGGTTATGTAAAGTTACATAAAACCTGAAAATGATGATTTTTGCTACTATTTTTTCACTGGAAATTGTGAAAAAAAACAATATACAGTTTTAGAAAAAAATAATTTATTTGAAATTAGAATACTTGACTTAATTTTGATTTGATGTATAAATGGGTAAAATGTGATGAATGCAAACGTTTTGTTAGGGACAAGAAGTCATCAACATTTTTATTTTTATTGGCAGCCATAGATTATGATTTTGTTCAGTATAACATAAGAACACTGAACATTTGTTTATATATATAAAACATTCGCAGATCGACACAAAATGGTTTGTGTCGGTTTCCTTTTAATATAGAATTGATGAAATGAAGAGAGTACATACATTTCGTTGATTTCAAAATAACGAGTTACCCTAAAATTTTCTTGAAAGATTTCTCCTCTAATTTCTAATTGCATAATTTAAGAATCCTTGTTTATATGTCACTGTACAAGTATGAGTAAGTATTGTGATCAAATTCATGTAGTTCCAAACCCATGATGTGTTATTTATGGTCTTGGGGTTTGAGGTATTCTCAACTTATTAAAAGTACAAAGTAAGTTACAGCTGTGTCATAAGCAGTTGTATGACTTACGTGTGAACATAATTAAAATATCAAAGAATGTTCCAAAAGTAGTATCCTAAAGGATATTTGAAATGATCTTTTTAGGAAATAAATCTCTGTTTTTCTACTTAAGACTCCAAAGTATGATATAATTATGTTTGTATTTTTTCAATTCTACTCATTTACCTGTTTTCCATATTCGTGAAATATTCTAACCAAAGAAGTATTATTGTATTATAAATCTAAATTGGAAATTTCTACTTTTTATGGAATAAAATGGATAATTCCGAGCATTATTTTTATATGTCTATTTAAGAAAACACTAATTGCTGCAGAAAAACAACTTTAAGAAAGTTGATAATTATTTAGTTATTTTTCAGCATATTTCTCTTACTTCTACTTCAAATATTAAGAATACACATAAAGATAGAATTCATTACCATACAGTTATTTGTAAATGTTAGGGTTGAGTAGCAAATGTAACGGAAGACTGAAAAATATGTTCAACAACATATATGATTACCACAGAATTTACTTCACGAATATAAATTCCACACATAGATATGTTTGCAGAAATGAATATACTAGCGTCTTACTTTGGAAATTTGTATTATCAATGATTTGTTCTTTGACAAACTTCATATGTACCAATATTATTGATGTTACTCTTATTGCTTTGTTTAAAATTGGAAATATTATATTCCGTGTAAATATAAGAGTTTATGTAAAGGTACTTATGAAAAGTGTTGAGATATATTCTGTACTCATTTGTCTTACATGTAAATCTGTTTAATCATAGTAAATATGTTCAAGTGAATGTCTCAAGAAGTGTTTTGTCCATAATGTAATGTGGATTGATTTATTTATTTTGTAAAGATACCTTTATATATTTCTAGTGTTTGCAACAATCAAATTATTGACCTTCTATTGTTAGGAAACAGAGAAGAAACTCGATTAGTGAAGAAATACATAATCGTATCACTTCATTTTGGATCGAAGACAAGAAACTAATGATTTCAAAGGATTGATACGAAAACTAGGCAAACAGAAGAATACAAGGAAGAAAGCAGGAAACACTACATATTGGACTACATGCTTCAAACTTGAAACAGTAATAGTATTGAATATAACTGGAACGAAATTGTACAAATATTTTTAGAATGCACAATGCAGACTCAATTTTTACTCCTCGTACACGTATATGGCCACTATTTTATCTATAGTTACAAAAATGTCAATATTTCTTAAATATTTAGTTACAATACAAATTCCTTAGTAACGTATAATTGCACTGTAAGTGAACAAATAAACAGAGAAAAATGGAAGTTGCAAATATCTGGAGAAAGTACAATTATGGCCAATTTACGATTCTATGGCTATGAAAAATAAAAAATATAAAAAATAAACCATTAATCACAAAAAGTAATTACCAAATACATCATCTAGAAAATGCGTATCACAGTGAATATTTTCAGACTGTTTTCGAACTGGTAAATAGAAGTTAGATGGAAATGATCCTTTTAATTAAGCATTACAACATTTTCATCTGTTTAATGGAAGATCTATCAATTCATACATCATCTGAAGAAAGGAAGATAACGACGAAGAACATGAGTGCACATCAGAAAACATACACAAAGTGATACCTCGAAGATGAAAATATAATCACTCTTCTGAATCTAATTTCTTCCAGAGTCAATAACCTTCAAATTTTATAATAATTAGTACATTGTTTTTTTTTTCTTCAGAAAAAGACTACTACTAATCTTACGCTTCCAATGTGTTTTTGAGAATCTAGACCAAATTCGTAAGAATCTAAACAATTCGTGACCGATGAATATAAACACATTCATATCACAATGTACTCATTAATAAAAATTAACTAAGTTATGCAAGAAACTAAAACATCTCTGGGTAAGAAAGTTAAATTTTTGAAATTAATGGACATATTGGAAATCAGCTATAAGAAACGAGAAGTCAAAATTTACCGAATGAACATTATTAAAGAAGGTAGGGACATATTTCCATCGCAAAACAAGAAGGAAGTATTATATATTAAAACTTCGATACTGTACAACCAATGTCTACACCAAACCTTTTGATCAGATGGCTGTTTACAAAACAATTCAAGAAATTTTGAAGACTCATGGACTCTCAAGAATGTTCTATCAATTATTATCTTGAACACCACATATTTCCTCAACTTCTAACCGAAATTTCATCTTCAAGTATTTGTCAATTTAATGAATTTCATAAGTTAATTTGTTGGTGGAATGACATATCATAAACTTATTGTGTCTACACGATTGGTGACAATACAAAATCTAAACAGTTACAGCCGACTTATTATTAATATTTTTATACCCTTCATGGAACAAATTGGTATATCTAATTCATCTAGTAGTATACTGCAGTGATATCAAGTGTCACGTCACATTTAATTTTCACTATTGTGAATATGTCGTAAATCTATGGTGAAAATATTTAGAGCTATATATTCAAAAGTGTGCTAGAACTTGACAACTGTATGTTGCTTTGTGATTATGTTAAATGACAAATACTTTGTACAAATAATAGACCAAAATGGCGAGTCCATAGTACTGAATCGAAATTCCTAGTGAAATATTTATTAGTGTTATTTTACTAATTATACAAGTATTGATACAGTCAATGTTTTTGCGAGATCGTTGATTATAGTGGCATGATTGTGAAAGATTCACAAATCATAGGCAAGGCTTTTCTTTTCGTTCATGTGTGGTAGCAATGTTACTTTCTGTTGTATGAAATATTGAAAATATCTACATGTGACACAAATGTAATAAATATTTTTCCGCAGTGAACATTGAAGTTTCTTACTGACATGACCTTCATCAGAATGAGAAAATATATTTATCAACATTTTTAAACATAAAATGCTTCATATGCTGTAAATGTGTGTTTATAATATTTTCATAATATGCAGTGTGTGAAAAATAAAACAAAGTATGAGGTACTCAATTCACCCTTCTCGTTTAAAAGTTCCCAAATGTAGGTCATAACGGGAACAAAAATTATTCTGGCGAGTTATATTGCTCACCAACGAACACAAATATGCATATTGTGCACATAAAATATCAATAACATCGCAGAAGTAATGAAATTTCAAAGCAGTATAGTGGCAAAAGTATTGTCGGAACAGTAAGTGTTCAAACGCTTAAGTTTCTGTTTTAATACAGAATATTTAAAAATTGATGCATTGAACGCAAAAAACGAACCAGAAATGTCTGAAAATAATTTGGATATAAAAGTGAACCAGTATACACTCAAAGAGCAGTCCAAATAAGTAAGGAAAAACTATAAAGGAAGGAAGAGTCTTTCCAGCTGGATTTTCATATATCAATCAGTTATAAATTATAACATTATAATACATGCACATTCACATAAGAATCAAAATTGGTTTGTTAGGCTCAAAATAATTTCAACGAAGCCTATAATTTTTTGTGTAGATACGTTGAATACAAAATACAGAAGCGATAAGAAAACTATTAACAAAAGAAACATTTTAAATAAGTGAAAAACTAATGTGAAATATATTATTGAATAATCGAAGTGTTTCTGGGAACTATGTAAACTTTGTTCCTTTGATCACTGTAAAATGAAGTGAGAAACTTTATTCTCAATTAACTCATCAATCTAAAAAAGAATACAAAGTATAGAAAATATAAAAGCACTTCACGAAAGTTTGAAAAGGCAATTGATAAACGTGCGATGGAATAAGCAGAAAAAAAAATAAAACGAAACAACGAGGACAGTAATACCTAAACTGTGTAACTGTCATTTTGAACGCATGAAATGCCACACCCGAGGGCCACTTTACCAGATATATAATAGCAATGACAGGTTTTGCTGAGAGTTGCAAATAAAACATCAACATCTATCCCGGACTGATACATACATCAATGGATTGTAATGAAAACATGTACGGATACACTTTCAGAGGGAAAAACATTCTAGCGTCTACTTCACTTTACGTACAATGTGTTCTCGTTTATTGGATCAGAATGCAATTTCCCTGGTGTGCCAACAATACCTCACGGGGTGGAATGTAAATTAAAGAAAAATGGACATCGGACTGGTTAGGCAATCTCTCTTTTATCTCTAGGAGAAATAGATTTTATGACGATGGAACAGTTAATGTGTTTCTGTACTATATATTATTTAAAGTTAATGCAAGATAAATATATAATTTTTCCATAATTGTGTCGATTATTATAGTGCCAAGAAATAATCTTTATTCTCCTTTTTCAAGGTTGCGCTAAAATAGAAAAACAAACTAGAAGAGAAAAATGGACTTGAAATTTTTTCTGCTTAAGTTTCTATTCTTACTGGAGTATCAACAATAACATGGGTGCTCGACAGAAAATACAATGGAATTAATTAAATATCTGATGATGTTGAATACGTCACATTTTACAAATTTAAATGATATATTTTCAATTATAAGGACATACACTGCAGTAAGTTAGAACAATAATATACTGAACGTAATGGAATCAAATTTAAATTCAAATGAAACAATTATATTTTTCTTGAAAATAAATAAAAATCTCAGATACTTCTCAATGTAAAAAGTAATATCTAGATATGCAAAAGGATACATACAAATTTGCAACCACCGATATAGGAGGAAATCAGTATGTTTAAGGTATGTTTGCTAAAACTTAGCAACACTATCATTTCTGAAAAAATGAAATCATTCAAAATATTAAGAATATATTTAAACTTTATAGGAAAATGAAGGGAAATTTTTAATTGTAAAATGAATGAAAGTGTTAACAAATAAGATGAAATTTGTAAGATAAATGTAAATATGTGTGTGATATATATTTTTCTCCTAAACCATTTGTTTGTAGAGTAATTGTGTTCACCATATTTAATCAATATGGTTTATATCAATGTAGAAATTAACCAATTCAACTATGTTCCTAACCAATTTTAATTTTTGCAATATTGCAAACAGTTTAACGCATGTACCATCAACTTCATTCATTTGAATCAGTACTGTTTTCATAGAGCAAACAGAGGCGATACCAGACCAAGAAGAAACCTAAGCTTTACTCACTTGACTGAAATAGATCAAGAGATTCAGACAGGAGTGCAGCTTCATGTATGTTTTACGCTCGTTTAAAAGTGGGATTGAACTTCAGGTAAAAAACGTTAATTCGCTCATATGTAATGTGTACAGTACAATGTTATACTGGATGCCCCTTGTAAAAATATCGAAAACGTATTCTACATGTTATTTTACTACATATAACACAATAAATATAATGAGATTAAAAGTATGAATACATAAAAATATTAGGAACCCGGCCACAGAAAAAATTCAAAATCTCTTAATTCCCGGAGACCATTGGTCAAATCAAAGCAAAAAGTTAGAAAAATAAACATCATTGCTTCACATGATGACATTTGTCTCCATCCACAACCACAGAGCACACAATTAACGTACATGCCTAGACTATAAGCTCATTATTAGCTTATTCTTCTTTAGTACTCAACCCTGAAGCTGCTTTGCTCAAGCTCTTTTCTCATTTGGAAAAAATGCCCCTCCCCCTTTCCCCACTATTTTCCTGTTCACTTTATATTTTTCTTCTTCGTTTCTTTCTTTTTGGTTTCTTACCAAAGGGGGGCTGCGGAACTGGTTTATATTTTGTTCTTCTTACTTGGCTGCATTTCTCCACTTGTTTCTGTCTTTTACTAAGGTTTTGATTTCTCCGTAGCTTTCGCAATTCACATCTTTGTCGACTTGTTTTGTGTGTTCCATTTTGAAACTGCCAATGTGGTTTTTCTTATGGTCTTCCTTAAATTGATGGGTATATTTTCAAAACGTTCTTTGTCCATCATACAAACTTTT
Source organism: Lepisma saccharinum (assembly GCF_977018435.1). NCBI lineage: Eukaryota > Metazoa > Arthropoda > Insecta > Zygentoma > Lepismatidae > Lepisma > Lepisma saccharinum. The sequence continues at coordinate 183,431,778 of NC_139230.1, read as the reverse complement.
GGAACAATTAGATCGAAAGGTTGTGCAAAGAACGTTCTGAACCAAAAGAGTAGACAGACGTTCTGAAATGAAAACGTAGGACAAAAAAAAAAAAAAAGAAAGTGTGGTTCTAAAATTATAGAAAATATGGGAACGTAGGCTTTATTTAGTTTTCTAATGTGAACGACATTGTTTCTAAATATGCATTGAATGAAGTAATTGTCCTTAAAACTTAAAAGAACCGAGAGCCTCTGAAGTAAAATCGTGGAGAAATATATTTCGAGAATAGGGCAGACCGTGACTCATGTTAAGAACTGCCATTCACTCTGAAATGCAGTTTAGTGTTGCATAACAATTTACAAATCAACTTCCGGGTGCCTGCCAATGTGACACCACTACTCCGCTCATTTTAGTGACCGAAGTACCCGGGTGGAAGTTTCGGCCTAGGCATAGATATATATTCTTTGCAAGTGTTCCTTCATCAATTTTATCTTATCATTGCCCGCCACGACGGAATGCTCTCATACAACTAAAATATAATTTTTACAACACCATGTGAATATAATTTATATCATACAAACATAAAATACCATAATAAATATGTGTTAAGTCATTATAAATTACTGTCACAATAGGTTAGGTGAGTTCTTGTGGGTTTCAGTGCTTTTGTTTCTGCATTTCCCTTATTTGCAATTATCACTTCCATCAATATTACACGTTTGCTATGTAGTGACTGCATGAAGACCTGCACATAACGAAATCCCAAGCAGTCAACAGTTGCTTGGTATGAGCCCTAAACACACAGCCATGAAATTAGACAGGTAGCAGAAGTTCGCGCTGTTGCCACGTCGGAACACAACCCCCTGTGTTCGGAAGTTTAAGAGAAAATAATATCTCGTTGTGGAGTTGGTCTTAATAATCCATGTGATACAAAAGTAGTGGGTTTTACGGTACGGACAGCACGAGAAAGGAAGAGCATCCCCTCAAGCAGCTTTGCTACACTTAAAACTTGCTTAACATGAGCATATGAGTTTTTGAGCAAGTGTGGAATCTTGTCTAATCCAAGATTTTTGTAAAAATGCCCTCGGGAATTTTTCAGAAACGAAGAGCTTTCTCAGATTGATTTGTTTACACTTAAAACTTGCTCAACATGTTTATTTGTTTAAGTGTAGCACCTGCCTAACCCAAAGAGTTTTGAAATTCGGAAAATATTAACTCTCCTCAAGCAGATTTACAAAAATTACATCAGTTTGTCTATAAACTTGTATCCATACCTACTTATACATATTTACTTCAGGTTTAAGTTCAATTGGATTTGATTATCTAATATTAAAACAATGCAATATGCAGAGCCTACCTCTAGAATTGGTCCGTGTTTGCATGTTTCCCCTCTGTGGCAATGTGCGCAATTCCCGAGACGTTAGTATTGATTTTTTTCCTCAGCGCATGTATTTACAGAAATTCCTGAATATTGCATCAGCCAGTTATGTGAGACTGACTGAGGGGGACAGACGTGTTGATACAGTGCTTCTCATACTTACAGGTTTAAATTCATATTGAACAATATAAAATCTGTTATTTGTTGTAATCCACTCATATTTAGAGTCAAGCTTATATTTGTCCCAGCCTGTTATACATAACAAGGTTATTGCTATTCAAGATATGCATGTTCGTGCAGGTATTTGCGCCGGGTCAGTGTGAATGATTTTCCACTTGTGGGCTATTGGTTTTACATTTGAATCCCAGGAAATTTTATATAAATACCAAAACCATAAATATTAAGTGTATATACACATATATACATATACGCATACAAATCACAGTGCTGAACCCAACTGATATTTTTTATCCAGTATAAAGTTTTGAATTGAAACCCAGGAAATTGTATATAATAAACAACAACAAAAATGCCGAATCAAAAATATTGTAATCAATGCAATAAAAATATATTTAGCTCTAATTGGGCCAGACATCAAAAAATTTGTAATCCGGACAAATACAAAACTCCCACAAAAATTTGCCCCAAATGCAATAGAAAATATAACATGGAATATTTCACATATAAACATAAAGATACTTGCTCTGCATTGCCCTCTCAACCATCCACATCTGGTCTGAAAAGAAAGCACGAAGCACCTGTTAATACCAGAGCAGCAAAACAGCTACGGATAGGTGCATGGCGTAGCAGTTTTAATGCCCAACTTAGGGATTACCAGTTTGTATCAGAGCTAAGATGCGGCATTGAGAATTTCTTGAACAGTATAAATTCTGATCTGCACGCAATTCTTAATGCACAAAATGGCTCTTATAAGCTATCCCTCAAATTGTTTGTACAATATAAGAAACCAAATGGCACAAAATTTACACAGCCCCACATAACAGAAACTGTACCTGTATATTCAAATTCAAATTCAGACAAAATAATAGGCAATTTGATAGATCAATTAAATATCAAACACTCTGAATTTGCAGCAAAAGAGTCTGGATGGACCCTATGCGGTTCATCACACAAGCTCTATGTTAATATTTCTGAATTCACTCCATTACAAGGATCTACTTATGTGCCTTTGCCTGCTAATATCAAAAACAAAAGAGCCGTGGTCAATATAAAAAACACCGACCAGAAATGCTTTTTGTGGTGTATATTAGCTGCTTTGTATCCAGTTTCAAGGAATCCTCAGAGAATAACTTATTACAAACAGCATGAACATATTTTTGACGATGCAATGAAGGGTTTAGAATATCCAATGTCAGTTCAGAATATTGATAAATTTGAAAAAAGGGCCAGGCACATCAATGGCAAACAATTATCTATTAATGTTTTTATTTGTTCTACTGGCAATTGCCCGATAGCACCTCTCAGAATCAGTACACTTGATGATGAATCTGCAATTCCGATTGATCTGCTCTTAATTGAAGGGGATGGCACATATCATTACACTCTGATACATAATCTTGAAGCTTTAGTGAGAACACAACTAGACAAAACTCATAAAATATTCAAGTTGTGTAGAAGATGTTTAACTGTATTTGATGGTCAAAAAATGGTGAAGGGGGTTCGGGAAGAGAATGCAGAAATTGCTAAAAACAAGTTAATTGAGCATCTGAAATACTGTGGCAATCATAAACCTGTTCATATGGTGATGCCCAATCCAAGTGAAAATTGCAAATTCAAAAAGTATGAGGCCTTGTTGGAACACCCAGCATATATTGTCTGTGATTTCGAATCGAACCTCAAACCTATTGCATTCTGTAGCCCAGATCCCGAAGAATCTTCAAGTACACCATACCAGCAACATGAACCTTCCAGCTTTTGTTTTATGGTTATACGGGATGGTGTTGTTATTAAAGAATATTCATACAAGGGACCAAATGCCATCAAAATATTTGCACATAGAATAGAAAATGTGTGCCGTGACATAGCATCTAACATCTTATTAATATCAAAACCTATGTTGCCTTTAACAGAGGATCAGATTGAGGATTTCAACAATGCAGAAAAATGCCCGGTATGTGATTCTGAATTTTCAGATACAAATATCAAGGTTCATCACCATTCTCATACAGATGGTAAATTCTTAATGGCCCTGTGTAGTAGCTGTAATATTAAGATCAAGAGACCAAAATTTATCCCCATATTTTGCCACGGAGCATCCAATTATGATTTTCATCATTTGATCAGGTACGAGGGGTTTGAGAAGCAGAATTTAAATATTTTAGCTGAAAATGACGAGAAATATATATCTATTAGCAAGATAATTAAAGTTGATGGTGTTCCTATTCACATAAGATTTCTTGATTCTTACAGATTTTTATCTGCTAGCCTGGATACACTGGCCTCTCAATTATCTGATGATGACTTGAAAATCACACGTGCCTCGTTTCCAGATCAGGAGCTGAAATTAATTAGGCGGAAGGGTGTATATCCATATGACTATGTTACAGATTTTTCTAAATTTGATGAGTGTTCCCTGCCACCACAAGAAGAGTTCTACAGCAAAATCAGAGGATCTGGAATCACTGATGATGATTATCACCATGCCCAGTTGATGTGGAAGAGTTTAAAATGCAAGACATTTGGTGATTATCACATGGCATATTTAAAACTTGATGTGACCCTCTTAGTTGATATATTGCAGGCATTCAGAAAATCTTCCATGCAAAATTATGGACTGGACCCAGTGTATTTTTACAGTGCCCCGGGCCTAGCATGGGCCGCAACGTTTTTCAATACCAAAATGCAATTGGATCTGATCCACGATCAAGAAAAGTATCTGTTTATAGAGGAATGTATAAGAGGAGGGATGGTGCAATGTTCTCAGAGATATGCCAGAGCAAATAACAAGTATATGCCTGATTATGATCCAGCACGGCCATCAAATTATATACTTTATGGGGATGCAAACAACCTCTATGGTCACGCTATGATGCAAAAACTGCCATATGCAGGGCTTGAATGGGTCGAAGATTTCAATATTGAGGATCTTCAGAATTTTGATGACAGTGACTATGGCCTGTTCTTAGAGACTGATCTGATAATTCCTGATGATTTGCACAATAAATTTTCTGATCTGCCCCCAATTCCCGAGGTTCAGTGCCCACCTGGCTCTAAACAGAAGAAGCTCATGATGACTCTGGAGCCGAAACAGGGATATGTCATATATTACAAAAACCTCCAGTTCCTGATGAAACATGGTGTTCAAGTGACCAAAGTTGGCAAAGTTTTGAGGTTCAGGCACTCAGAATGGTTGAAACCATACATTGATACAAACACGGAGCTTCGAACATCTGCAAAGAGCGAATTTGATAAGAGCTTGTTTAAATTGATGGTGAATTCAGTGTATGGCAAAACAATTGAAAATGTCAGGAAACATACCGATGTTAAAATAATTACTGACCCCAGCCTGAGCAAAAAATTGGTTGCAAAGCCCAACTTCAATTACAGAAGAATTTATGATGAGCACATGGCACTTTTCAACATGATGAAAACAAAGATCAAGTTTGATAAACCTATTTATGAAGGGGCTGTGATATTGGAATCGTCCAAATTACATATGTTAATATTATATTATGACGTGCTGAAACCTTTTTATGGTGATCGTGTAAAATTATTGTACATGGACACGGATAGTTTTATTCTTGAAATTCAAACAGAAGATGTTTATCAAGATATGTCACAGCCTGAATTGTTTCAATATTTTGATACCAGTGAACATACAAAGATTCAACAACACCACAACAAAAAAGTGCCTGGCAAGTTAAAAGATGAGACACTTGGTGATGTTATTGTAGCATTTGCTGGGTTAAGAGCCAAGATGTACAGTTTTGAAACATGTAGTGGTGCTGTTGCCAAAAAGGCCAAGGGCATTGGCAGAGTAACTGTTGAAAAAGAGCTTGTATTTGAAGATTACAAAAATTGCATCAAATCACAGAGTTCAATCAGAACATCAGAAAATAGAATTCAGAGTGAGAATCACTTGTTGACTTCAAATATTGTAACAAAAGTGGCTCTGGACCCACATGATGACAAGAGATGTATTTTGTCATGTAACATACATACTTTACCTTGGGGGCATTGTGATTTGAAAAATGGGAAACAATGCCCAATTCCAGAGCATGATTTGAAATAAATAAACATGCCTATGAACTTATTTGGGTTCAAAAAACAGGCTATTATGGACCTGCCGACACCACAACCCTCTCCTGATTTACAATCTGTAATGTCTAAACTGAGTGGCTTGTTAATTATTCATCTGAACAGCATACTTACAGATAATGATGAAGAAACAGGTAAAACATTGTACATATTTAACAATAATTTAAATCATTACCAATTACCTGTAGGTGGGCAATTGCAATTTATTACAACCCCTGAGGGCGATGTCAAGATTTCAGTGGGGAGAAATATTTATAGAATCAAGCACTCAAACATGGTTTCTGGCACTGTATATACTGTTTCTGCTGGTGACTGCTTATATATTGAGGTCCCTGGATCTTATGACAAGCTTATACCCTTTTTTATAGAATTAAGAATCAGATACTCTATAATAAATAACCAATAAAACAAAAATGCCTAACGATATATTTGGCCATACAAGACATGAAGATCACAGTGATGAGATTCTGATGCTTGATGTCAGAGTCAAGAAATTAAGAAGTGATTTACAAGCTTTACAAACCACACTCAATGCCAGTCTTCAATTAGAAATTACAAATTTACAATCACAATGCATGGACCCTCTTCTCAAAATTGATTCTGAACTCAAATTGTTGCTTCAGAAATATACTGATTTGGCCACATTAGATAATTTTCAAAGTTTGGAAGAAGCTGTAGCAGCTCTTCAAGCCAAATTTAAGACCCAGGCCACCAACTCTGAGCAATTGAAACACCAATTAGAAGAGCAGATAAATAATGTCCAGGTACAGCTCCAAACAATTGTCAAAAGCATAAAATCACAAGAAGATTTTGATCTAGTGATTTCCACTCTAAAGGAACAGATTCAGTCACTCCAGATACCTAATCTGGACCCTCTGAACAATGCCATAGCCGAGGTTAAAGAAAAAATTAAGACACTTGAAAATTTTATGAACAATTTGCCATCTTCTGATGCTTTGAATGCAATAACTCGGAGTGTTGCAAACATCAAGCTGCAACTTGAAACATATGAAGATTTTGGAAAAATTCAAAGTACCATAACCCATCTTGAGGGTACAATAGCAGCAGTGCAAAGTGATTTGGCAAATGTACAAGAAACTCGCCTGCCTGGGATTGTAGATACACTTGTCAGTGTCCAGCAACAGATCACAAAACTTGAAAACCTCAACACTGAATCTGAGCTATCTCATTTTCATCACTTGATCGATGATATCCAAACAAAACTTGAAATTTTACAACAATCAACACCTACTCAGGCAGATATAGCCCTGCTCCAAAATGCTATGCAAAATGTGGCTGATGCTTCTGAATTAAACAATGTAAAATTGGCACTTGAATTTTTGCAGAATACAGTATCAAATCTTCCCACATCACAGGAACTTAAAAATATTAAGAGGGCAGTAAATAGGATATTGAAATCAGAAGATATCAAGAATATCCAGGCAGAGATCAAACAACTCACTCAGACAGTGGCCACTCTACCAACAAATCAACATATTAATGAACTGCATGCCCTGTTTGAGGATATCAGAAGACAGGTCCATGATCTTACTGCTCAAAATTCAAAATTGGCAGTTGTTGAAAATTTGCAACAAATTGTAGCTAATATCAAGCAACAGCTAGGGACCATGGAATCTAATCAAGCAAATGCTCTGTCTGTTTTTGCCACCCAGCTTCAAGAGATTGTGCAACAATACAAGAAACTTATTGTGGACATAAAAATCAAGCCAGGCCATGATGATGTTGTTCGAACCATCAATGAGCACCTTGAATCTGTAACAAGTAGATTGCTTATAGCAGAAAAAGAAATAACTGGCATAATCGAGAATCCTAAACATACAGTAATTCTTGAATTGTACAGCATCCCCAACAAAGAATATGATTCACCATTTACACCAGGAGGCAAAATATATATGCTGTCCCCTGCACAATTTTATTACCAGTTTTTTGTTGGAGGCACACTTAGACCAATCAAGATCAAATATTGGCATCAGCCACAGGCACACCACTACCCTATCTTATCAATAACAAATGCTGAGAACAAACCAAAAATCACCAGTGTAGAGTTAGAGGATTTTACAGACCCCAATACATTAGAAACAGCCTATGCTGAAGATGATGGCTCTTTGGAATTTCATATACAAATAGGAGACAAATTATATTTAGAAAATCCTGCAGTATCAGCTGCTGAACACCCTATAGTTGCAATATTCTTGTTTACATATTATGTCTAGACAAATTATTGTTGATGAATTACACAGACAGGCCAGACATAATTTTAAGAGACTCCCAGTAGTCACAAAAGGCATAGATGATTTATGGCAGAGCGACTTGATTGAGTTGTCAAGTGGGCAGTTGAAAAACTTAGACAAAATCAACAAGGGCTACAAGTATCTACTCACTGTAATAGACACATTTTCAAAATTTGCCTGGGCTGTGCCACTCAAATCCAAGACTGGAAAATGTGTTACAGAAGCCATCAGGACAATCATCAATCATTCAGGAAGATCACCGCGCTATTTGCAAACAGATAATGGCAAAGAATTTTATAACTCAGTGTTTCAACAATTTATTAAAAGCCAGGCAATAAAACATTACTCGAGTTACAGTGATCTCAAAGCCTCAATTGTAGAGAGATTCAACAGAACCTTAAAAAATCTTATGTATAAACAATTTACCCTGCAAGGTAATTATAAATGGCTTAATATTCTTCCAGAACTTCTACATAAATATAACAACTCTGTCCATTCTACAATCAACATGAAACCCTCTGAAGTAACTTCATCTGATGAGCAAAAATTGATCAGAACTGTTTATTATCCTAGATACCAGCCAACAACAAGAAGGGCCAAATACAGGGTGGGCGACCAAGTAAGAATCAGCAAATATAAGCACTTATTCAAGAGAGGCTTTACGAGAAACTGGAGCACCGAATTATTTACAGTGGTTCAAGTTAAACCCGGGACCCTTAACACATATATAATAAAAGATCACCGAGGAGAAATTCTCAAAGGCAGGTTCTATGAACAAGAGCTCAGCAAAACTAAACAGCCTGACACATATCTCATAGAAAAAATAATCCGCAGAAAAGGCAACAAGTTATTTGTCAAATGGCTAGGTCATCCGGAAAACAGCTGGATCGATGCAGACAAAGTGATAATATGAGCACCTGGGATGTTATAAAAAGGCTGCCAGAACCTGAACAGCAGAATAAGAGAAATGGAGTGCTGCTGCCTGATAATATTAGGTGTCTTATTGTTGGGCCATCTGCTTGTGGTAAAACTACTCTAATGGTTGATAATTTTTTATTGGCACCCAACTGGTTAGACTGGAAAAACAGGCACTTGTATGTTTTCTCAAAGAGCTTGGAACAATTAAAATATCAGCAGCTGATGAAGCTTTATGATAGATTGGATATTGCCACTTTTGAACCGGATGTTAAGCCACTTCATGAATGTCTCGATAATTCTGTTGTTGTGTTTGATGACGTTATACTGGATAATCAAAACAAGGTTAGAAATTTCTTTACACAGGGCCGGCACAAAAACATTGACTGCTTCTACCTGGCACAGACTTTTTCTAAAATACCGAAGCAGCTGATCCGAGACAACAGCAATTTTATATGTGTGTTTCATCAAGACCATACCAACCTCAAACATATACATGATGAATATGTAGGTGGGGACTTGAGCTACAATGATTTTTCCAAGTTTTGCAGCAAGTGCTGGAACCAGGACAGTTATGGGTTTGTCACAATTGATATGACAAGAACACCCAATAGTGGCAAATACAGAAATAAAATCAACGATTTTCTAGACGTTGAGACATAAATAAACAACCATGAAACGACCAGTCATTGATGATCTTAAGTTAAGAGATTATCTTGTAAAAAGATTTAAGGGATGGAAATCAGAGAACCGTGGAATTTATGAAAAACACAAGCAAACAGAACAGCCTGTCATTGATGCTATTAATAATTTAGGTAAGAATATCAAAACTGTTACAGAGCAAAATCAAGATTTGATCACAGAGCTTGTACCTGTAGCTGCAAGGAACATATTAGATTATCCATTCACCCCACTTTCCAGCATTCATACACCTAGTCCTGTTGCTCCTAGAAGAATTGAAGCTACTCAGGATCCTATTGAATTGGGTCTTCTTGCTCAAAAATATTTAACCACACCTAAAGACAATAAAGATGAGGTGTTTGGCTTATATGCCGACACGGAGCTTGATGGTAGTATTATTCATAGAATCGGTAATTTCAGAGTAACTTTTATGGGGGATGATATCATTGTATATTCAGAATCTCGTCTCGGAGAAAAAGGTGCTTTTGTTAAATATCCCGGCACACCTGGATTGTGGGAACTGATGACTAGGAAAAGGCCTGGCAGCTATACAGATCAAGATTATGAACATTACAAAGAAATATTAATAAAATCAGATGCTCTATACCAGAACAATGATCCCACACAAAAAAGAGTCAAGTCAAGCAGTGGAGCAAAATACAACAATTTAATCAAGCCCATATGGTCACAGATCAAGACTGGCAGTGGGATCAAACAATACAACACCCTGCCTAAAGAATTTGTGTGGGTTGATGATGTCAGGAAACTTGTAGATAGGTTATTGGTGATAGCTGGGGAGGAAAATGCAGGGAACCACAATTTTTACAATGAAAAGGTTGGAATTATGGACATGATAAGCACCAAATTGTCTAATTTTATAGTGAATGACACTAAGGGGATTGGATATCTTATAAAAATTATTAATACTCTACCACCTAAATTTTGGAATATTTCTGAGGGTCGGGGCCTTGTTAATGACATTATAAACAAACTGCCATTTGAACTACACATTCCAGGCTATCAGTATTGTGGTCCCGGTACAAAATTGGACCATAGATTAAACAGAGGTGACCCTGGTGTTAATCCCCTAGATGCTGCTTGTAGAGACCATGACATAGCATACAACACACATTCTGATCTTGACAAGAGACATGTTGCAGACAAGAAATTAGAAGAGGCTGCATTTGGTAGATTTGTAAGCAAAGATGCTTCTTTGAGTGAGAAAATAGCAGCATTGGGAACCACCATAGCTATGAGCACCAAACAAAAACTGGGGTGGGGGTTGTGAACATGTATATAATAAACCTACAATGAAGGCCAAGGGTGTTATGTATCAAATACCTTATGCAGGTCTCAAATCTCTTAAAACTATTGACAGTCTTTTGACCAAAAAGCAGCGCAAGAAAAAAAGCTCTTGTCTTGCCAAGGGACATGGTATGAAATTGTTGCTTAGCACACCCCAATTAAAAAAATTACAGCAATCAAGAAAAAAATCACATGTGGGGGGTTTCATATTTACCATCCCTGCCATCTTAGCTGCTCTCGGGGCTGTGGGGAGCTTGGCTGGGGGATCAGCTGCCATAGCAAAAACAGTAATAGATGCCAAGAAGAATAGGGCAGAATTAGATGAGCAGAGGCGCCATAACCTGGCCATGGAGAAAAAAGGCAAAGGTATTAAGAGAGCCATGAATAAGTTTAAAAAAAACAAGAGCCGCTTACAAACCAAGATATTGAAGCTTTAATCAAGCCATTGGGCATCAAACATTTTAGGGGTGTGTACATGTCTGATTCTTTACCGGAACAACCACTCAACAAAGAGTGTGGCATTGTTAATTTGGATGAGTACAAAAATCAGGGCACTCACTGGATTTGTTATCTTAAATATTTAAACAATGAGGCATTTGTTTTTGATTCATTTGGAGGTGTTCCACCTGAAAATTTAATAAAATATCTAAAATCAGCTAATATTTATTACAATAATGCCCGTGTTCAAAACTTCAAAGATGTTAATTGCGGACATTTGTGTTTATCCGTTCTCAGATATATGTCTCAAATAAATAAACCATCAATTGAAAATTTTCAAAAGGCCTTGTGGTATCTGAAACATCATGGGGGTATTCCATCTCACCAGCCAAAATTCAATATTGAAACTCAAATTGCATGATGACATAGTGTATCCCAAATCAATAGCTCTCAGAGCATTTTACGGCATGTACCTGATCCCTAATATTACACACCACAACAACACAATTGCAGTAGGAGATCAAAAAATTGTCATCACTCCAGGGCAGTATAATCTGTCCACTCTAAATGCTCAATTACCCAGAGGTATAGTGTTAAGTCAAAATTCTGTCACTCACAGAGTAGAGATTGTATCTGCCACAGAAACAGTGCATCTGGGTACTATAGGAGAGCTGTTAGGATTTGAGAACAACACAAAACTCGAACCGGCCATCAAACACACTGCTATGAATATACCTAAATTCTTGGCCATAGAGACTCTGAATATTCACTGTAATGTGGCCGAGGGTATGATCACCAAATCAAATGGCATAGGCACTCACAAACAAACCGGAATCATTGCAACATTCAAACCTAATTCCGAATTTATGGAGCCAATCATCTACAATCCATCCCCAACATTATATTTTCCTGTGTGCCATAATAGAATAGATTATATTGAATTGATGGTCACTAATGAAAAAGAAGAATTAGTTGATTTTGCTGGAGCCACAACAACTGCTATCATAGAGATTAACATTTAAATAAAAATACATACAATGGAAAATATTGAGAGTTATGAGCTACAATCATTCCCTCCAAACAGGAGGACATTTGCAAATTTAAATCAACCCAACACAGAAATAGAGGTTGATCTTGATGTAGGGGACGGATTTATACACCCTCACAGAGCAGATCTATACATCAAATTTGATGTTGTAAAGCTCGATGGAACAGATTATCCGGCAAATTCAAATATAAGATTGGTAGACAATTTTGTGCCGCATCTGTTCTCTGAAATTGAGATCAGAAAGCATGGCGTTGTTATAAACAGAATAGATTATCCCGGCATTACCTCCACGGCTTTGGCCACTCTAAAATTATCCAAAACCGAGGCTTCTTACTACAAAATAGGCGGATTTGAAGCTGGTGATAAAATATTATCTAAAAACCACACAGTGCTGTTCCCCATGCGCCTTTTGCCAGGATTCTTCTCGGATTACAAAGAAATTATGTGGAAGGGTGGTTTAAGAATTACATTTAGAAGAGCTGCCAATGATAACAATGCTTTGATGAGGTACAGCACATTAAACCCTACAGGAGAAGCTTTGCCTAATACCTTACCTGATGCAGGCAAATGCATTATTCAGACTATGGAGCTAAGAATCCCCGTTGTTGAATATGAGGCCAGTTACGCTCTTAAATACAAAGCAGATATCCTAAAAAATCCACAGGTTCCTCTTCAATTTTACACATATCAATGCGTACAGAAGCCTGCCTCTGGTACTTATTATGAATTTGATGCCACAAGTTCATTCTCCAGTATTCAATTTGACATGCCCGATTTTGTAGTGGTACTGTTTCAGACTGGAAGACACAACAATCAGGAAAAAAATTCAAGTAGATTTGATAACTGCAACATCAAGAACATATATCTTAAAAATGGCAGAAATGAGGTATTTCCTAGAGAAAATTACAATTTAGACATGTCCAAGGATGATTTTCTCAAATTATATGAAGCTTTTTCGGCTTTCAAAAGGGTCACTACCGGGAATACAGACCTGTACTACACACCAGATGAATTCAAGGAACGGAGACCCATGTTTGTAATTAACACTTCGAAAAGAAAACAGGTTGTAGTGAATGATAGAACAAACATTAAAATTATCTGTGAATTTCACGAGGCTTTACCAGATGACACCATATGTAGCGTTATTCTCATAGGTGAAAAATCATATATTTATGATGTGAGAAATGAGCGGGTCACAGAGCAGTTCTAGAAGCACAATTCTGGGCTTCCCCCATGGCGCAGTGGTAGCGTCATTGCCTTGTAATCAAGAGGTCCCGGGTTCGATACCCGGTGGAGGCACAAGTAGTTTGGATCCCACTTTAAAACTGTAGGGCCACTCCCGATTAGCCTTACTGTGCATAAAATGGCCTTAAAACAGCAACTCGAACTAGAGCCACGATTTAAACACAGAAACTCTTTGGATATAAAACAATACTTTACCGTCAGAAAATATATTACCTACCCATTTTATAGCTTACGAGCAGAAAAGCTTTTACCTACCCAGCACATCTGCCCTTGCAATTATTTTGTTGCGACAATACCAAACCTTTGCATGATAATATCCAGAAGGCAATTCCTCAATATGATGGATAGTCCCTGAAAGAGTATATAGTATAGATAAGAATTTCTCTTTGAGTTCCATAACAAATAACATGTAATTTCCCTCGGAAACGGCACAATAGAGGCAATATCAATAGATATAATCACTCAGGCAAACAGAATGAAGGCAATTACTCTTTAATAATAAATAACTCTCTGAAAAGACGCAGTATAGATTTATATCTGTTGGCATACAACCCCCGGCCATGCATAATTAATTGTTGGCCGAAACATGGGACTGTTGGAAAGAACATGCAATGTTTACGTGACCTCCATTCTATTGTATCGATTATACAATTTTGCCCCGTATTGTTAAGCTCCCAGATAACAAAACTCTGGTGATTCTTAATAGAGAATAATTTTGCTCTATTGTATAACATTTTTTACCAAATTTAAGATCTGGGAGCTATCAACAGAGCAAAATCTCACATATGGAATGCCACATCTATCAGGACTCGAACCCAAAGCCCCTTTGTTTACAAAACAACAATATTAACATTTTGCCATCAGATTTTATGAGGACTCAAACCCGAGCCTTTTGATTACAAGGCAATACACTACACTCCACTCGGTCTCAGAACCCAATAGATATCAATTCAAGATTCCTGGGATTTTGACAGAAAAACATACTACAAGCTTAATTTCTGGTGTAGCCAAAAATTGACAAGCTTATGTACAAAAATCTGGATAATGCAAGTTTTAAGTGTAAACAAATCAATCTGAGAAAGCTCTTCGTTTCTGAAAAATTCCCGAGGGCATTTTTACAAAAATCTTGGATTAGACAAGATTCCACACTTGCTCAAAAACTCATATGCTCATGTTAAGCAAGTTTTAAGTGTAGCAAAGCTGCTTGAGGGGATGCTCTTCCTTTCTCGTGCTGTCCGTACCGTAAAACCCACTACTTACAAACTGACAGTATTTGCAATTAAGGTCAGGGATGACACAAAAGTGCCCCGGAGAGAGGTCGGTCTGACGCTCGAACTAGGCAACGCAGCCCGGTTGACGTTGCAATACAGTGTGCGGGAAAGCGACTTTTGTCCCGCTCTCGCTTTGCTTTTCATATATATGGCACCAGCGAAATTCTTCCCAGCCTACTATTTTCATGGACATGTGTTTAGGAAGGTAAACCTTGAATTCCTGCAAACCTTGAATTACGCAAACATAGATTTGGAAAATTAGTTCTCTAATGATCACAAAATAAGCATGAATAAATGTTTGAACTTTTAAATATTAATTCTATACAAATATAGTGGGTTAAAAATGAAAATTCAGTTCCTTGAATGCTGAGAAAATTTCTGACAAATGAATTATTCATGTTTTTACTATTATTTTAAACCATCTACAGTAATAAATCGTAACTT
Source organism: Lepisma saccharinum (assembly GCF_977018435.1). Taxonomy (NCBI): domain Eukaryota; kingdom Metazoa; phylum Arthropoda; class Insecta; order Zygentoma; family Lepismatidae; genus Lepisma; species Lepisma saccharinum. The sequence goes on along the minus strand of NC_139230.1, from coordinate 183,416,544 downwards.
TGTGTGTGCGTGCGTATATACAGATTTGATGGTATGTGTAATTGAGGCTTAAACGTGAATCTGCTAGCAATAGATGTCATTCTATAAATACAATTAATCCTACGAATTTCAAATTACGGTCCGTCAGTAAATTCAACACCAAGAACAAAAAAGAATATAAAAAGATTGGCGGACACAGTCAAAACTGTTTTCCGAGGTGTGAGTTACATAAATTTAAGATAATAGTGCAAAATACGTATCTTTTTAAATATTCATGTTAATGTGTAATGCATTTTTATTATTATTGTATCAGCAGGGAGGTGGAATGACTCTCCCTTGAATTATGAGGTTATCTTACGGTGATTCAGATTTATTTTTCCTTCACACTGGAGCGTGAAACATAACAAATTAAAGCTTTAAGCTTACCAAAAATCACTTACAATAAACTGTAGCATATTTACGCAGGACTCTACTATAATACTAAACGTGTAAAATTTCTCTTCCGTTTTTTCAAAAAAATATTACTTAATTTGTAACGTTTCAACAACATTATCTATATTTTGCTTACATGCACAACAGCAAAAAAATTCAGAAACACCAACGTTCAAAGTAAATTTATAATTGGCCGAATTTCCATGCAACAGTTGTTCTCTATTATTTTTCCTTTAATCTCACACTGTATTTACAATAATTCACATATAAATACTCTCATAAAATGTGTGCGTCTCAAGTTTCAATATATAACAGCTGTTAATTTAGATCACATAATTATTCTAATATGTAGATAGAGTAAGGTGGGCGACTCTGGACAGTTCAGAGATTACGTACTGTTCCGTTTTAATTCATTCACATGTTCTCTGTTACTTGCGTAAAGCGACATTATTTTACTTCCAAATTATACCAGTTTGACCTTTATATCTGAAACTAGAAATAATTAGCGCCAGGAAAAGTGCCACAAGTGAAACGTCCAGAGTCTAGGACGGACAACTGAGGAGGTTATTTCGGTTGTGAAGTATAGTATAAATAGCATATATGATGTTTCATTAGTCTTAAAAGAAAGGGAGGTTATTTTTGCCACACCCTACATAATGTGGCGCAAAATTTAACTGACCTCTCTATCAAATGTTAGAGGTGATTGCTTCAAGTGTTCTTGGTGGGCACTAATGGGCTGAATCTTATACCTGTGTCGCTGAAATAACCAGAAGCCATTTACATATCAAAATTTTTCAAACTTTTATTTTAAGCCTACTTTATGTTCAGATAGTATAATTTCGAATCGACTTGCAATTTAAAGTGGGATCCGAACTATTCTGTAATGTACCACCAACAAAGATCGAACTCTGGAGCCCTCGATTACAAGTGGACACCTTTACCACGACGCCATAGTTGAGGCCCTCGAGTAATAGCATTGGCGCCTTTTAATATTATCTCATTCCTACATAAATTAGTGTAAGAACGTTCTGTCTCCTTGATAGTGTAGAAATTGACGATGTCTCTTTGTAATAAGGTTTGCGGGTTTGATTCCCGTGGGAATGAATAGTGTTTTTTTGCAGATCAATTCCCTATTGACCTAATTACGCATAAAGCGGACTTAACACAACTTGTATATCGTTGGATTAGTTGCTTTAAGTCCACTTTATGCACAAATAGGCTAATCGGGACTGGACCTACAGTTTAAAGTGGGATCGGTACCACTGTGCAATGTGCTCCCACCGGGTATCGAACCCGGGATCCCTTGATTACAAGGCGACACCGTTACTACTACGTCATCTGGGGATTTTTATGTCGCATTTTACTATAGTCTATAATATAATGTCACTTCCCGTTTATCATATCCTCCAGAGTTTTAGACCTAATCGACTTTGGAGGTATACGTGAGTGCCACTTAAAGTTACAATACATTTTATAATTATTTTTCTATTGTGCCTACCCTATTCAATTTAATTTAGAAACTGGTTTTCAATTTTTAAAGTGTGAATTTCATGTCATAATAGAAGATGGAAAATTATCTACCAGAAATAACTAATGAAACGATGTCTAATTGAACCTTTGGAAAGATATAGTTGTTTTAGTTCTGGAAAAAGGAAATAATGCGTGAAGAAAAGCCTAAAGTATTTCGAGTGGTATCAGATTTTTAATGAAAAACACAACAAAATTGTATTATTTAAATAGATTGATATGGTTAATTTCATCGAAAATTTTCTCACCGTGCTCAAGAAGTAGAAGATATCTCGCAAATAAGGTTTGAATTGCTTGCTTTATTTTAATCCACTTTATGCACAGATATGGTAATCGGGACTGGACCTACAGTTTAAAGTGGGATCCAAACCACTGTACAATGTACCAGGGACCCCTTGTTTAAAAGGCAAATAAGGTTGGATGCATCATAAGAACACTTTTCTCTTGACTTACATAAAATTGCTCTGTACTGAGCTCCTATAGACTTGCCATCAAAAAATCTTGGGAGAATAATTTCAATAATGCTCGAAATGAAAATTATGACACGGTATTAAACAATTTTCAATGGTAATCAATTCATAAGAGATCCCTATAGCTCGATCACGATCAACAACAACATTTATTTAGGAACAAAAAGGTATTTTGGACGGGGGGGGGGGGGATTTTCAATGTGCTTGTTTGTTTAAGAAAAAGATTTCTTCGAAAGATTTTAATTTGATTCTCTTCGTGCTTCAGTCTTTTTTCTTTTAAGAAATAAAAAGAGAAATACAAACCAAAATATAAGTTCGAAGATGTTTACAAATTCGGTCCCGCTTTCTCCCTGGGTACTTAATGGAGAAACCAGCAAACACATAGTCTACCTTCCACGTAGAGATGGCAGACGAAATCAAAGAAAAGCTTTGCGGGAAATTGATTTACTTTATGAATATGGATCAGGTATTCACTGAACTGTCAACGTTCTAAGAGGAAAGAAAAAATGTATATTCATGAAAGTTGGCTGCATAAATTTATCTGATGGATCGCCTGTATGTAAATTCATAACTCACCTTCAAACATCTCTTTTCTCACGATATGCAAAACAGGAACGTTATGGAAAAAACGAAATATGAAACTTGAAACTTGTAAGAGTACTTAGGCGGCAAATGCACAGAGAACTTTGGCGCCTTTGCATTTGGAGGGAGAAAAAAGATTTATAGAGCAAATTGAAAAGTATTCCTCGGTTGGTAAAAGGGACCCATCACTTTTGTTCTGGTAGGTGTTTGCAAATATTTCAAAACATATGTCTCGCACACATTAATTCAAACAAAAACATTTAGTTGATCTTAAATATTAACAAAAATAAGCTGAATCCTTTAAAAAAAATCGCAAATTTTGTATAAATTATTCGGTAAATTATTAAGAAAGCTTGTGCAAAAATCAGGGTCATCACAATGTATTTATTTTTTAATAGAAACTCTTTCTGTGTTATAATTTTTATCAAATATAATTAGTAAAAAACAAAGGAAAGATAAAGTCAGTTGGCATTTCTGGTTTGTTGGGTTAATGGCAGAGATAAGAATCAGTAATAATCAGATGAAATTGATTGAGAGACAAGAACAAAGAAACATACTAATGCCGGGTTTCGAACCTAATCTTCTCAATTAGCACATTTGGCGGAATAGAGATGCACAATAAGAAAATACAAAGATTGTGGCTTCGACTCTCAAGTTAGTTTATTGTTCATGCTTATAATTTTGGAGCAATTTGGAGCAAGCGAGTGAAAGGAAGTTCTCGGCGCAAGTTGGACTCTCGAGGGCTAGACCAATGAACACGTGAGAGGGGGAGTGAGTGCACGGAGAGGAAAACACGGTTTCAGCTACCTGCCGTTTGCAGCAGTGCACACGGCTAAGTTCCGCCCACTCGCTTGCTCCCCTTTCTACCGTTATGAGCGGCCTAGCTCCACAGATCCCGAGTGTGTATTGTCGACGTCATCAGTGTTGCAATGGCAACAGATTCCCTTGGTAGTGGCAATGACGGAAATAATTTCACACAGGTGAAACAATGACAGCGTAAAATCAGGTGAAACCAGGAGGAGGAGTCAATACGGTCTGTCGACCCCCTCCCCCCTGAAATTTTCATCGTTCACTTCAAGGTACAAAAAAAAACAGAAAATTTTTACTTTTATTTCTAATAACAGAAATAAAATTTAGTTAGTTGCTATTCGAACAGAATAACGAAGTAAAATGCGATTAACCCAAAATAATGAGTGTAAAATACATGAACTAGTTTATATTTTCATAGTGGTCTGTTAAAAAAAAAAAAAGAACTGACATTTGTCACAGCGCGTGAACCATTGTTCGTAGCGAGTTCCGGCAGGTGGAATTCTCTATCCGCAACCTTCAGAAACACACTGACGCCTGTCCATCACGCTACGACCGCAAGTAGCCCGGTTAGAGCCACCGAAGTAAACACCTGCAGTAACCTCTCGTCGAGTTTGCTTCACAGCAGTGAAGATTAAAGACCAGGCGGAGCAGTGTGTTTGTGTGAAATTTTGCTTTACTCTGGGGGAATCTTCAAACGAAACTTGGCAAATGCTTCAGCAAGCCTTTGGGAAGGACTGTACGAGTCGATCGCAGTGTCATGAGTGGTTTCGGCGTTTCAAAGAGAGCAGAACGTCGATCGAGCAAGATTCAAGATCGGGAAGACCTTCGACATCAACAAACGGTGAACACATCGATTCTGTTCGGTCCATTATTCGCTCAAATCATCATTTGACTGTCAGAGAGGTTGCTCAGGAAGTCGGTATCAGGATCAGGTAATGTCACACAATGTTGAGGGATGGTGTGCGCAGAAAAAGGCCTGAGCTGTGGAAGAACAATAGTTGGAAGAACATGACAACGCGCCAAGTCACACATCACAGCTTGTCGGCCACTTTTTGACTGCTCATGTGATAATCGTCGTGCCCCACCCACCTTACTCTTCAGACTTTGCCCCAGCGGATTATTTTCTGTTTTCACAGTTGAAAAAGAAACTTGAAAGGACATCGTTTTGAAAGTGTAGACGAAATTCAGCACAACGCGACAACATTGATGAGAGCTATCCCCAAAAAAACGTTCCATGAGGCATCCGAACAGTAGCAGAAACAATTCGAGCACTGCATTGCAAGCATGGGGGATTACTTCGAAGGGGACAAGCATGTGTAATGTTGTATTTGCAGTAATAAAGCTTGTATTGCAAAAGTCCGGTCTTTTTTTTTTTATTTTTAACAGACCATGTATTCCTCCATTTCGCTACATCAAAGTATAAATGGTTTCACAGTTCTCATAATTCCAAAAATTAGAGTCTTATATGAGGCGTCACACAACGACTAAAACGTCTCCCTAACTTTTGAAGCTTTGCCTTCAACGAGGTATGTAAAGTTATTAACAGTTGTGTTGGATATTCACTCATCAGAAGAATAGAGCAGATATTTCTCCCCAAGTACATAATGACAATAAAATTAGAATAATATTTTCTATTTTCTTAGTTTATAATCGTTATTTGTGTATAGTAAGAACCATAAGCATGCTAATAATAATTATTGTTATTATTTCTACTATTCAAGTTTTATGAATGGCTTGGACCCCCCTGCAAAAATTTCTGACGCCCATGGTTGCCTAGGCAACTATACTTTGTTCCAAGTATATCTGGAGCAAGCGAACGAAAACAAGTCTCTGCGTAAGTAGTGACGCGAAACGGCTCAACCATTGAACACGCGAGAGGGGATGGGATTGAGTGGAGGGGGAAAGCGACTGCAGTTACCAGCCTACACAGCAGCGCGTACTGCTTCGCTCTGCCCACTCGCTCTCCCCCCTTCTTCTCTGCCGCAAAGAGTATACTCCAAACTTTGATAAATACGAGTTTAACTGCCCATATATACACTTCCATGGCTGGAACTTCATTTCTCTCTTCTAGAGAGCATTCTAGCAGAGAGAATATGTTGATAAGACCGGCGAAAGCCCGGGATGAGATAAAAAAAAAAGTGGCAAATTGGATCTCTTTAAGAATGTTGGCGAGCCGTTGAAGAGGTGGCGGTGTCTTATCAGAGGAAGCCTTTCTTTGTTTAGGCAGGATTTTGTTCTGGTTTCCGCAAGGTTTCCGCGCGACTAGAACAAGATCGATCTAAGAGAGGACACAAAGACGAGCTTAGTGCTCGTTGCCTTAGATGGCCTAAGGGCAAAATGTGCGGATCCTTCACAGAAGCGTCGTCCTGCAAACTGGAGGAAGTTTCAGTCAGATATTGGCAATGGGTTTAACCTCCTCGATGCCTGGAGCAAAGCAAAGGTAAATTTCTAGTGCTTTCCGAGATTCCAAAGACAAAGGGCATTCGTATCTGTTTCTAACAGGAATTGTTCATTTTATTCCACCAGAAGGTTTTGTTTCTTGAAACGGCTTTTGGAATAGTTTATTATTAAATGTTTTAAAAATAAATGGTAGCCTCCGTTATTTTCCCACACCAATACATAAATCCTATTTGAAATTAAGTATCATTTATGAATTTCTTTTTTTAAGAAAAACTACTATTTATCAAAAGAATATTATTTTTATGAGACTCATAATTCTTACCTTACATTTCTATGTAATTTAGCCGGCCTCCGTGACGGAATGGTTAGCACATCTCGCTACGACGCTAGGGGTCTCGGTTCGAATACCAGCCTGGCCATGGGTGTTATTCGTGAGTGCCCCTTCATCAATTTCATCATGTCTCTCTCATTTACATCTTCACTATTACCCAAAAGTGGCAGAAAAGCGAAGTAAAATAAATCAAATCAATCAATCAATTTACATAATTTAATGAGGCATTTATCATAACGGAATACTACAATATATTTTTTTGTTTCTTCCGTCGTTTGTCTGCCACTTTTGGCTAATCGCGAATATGTTTAATTTAGAACACAAAGCTGCAATAAATCTTCGTATTTTTTTTCCACAAATTCATCATAGATGAATTTGCAAACTCTCGATCTTTAAGAGAAAAACAGAATTCAACTTCTTATCAACTATATCATACTGGAACCAAGTCTTGATTATAAAAGTAAACACTTGCAAATGATCCGAACGTGTTTGCGCCGAATATCGTAGAAAATGTTATTTTTTCCGTATCCTACCACGGCATTGTGCAAGGTACTGCAAATTAAATGTTGCTAAACTCTTGTTAACTATGTGGCTCTTTGTGCAAATTTGATGAAGAAAATCCTGCAGGTAAAACTCCACACCGTGACAAAAATGTCTCCTTTTGAATTTAAACAAGCAGAATCGTAAACATTCTCTAACATTATTCCTCCAATTTATAATCCCTATTCATGAAATGACCGAGAATTAAATATTTAACCTCAAATTTTAAAAAAAAGAACCTGTCGCAAAATTTGCGCGGCAACAGAACGCAACAGACGCGTTTCCGGCGTCTCAGGGAAATTCCCGTTTCGGTTCCGCGCGTTTCCCTTTAGTGGGCGTTACACCATTTGATTTCAATAGAAGCAGACAACAGAAGTTCTGTTGCTTTCTGTTGCCACGTTTCTCCGCGTCTCAGTGGGTGTTAGGCTTAGTTGTAACGTCGTCGTCTTGTAATCAAGGGGTCCTGGGTTCGATATCCGGTGGAGGCACGCACTGGTTCAAATTCCTCAAATCTGTAGGTCCAGTCCCTTAACTTAGCATAGTTGACTTAATAAAAAAAAACACACGAATTCTGAGCTTAGAAATATTTCGAGGTGGTCAAGTATATTGTGTCCCAGGCGTTTGTGGAGAAAACGAACGAATGAAAATCCTCTGGGCAATGAGTGACTCTAGAAAGCTCGACCAATGAACGCGTGAGAGGGAAAGATATTCCATGGAGGGGGCTGCAGCTTCACCTACCAGCAGCGTGCATTGTTTTGCTACGCTCACTCGCTCTCGCCTCTTCTCTACCGTTGTGCGCCCCCTTGCTCCACAGACTCCCTTAATAAACTGTAGGTATAGTTAGTAAGCTGAGAAACCGCTACAAATACTTTTACTTATATGCAAGTAATCAGGGTGCACTTTGGGCTATCAGTAAATTTAATTAATTATGTTTATCTATGCGCTAGCTCTTCTGCATTGTATCAATTTCATTGACTATGGTTGTACACTCGGGGACGCTTTTGGTCGTAAAAATTCCTGTTGACTCTCAATGGGATCAGGTAAGGAAAAATTTCCCGTGCCGTGCCATGAAGGCACATTTAGGGGTTGTGTGGGTAGAGCACATTCTCGATCTCGGCCATTTTTGAGGTGATATTATCAGCACTAAGCTCGGCCCGCCTTGCTATGGGAATCTTGCTATGGAAACATGAAAAATCAAGTACAAAATAACAGATATCTCATATGTAAACAACGAAAATGGCGATTAAATGTCACTAACAGAAACTGGAAAAATTTTATAAGATTCGTTTATAATTACAAAAATGTCACGCAATAGGGTTTTATCTAAATGTGTAATACATGTATGTATCGAGTGGTGTCACCAAAGGGAAAAAAATAGCGTCTGCACAGAAAACGTTCGATTTAGAACAAAAAAATATAAAAAACGTAAGAACATAATTAAAATTTGATATATTTTCATAAATTCACTTTTATCTTAGGGTCTTCAAGCATCTCCAGCAGGCACGTAGCCACTGGGAGGGCTGAGGGGGCTGAACCTTCCCTAAATCCTACAAATTTCTAATTTTAATAGTGTACAGTGATAATTAATTTTAATTCATTAGCAGTATAGTATTGAACATCTTGTATAAGTTGTAATATATTGAGAAATTCATCTTCAGTTCCTCTTTTCTCCACTCTTTCGCCATTACATGGCGGCTGCTGACAAGGGATGAGCCCCCTCTCCCCCCCTCGAAATAAAATTCTGGTTACGGGCCTGTCCAGAGGTATATTTGCTTTCAGGAAAGTTTTTATATTCAACACAATCATCACTATTGATTTTCCTTTTCTTGGCAATACACAATGAAATTCTGTTTCGAAAACTATTTTTCGCGAATTTGGTGTGTGTATTCCTCTGAACTGATATCTTTACAGAGGAATCCTAACGGTATTACGTCACAGGCCAATTGCAATATACGTGTATACAATAATTTCGTATTAAATTTTAATTTGTCACACACAGGAGATGTAGTAGTAGAAATTTAAAGGGAAAATGCAGACTCTACTGGGACTCGAACCCAAGTATATATCATACATAGTCATTTCTCCACAAACGCGATTTTCTTCTTCCGCTGTTTTACCTGTGCGAACCCTACAACATCCTCCTCTTGCTCGCTCTTGGAAGTTCCATTGCGTGCATAAAACGTAACCTAAACGTGTGTGCATGTTTAGAACTTCTCGTCTCTTCTGTAATTCTAGCTTGTTCTCAAACATTACCAAGTTAGGATATAAACACCAGCTTTGAGTTGTCTTAAGTTGACCATGATGTCGAAACAAGACACAAAGTAAGAGTAAATTTCCCTTCCATTATGTTTTGTAACCAAATTCCATCATCCTACTTGATCTGCCTCCTTTTCCCTGTAAACTTTGCAACTCTGGGAGAAAATTACAATGGTGCGTGTGCCCGTAACTCTACAAGGTAAGTTCCTCTTTGCCCAAAGCATCTCTTCTTTTCCCTTACTAAATTGCAACAGGATCTACAGTGTGTGAAAACTAGCGTTGGGCGATATATCGCGATATTGAAAAAATATTTACCAGGCGATTTCAAACTAGACGATATATCGTCACGATATTTTGGCGATACGTATCGTGTCGACGATATGTATTGTCCTCACGATATTTTGTGAATTGAATGTTTGTTAAAATTTTACTTATGGTACGTATTCGATGGTAAAGTATGAAGATGGTATGCCTACTTTTGTGTTGCTCCAGTCCTTATTCCGTTTCTTCTTCCTTACACACTGCACTTGTGATGAAGTTTGTGCTGAAAGGCAGGTGTGGGAGTGAATTATTTTTATTGAATGCATATCTATCTATCTCTATCTCTCTCTCTCTCTCCCTTCTCTCTCTCTCTCTCAGTATTTCTGTAAAATTTGCACTATTGAACTATTTGCAAATAGGTAGATTCCGAACATGTACTACGCGATATGTGTATCTTGTCAACGATATAGCATCCATCCAGGGCTCCAGTCCTTATTCCGTTTCTTCTTCCTTACACACTGCACTTGTGATAAAGTTTGTGCTGAAAGGCAGGTGCGCCCTCTCCTCTCTGCGCCCTTCCGAACACACAAATGCGGTGCCTTTTATTATCTACTGGTCACAATTGCTTACAGATATAGCAGTGGTGAATATACATTTTCTCTTTTGTGCCCTCCTGGACTTCCACAGGGCGGATTAAGGGCCGAGCGACTGACTGGGGCACCGCCCTCGTGAAGGGGGCGCCAAACCGGTAGATTCTCCTTTGATGATAGCACCAAAACCGTATTTCTGATTACATAAGCGTGGCTATTTGTTTGTTAGTTTCAGTTTATTTTTAAGTCCACTATATGCACAGAAAAGCTAATCGGAACTGAGCCTACAGTTTAAAGTGGATTTGTTGATTTGGTGTTGTAAGTCCACTTTATGCACAGTAAGGCTAATCGGGACTGGACCTACAGTTTAAAGTGGGATCCAAACCACTATGAGCCTCCACCGAGTTTAAAGTGGAATCCGGACCACTATGTGCCTCCACCTAGGGCGTTGCCAAAAATTTGATTGAATTGAAGTTACTACTGGCCTACTGCATAAATACATTATACAGTATAGATATATACTGACAATTCACAAAAAGCAATATCAACATGTAAATATAGTAGCCGCGGTGGCTCAGTCGGTAACGCGTCTGACTACCATGCTCAAGGTCCCGGGTAAGATCCCCGGCGGGTTCAAATCCGGGAACTTTTCTAACGTTGAAAGCGGTCCCGGCGCCCACCCAGCGTCGAATTACATGGGTACCTGGGGGAAACCCTGGGGGGTAAAGGCGGTCAGGGGCGTGATGCTGATCACATCACCCCCACTCATGATCGGATCAAGAAAGTGTGGGGCGTTACCCCCACACCCCCTATACGCCTTCATGGCGTGGTGCTAAGCACAGGTGAGCACTTTAACTTTTTTTAACATATAAATATAGTATGATATCATTCTGTACTACAGTATGTAAATTACTATAATGGCCTTCATGTTTAAATGTTATCATTAAAATACCGTTTCATACTTTTTTATTTTAAAAAATACCTTTTCTATCAGTGGCGCAACCACAGGGGTGCAGGGGACATTGTCCCACTAACTTTGGTGGAAATCAATTCTAGAGGGAGCAAGGGGGGTCGAACATCGGCCAAGGGCACCTGCAGGGGACTAAGAGGGGCAATTGCCTCTCGTCGATTTCAAATTTTGTACAAATAAAAAAATACATTTCGTAATTTTTTTGTTGCTCGCTTCGCTCGCAATGGCTGCTTTTCTTATAGTCTGAAGTTCACAGCCGTAGCTAGGGGGCGGCGAGAGTCGGAGCTGGGAGCCGAATGATCTAAATGAACAAAAATGTAAAAGATAATCCCATTGCTCCCCTGTGAAATTATTGTAGCCCTATTAATTTAATATTGTTTTCAGTTTGCAAAAAAAGTGTCTTCAAAAATACCGTTTTCAATTATTAGCTAATGTGAAATTGAATGTGTTGAAAATATATTTCAAATCGTTTGTTCCGACACTATTGCATTAGCACCGACTTGTACCCCCTTTTTGCGTGAATCATGATGATAAAAACGTCTTTGATGTTACTATTACTACTACTACTACTACTATTATTATTATTATACTATAAATAATATTATATTTATTCTGGTGCTGCCCCCAGACAAAAATTCGTGGTCGCGCCTCTGTTCTCTATTGTAATATGCCTTTTTTCAGCTTTTACTGTAAAAATAGGCCACTACAATCAACGATTTCTTGGGGCGCCCTCTTAAGAAAAATTGCCACCGCTCTCTTGGCGGTCCCAGTCCGGCCCTGCATCCATCATATTTATAATGTCAGCGAAATATATCGTGTTCAAAATTAATTAAAAATCATGTGCCGCTTCACAACTATTTGAGACTTGAACCCTTGATTGAAAAAAAAACCTAGCTTGTGTATCAATTCACTTAAATACAGTGATGCAATGCTACCTCGTTCGTTATACCAGTAAAATGCACCGCGACTAAAAAGGATTATGATCTTCGCGAAAAAGTAATGACAGTATTGTCAGGCAGGGATATTTATCGAGGTGATAATAGAAATCGTGTTGGCGATATATGTATAGCTATCGTTGCCACGATTTGAGTGCCAGGAGGCAAGACCGTGGTACAAGACGTGGAATGTTTTAATTTATTTTGGTTCTTCGTACATAGGCAACCATAGTTATAGGTCTTGTCCAGTCTTACGGCGGGCGCCCTTCATGCTGGCAAGGGAAGTGGGGAGCGGGGAATACGCAGCAGACCAACCAGACAAAACGATGGCGCCGACAGCTACGACGTCGAGAAGCAGCAGCGCCACGCGCACCTCGTTCTAGAGGCTTCAGATTTCTTATCGCGCTGGATTGGTTAATTCATTTAACTCTCCAGCCTAAATATAGCCTTTTTCTGTGGGAGCAGGAAAAGGTTCTTAAAAGTCCTTGCCTTGACTCACCTCACCAACAGGTCGTTAGGTGCCGGTACTTGCCCCGAGTTGATAGATTCCTGGAGATGAAGCCTGCTCGAAAAAAGGTTCTTAAAGCCGCCGGCCGTAAGAGTAGACAAGAGTTATAGCCAGAACGACGAATTCCAGGCCACTAATCAACAAATTTTGCAAACTTCATATGAAATAATATTGTGATAATGGAGAGAACATTTTTCGAAAATTATGTTGGTTGTAATGGAAAATGATCACAAGACTACTTTGATTTTGCAACATTACCATTAATTTTTGTGCAATATATTTACATACTATACCGCGTTTGGTAGAACCTGTCCCGCTTCCCGCGCTAGGGAGCGCTCAACAGTTTCCGTGCTGGGGAAAGTCAAAGCCAGGCAGCCAATTAAAATACGCAACGTCGCAACAGCGTCTACGTAAACGCCTCTCTTCTGGCTTTCATTCGCTCCTCGCTGCCCAGCAGACGATTTTTTCCTCGTTTCTCATTGACACCGAAACTGTTGAGCGCTCCCTAGCGCGGGAAGCGGGACAGGTTCTACCAAACGCGGTATAATTATTGCGTTTCTATTTTTTTATCTCCTGCTAACGTACGTACGAAGTACAGGTCTTACAACGTCGTTTTTTTTAATGCGAATTTGACGAACCGAACTTATTATTACATGAAATACTCTTCTGTTTTTGACGGGAAATGCAGCACGGAAAAGAGAACGATACATATCGCCGGCACGATATGTATCGTGGGGACGATATACTATATCGCCGGCATGATATGTATCGTGGGGAGGATATACTATATCGCCGGCACGATATGTATCGCCGACACGATATATATCGTGTAGACGATATATCGCCGATATCACGATACGGAAAGAATATAGTATCGTATCGTTTGTGACGATATATCTCGATACCTAATTTCCGATATCGTCCATCCCTAGAAAACCTATCAAAAGCAATTTGAAGCTACGTCACGGCGAGTCGTGATATATGCTAAGGGTGCTGGAATCGGTGCGGTTTGTCTTGTGATATTCGTGCCAAACCTGCAGACATCTTTACGGGGGTGTGTCTGCGAAAGCCAATTAGGTCTGCAGGCAGCTTAATAATTTAACATGTTGTAGCAGATAAGAGACAGATAATGGTCATTGCTTCTAGTTACTAATTTGTATTACCCTACATGTGCATGTGTGCTTGTGCCTGTCCAAAGGCTGAAAACATAGTCTTGTAATATGAGGTCTACCCCAGTGGAGACGTGTTGCATAGTGGTTTGGATTCAATTTTAATACTAGTTTCAGTCCCGATTAGTGTATCTGAACATAAAACAATATTTATTTTAAAAATCAATGCTTTGTAAAATGTAGACGTTATTTTCTTGCCATTTCTGGCAAATCTATTTCAGTTTTTATCAGAGTATTGATGCCAGTGTTTGCCTTGGCATCAATTACTATACCGGGCAGAACTTCATCAGATAAGTGGTTGACAGCTAATTAAACCTAATTATGTATTTGTCAACAAGGTCAAACTATTTATCTTTATTATTATGCTATAAGCTATTTAGTTATTAATAGGGGAACGGCGGACAGTATGGCCCGGCGGGCGGTACGGCCCACTGAGTTTTTTCAGGATTTGACGCAGGGTAGCAACACCGTGCAGTACTACTTACGTGACGCCAGTGTCTGTCCGCCATGTGCAAAGAGTAGGCTGTTGTCAGCGCAGTCTGTTAGGGGATATTTAATTTTATTTGTTTTGTAGCTCTCGGCGTGCTGTCTCGACTAACTTTTAGCTTTTTCTGTGTTGAAATAGGTAAGATAGCAATGCAATATACTACACTATTATTACTGTGTACTACGTCTAGAATATGTCTTATGAGTTTCGAACAGTAACGTTTGTTCGTTTGCTTAAGAGCCATTTTCTTCCTTAACGATTTCGGTCGGGCGATATGGCCCATACCGAAGTCGGGCGGTATGGGCCAAATAATGACATGATTTTATTTCAGGGGCCGATGCCAAAGTTTAAGAAGAAGCCTGCAGGTGAAGGCCATGGAGAATGGTCTGCCGATGACATGAAATTAGAGAACAAGGAATGCTAAACATTTTTTTTTTTCGAGTATGCCTTATATTTTTTAGAGTCACGAGAACAAAAAAGGGCCTTTTTTGGTTTAGTTTTGGAAACGATCACTCTTTGAAATTCTATAAATCAAAAATTGCTTGTCCGATCATGATTAACTTTTAGTAGAGTGCAGGAAGAAAGCCTTTATTCACACATCTTAATTTTCAGATTTTAAAAATTAGCCAAGAAAAAACGTTCTTATCAATTTTACAAAACAACTTTCTCTTAAGCCAGTCTCATACGGTGGTTAAGTAGGTTCCCCACTACCCGACCCACCTCAGACACGAAACTACCATAAGATTTTTTACGTCTTCAGTTCGCCAAGGCAGCAATAGAAGTCTCACACGATCCTTTAAAATCGCATCTTTTAAAATGGCGACAGCACAAACTCGGCATACCACTTCGGAAGTTTAGATGCTAATAACTGCTGAAGATTTGGGAAAATAATGTTTTCTCTTAAAAGAATAAGAGAATAACATTGGCACTGTTGAAAAATGCAACACATGTAACCCTTGGCAGTGACTGCGAGTATATAACATATGTTATTTCAAGTTGATATACCACTTCACGGACACACTAGCATAAAGTTGCATTACCCGTATATTACGATAGAAGTTGTATATTCTAATGAAACTCTTCTCGTACGGTTTTGAAATATATTCCCCAATACGAACTAGTCAAGTAAATTACTTAAACTTCACAACATTCAAAGTGCGGAAATTGTGGTGTTTACATTAAGTTACCATATTATATTTATATTTCATTGACACTTCTTTGCTCCTAAAATATTTATTGTGAAATTAACTTTGAAGTCCATGAAGAATTAATTACAATTCATAACTTATATATCATTACAACACTAATAGATTAATTTCCTGCGGTGCTACACACAGCACAGTATATTTGTTACTGCCGACATACATACGTATGCGGCTGTTCAGTGTTTACTGTTTACTTCAAAGTAGTATTCGCGTCAGTTGTGAAAGTAAAGTAATAATATCACAGTACGAAATTTAGACATACGAACCATTTATTTTAAACAATAATAATTAGTAGACTCTTCACTCAATAAATCAAATCAAATATTCGCCCCAATCATACAGGGTCTGTATTTTAAGTAATGAGAATATTTTTTTTCTGCCGCGACTAGACGTCAGAGCTAGTGATGGGCATTAGTCGACTAATATTAGTCGATTAGTCGATTATTAAAACCATCGAAAAAATTATCGACTAATGAAAATTAGTCGACTGAAAAAATTAGTCGACTAATATTAGTCGAATTAGTCGTTCGACTAATATTAGTCGAATTAGTCGTTCGACTAATATTAGTCGGATTAGTCGTTCGATTAATATTAGTCGGAAACATTCCGACTAATATTAGTCGGAAACATTTCGACTGATTTCAGTCGGGAACATTCCCACTAATATTAGTCGAAATGACCGAACATGTCTCATTTCCAGACGAACAATCGACTACTTGAGCAGAGGGCTTATTGTCAAGAAGGGAAGCAAAGCAGGTAGGTATTTCTTGGAAAGGTCAGTGACTGGAATCTTTTATCCCTTGATGCCGCGACAGAGCTGGTATGCAAAGGGAAAGCTGGCCCTGCTGTAGCTCTATCCCCCCCTACCTCCAGGGGGCGATGCCTACCGTCATTCATGTCGCTATTTTTGTTTTCTCTGAAGGGATACACATTCATAGTTCCGAGAGTTTCTTGGTATTCACAGGCCAGTGCACATTGTTGGTGCAAGAAAGACACCGCAACATTTTAAAAGCAAAACTATCCATTTCTGACCTTCAGATGGATTAGAGGGTTTATGATAAATGCATTTTACTGGAATGGAAATATTCTTAAACTTAAAAAACCGGTCGAATATAAGAAGAGAGTTTACAATCCACCAGCTCTGATGCAAGGTAAGGTAAAATTAATTTAATTAAAAATAAACATTAATTATGTTCGTGGGGCAAATACTAAAATATACGCTGTCCAGAACGATCTCAAACTTGCTGCAGTCGCTAGATGTTAATTTACCTTTCTGCCCCTTATGGGGTACAAATTTGCCAGCAACATCGGTGGCAGAGCTCGCAGGGTGGTTCATTCACATTCACGCCTTTTACGGCTCCGGGTTCGAATCCTGTGGTGGACATGGGTGTTTCTTGTAAGTTTCCACTCATCCATTTCCTGTAATCACAATTCATTCTCATCATCCCGATTAGCCTAAAGAGGCATAAAAGCGATGTAAAATGAGGATAATAATAAAGAAAGATAGAGGATGTATGTCACTTTGGGTAACCACGACGATGAGGACGAATTGATCAAAAAGAACATCCATGTCCAGCCTAATACTCAAGGGGTGGGGCAATGGGGTCATTTACCCCCTCCAACTATGAAATGTTTTAATATGAAGCTGTAAAACCTACGAAAATAACATTGACGATTTTTCAGATTTTGCAAGAAATTCGATTTTATTCTTACATAAATGAATGGGTTGTTCGCGAAGCGAGATAGGCTCCAAAACTCTGCAGTCTACAATATTTGGTTATTTTATAATTTTAGTATTATAACCTTTAAAGGTTTAATTGATGCATATCTATCAGACGCCCGGATTCAGCCCAGAGTGTCCTTGTTTTAAATCCCCGTCCCGACTTTCTTCGAACTGCATTCACGATGAAAAAATGTCTTTTTTTTTCATTTAATTATTTATTGAAATTTCCAGTACAGCAGAAGCCATTTTAAACCGGAAAGAAACAACAGTAAAAAGTACACTGGTGTTAAAACGAACACATTAAACACTAAACAAGACCAAAAAATTAAAAAAAATATAATAAAGAAAAGAAAAGAAACAAAATATAAATAATAAACAAGACAAGACAGTACCAAGGTAAACAGATTATTTACACAATGCATTACTTATGTACAATGTTTTTCAAGTTGGTGATAAAAGACGAATATGCAGTGAATATATCTACTTGGTTTGAGATGTTGTTGAATTGTTTCGGTAGCCTTTGGAATATTGAACGTTGTATGAGCGAGAGTCTGGGCGTTGCAGTGTGGAAAGTTTCCTTGCTCCGTGTTTTATGTCTGGGCACTCTGAGGGAGAGTTCGTGGAGTTCAGACATGCTCTTCATTATAAGTATCATTGCTATCACATACTTAATTTAAAAATATATCATTTTCTATACATCTAATTATCATGATTGGTTAATTGATAGTCAAACATAGATGGTTTTGATTGATTGATGTTTTAAGTCCACTTTATGCACAGAAAGGCTAATCGGGACTGGACCTACAGTTTACAGTGGAATCGGAACCACTTGTGCCTCAACCGGGTATTGAACCTTGATTACAAGGCAAAGACGCTACCACTGCGCCATCGGGGAGGCCCTCAAACATAGATGGGATTGGGTGCCAAAACTTGAGGGGAGGGGGAGGATTCTATCTTGATTGACAAGGCTTAACACTATGAAAGCATAATATTTCATCTCGCAATCGTCGCATTAACGCATTGACGCATCAGATCACGAAACCAGTTAGAGCGACACATGATCTTTGGACGCAGAGAATTATTTTTTTAAGTAAGTACTTCGCAACATTAATAAATTTTCTCACATTTAATATTAGTCGAAATAGTCACACGATTAATTTCAGTCGAAATCTACTTTATTTCCGACTAATATCAGTGGAAATCGAACACAACTGATTCTGATTCCGTTTCCAGACGAAGCGTAGACCACTGAAGTAGAGAGGGCTTATCGCTAAGAAGTGATGCGAGGGAGAATGGCCTAGGTGTATTTAATTTCTTGGAAAGGTGAGTGACTGGAAAATTCCGGTACCGCCTCACAGCATGCCAAATTGAAAGCGAAAGGTGCCCCTGCTGTAGTCATTCATGTGGCTATTTGTTGTTTACAATGGTGTCTTTTCTCAAGAGATACGCATTCAGGACTTGGAGAATTTCTTGGAATTCAAAGACCTAACCATCCCTAGGTATCATTAGTGGTGCAAGAAAGATATCGCAATATTTAAATCTCAATGTATGGGCTTCATGTGAACTAGAGATCTTATCTTAAAAGCATTGTACCGTAATGAAAATATTCTTAAACTTAAAACTAATGTCAAACTTAAGAATATAGTTTAAAATCAACCAGTTCTCAAGCAAGGCAAGGGAAAATTAGTTTTAATAAAAATGAACACTAATTATGTTCTTGGAGCAAATACTAAACTTTACGCTGTAAAGTACAATCTCAAACTTGCTGCACTCGCTATAATACAACCTTGTATGTTGATCTTCACTTTGCGCTGAGTGGCCATTCACATTATCCGCCAATCACGACTCCGGGTTCGAATCCTTTCATGGGAGTGTTCCTTTGTAAGTTTCTACTCATTAATTTTCTTTAATCACCATTTATTCTCTCTTTGTCCTGATTAGCATAAAGAGACAGAAAAGCGACTAAAAATTTGGAAAATTATAACGAGAGACATAGGATTATTTACTGCAGAAACTTGTAACAAATAATCATCAGGTATGAGTAACGTTCTTTCAAGTTGTTTCATTATTGCTGTTTCACTACACAAAATAGGCATTTTACATTATGATATTGCTTCTAAGTTGTAAACCTTATTTTCGAACCGGAAAGTAATCATTACCACATGGTGCAGTGGTAGCGTCATTGCCTTGTAATCAAGAGGTCCCGGGTTCGATACCCGGTGGAGGCACAAGTGGTTCAGATCCCACTTTAAACTGTAGGTTCAGTCCCGATTAGCCTTAGTGTGCATAAAGTGGACTTAAAACAGCAACTCATTACTTGAGAAGGGTGTATTGAAGCCTCTTATAGTATTCGAATTTTTATTTAGAGTCGCTTTTCTACCACTTTTGAGTAAACACGACGACGATGATGAGTGACGATTAAGAAATTAGTGAATCGAAACTCACAAAGAAAGCCATGTAGATCTGCGTAATCAAGGGGCGATGAGGGCATTTACCCCTTCGAATTATGAAATGTTTTAATGTGATGCTATATAAAACCTATCAAACTAATTGACGAATTAATTTTATTTCGTCCTTGCATAAATGAATGGGTTGTTCGCGGAGAGAGGCAGGCTCCAGTCTGCCATATTTGGTAATTGTACCCAGGTAGTTTTATAACAATTGATGCAAGTCTACCAGACATCCAGATTTAGTTGGGACAGTCAAATCTTTTTAATCCCTGTCCCGAGTTTCTTCGGACTTAAGTGGCAATGAAAATGTCATTTTCTTGGTTAACTCACATTCAGACATGTTCTTCATTCATTGCTAATAAATATCACTTAACACATTGACTGCCACCGTGTAACTGAAAATGTATCTCTTCTGGGCCAATTCGATTTTCTTGTTACTGACCGACTGTGAATGAAATGTGTATGCATAATATCTCGAAACAATTTAAATTAAGCCCATTGTTGAGGTTTTTGTGGCGTGTATGCATTTCTATACACGCGGCGTAGTTTTTCAATTTGACGTTGTATGCCACGTGGATATGATTTCATACACGTAATTATTCGCTTTGAGTTACCACATTTTGTCTTATTCTTTCCGAATATCATGTTGTTTTAAAATTTTGTGGTGAAATGTAGCTCGTAGCTTCTGACAAGTGCTATAAAATGATTCTGCAACAGTGTCAACTGTTACGATTTAGCAACAATGACGTAACAGTTGCATGTTTTGTTTCTGCCGAAATGCTGTTGTAGATCGTGTTTTTTTCCTCAGTGCTCTTGTGATACAGCCCCTTTGACTGAGACCGCCTCCAAGTGTTGGCGGCGAGAGTCATAAGAAGGAGAAGAAAAGTAGACATTGTTTATTGTCCTCTGTATTTCGTATAAGAAATGGATGAAGACCAGATTAGACTTTACCTTCAGGGTGATGAAGATTTCAGTGATATGAGTGGTGAAGACCTAAATTACGATTCTGATCTGGACCCTGAGTATTTTCCAAGTGATGCTTCTGATGACGATTCGGCTTCCTGCGGCGAAAGAGACTAGAGTGCATCGTGTTCTAGACCTGCAACTTCTGTTGAACATCAGCAAGACAGTGAGCATAACGACGAAGAAGCTACAGTTCAGCGGCGGAATCCATCTGACAACGCCCGCCGTGATTTCAGTCATTTAGTTTGGGATATTCCGAAAGGTAAGCAACCCAATATTCATTTCAATGGAAGAGCTGGAATAAACCCAAACTTGGCTGCTACATTGTCAGGAGGTGAACCTCAGGATTTTTTTGAATTTTTCATAGATAGTGATATTATAAAACTGATTGTAGAACAAACGAACCTTTATGCAACACAGAT
The DNA here is from genome assembly GCF_977018435.1 of Lepisma saccharinum. Classification (NCBI taxonomy): domain Eukaryota; kingdom Metazoa; phylum Arthropoda; class Insecta; order Zygentoma; family Lepismatidae; genus Lepisma; species Lepisma saccharinum. The sequence continues at coordinate 183,395,534 of NC_139230.1, read as the reverse complement.
TTTGTTGGAAAATGATGTGAGGCCACATTCTAAACTTCACAGTTGGGAGCCAACCACATGTGAGGAAATGAAAAAATTCATTGGACTATTAGGATGGGTGGGCTTGGTCAAAGTACCAAAATTATCAGACTACTGGAGCACTAGTGCTTTGTATGATTTTCCTCTTCCCCGAAGTATAATGAGTAGAAACAGATTTTAACTGCTTCTACGAATGTGGCATTTTGCAGACAATTCACGTGCTGTCCCTAATGACAGGTTACAAAAAATTACGAACATCACCAACAAACTCATTTCACGATTCCAAGAAATATACACACCAGGGGAACAAATTTGTGTCGACGAAAGTATGATACCATGGCGGGGAAGACTTTCATTTCGGCAGTACATCCCTTCCAAAAAGAATAAATACAGAGTGAAAGTTTTCAAGTTGTTTGCCAGCAGGGGCTATACATGGAACATTATTCTTTATGTTGGAAATATAAACACGTCCGGTAACATGTCAGTTCCTGAAACTGTTGTGTTACAGCTTGTAAGAGATCTTCTCGGTGAAGGCCGGCGTCTTTACACAGATAATTATTACACCAGCGTTCCTCTTGCTTACCTTGCCATTGACAAGAATACCCATCTGATCGGTACAATTAGGTCTAACCGTAAATATTTGCCAGCAGATGTTGTTCAAGATAAATTGAGGAAAGGTGATATTGTAGGAAAGGAAACTGAGGAAGGTGTGACTATTCTGAAGTGGAAAGATAAGAGAGATGTGTTAGTTCTATCTACAGCTCACTCTGCTGAAGAGGTAACTGTAACAGAAAGACGTGGTTCAGAAATTAGAAAGCCTACCGCAATTGTTGATTACAATACTGGCAAGTCCTTTATTGACGTAAGTGATCAGTTGGCTTCATATGGGAATGCTCTGCGAAAGACTACTAAATGGTACAAGAAAGTTATTATTGAATTTATATGGGGAACGGCTCTCGTGAATGCTTACATTCTCTACAGTGACTGCATCCAGTCCAGTAACATACACGTAAATGAATTCAGGGAACGTGTAATCTTAAGTATTCTTTCTGAACAATTACCTCCTGGACAGCAACTCACTTTACCTGTGCAGCAAGGCAGAAAAACTCCAACTCATCACTTGATAGACAAAGTAGGGGATAATGGAAGAAAGAAGCAAGGACGCTGTGTACATTGCTACAAAATCTATGGCAGAAGTGGAAATTCTGACTCGACAGGGAGGAAGTTTGCAGGTTGGTGAAGACAGTATGTGACAAATGTCCCAAAAATCCTTTTATGTGCCGGGAGTGTTTCAACAAAAATCATTGAACTTCCAAAGTGTTCGGTACAAAATATGTCATCCTTATATCTATATATATCTACAAGGAACATAAGTTTACAAGAAAAATATTATATAACGAATCGTTTTGTAAGAATTATGATGTACTAGCAATGTATTCCATAATGTATAATCGTTTGCTGTGAATTCAAACCAGGAAAAAATGTATTTACACATTTACCCTTCTTCTTTAGTTGTCAATACATTTGTACTAGTGAAAATAATACGTAAGCGTAAATAAAGATTTGAAGATTTTATTACTCTTGTAAGACATTACAGAAAGAAAAATTATTACTGCCCCATCTTAGCTGTACGCCACGGCTATTTAACAGTCATATAGTTTTGCTTGAACTGTGTACGCATTTCCATACACGCGGCCAAGAATCAGGTTCTTGTTTGTGTATGGAGTAGCATACACGTGGCCCAGAAGCAAGAAGCCATGTGTATGATATATCATACACACGGCAGTCAATGTGTTAATTTCAGAATATATTATTTCTACATATAAAAGTATCATGGTTGGTGAATGATATTGATAAACAGTAGCAGTGATTGTGATTGGGTACCAAAACTGGGAAGGGGGGGGGGCAGTGTACTTTTCTTGGTAGATAAGGCTTGGCATTAAAAAAAACAAAAAAACATGTATTTCATCGCATGACCGTCGCACCCTGCTTTTTCAGTCCAAAAATGGTTAATAATCTTTCATCTCGTAATAGTCGCATTGTCGCGTTAGACGAAACCAATTATTGCGAGGCATGATCTTTCGACACAGTTTCGCAATACTCTGGTAAATTTTCTCAGGTGTAATATTTCGACTATAATGCACAAATCAATAACAACTAATGTCTTACTTTTTTGTTTCATACCGAAAAAAGGCTTACTGTCACAAATAAATTATGTTTGTCGTTTTAGACTATTCAATTTCAACTTATTCGCTAGTATTTCATTCATCCTAATATTGCACCAAAGGCAGTTTACATCGTAATAAATAATTTTTAACTGATCAGAACTATATTTTTAAAAGCTTCACATAATGGTCACACCCCTTTAAAAATTTCGACCAATATGTGTTGGATAGTATGGGAGCAAGAACTCGCCTCCACTGTTGATTAAAGGAAATTTGAAAACACTGTTAAGGAATACAGTACTATTAGAATACTATTAGAATACTTCTAAGAATATATGTAAACATCAAACATGAAGCTGTACGACGTATGCGAGGTATCTATCAGTGAGATTGATTTGTTCCGTTACTTTAGATTTTAATGTAGCATCTCTATAATTGTATGTCTAACTGTAATACTACTATAGTAAAGTTATCGGTCACATCTGACACTCCAACAAACAACATTTCGCATCTTTTCTTTGTTCCAATTAGGATTTGTCCCCCCCCCCCCCCACCCAAGACACATGATAATTCTCGTCTATGGGCCTGCCTATGTCTTCTTTACGTCTTTATTTGAAGCCGGAACCTTAATGGTGACTGACATCGTGAGTACACAACTCAACGTTTCGGGCCACAGAGACTGTTCTCAATGTTCTCATGCGTGACCTTGTAATGAAGAGATCCCGGGTCTATTCTCTGTGCGCCTACACACACACACACACACCCACACCCCCCCCCCCCACACACACACACACACATATATATATATATATATATGTGTGTGTGTGTGTGTGTGTGTGTGTGTGTGTGTGTGTGTATAAACATTCGTTTATAAACAGTCCAATTTAGCCTGGCTCAGCTCAGCACAAGAGTGGAGGAATTTGAAAATAATAAGAAAAATATATAGTTCCACTTTGACTAATATTTGTCGTTAACGACTGATTCGACTAATATTAGTCGAAAGACTAATTCGACTAATATTAATCGAACGACTAATTAGTCGAAAAAATTAGTCGACTACTTTTTCGACTAATATTAGTCGAACGACTAATTCGACTAATATTAGTCAAACGACTAATTCGACTAATATTAGTCGAACGACTAATTCGACTAATATTAGTCGAAAAAGTAGTCGACTAATTTTTTCGACTAATTAGTCGATATTTTGTTTCGACTAACGACTAATTAGTCGATGGTGGAAATTAGTCGATGGTGCCCATCACTAGTCAGAGCCCGCTGGGACCGGTTGGAGTTGGTAGTGGGGTGTGTGACCTTGAAAACGCTCCAAGCGGCAGTTGCCTGCTGGCGTCCGTTGAGGCATGATCACGCGTGGCGTGGACGTCTGCAAAGTAGTGTGTGCAAGAGCAAAATGCAGCAAAGCATGGAACAGCGGTAAGCGATCAAATTTTGTGTGCGCCTTGGAAAATCTGGTGCAGCAACGCAGGAAATGATTCGGAAAGCGTACGGCAGTGACAGTTTATCACAAGCGCAAGTGTTTCGGTGGCACAAAATGTTCAAAGAAGGCCAGGAGAGCGTGGAGAACCCCGCGCAGGGCGCCCGTCAACCTCAAGAACCAGAGACAATGAACAACGTGTGTGAGATTTGCTGAACGCGGACAGGCGTGTCAGTGTGCGGTTTATCGCGGATACGCTAGGACTCGATAAAATGGTTGTTCTCAAAATCATCACCGAGGATCTTGGCATGAGAAAAATTTGAACCAAGCTCGTCCCGAAAGTTTTGACGAACGAGCAATTGCACAACCGCTCGGTTCAGACGGGTCAACCGAGTGCGACCAGAAATTTCCGCTGATTGGAAGCTCCATCATGACAATGCGCCATGTCACACGTGCTTCGTGGTTAGAGAGTTCCTGACGAAATCTGGCATCACAACGATTCCTCAGCCTCTCTACAGCCCCAACCTTGCCCCTGCAGATTTTTTTTCTTTCCCAGAGTGAAAACAGCCCTCAAAGGACACCACCACGGAACCCTGGATGCTGTCAAAGCGGCTTGCACGCGTGCTCTGAAGGCTGTTTTAGTTGCTGGCTTACAGGGAGCGTACGACGCGTGGAAAACTCGCCTGCAGAAGTGTGTTGACGCTCAAGGGGCATACTTTGAAGACTACTAAAGATTTGTAGCGATATCTGTAATAAATTTTGTTTTCTAGATTTATTCTCATTACTTAAAATACAGACCCTGTAGCTGTATTGGGAGAATCTTTTCCTTCATTAAGCTGCCTTGAATTAACAGTCGAACACCTATTTATTGTTTTTCTTCTTCTTCTACTTCCTACTTCAACTGGCCAGTGTGCTCCTCAATTCTGATTGCTAGTTCTATGGTATTAACGATGGATTTAGATACGGTTTCTGTCGGGAACTCAATAAGAGAAAGTTCTCACACGATCGTTAAGTAACGAATCTAGAAGTCGATGGCGAAGTAAGCACGTACCTAACTGCCGTGTGAAACTGGTTTTAGTATTGGATAGTACTACAAATACAACATTGGTCTTGTTTTGAAGCTCTTTTCATCTGTTTTTAAAATCCATCATCATTGTCAATTCACATTGCGAAACCAATTTTATACAGATCTTTATACACACATGGACTCGCAATGCCAGTCCGAAGTTTCCACAGTTCAACGGACATCTCTGTGTGCCATGTTCCATGTACAGAAAAAAAATCTGTATAAAATCGGTTCTTAATTGGAGTTCACACTCTAGTATCTATAATTTATAATCCGATAGTAGTTATGCTATGCAGATGTATTTAATAAGTCTACTGAAATATCAAGATAACACTTGGAAAAGATCATCCATTCAAAATAAGCTGGCCTTCTTTGCAACTACTGGTTGCCAAGCTATGAATTCAATGTTTAAAGCTCAAGTTTCAATTTAGAGAGTATAATTTTACACTGGAAAGATAAATGAAAGCTGTGAAACAAGAAAAATGATGCTAACTATTGTATTTTTATTTATTTGAAACTCTTTGGGGTAAATACCGAAACAAATAAAAAAAACTAAAAAAAACATTTCTTTTTTCGAATACTTCCAACTATAGATATATGTGTACCAACATGTACAAAACCCATACCGATAGACAAAAATAAGTTTTGCAAATTTCACGCTCATTGCTTCCTTAAATCATATCATACAAATCTAGACCTAACCATAAAATACAGATTTTTTTGCTTTATTGCAGAAGCTAATAAAGGGAACCAACAAATAAAAAGCACATAATGAAATGCTGCTAAAATGTACTGATATTCTACACCAGAATATAGTAATGCTTGTGACTGCAAATCTTCCAATGTCCATTTTTGTTGGACACATGTAGAGTGAATTCCCTTAAGAGCATTACCATGTACAAAAGAACATTCATAATATTTTTTTAAAAAGTTGCGTGAACCTGTCGATGAAAAAACCAAGAATATACATTACAATTATATATTCAAGATTAGTTAAATGCAAGATAACTCTGTACCAGACAAATAAAAAAGAACCAAGACCACAGAAACGCTCACAAAAAACATAGTACCACATAAGGCTATATTTTGGATATTTCATATTTAGAACTTGCATATAAACAAAATTATGTTACAAGTTGGTAGACATATGTACTAAGTAGAAAACAGTAACAATTCTACAACAACTTCTATTCTGTTATTTACAACTTTATGTTGGGAAAAACTAGGTACCATCAATGTCGCAGTGTTTCAAAGGCATGAGATCCTGTTGCTGTACCACAAGAGACCATTCTATACAGGTAAGACAACGGAAAAAATCAGGACTAGCTCTGTAGCTCAATGACATGACATGTCACACACACAGGTTGAGCATGTATTTTCACTGAAATTTGCACATAATAATAAGAATTCAAAGTTTAACACAAAAATTTACCAATTGCTATTGTACAGGATACATTAAGTATTACAATATCACCTTTGTGATGATACACCTATAACACACGATACAAGAATAATGATAAATAAAAAAGTGTTAAAAGATTCCAACATATACTGTGTACCCAGTCTTACTAAACAAGTGTGGGGTGTAAGGGGTGACCCTTCCACATAGCAGGGTAGCAGAAGTTGATATTATTCAAAAAAGGAAATAGCAAAAAACCAAATATTGTTTACAACTTTGAATTTTTACTCTATATTTTTGAACATGGCGATTCTTAAAAAAAAGAATTGTAACTCAAACACAGTTTGTGATTTTCTTGAAGAAAAAAAATTCTGAAAGGAGCTGACCCCTAACTTTTACTATGCATACACACAGGAATATTAAATTGTTTTTTATTACTGCCTGGATCTAACTTTTTAAAAACACTACATTTATTAAAAATATTACACAAGTTAGTTCTATTGTTATTCAATTATACAGATAGAAAATGAAATTAGGGTCAGCACAGATGATTCTAACAATAAATCCTCTACTCCTGCGATAAGGGATTATAAAACATCTCAACTTCCCTTATTAGCGGGTATTGCCAATTTGTAAGTGTCGTGCACACGTTCCATTCCTTTGTGGAAAACGGTAGCAACGTTGATGGTATAAACTGCAAAATTTGATATCCCTTTATCCGGTTAATTGCTCGCTCAACATGAAAGTTGACAAACAAGATCTTATGCATCACATGTAGTCATGTCAACACAACATTGGACACAGTGGATGGACTACAGGCAAACCTAACTGAGAGGTCTGCATGAGGAAAATTCAATCTCAGTTTCATCAGTGTCATAAAAATCTGATCCTCCTTACTCAATACCTCTACATTCCATCCATGAAAGTATTTTACTTCTACGTCTTTAAACAAATCGAGAAAAAATTAAATATTGTTGAATTTGGCAGTCCATTGTAAAATGTTATTAGTTTGTCGCCATCCTGGATGTACTCGTACTGATATGAAAATGGCTTTCGTCTTATTCTTTTTGCTTCCTGCTTCAGCTCATCAACTTCTTTCTGCAGAAAATATTTTTCTGCTGCAACAAGTGGTGTTTCAACCAGGGATTGTGGCAATCTTCCTTCTTCCATACTTGGGATGCTCGTGTCAGATTCACTGAAAAAAAAAGTCCCAATGTGAATACATGTAGATTTATTTAAATCATACGCACAGAAACTTGAAAAAAGGCCATTGCTGTAATGTTTAAATTACCAGGAATTTTATTGATATATAAGCATCTCCATAAATTGCCTGTAGTTGAGTTGAACATGGCTATTTTATGACTGGATTCTCTCACTTTGCATGTAGCCATTCTTCTATCACCACAGACAATTCGACTTAAAAAATATTTCATGAATATTTTAACTTAGGTGTAATTTTCCATTCTTTTATGAAAAGCTTCTGGTGACACAAACTATAAGCAGCAATTATCATAAGAACTACTAAAAATGCTATCATAGGTTTCAGATTTCATTCTTGGCTAGGTAAAGCATACTGTTCCGTACTTGCAGATTAGAATCTTCTTCCTCCCCTTTCCTGCCCAAATGTAGTTTCCTTGCTTACAATGAGCAAGGTTGAATCTGAGGCTGCCTAACCCATTTCATTTGGTATAATAAGCAATTGTAGTTGCATTTCTAATATCCTTACAACATTTCAATACAGAAGAAAGTCATTGACACACACACAAAATCAAAATTAGACTAAAAAAATCCTGCCTTGCTTGAGCAGCGTCAAGTGTGTACTTTAAGTTATTTTCTGAGAGTTTTAGTTTGTGTTTTGGGTATTGGTGGTTCAGAAAAGAAGTGTCATATTACCTTGAGGACTGGTACCCTGATTGATCATTGGCTCTCCTTCGTGACTTTTCTGGAGACTTGAAGTTCAATCTTTTCTTGGCATTTCTTGGAAAGATTGTTGGGGTATTTTGTTTCTTCCCTACCACAAAATGGCAGCTGCAGATTTGTGAATGAATACTGGGCTTCCTGTCTGCACGTCTAGAAATATGAAAAATACACTATCTGGCCATTCGTCACCGGACACCTGGAACGAGTACTTTAATCCGGTTTCAGGCGTCCGTCAGTATCGTGTGGGGCCACCTTTCGCAGCAAGTACAGCCACAACCCTCTGAGGAAGACTGTCCACCAAATTGCGATAGGTTTCGACGGGAATCCTGCTCCATTCCTCTTGCAAAGCGGCGAACAACTCTTTAGTGTTTTTTGGGGGGTGTGGCCTGGCTCTCAACCGGCGCTCCAACTCGTCCCAAAGATGCTCATTCAGGTTGAGATCAGGACTTTGGGCGGGCCAATCAAGTTTTTGCACACCCATATCCTCGAACCACGTGTTGATCACACCTGCCGTATGACATGGGGCATTGTCGTGCTGAAACAGATAAGGACCACTACCGAATTGTGCCCACAATGTCGGTAGCGCAGAATTGTCCAGGATCGTTAGGTATGCATCTGCATTCATGTTTCCACGCACTAACACAAGGGGACCAAGACCATACCAGGAGAAGCATGACCACACCATGATGCTTCCACATGCCTTTGGTGGGGTGTCCGGTGACGAATGGCCAGATAGTGTATATTGGTATTAAGAAACATGTTATAGAACAGAACATTATATGGATTTTCACGTCCATTTATCACCTATCTAATTTTGTTAATAGTCTGGCATGTAACATACACTAGAGAGTAGTCTATCAATACAATTGATAAAAAAAAAGAACAATACCTGATATGTGTTTAAGGCACAAATATCTTTACAAACTTATTTTGCTTGTTAACCCAACGGTAAAAGAAACAGTAGGTGAATTGTCCATCATCATTTTCATTCGGTCTGTATTACACAGTGTGATGATAATGAATTGAAAGAATGACGTCAATAAGGAGAGGGCAATACCTGCTTCGAACCAACATAGTTTCATTCCTTGAAAGAACATAGAATGTAGAATAAAAAAGTAATGAAAGTAGCAGTGGACAATTTACTTACCATTGTCTTTGCCGTTGACTGTACAAGTACATTCCAAACTTGTAATTTTTCAGTATGTCATAACTGCAGGTATGTATATTTTTTCAAGAGTTCACATTTTCCTCATACTTAGAATGAAAACTTCTTTTTTGACATCAAAGTCTGAAATACTTTCCAATTACCTCATAAAATAAGTGGAAATAAAATGTTTCACTATCTAAAATAAAATTGGAAATTAATGCAATTTCACTTACGCAGTTTCTGTGGGTGCAAGTTTCATTTTTCTCAACAAAAACACTACTTTTCAAGCCTACGTACCTTCAATCCATGATACAACTTCAAAATGTTTCAGAGTGATTTATTCGTAGCCTATATACTACAAAATAACTATTTGTAATCAGCTTTGTATAATATATGTACATACCAGTGGCGCATGCTAAGTCTAAGACCAGGGCTATCTCACTGTGACACCTGGTCCTAGGCTATGGAGGAAGGGAGAAGACTAGACTCTTTCTTGACGTCTTCAAGGAAGCCACGTTGGCATTCCAACGGTAGTCAGGTTGCAACTTACAAAAATTCAGCTTGCCAACTCCTAAGAATCCAGGTTGCCAACTCCTTAGAATTCAGGTTGCCAACTCCTAAGAATTCAGGTTGCCAACTCCTAAGAATTCAGGTTGCCAACTCCTAAGAATTCAGGTTGCCAACTCCTTAGAATTCAGGTTGCCAACTCCTAAGAATTCAGGTTTCCAACTCCTAAGAATTCAGGTTGCCAACTCCTAAGAATTCAGGTTGCCAACTTCAGAATTGCCATTATCTTCTTTTTTTACGCAGTTTCAGTATTTTACTCTCTATGCTTCAGGCTTCGCAGATAGCCAAGCTAGCCTGGAATATACGCTCCTGGTACCTACGTAACTTTTATTATGTTGATCTATATCCCATATTAATAATCAAGTGAATGTAATATATATTGCGACTTTTATTATGCTGCATTCCATATAGTAATCAAGTGGATGTATACATACTGTAATTATACTGAAATATGTTATATGCAGCAAGGTGACGCGTTCTAGACAGAAACATCAACAATGTAGTCCACAGAACGAGAATAAATTATAATTACGATTATTAAACAATCCTTAGGGAGCTTCAAGTTGAAGTTGCTAATATCAAAATGTGGCACATGAAAACTTGAATACCGGTTACGTACCTGATTTGCTGGATCCATTTCTTCTTTAATTTTTCATCTTTCGGAAATTTATAAAATTTGCAAGTGTGCGTCTGATTGTAATGTTAACATTCCGGTGAAAAACACATCACCATCTTGCCAAAATTTTTGCTCTTCCGCTAGTGAAGGAACTGTCATCTACTGTGACGACAAACTAATACGGCCCATAGATACTTCGGGCCGCAAAGATTTCACGTGCTACCTGTGGTCAACATAGTCGTTTGCTAGTGGCAAGATGGCAAACAAGGGCCACGAGCAAAAAAGCTTCAATGGTAATACTACACAAGGAGGTAGCTCCTGATTTAAGTCATCAACGTTTACATAATTTTAAATACCAGTGGCGTCGCCAGAAATTTTTCTTGGGCAAGGGCTCAAGGGTAGATAAAATATCTTTAGGTGGGGTATGGTTCTGCGATCATGGGCAGAGCCGACATTAGAAATTTTTCAAGGTGGAGCGACGTTCATGAACGTTGTGCTGTATTGCAGCATTCCTGATCATGGCTCAAATTCATACTTATAATGCAATTATCACAAATATTTTTGTATGCAATTTTTATTAGTGTTGAAAATTCGTCATAAAAATTCCCTGCATTTTGAAAAAAGAATTAATATTATAAAAATAAGGCGAAATAAGCTTTCATCGGTTAAAGAAAAGCTTCATTATACTTTTTCAAGACAAACGAAGCTTGTAAAATGGAAAAATTATATTCAACCCATAACATTAAAAAAGAAATGGATTTAATTTACCAAAACTCATTTAGTCACAGTTACTGGAATACTAAAAAGAGTTCTGGAATAACCATATTGAACAAATTTATTCAATATTTTTTTCCTATTTTTGTAGGTTTACTCATTATTTTTACGTGTTAAAAGTTTAATTTGATCATTTTTTGCACGTTAATGAAAGGAGGTCAACCTAATGGAGAATCTAGAAACGTTCTTCACTTTTGAAGTGAAACTGAATTATGTTATTCAATTGTTAAGGCCACTCTTTGTGCTTTATACTATAATTATTTATTAGCTTGTTACTTTGCGTTATCTAAATAATATATATCATGTATTCATTCTACTTGGGTAAGCAGAAGTGTGGGCTGAGACATCTTTAAGGTGGGCTAGAGCCCACCCTCGCCCACCCTGTAGCAACGCCCCTGTATGTAACATTGTTCGTAGTTATTGACATAAATGAATGTAGATAGATATCTTTGTTAACTATTTTGGCACTTTGGTAAAGTTTGACGTGCAGTGTGAAAAGCAAGGATCGCGAGATGATTGTAAATTGTTGTCAGCTGCTGCTCCCTGCTACTCAACTCTGCATCCAGGATAAGCCAAAAAACTGTGCGACGTAGCAGGTCAACATTTGCCACTATGTTGAGCAATCCTGGAGGCGCCCAATGTCACGAGCACTAACAGCACATGGTTATAGCACAGAGGAGGGTGTTGTAGCAAACGCCGTATAATTATACTCCTGTGGATCAACGCCGCGCATAACGGCAGAGAAGAAGAGAAAGCGAGCAGATGCAGCGAGACAGGACGCGCTGATGCAAACGTCTAGCAGCTGTTGAGTAGAGGACTTGTTTTCGTTCGTTTACTCCACAGAATCTTTGAACAGAGTAAAGACGTATAATTCGAGTTTATTTTTAAAATAAGACCTCCGTAGTTCAATAGAAATCTCTATCAGACATGTACATTTTGTCCCGCGAAATATCTGGAGCAAGTGAAGGTAAACCAGTCTGCGCAAGAAGTGGCTCGAGTGGGCTCGACCAATGAACGCGTGAGAGAAGAAGTGGCATCACAGCTGCAGCTACCAGCCGTTTGCAGCAGTGCGCACTGATTTGCTCCGTCCACTCGTTTTCTTCCTTTCTCTACCGTTATGCGCGATCTTGCTCCACATATTCCCGAGACAGAATGTAGTCCAAAAAAGGTATGGAAGCTAACAGACAAGTAAATTGGCTTCGTTACTGGTCTCGTTTGTGAGGCTGCATGCATTGTTATCGCTGTATATTGATGCGAGCATCTATTTAATAGAATGCCCAATAGTATCACATTAACATTTGATGTACTACTTCCCATAATTGGCCATTCAAACTTGCAAAGGAAACTGAAGGATAATGAAGACCAGAGCACAGTACCTCATCGGCACGTTCTTTGTTCTTGCCACCTAAGTGATTTCAATGTCGTCTGCATATGCCATAAAATTGTTCCATAAAGCGGGGAGCCCCCCTAAAACCAATACTCGTTCTTTATTGAATCGGTATATTAATCACTCGGCTCGAACCGTTAAATATCCCTGGGTGGAATCCACGGGAATTATTCACAACACCCGATCTTCCTTAATGCGTATCGCATTTCATTACACGGCAAACGATATTGTTCTGGTCTTCGAGCGGAAAAATGCAATAACGTCAGTAATCATCTGCATCCTCTAGGCAGTTTCCAGAGATATAGCCGGGCGTTGTATTATGAGCATGGCTTGATGAGTACGAAACACCCGTACTGCCTATACGGCATACCAGGAAGAGTCGACCGACCTTTATTGCGGGCCCGGGACTTGTGGGGAATGGGAGCCAGAAAGCTGATGTAAACCGAGTTATGATGCTCAAAGGGGGTGACATGAGATCAATATATCATCGCTACTACATTCTAACTCAGAGGTATATCGTTTGAAGCCGGGGAAATTTCGCCGTGGGATTGGAATGTCTCTTCCTTTGAAGTAAAATTAGGAGATAAGTTGGTCGTGATAAAAGAATCCCCGGGCAAGGCAATATCATTGTTACGTCTCTGAAATAAAATTTCTGATAGACGCATGATAAGAGGAAGAAGAAGAATTTGTATTCTATAGTATGTTATTGATTGGTTGTTATAGTAACCGTGTATAAGATGTACGTGAATGGCTTCCATGTATTAAAGTTATGTTGTTTTATTTGAACCTACGTGTTTGTATGTCTTGTGCAAGTATAGATAAGAAATCACACACTCACAACAACAAGGCTTACATCTATGGCGCAGTCGGTAGGATATTCTTGGTGATTCTTCGTGAGAAATTTGGATGAAGACGTCACGAAGAGTACACGACGATCATCATTCCAACATAGGTTTATGCAAAGAGAAATTGTGTCGGCTTGATCAATTTCTACGGTAAGAACCAAGATTGCATGGTTTGTGTATTATTTACAATAACTGTACAAGAACAAAGTTTAAATCAGTGTGATACGGATTGTGTCTACGATATTGTGATATTTAGTTGTCCACAATTATAAATATGTTCGGTTTGAATTTATTTTCTGAGTTCCGGCCAGATTCGGAAGAAATAGAAGATTATTTAACGAGGTTTGAACAGTCTTGTTTGGCTCATGATGTTAATGAAGCCAGGAAGGTACCCATACTGATTGCAGTTATAGGGTCTGAAACTTTCAAAGTGTTGAAGAACATCCTTGCACCTGAACCAGTCGATCGTCAAACGTATTCGATCCTCAAGGACAACCTGCTTAAACATTATGGCCAGAAAATAAACAAATGTGTGGAACGTTTTAAGTTCAGGCAATGCATGCAGGAAAGCGGCGAGGATGCAACACGATTTATGGTACGTGTTAAGCAACAAGCACTTAAATGTAGTTTTGGCCAATACTTACAGGCAGTCATTGTAGAGCAAACAATTGTAGGCGTTCGGTCTGACGCCATTAGGAAGAACCTACATTGACTCCAGCAAAATGTCAAGATGTTGTGCTTCAAATGGAATTAATTGAACGGGAAACACAAATGTTCGCACATCGTGAAAAGGAATGTAGTCCTAATCTAGTTGCATTTGCTGGGACATAGAAATTTAAACCTTGTTTCCAGTCCTCGCAAGCAAGCAAAAATAACTTTGTTACTCCCCGGGATAAAAGTAATAAAAGCACTGAAGAATGTGATAGATGCTCCAGTAGGCATGATCTTGGACATTGTCCAACAAAATATTCGATATGTTCATTTTGCAAAAAGAAAGGTCATTGGCATGTAAAATGCAAGTTTAGGAAAAAGAGCCAAGAACTTGCGAGTAAGACAATTACCTCGGATCAAACTTCTAAGTCGAATATGAAACCTTTAGACGCTATTGTTGGTGAACAAAGCATACATAATGAATTTCATGGTTTGTCTTTATTGCACTTTGAAGTTAGCGATTCTCATCCGCCAGAAGATAATACTTGCACTATTTCATCGAACACAGAAAATACACAAGTGGAAGATGCAACACTCACTCGTTCAAAAGCAAGGACTGTTAGTTTCAAGCCAAGAGCACAAGCTATAGATGGCACTAATGTTCTTGTGTCAGCAGAACCGTGCGTCGTTGATTTGTGTACTGATAAGCGAATTGTACAATGTGAACTAGATACTGGATCTACAGTTACTCTGTTTAATAACAAGTCTTTCAAACAATTGTTTCCACATCGGCGAACACAATTTACTTCACTAACGTTACGAGGCGTGAATAATGATACGTTAAAGTTGAAAGGTCAAACCTTAGTGGATTTATCATTGAATGATGTATTGTATAAATTGCCGGTTATATTGTGTGAAGAAGAACTGCGTTATCCGTTGATTGGACGTTCATGGCTTGACAGTATTCATCCGGGTTGGAGAAAACTGTTAACACAATGTAACACTGTGTTGACAAACACGGGGTCTGAACGAGAGAATAACGTAGATATTAATACTAAAATACCGGCAAGTGAAGGTTTGAGACCAGCTAGTTTATTATCTAGCAAATATGCTAGAGTTTTTGATGGTGATCTATCAAAGCCCATCACACCGTTTAAAGTTCCTGTTTTTAAACGACACTATGAAGTTCCATATGGACTACGAGATAAAGTAGAAAGTGAAATAGCGAATTTGGTCAATATAGGACTCTGAAAGCCTATTATGTACTCTGACTGGGCATCACCTCTCGTCGTAGTTAAGAAAAAGGATGGTTCATCACGCATTTGCGTTGATTTTTCTGGTACTGTAAATAAAATGACTGAAAATGTGAAATTTATCATAGCCAAGCCAGAAGACATCTTTGTAAAATTAAGGGATTGTACACATTATAGTATTATATACCTTCAAATGGCTTATTGTCAGTTGATGTTGACTGAAGAGGCGCAGCGCATCATAGTCGTCAATACTCATGTTGGATTATTCCGGATAAAGCGCCTCTGCTTTGGAATCTTTATTAGCGGTTACATATTTCAGATGTGTCTTGCAAAGATATTAGGAGATACTCCTGGTGTTTCCTTTTATTTTGATGATGTAATCATCGGTGGAACTTCGGAACGTGAGTGTTACAATAGAACATGTAGTGTACTGTCAAAGTTAGATGCACATAACGTAAAAGCAAGTTTAAGTTTAAGTTTATTGCCCCTCAGGTTGAGTATCTCGGATACACTATTAGTGAAGATGGAATTATTTCATCTGAGAAGAATTGGAACGCAGTAGTTAATTGTCCAGTACCACAGAATTCTTCGCAGCTACGTTCATACTTGGGAATGTTGAACATTTTTAGAAAGTTCATCCCTAATCTTTCGTCCAAGATACGCCATATTACAGGACTTTTGAAGAAAAATGTAACTTGGGATTGGTCGAAAAAGTGCGTTCGAGAGTTTGCTGACATATCACAGGAACTTAAAGAACAACAACCTATAATACCTTATGATCCTTCAAAACCAGTTGTGTTAATTTGCGATGGATCACCCTACGGATGCCAAGCAAGACTTTGTCATCGAGTAGATAGAAAAATTCAAACAATTGCTTGTGCATCTACAACGTTGTCAGAAGCCGAGCAGCGTTATGCTCAAATTGAACGTGAAGCAATGAGTGTAATTTTTGGAATTAAGAAATTCCATAAGTTTTTACAGGATCAAGAATTTGAAATTGTGTCAGATGCCAGTGCTATTAAGTATATATTTAATCCCGAGATAGGTATCTCGAAACACCCATCAAACCGACTATTAAGATGGTCATTATTCTTATCGGGGTATAATTACCGTGTAGTTTCTTCATCGCATGTGCCTGTGGCAGACATGTTGAGTCGGTTACCACAACAAAGTGAAACTCCAATAGACATAGACGCGACAACTTGTAACAGCGTTGACACATGTGATTCAAAAATCTCTTTGAAGGAATTTAATAAAGACACATTAGAAGACCCACTGTTAAACAAGGTAATTTTGTTTGCCAAACATGGTAGATAGATTATCTGTAGAAGATATTCAATCCGGATTGGGTGCTTTCTTCGAGTGAAGACGTCTTCTATCTGTGGAGAATGATTACCTTAGCTGGATGGGAAAGATTGTTCTGTCACCCACCTTACGTCAAAAGGTAATGAAATTACTACATTCCAATCATGCAGCATCCCGTGTTATGAAGGATGCAGCTTTGTCCATATACTGGTGGCCAAAGATGCTCAAGGGCATAGACAGATATGTTGATAATTGCAATTTTGTCAATCGGAAAGGAGGAAAGTAAGAAAAGGCCCTATAAATGAGTGGCCAGAAGCTTCACGCGTATCAGAGAGAATACACGTAGACCATTTTTCTTCGGAGGAAAGAAATTGCTTATTCTAGTGGACGCATTCAGTAAATGGGTTGACATATGGCCAGTTCATTCTCTGGATTCGGTGGAAACCATACGTTGGATATTACAGTCTTGTTCTTACTTAGGTCTACCAGACAACATTGAGTCAGATAATGGTCCTGCGTTCAGTACCCTAACTTTCCAGAACTTCTGTTCACAATACAGAATAAGGCACATAACCATACCTCCGTACCATATTCCGAGTAACGGAATGGCCGAGAGATATATTCGCACCGTTAAAGACCATTTGAGAAAATTGGTATTGGAACACCCCAATTTAAGTTCATTACAAATGGACGCCAGGATCGCGGAAGTTCTTCTGTCTTTGAGAAATTCCAGATTAGGAGAAACTCAAAGTTTGCCTTCTGCTTCCGTGTTGCGATTTTAACCAAGACTCTGGTGGATGGTAACAGATATGACTGAGCGGGATAGGCGAGCGGATCGCCCACCATTTCTTGGATCACGGCGGGGCCGAGTAGAGAGGAAGAGACTTGAAAAAACTTACTTTACATATCTTCCGAATGATCCAGTCTGGGTGCAGACCCCGAAGGTAAATTCGCCGAAGCATGTACCAGGAATGGTATTGTCTAGAGTTGGCAACAGCCTAATATATAAAGTGCAGTTGTTCGACGGATCGACACGAACGGTACACGTCAGGTGGCTACGAAAACGTGAGTGTGAACCAAACCCCTCATCAACAGATATACCTGATCCAAACCTTGAATCGATACCAGCAGGACAGCCGGAGGATGCAGAGGGAAGAGATAACCAAAATCAACCAAATACAGACGCTGGGCACACACCAATCAGAAGATCTAATAGACTTAGGAGACCTCTTCATAGATATGGTGATACCAGCAGTAGGAGATGATAGATGCATGATAAGAGGAATAAGAAGAATTTGTATTCTATAGCATGTTATTGATTGGTTGTTATAGTAACCGTGTGTAAGATGTACGTGAATGGCTTCCATGTATTAAAGTTATGTTGTTTAATTTGAACCTACGTGTTTGTATGTCTTGTGCAAGTATAGATAAGAAATCACACACACAAAACAACAAGGCTTACAATTTCCAGTCATATTCTCGATATGACATAAATACAATTAAGAATAATGCTAAAATATTTTTCAAAACAGCTAAAGAGATACATTTGGAAGTTAGCAAAGAGAAAACTAAATATATGCTTATAGGCCGAAAGTGTTAGGTAATATTCAAAATCTAATTATTGATAACAACTCGTTTGAACCAGTTTCCAAATTCAAATACTTAGGAGTAATACTAACAAATGAAAATGATATAAAAGAGGAAATAAAAAGCAGGCTTAATTCAGGAAAAGCATGTTACTTTTCTCTTCATAAACTTTTGTCTTCTCGTTTAATATCTAAGAAATTAAAAGTGAAAATATACAAAACATTAATTTTTCCTTAGTATTATATAGATGTGAAACTTGGTTCCTTACATTGAAAGAGGAACATAAATTGAGAGTATTTGAAAATAGGATCCTTAGGAAAATATTTGGACCTAAAAGGGATTAGGAGCAGGTGAGTGGAGAAGGTTACATAATTTAGAACTACATAATTTGTATTGGGCAGGCCATGTGGCACGAATGGGAGGATAGAGGAGTTTACCGGATTATTGTTGGGAAACCTGATGGTAAGAGACCTGTAGGAAGGCCAAGACGAAAATGGAAGGACAACGTTGAGATGGACCTAAGGGAAATCGGTAGGGATGGAAAAGAGTATATAATGAGAGATCTTGCTCAGGATAGGGACTGGTGGAATGCCTGTGTTGCTGCAGCCATGAACCTTTAGGTTTAAGAAGGCTAGAGAGTTAGTTAGTCATGTTCTCGATTAAACTGTAATTGGAATTGAAATTTTAAGTCCATATTATGCACAGATACCCTAATCGGGACTGGACCTATCGGGGACGCCAAAAAAGTTGGAATTATCCAAAATTCGAATTAAGAAAAACATGTACAGACGATTTCAAGAAGAAAAAACTTCTGTTCGAATTACGGAATGATTCGAATTACCCAAGTTCAAATTAAAAAGAGTCTATTGTATTATGCCCTTCCACCGGATATTGAACCTGGGTTCCCTTAATTGTAAGGCGACGCCGTTACTAATGCGTCATTGGGGAGGCATTAAAACGTTAAATCTAAAGACAAAATCTGAAGAATGTATTGTAATTTTTAAGAATCCAAAATGGTCGATTGGTGATTTTTTGTTCACTTCTGTCGTATGATTTAATTTCGTTCCTATTGTCAACAATTTTCAATAAATGGGTTTCTCCTTGCGTAATCTCACCCCTAATAATTTCATATCAGAACAGTTTACTCGCATGAAATTACTCATTGAATGCAGGCAATCAACGTCTTCATTTAAGTTCACTTTAGTTTCCTCCACTGTGATGACATTTCATTTTTTAAAACGTTCATTGTTTAGATTGTTGGTATTCAGATTTTTTAATTGTATTTTCGTTAATGAACCGTCATTTTTCTAGCTCTATAGTTTAATCTCTAGGAACCTATAATTTTAACACGGAGATTGTTTTCATTGTTCTTATAAAGTTTATAGATGCGTGAATATAAAATATCGTTTGGAAGCTTGTTTTATGTTAACTTTATGCACAGATACACTAATCGAGATTGAACCTACAGTTTAAAGTGGACCCGAAGCACTATGTGCCTCCACTACGACATCGAGGAGTCCGTAAATTACAATAAAATAATATTGTTAGTGAGATAGTGAATGAAGTGTTTCAAAAATGAAAATACTACACACAAAATCTGACTCCAATTCATGTGCATGAATTGCAACTGTGTGAGAAAATGTCCACAAATAAGAAGGTGTAAAAGGGATCTCAGGTTGAATACCCGGTGGAGACAAATTGCACGGTGGTTCGGATCCCACTTTAAACTGTAGATTCAGTCCCGGTTAGCCTATCCGTGAATAAATGGGAATGAGAGCAAAAGTGGAAATCTGAAAATACGTGTCCGAATTGGTGGAGGAGATTGCAGTAACGAGAAAAGTAGTGCTTCAATTTTAAGAAAATTGTAAATATTTTAAGAAAGGTTGTGACTTTAAACAACTTCCTTCATCAAATTCTTTCTCTGCATTATTGATGCCATATATTGCATATTTTTCATCTCCAGTCTCTTTCCTAATATTGCCACAAGCTGGTTTCAGTGAAGTTGGACTTTGGAGTTTTCTTCCACATCACGTGTAGAAATTTTCCTCCTGGATAATCTCAAGTTTATCCATCCAGCCATCGCCCATTCACTTCCAAAGCTTCGTTTAACTTAGGTGCAGTGAAAAGTGCTTGTTAAGCGTTACAGTATTTGGAGACAAAAATACTGTTTAAAAGAAAACCTGAGGATATTGCACATGCGCTTTCCATATACATCTTATTCAGTTAAGAAGGGGAGAAGTCTCGGTTCACTATCAGAGTGTAAGGGGTGCTCCTTTCTGAAGACACCCAAATGTCAACCTCTCTTCTACGTGGTACACCCTGGACTGAATTTTGTAGACTAACGAGGCTCTGGAGTCTGGACTCACGCCAAGTGAGTGAAAAAAAAACCTGCACTACAGCAGTATTCCATTTGCAATATGATAAATATTTCATTCATTATTTTATGCTGCAACAATACTTGGATCGTGTTGATTTTTTTTGCATGTGTGTTCGCGTTTAGTCCCTTCATTCATTTCATCATATCACCATTTATTTTCATCTTCGCGATTAGCCAAGAGTAGATGGAAAGTGCAAAGAAATTGTGCAAGTAAATCAATCAATAAACGTTGGTTCACAATATTAAGCTTGCATTGATATATTGATCGATGTTAAAACTATGGACATGTAGTGCACATGCTATTTATTCCCGTCACGCAATATGGGGATCAACCACTTAACAAAAACAAATGAAAGACAGAAACCTAAAAATAAAATAATGTGTCTTTTAAAAACCTCCTCAAGCAATTTAAAAAATAAATATTAACAACTACTATCCGTGACAAAAATATTGAGCCCTCGGTTTGCGTGCTTGTAAAATTGTACTCCGTTGAAAGAAAAAAGTCAAATATACCTCATTGGAAAGCTACAAGTGTCTGCTTTTAGACAAAAGCAAGACAAAGTAATTTTAACTCAGTCTGTTTTCTATTCAGACAAAAATGTTCGTAAAACTATAGTTTTTTCGGGTGTTTTTTACATAAGTCGAATTCAATTGTATGTAGCTTCATGTAAAACCGTCGTAAAAATATGACTTTTTTTGTGATTGAACCTTGTTTATGTGGAAATATCTGAGCCAAATATAATGATACTATCATCTGTGGAACAGTCACAATTAATGATTAATTATGAAGTTGCAATCTCGGTAATTGTCAGCCCAATGGTCATGAAATGCATATCAAAATGATGGCCGTGGAATAAAAATCAAACTTTCATATCTCATTCTTGCACACTGTGCGAATTGAAAGCAACAGAGATAATTGTTTATCTTGGCAAACGGTTCCCGCGCAATTCACATCGTTGCTAAGATAGCATGTAGATCGTTGCCAAGCGTCGCCGCTTGCCCTTGAAACTCCGCGTCCAAGCAGCTTTGATACGGGAAATGAGCCGAACCAATTTGTTGCGCAAAGGAAAGCATTGTAGAGATGGCAAATTTTTTCTTTTGCCACTTCTGTGTGTACATTCCTGCCATGAATTATTGCCTGAACTCCCACATAGCCATAATAATTCTTACGTGCATTCTATCCAGGCAGTCGGTCTCTCACAAGTTCGCGTGTTTGTTCGTATGCGCTGCACTGTATTGAGTGATGGCAGTTCTGTGAAGTAATTTTTTTGTTGCAAGAAAATGGCAAGACGGTAATATCATAGTGGTGCAAAAGAAAATATAGTCAGTGCCAAGAGATATTTCGACCAGGGGAAACGAATAGGCATATCTCACGACATAAACCAAGGTGTCAAGAGCACGGAGGAGTGTTTTGGGGTTACGTCAGCACAGTGAAAAAGGTATGTAAAGAAAAAGGGAACAACAAAAATTTGCATGGACCCAATATTTTATTTGGCGAGTTTTTCTAAGGTGTGGTGAGAAGAAAGATACACGACTTTTATTTTAATTATCCAGTTCAACAGAATCCATTATGAACAGCATTTTATACTTTTACCTTTCCTTTCACTCATATTTATTGAAAATTTATTAATGTTTTAGTCCTTTTGTCTCTCTTGATGAACGCACAACTCCTTGCTTATTACAAGAGTTGCAGCTGTGAAACAGACCAAAATATAAAAGCAATATTGCAGATGCGTTAAATGATGAAACCACCACCACTACTCGATACGATGATTAAGTTAATTTTGCGAGATAAACACAATCTACATGCGTTTTTGCTCGAAATATGTTTTATTAAAATGTTAGTTGGCGTGAAGTTTTGAAATGCGCAATTTTTTAAATATAATTTCTATGCGTTGCTGTCGTTAGTATGCACCTCGCTCTGTTTCCCTTTCTTATGAAATCGCTGTACACAGCCGGTGCGTTATTATTGTATACAGAGAAGACTGGATCTTTCATCGACTTCGTTCAAATCGTCCTCATCGAACATCGATTTACTCAATATATCTCTTAAAATGTGCGACATAAAATAATACTGGGAAAATGACGTTCTCTTTAAGTCTACTTTATGCAGAGGTAGGCTAATCGGAACTGGACTTACAGTTTATCATATGAAGATAAAAGCTAGAAAAAATGGGGAAAAAACCCTGCAGTACAGCAGTATTCCATTTGCAATATGATAAATATTTCATTCATTATTTTATGCTGCAACAATACTTGGATAGGCTCGACGGAACGCACTTGCGCGATTCTCGCAGCGAAGCAGCAACGCTGTGGAAGTCGCCTGCGTCCCGCGGAGTCTGAGATTGGCCGCACTCCGCCATACGTCATGCACCCGTTTACCATATTAGGAGTGCGAAAGAATAATTCATATCTGGAACCATATTTGATGTACACACGCCAAACTTCTGGAATTTGATAAAATGCGTTATATCAACAGTTTCTTGCAATTTCATTGAATTTGAAATTATGCAGTTTGCACGTTTCCTAAAAGTGTCAATTTTTGAAGTATCTAGTAAAAATATGCATTTGATTTTTTCTACAGAGGTGCAAAAATAATCAAACTTCAAGTACACAAAATCTCAAGATTATATGTGCAGTCGATTATGAACTGTATGGTGTTAAGTTCCCCGTTCGTGAAAATGGGAAGGAAAACTACACTTTTCAGTGAATTTTTCATTATAGCAAGAAAACAAAGTTAAGAAAATTTTTCAGATAACGCTTATTAAAAAGTAGATAATGTTAAGCTTTCTAATTAGGTATATTTGACTTTCTTCCTTCCACGGAGTACAATTTTACAAGAGCGTAAACCGAGGGCTCAATATTTTTGTCACGGATAGTAAATCTATACTGTCATTGAGGATAAAATTTCCACTCCCTAGTTAAAGCTGAGACTGTTTATTGTTCATTTTGCAGTACTTCATTCCTTCTGAATACAATAGCGTGTTTGGGTCTTATTACTTATTTTCCTGATCGTTTCTCCCATCATTCTCTTAAGGTTACATTCCTTTAAATTGTGAAGTGAACATTTCATCATTAATTTTGCCAATTTTAATCTGCACACAGCTCTAAAAAGTAGAATCTCATGGTTTGATTTCATATTTCGCGGAAATACTACTACATATTTTCTTTTCTTTGAACCGGCCTCCCCGAAAGCATAGTGGTAGCCTTGTAATTAAGGAGTTTCGGGTTCGAAATCTGGTGGAGGCATATAGTGGTTCGAATCTCACTTCTAACTGTCGATTTTAATGTCTATCCATTGATTGATTTGGTATATTTTACTTCGATTTTCTGCCACTTTTTCCTAATCGCGAAGATGAGGATGAGTAAACATGATGAAAGGACGCTCACAAATAACACCCTTGGCCGGATTTAAACCCGGGACCTCCCGCGTCGTAGAACAACTCCGAGATTTAATTTCGATCCATAAAGTGAACTTAAAAGAACCAAAAAGAAAAACCTCCCTCTCATTTGAACCGAATTCTGAGACAGAACTTTGAGTGAAGGGGGTGTTACACTTCAATTTCCTAATTGCATCACTTCTAGAGCGTATCGGTTTTAGAACTTAAAACACATGATAAAAATAATCGAAAGCAGATTTCGTGTTAACGTCACCGATTCCTCGCACACTATTGATTCCCATTACCCAGGCTACTTTGATCTTTCTGATTCAACTGTCTCTGAGAAATTAACATTTTTGAAAATAGGTAGCTTTTCAGTCAAAGGCTCACTTCCAGCTTTGTTCAAAAAGCAGAATGGCATTGATATAGCTACTCAAACTGACCTCTTTGTGTCTGTCATCGTATTTCAACCACGCCCTGTTTGCCTTTGCAGTTAGCTTCTCTTCTTTTTCAACCTGGAGGTCCGAAATGTAGGGTAAGCGTGTTCGTCTTCGGTTTTCTCTTTGGTTGGGAATAGGACCTTCGTTTGTAGTACTACGGGCTATGGCCTTTTATCATGGACGTTGCTGCACTGGGGGAAAATTGTTACTGCTCTTGTGAATGGAAAAAAGGGATAAAGGGTTCGAAGAAAAGCAAGCCGGGTTAGTCGAAATAAGCTGCACTTGATGGGTATTTGCGGTTAATTATCCAGTAGAAACACTATACTCTGTCCCGGCTATCTCTGGAGAAAGGCTGCGCTTAGCGGCAGACAAGGGGAGAAATCGAGTGGAGAGAGCAAAGCAGTACACGCTGCTGTGAAGGGTGGTGACTGCAGTCGCTTTTCCCCCGCCACGCAATCCCATTCCCTCTCAAGTGTTCATTGGTGGAGCCGTTTCGCGTCACTTTCGCAGATACTTGTTTTCGTTCGCTTGCTCTAGAGATAACCGGCACAGGGTATAGAGAGAGAGGAGGATATTTCTTTTCCATTTGAATAACGTACCAGATGATACTCCATTGCAGGATCGGAGACAAAAGTCGTGATTTCTGAATCATTAGGGTTGTAGTCGAGGGTATACGGCAATATGCGCCGTATACCATCTGGTTAACCTTACCTTCTGCTGCATACCCTCTACTTTCATCTGGTTTATATATTTATATAATTTGGCCATTATTCCAGGGAGCTGATAATCCTCAAGCGATGCGCGTCGCTTGTTGCTTCGGTCTGACTTCTCCATAAATAATGCTGTTCTTTCTTTTTTTCCGAAATAATTCATTAAACGCGACAATTGAGGTCTGTTGTAATTTATTTTCAAACACTGCGAGAACGAAAGAAAAGAGAATTGTTGCTTTATCTGCTAATTGTTTGTTCTTTTACAAAAGTATTTTCCCAAGATTTTCACTTTTAGTGTAACTAGCATATTATTAAAATTGCTAACAATATACTAACTCACAATGCACAAAAAGCAATGTCAAGAAGAAAAGAAAATACAATAACATGCTGTACTGTATCCCATAAAATACTAAGTAGTACTGTAGCCTTTAAGTTTAAATGTAAGTATATAATACGTGTTCATATTTATTTATTTTAAAAATAACTTCTCTATTTCAATATTCCTTTTTTATTTTTTTGATTGATTGATTGACTGATTTAGTTTATTTTACTTCGCGTTTTGTGCCTCTTGGCTAATTTGCGAAGATGGGGATGAGTGATGAAATGATGAAATTGATGAATGGACATTCACAAACAACCAAGCCCGAGTGGGATTAGAACCCGGGACCCTTGGCGTCGCAGCGCGATGTGCTAACCACTCGGCCACAGGGTCGGGCTATTCCTTTTTTTATGGGTATATAGTTATTATCATTGCGCTGATATGAAAGATATTTTTGTAGAAGTAAATTGGCTTGATCCATATACCGGGTGTTTCATAAATAATTGAGGGGATACAAAAATGTATTGCAAGTAAACTATTGAACTTTCGTTAATGATAGCCGTCCAGAACGAACGAGGAACTCTTTTTTTTCTTTTCTTTTTGACGCCTACAAATGTCCAATGTATGCTCCACAGGTGACATGGCACGCATCAACACGATAGGAATGCAAACAGTTTGTGCGTGCATGTTTCGTAAGCTGAGAGTTCATATCTGTATCGCTAGGCGACACTCAAATCACCCACATCACTCGCAGTGTTTTGTGCAATGTTTTGGTTCCAAAGATCACGGAACCCTACACGGTGTGACTTCTTTTTGTGGGGTTTCAACAAAGACAGGGTATTCGTCTCACCGATGCCGCGTGATATCACAGCCCTAAGGGAGCGTATCATCGCAGCGATAGGCACTATCGACAGGCCAATGTTGATGCGAGTGTGACAAGAAGTAGACTATCGTCGTGTTGATGCGTGCAGTGTCGCCCGTGGTGCATACATTGAACATTTCTAGGTGTTAAAAAAATGTTTAAGTTCCTCGTTCGTTCTGGACTGGTTTCATTAACGTAAGTTCAATAGTTTACTTGCAATACATATTTGTAACCCTTCAAGTATTTATGAAACACCCGGTATTTCATGGAATATATTCCAAAATTAATGGAAACATGTCTCCAATTAAGGTTTCACGAAACCAGCGTACACCCTGTCAACACTTTTGTATACAGCACTGGTACTTGCTATTATTCACTGTTTATAGTATGCAATATCTTGTCTGAAACTGGACTTCTTAAAGTTTCGCTTTCTAGTTTGAAATAAAGATTAAGTTAAATGAATGCTGGATTACGCCACCAGGCCTCTGGATACGAGTAGCATAATTACATATGTTTCTTATCGCCTGGTCAAGCTGTTCAAAGTTTAAATATTCCAACATTCATTGAACCTCGAAGCTGTACTTGAAAGGATGCTGCAGAATAAATTACATAGGATTGAAACTAGGTAGTTCAATTTAATTCAATTGTATTATGTACAATTAATCGAACAGTCTTAGTTCCTATTTGATTTAAGAAAAAACAAGTTCAACACGTTCGAACGTTCGCTTATTTTAATCACGTTTAATCATAATGGTATCAAAATTTGTGGAGCAATTGCAATCATGAGCATTGGAAAATTAATATTCGAGCTAGAAATAAAATGGTTTGATTTATTTTTGTTATTTAGCGTCACTTTTCCTTTTTGGTAATCGCGACGATGAGGATGAGTGATGAAATTGATGAAGGAACACTCACAAAGACCGCCCATGCTCAGGCAGAGTGGTTAGCACAGTGCGCTACGACGCCAGAGTTCCCGAGTTCGAATAAGTCTTACTCGTGAGTGTCCTTTCAAATCAATCAATCAACCTATGCCCAGGCCGGGATTCGAACCCGGTAGTATTAATAATATAATATTTCATACACATAGTACCCTGTATTTGACACGGTGGACAATGACCTGGTAACTTACTAATTAGAAGTAAGAAATGTAACCCGACAATTATGGAAAAATCTGAAGTACAATCATGTAGATATTTAAATGATTAACTATCTAGCATCTTAAACCCTTTGACTAGTAATCGAGCTAACATTTCAGTATTATTTTTGACAAAAAAATACTTGTTTACGTGTTACTTCTATAAATAGTTAAATGAATGAATCTATTTAAAATTCCTTCCTGGTTTTTACTCACACTAAAGCAATAAATAATTCCGTGTCTTCCATTTACTTAATGTTTTTTTTTTTAATGTCGGAAGAATCTCGTTCAAATAAGAAAACGTTTCTTAATGTGAACACGATTTCCTTAATTAATCCTTTGGTGTCCCTGTGAAGGAAATATTTTTCTGCTTATAATCGTGTTTTTAGAGAAACGTTTTTTATCTAAATTCTCGCACGCGAGGAAGTCAAAACGGAATGAGGTTTAAATCTAGTCTCACCGCAAGGGTAAGTTAATCTCTTTCACATAGCCATGAAGACTGCAGAAACAAGAAATTAGTTGGCAAGGACGGTTACCAAGGTTCTGACTAATATTGACATTCACCCGTCGTTCGTGTTTCAAGAACTTCCTATGTTGACAGAAGGTAAGCGTATGGAGTTGTGGCAATGTAAATTTACTGGTCTCTCTCAATTTCAGAAAGTCCCGATAGGACAAAAAGCTGTTAGAGTCCTGAAGCGTGCATCTATTTGTGACAACCTATGTTTGATTTTCTACTGCATTTTGACCCTTCAATTTATTTTAAAATGCTTCAAATAACACACTTTTTCTTTCTCTTCTTAAGTACCTCAACTGAAGAAAGTTTACAGTGCATTACGTTTTGAGCTGATTGTTGATTTATGTAACTTACATACAGAGGCGTTGCAAGTGGGGGGGGGGGGGGTGAAGTGAGCGGTATCGAACACGTGATCTTAGCGAACACAGTTACGGAAGGATATGTAGGTGCGTCACTGACAACACTTGCATGTTGACCACTTTCAAGGACAAACAAGACAGTGCAAGTTTGTGTGTTCGTTAACAGCACGCACCTGCAAATCCTTTGCTTCCGGTGTTCGCTAAGAGCGCGTGTTCGCTACGAGCACGGAATCAAGTGAGCGACCGCTCGGGTCCTCGCAGCTGAAGAAGGAGGGGGGCTCGCGTACCCTGGGGATTATTTTTTAAAAAATGTAATAAATAGAAGTGAGAAAAATACAACCTTGGTGACAATGAAGTTCGACCAGAAAGGAATACATGATTAAATGCACAGAGGCATAGGCGGTGGAATGGGTGACCCGCAGAAGTGACGCATGTGTGTAAGAGGAGGCGTGTGAGCAGGCAAGAATCGTGATCCCAGCATGTTGCACCCACGGTCACGTAAAGAACGAAAACGGGGAACTATACGCGTGACATTGAACTTCGACCAGGCACCAGACCCATATGGCAAATTCCAGATAGTGGCGCATTCGACGGAAGCATGACGTCACGGACACGATAAGGGAGTCCGCCGTATACCAGCGCGTGCTGTGCACCGAGGAACCGCAGTGCATCATCACCATGGCCAGGGGCAAACCTATTGACAACACCGTGAGGAGAAGAGTGGTGGAGTTGCAACGGGATGGACTCAGTGAACGGGTCAAGTCAACCGTCCAGTGCATCATCAAACACCACCAAAATACGGGTACTACAGAGCCAGGTAAGGCCCCCGGTCGAAAACGCCTGCTGAGCGTGCGTGACCTACGGATATTTAGGCGCTATATCCAGACCAGCAATCATGTTTCTGTGGCCGAATTACGACTGTGGACTCGAGAACGCTTTCACATTGAAGTGTCAACCAGAACCATTCGCCGTTACCTACAGCGATGCTGTTACCGAGTGTACGAGGCGAAACGTAAACCCTTCCTTTCCATGTTGAACAAAGGCAATCGACTACGGTGGTCACGAATGTACCGGGGATGGACATTTCGGCAGTGGAACAGGGTTTTGTGGACGGACGAATCCATTTTCAATGTTGTGTACGGGAAAATACGGAAAACAGTCATTTGTCGGAAGGAGGAACAGAATGAAGCAAAATTTTATGCACGTCGGGTACAGAAACCTGCGTCAGTGATGGTATGGGGATGCATGACGGCATCTGGGGTTGGCCCACTACACGTCTGTGAGGGCATTGTGAATGCACACGCCTATACACGCATACTGGAGCGGCATCTTCCCGCAGTGCGGAGGCACCTGTTCCACAGGCGGCGTCTCATCTTTCAACACGACAATGCCAGGCCTCATACAGCGCGGCTGACAAGAGAATGGTTGACTCGCCATCACGTGCGAACTCTGCCATGGCCACCATCGAGTCCCAACCTCTCGCCCATTGAGAATGTGTGGCGTGTTCTTAAGCGACGTGTGCAACAGAGGGGACCCACCACAGTGGCTGCTCTTATCGGCTGCCTGCAGGAGGAATGGCACCGCATCGATGTGGAATACCTTGAACGACTCGTCCGCAGCATGCCCCGATGCATTGCCACAGTTATTCGCCGACGGGGAGGCGTCACACGATGGTAAACAGGATCCCCTCTAACAGTGGTCGAACTTCAATGTCACATGTAGATGGACGAAAATGTTTTATTTTGTGTGGACACCATACATTGCTGCGTTGCAGCGGAAATTTATGTTTTGCTTTATTCCATGTAGCCTGCTGAATAAAATATGTTCAGCATATGCATGTGTTCTCCTTCTTTCAGAACGCACTCCTATATTTGTGACTGGTCGAACTTCATTGTCACTAAGGTTGTATATGGAAAAGCCTCCCCGATGGCGCTCAATCTGCCTGCAGCTCGTGCAGGTATCAGTTCGTACCGAGCTCCGCTCTTCGCGTGAGAAGGCTTAGTGATCGAACTGTCCGAGTTAGCTAGGGCCGTATACGGTTTGCTAGTGTTGTGTTAGTTCTTTTTTCCTTTGGAGTGCAAGCGAGGTTTTGACTACAATTACCGTGAGCCAGTGAAGATACGATGAAATAGTTCACGATGAATACACAAAGAGAAAACACCTTGAAATTTGTTTTCCGTGAGGTCAAAACGCCACCTACGTCATTGGATTTTCATCGATGGTTTCATGATGTCCACCAAGTGCCTACGAACCAAGTGCTCAGTTTTGAAATAGATTACTTTCGTAAGTGTTTGTACGTGAAATTTGCGACAAAAGTGGTAGGAGAAAGGTTACTAAATGATTTTGGTGCTGAGGTAATCTACAGTGACGTAGATGGTGATCATAAAGTTGAAGTAGAATGGGTCCACCAGCGGCATGTAATCGTCAGAATCCATGTAGTCCCCATTGAATTAAGTGCAGAAGTGATAAGTCGTGTCATGAGGTCTTATGGGGAAGTGTTAAAAATTGAAGACGAGACATACTCTGCAGATCACATTTACCCTACTCGAACTGGACGTGTCTTGATTAAAATGATACTACGTAAACCCATACCCTCATATGTAACAATGAATGGAGACTCTTATTGGGTAACATACCCTGGGCAGGTGCGTACGTGCCTCGCGTGTTCGGGGGAGGATCATGTAGCTGCTCAGTGCCCTAAGCGTCGATCCTCAAGGAACCAGCCCCGCAGGGGTCCGGTTAATATACCCGCTGACAATGTACCGATGGTATATGAACCAACTGTGCTACCCGTACGGACTAAACCAAGAGATTCAGCTCCGTTAGTTGCAGAAGTCCCAGCGTCAGGAGATAGCAATGGAGGGAACACGGATAGCCCCAGAATCACCGACGAGGAGACAGGTAGCAGACAGGAAGTAAGTGAGAAGAATGCACCAACAGGAAGGGAAGAGATGGAGCAGCCAACATTGACCACTTCAGAGGAGATGCATCACATACCCCCGCCCCCACCCCCAAGTGCTTTGTTCGCGGAGGCAGAATTCCCCGTAGTTACCTCTCCTAGGAAATCACGGTCAAGATCTGTATCAAGGTTACGGTCAGTGGCGGAAGAGTCCATGGTGCTACGTAGAAAGAAGAAGAAAAATAATGAATGCGCAAGTTCCACAATAGTTCATAACGAATTTAGAGTAGAACCTGGTACCCCAAAACAAGATGTTTCAAAGGGTAGTTTAACAAGTCATTCAGGAAATGTAATTAAAGAGAAACCTTCGACGAGTAACAAACTTACCCCAGATTTATTTAGTGGAAAGCATAGTTAATGCATTCTAGGCAGAAATTAGAGTTTAGTAATGTTGAAGAATGTAAGTAAGTTTAGTTTTCTTTTGTGGACAGTTATAATCATGCAAACATTTACCTTGGCATCTATAAATTTGAATCAAATGCAAAGTAAGACCAAAATAATTGCTCTCAATGACTTTCTCATTAAATCGTCTATTGATGTGGCCCTCTTACAAGAGGTAGCCATAGACGATTTTTCTGTACTGAACATGTTTAAGTATACAACAATTTTACTCCCTTTGCACAAGGGACTGCCATAGCATGTAGGCGACACTTGGATTTACGTAATGTAGTGCCCCATCCCACGGGCAGACAAATAAGTGCCAAATTAGGCTCAGTGTTTCTCTGTAATGTGTATGCTCCGTCAGGAAGCCAAAACAGACGGGAAAGAGAAGATTTTTTTTCAACAGTTGTAGGGCCCGAGTTGACATCCCACACACTAGACACTATACTAGTGGGAGATTTTAACTGCGTAATTCGTTCACAAGATCAAAATCCAGGATACAACTTCTCACGTGCGCTCTATGAATTAACGCAGGGGTTACAACTGCGTGACGCTTGGATACACACCAATGGCGAAAGTCAAGGTTACACACATATCACCTCCAATAGTGCGTCAAGGATCGATAGGTTTTATGTCGCACCAAGATTTCAGGAATATATCATTAGTGTTCAAAATTTTCCAGTATGCTTTAGTGATCATAGTGTCCCAATTCTCAAAATAAATTTAGATTTGATCAAACCCCGACAAGGTAGCGGATACTGGCTTTTAAATAGCACATTATTACGCAATGGTAGTTATGTCCAGCTAATCAGGGAAACGTGGAACGAACTCAAGGCCTCTCGGCCAGTGCACAAGACACTAATCGAGTGGTGGGAAACTCGAGTTAAGCCTAAATTTCGTCAGGTCAGTAAATTCTTCAGTGCAGAGGTTAGTAGAGATCAAAGAAACAAATATAATTTTTTGTATGCAGTCTTGAATGATCTCCATCGTTTAGCATTGCAAGGTAATTTCGATCGTCCTTATGCAAATGAAATAAAAGCGCAATTACTTGCTATACATAGGAAACGAAAATCTGCAGCAATAATAAAGAGCAAGATTCTTCCTATAGACCCAGACGAGCAAGCCACACTAAGTCACATTCTTCAAGAACGTAAACACGCCAGGAGTCACGTTATTCATAAATTAACTTTAGATTCCGGTGAAGTTGTCACCAGCCCTCATAGTATACACGACAGGTTTTTGCAATACTATAAAAATCTTCTTGGTCAAGCCTTTAATCCAACAGAAACGCAATGCAATTTTTTGAACTACCTCCCTGCGTCACTGACAGAAAATGAAAGAACTGAGCTCACACAACCGTTTTGTAAAAAGGAGGTTCATGATGCAGTATTCAAAGCTCCGAGGAATAAAACTACAGCCGAAAATGGATTACCATCAGAATTCTATCAATGTTTCTGGGATCTAATAGGAGACGAATTAACGGAATGGGTCAACGAAGTGTTGACAACAGGGACCATAGGGAAGACCAGTAGCACGGGAGTTATAATGTTAGTTCCCAAAAAGGCAAATCCAAAGTTCGTCACAGATTTTAGGCCAATTTCCATATTGAGCAGTGACATCAAACTTATAAGTAGGTGCATAAATCAGCGTTTAAAAAAATATATGGTTAAACTTATTGGCAATTTACAGTTCGCTTGTAATACGTCCCAAAGTATACATCACTTGCTACAAACGATAAGAGACGTAATTATTACCAAACAAAATAAGAATGCATCAGAGGCAATTCTATCTTTAGATTTTTCTCAAGCATATGACAGAGTGAGCCACGAATATCTGTACAAAGTCTTAGAAGCATATGGCTTCGGAGACACTTTTCTTAATTGGATAAAAACATTATATAATCATATG
This sequence comes from Lepisma saccharinum, assembly GCF_977018435.1. Classification (NCBI taxonomy): domain Eukaryota; kingdom Metazoa; phylum Arthropoda; class Insecta; order Zygentoma; family Lepismatidae; genus Lepisma; species Lepisma saccharinum. The sequence goes on along the minus strand of NC_139230.1, from coordinate 183,362,058 downwards.
CTGCTAAAACTCAAAATAAATGGTTTCTTGACAACAAGTTTTAAAATGCGACGAGGTGTACTACAAGGTAGTCCCTTGAGTAGCACATTGTACGTCCTCACAATAGCCCCCTTTTTGTTTAGTATCCAGCATCATTTACAGGGCATTTCTATGGCTTCCACCACAATACAAGTTGGCAGTTTCATGGACGACGTCACGATTTTTCTCAAGGATGAAAGAGATCTGTACAGTGTTAAAAGCCAAATACATACTTTTGAGCTCACATCAGGAGCAAAACTAAACAATCGAAAGTCATTCCTAATGCCCCTTGGCAAGGAGAATCCTTTCACAAACAATACGGAGATCCCTGTAGACAAAAAAATAAAAGTTTTAGGTATAAACTTCTATGCAAATATCGATGAAACGATCGAAGCCAATAGTAATCTCACGTGCGAGAGGGCAATCTACGTCCTCAGAGTGAACAAGATGCGCTCTCTGAGTTTAAAAACACGAGTAAGATTTATCAACGTTTTTGCTCTCTCTAAACTTTGGTATGTAGCAAAAATCCTGCCCTTCAAAACACAGCACTTAGCCAAGGTCAACAAGGCTGTTGGCTGCTTTTTGTGGCACGATACAATTTTCCGGGTGGCAATAAATGAGGTCACGTTATCAGAGAAGACAGGTGGTTTGGCACTAATACACGTGAACACACAGGCAAGAGCATTGTTTGTACAGACTGGCCTTAAAACAGCTTTCTCACTGCACGAGTCAACGACCCAAGCATGTATACAGACGATAATACAGGACATTCCATTAGAAGCTCCCATCGATATCCAAAGTATCCCCAAAAGATTTTCGTTTTATAAGGACATCGCTTTACAGGTATGCTACCAGTTATTACGACATGAGACAATTACACCATCTGTTAAAAAGTTATATAGTGAAATCAATAGTTTCAAGCACACAGTACCACGAATAGTCAGGGATTTCAATACACATAATTGGCCACAAATATGGGAAAATGTCTCCGCCAAACACCTTTCAAAAGCTGCCCAATCAATATGGTACAAAGTGGTTCATCGTGTTATAGTGACAAGAGATAGGACATACCAATATGGAATCAGTGACTCTCCTAACTGTATATCATGCAACGTGCCTGACTCTTTAGCCCACAGGATAACCAAGTGTCGCAACTCCTCCACGGCGTGGAACAAATTGCGAACAATGCTCAGTCGTATATGCCGCACCTCATTAACAAAGTTTACGGATACAGATATAGTTTTTCCTGCTTTCAATTTTTATCCACCAACAAAACAACGAGCAGTACAATGGTTGATAACAGAATACTTATTATATATATTTCACAATGACGAGAGCAGTTTTAAGAAATAATTCAGTATCTTCTTGCAAGAACAATATGAAAAAATTCCTCTCCAAGCAAGGAAGAAATGGTATGCAAATTTCTTATTAGTGCTTTATACTTAATTTAGGTCAAACAAAAATGTAAAGGTTAACCAGATAGAAATACGAATTGTAATAGCAGTACAACACTTATGTCAAAAACAATGTAATTCCATAACTTGTATATCAGAATGAGACAATAAAAAAAAATAAAAAAAATAAAAAAAAGATGGCGCAGTGGTAGCGTCGTCGCCGTGTAATCAAGGAGTCCCGGGTTCGATACCCGGTGGAGGTACATAGTAGTTCGCATCCCACTGTAAATTGTAGGTCCGGTCCCGATTATCCTTTCAATGCATAAAGTGGACTTAAAATAACAATTCAATCAATCAACATATGGAAAGGGCTAATTAAATTTTTGTGGACAAAAGAAATAATAAACCTTGTTTTTATCCGGTATTAAATTCCTTTTAAAAACGTTAGAATTTGAATCAATACGTCAAATATTTAGTATTTTTAATAATCCGGGGGTTGCTATCTGATTTAAAATATTTAGAAAGCTAAAAAAAAACAAATACTGGCGCGATATCTTAGAAAGATTGATAAGATAACACGATTTCTGGCTTCTCATAACTTGACGGTTAGAGAACATAGAGAAGCATAATACTCAGGAGGAACACAGGAAATTTCAGAGATTTGGTGAAATTGCTTTCAAAATGTAACCAAGTACCACAAAAACATTTCAGACGTATACATGAAATTAGATTCACAATCTTTATCTAAGTTCTGAAATTCAAAATGAACTGATACAGTTAATGAGCAAAAAAGTCAAAATGTCTATATTAAAAAAAGAATAGCTAAGTACAGAGTTCGTAATTTCTTTTAGATCCTGAAATATTTTTTAAAGGTGAATAAGATTTGGCATTTCTGCTGGACTACTTCGTCTCGATTTTTAACAAGATTTACAAAACCATGTTTGACCTGTTGATTTCATATATTCTATGTGCGTTTCTCTTAGCTGTTTACATTTCAAAGGCACTTAATACACTCAACACTGCCCCTTCACTTCTTGGTTTGATACAACTTCAACACATTCCACGCAGGAGCTCATTGCGATTTATCGAACGGGTAGCAACTTGATTCAATTAATACTGTGTAGTAGTTGGCAATACTGTTTGTTTTCATTTGGCGTATGTCACTGAAACGAGCTAAATTGATTGAATTTCTGCACCAGTTCTGAATTTTGGAGAGAAATTCTTATTCTACATAGTGCTACAGTACTTACAGTTCTCTATACGTTAGAATAGTCACCACAACACACTAAAAAAACTATAAATTACACAAAATTATGGAGCACAGTAAAGCTCCAACGCCCTCTAGACTTCTTAGAAGTAGAAGTCATAAAGCGCATTAAGCTCTAGGAAAAACAGAGAAATACATTTTTAGTGTGAGTGGAGTTATTAAATATAACTTTAATCGGAATATTTATTATTATTATTATTTAAATTTGATAATACTTTGCTGGCGTATACCTGAAGATTTTGTGTAGATTCACATTGATATTTCAAATTTAAAGAACGGATTGTGAGACATCGCATTCTAATCTCGCCCAGGGCATCGCGATATGCTACTACGCCAATGCTTATATCAATCAAAAAATAAATGTTGCTATGATGGTACATACACACACACAGCAATAGTTAAGTGTTTTGCCCAAATATTTTGCCATGCCATATTCCACGGCTTGTTGTTGAGAGCTTTTTTTAGCCTATTTACCTTTTAGTTGTGTATTTAGGTCAAGTTAATGTTGATAAAAGTCGTTGACTTGTAGGGTTTGTATCGTGCTTCCAGTTCCCATCCGATAAACACATTCTACAATTCGTGTTAAGAGACAAACATATAGTTCTTTGGTATAACTTCCGTGTTCATGGGCAAGGTCAAAGGAATTGTGTCCAGTATCGATCGCTATCGAAGCCCTTTTGCTGTGTAGCTATCTGACTGTTATAAGTATACCTCAGATTTTTATGTTCTAAAACGTGTGCTTATAGGTTCCTACAATAGGTTCTAAAAATCATAAGATAGGTTCTAATAGTCTTAAATTAGGTTCGAAAAATCCCGACGTAGATTCCAAAAAAATTTAAATAGTTCAAAATTCCTAAAAAATACGTACTAATTAGGTACAGTACAATCGTTAAAAACAAAATTTCAAAGAACCGTAAGAAATTTTATAACGACCAAATATTAACTTTTTAACCAAATTTTCATTTGTTTACATCATTTTCAAAATTTTCCTCAAATTATTTTAATACCATACTTGTGCTGTTAGCAAAAGTTACTTGTTGATATTAAAATATGAATTACGTGTGTGTAATTTACTGCACAATATCAGGGTGGCTATTCGGCGGGAATTCCTCTCTTGAATTTTTCTCTGTAGATGTGACAAATTGCAACTTTCTAAATCCTAATCCCATGAATTTATACATATTTATAAATTCCCAGAGGCAGGTTTTTCACAGTTTAGCTTTTATTATTTTCGAGGAAGGAAAAAAAAGCTGCGTGGATAATAAAACAGGATGATCTCAATCCGTTTACTGTGTTAGTGTTCTTCGCAGAACAATCTATTGACAGACGGAAGATTATTGCAAGATAAGATTAATGCAAGACAAGATATCTTGATGTTGATTAGGTAAATTTGAGTTTGAAATTCATACGCAATTAACAATTTTTCGTACATTAGTATATCCCGTAACATTTTTGTCTTGTGTTTGTACATGTATTTCGAGGCTGAGTATGCTAAGTCTACACCTCATATTAAATATTTAAAATGTACATACTTAAATGAATTGAATTAGAATTTTTAGATACATTGGAATCACACACACACACCATCTTTATATTGTTAATATACAGGGCGATTATAAAGTTTCGATCCATTTATGTGAAAAACAGATATTAGAATCTAACCAATAATGAGAATGGAAAACCTAACACTTAGTAACACAAAATCAAAACTTCTACAGATAATGTAAACCCAATCTCAGAATAACACATAATCCTTCACAGGTTGCACTGAGCTTTATTCCAAATTACCACCCTGCACGTCCACACAAAACTCTCACGCAACATTGCACGAACACCTTTTCTAGCAATGTACAATGATAGTTTTGATAGATTATGTGTTACTAAGTGTCAGGTTTTCCATTCTCATTATTGGTTTGATTCTAATATCTGTTTTTCACATAAATGGATCGAAACTTTATAGCCCTAATCACCCTATATTTGTGCGTGTCTGTGTGTGGGTGGTGAGAGGTGGTAATACGTAAGGTTGAAATAGAGAAAACCTCTGCTTGTATCCTTGAATTTTTTAAAAGTTCGTCTTGAAAACCGAGAATTATACTTGAATTTTATCATGGTCCTACAGTGGTCACCCTGAATACATAACAAACTTTATCATGTCATGACATTTTGCTTTGATAGAACTGTGAAAAATAGCATGGATTTGGAGGGAGGAAAATCAACAGAGTATTTTTCAAACACGTTAATGATTCGATTTTTATGTCACGAGACAAAGCAAATACCTCTGTGTGATATAAAAATCATGTGAAACATAAAAAGAAACTATATATAAATACCTAAAGAAAAGGTTTGATTTACTTGGACAAAACTAAAATAGGTTCTAACAAGCAAAATAGGTCGTTTTAGGCACTATAAAACTTCATCAGTTGTTGCGATTTTTAATGAAACTCTGGCGTAACTTATTTCTCTTTTCCCTGCAAGGGAAAAAAAGATTAAAACCTAAAAGGCCTATTTATAAGCCCGGTCTATTTATTTGCACTTTCTGACTCTATCTGAACTCAAGCGTCTAGTTGGTTACACGGTGCAACACAGACTCGTCTACTACGTTGATTTGGTGTGTAATTGGTGTCTGCGGTCATGTGGTACGTACGTGCTAACTAACCAAATGAACTTCTATAGCAGCAGATATGCATTTGTTGAATCTTCTGAACTTCAACACCGCTATTCGTCTACTTGGTTGAACGTCATTTCATTTCACCAGCCTGACACCGGGATACACCTGTACCTAAACGCACGCTCATGAAAATATCCGGTTGGCAAAAGTTCGTCCTGTTGCAACGTCGGAACACAACTCCGTGTGTTCGGAAGTTTAAAAGAATGAAAGATCTCGTTGTAGAATTGGTCTTTGTAATCCATGTGATACAAACTGACAGTATACATATTTGCTCGATAGGTCAGGGATGACACAAAAGTGCGACGGAAAGAGGTCTGTCTGACGCTCGAACTAGGCAACGCAGCCAGGTTGACGTTGCCACACAGTGCGCGGAACCAGCGATTTTTGTCCCGCTCTGCTTTTCCCATATGTGGCACTAGCGCAATTCTGCCCAGCCATCTATTTTTATGGCCGAGCGTTTAGTGTGAAAAAGTGCAGCGAACCAGACTGGGCTATAGTGTCTAGAGACTACACGTGTTGAACAAGGCCGTTGCTTTTCATTCCAATTCTAAGCTACAACCTGTCCCAGCTAACTGTAGACCAGTGCCGCGCATATCGACA